>NC_062564.1:85667422-86292422 GCF_022837055.1 Prionailurus viverrinus
CCAGCAGATCTAGGATTTCCCTGCTAGCAAGAAACAGATTCAACGGATTTATTTTTTTCCTCCTGAACATTAGTCTGTGTGCTTTTACTATAAAACGAACGATGTCACAGATAGAAGTTTGCTCTGCTTCCCCATGAGGTCTTTCTGGCCAGTCTGTAGATCATATACATGGTGGTCCAGATGAATCTGCCAGAATCTGCTGGCAAACGTCAAACTGTATTGAGCGAGTGGTGTGGCCTTCTGGAGCTATTTCCTACCCAAATGGCCAACTGCTGTGTCCGTAGCCAGGAAATATTAATGCCTTGGAGGCTTTGCTCTAGGGGCCACTCCTAGAGCAAATTTGTAGGTAGGAAGATATTCTGAGGGGGTTGTTAGTGACAGTAATGATTGTGCCACATTAGAAGTCATTTTAAACTCTATGCTTTGGTTATTGCACTTTTAATCTTCCCAGACACCTATTGTCGGTAATGAAGCTGACATCTGTGTGTGTCACATGGCAGAGGGGGGGATGGGAGCTATTACCCAGGATCTAGAAACCATCTCTCCAGCTTCCACACTCCTGCCAGACCAGGGTTTCCCATATGGAAAAATGTGTTCTGTGGGACACATCCTGGGATCCGTTAGAAAATACCACATAGTCCCAAGTTCAACTCAGTTGGAATAAGGCTTCATACAGTACATTAAAAGCTATTAAAAACTTTCTAGAAGGCTTTTATTGAGTTACCCATTTAATTCAGCTTTTCGTGAAGCTGATAGATGACAGTCCTCTTTTTCAAAGGTCCTAGTTTTCAAAACTGCACAAGATAAGACCACCTCATATGGAACATGTTGGTGTTCAAACTAGAAAAAAAGCGGGGCGCTTGAGTGGCTCAGTCAGTTAAGCGTCCAACTTCGGCTCAGGTCATGATCTCATGGTTTGTGAGTTCAAGCCCCGTGTCAGGCTCTGGGCTGACAGCTCGGAGCCTGGAGCCTGTTTCAGATTCTGTGTCTCCCTCTGTCTGCCCCTTCGGCTGCTTGCACTCTGTCTCTTGCACTGTCTCAAAAATAAACATTTAAAAAAAATTTTTTCTTAAAAGCTGCTAGAGCTGTTTCCCGCCTCTCTATCTCATGTACCCCACAGACCATTGCCTCTCCTGCCCCCGTTCCAGCTCTCAGAGGAAGGTTGCCCTGACAGCCTGGTGCCCGCTTCACCGGAGTGGAGCTGTCCAGGGAAACAGGCTGCCAGGCACTGCTCTAGAGCCACACGTGTGCCAGGGAGCCCTGGGTGACTACGGGGCTTACTGTCACTTTTCCTGGAGAAACAGAGACGCTCCACTTTGTGGGCGTTTGTCTCGGGAAGTCATGCAGCACATCTGTCCCTTAAAGAATGGAAAATGTAAAACTCATCAGGGCTTTGTAATAAGCCAGTAAGTAAGGCCAGCTTTGCCCCCCGATTCTTAAGTCTATGAACGCCTACATTTGGGGTATGTGGAGCTAAGCTGCTATTTAAAAGTACAAAAACGTGCTTAGTTCTCATATAGGTCTCATAATTCCTTCTAAGCCAGTATTGGTGTCTCTTCTCGTCTCCCTGCCGTGGTTGAGCCATACATTGCACGGGATTGGGGGACAAAGATGGTGGGGAAGAATGTGAATTAGTTTTACTCTGGGATACTTACTATACACAGAAGAGCGTGAGGATCCACCGATGGGAGACTCAGGGGACTGAGAGAGGTATCATATTTATGAGACATTTAGAACAACTGTTCCATGATCCTTAGTGACCCAAGAACAGAAAATTAGTCTGCCTCTTATTCCAACACACTCCTTGGTGTAAGCTCCCTCAGGGCTCACTGTGATTCATTATTCGTGGCTGTGAGAGTAAGGGGCAGTGATGCCACCAAAGGCCAGGGGGCCCTCTACTCACCGTGAGCAGATGTCCCTTCATTGATTTGCGGTCACAGCACCTTGCACTCGGGTGCCTCCCTGAGTC
Organism: Prionailurus viverrinus; assembly: GCF_022837055.1. Classification (NCBI taxonomy): domain Eukaryota; kingdom Metazoa; phylum Chordata; class Mammalia; order Carnivora; family Felidae; genus Prionailurus; species Prionailurus viverrinus. The sequence goes on from NC_062564.1 coordinate 85,669,392, forward strand.
TACAACCGATGGGAGCCTGGTGGCTGGCACATGGGGAGGTAAAAATTCAACTCCCCAAGGCTCTCAGACCTTTTTGTTGTGGAAAACATTCCCATCCTCTCCCTGTGGGAACACCCAGAAGGTCTGATCATAGTCATGGCCCCCTTAACCTAAGCACCCCCTTCCTGACTCCCCCTAATGTTCCTGCCTTCTTTGTTCTTAAGGATCATTTACTGAATAGTCAGGGGAGAAGCCAGAGGCAGCTTTCATGGGCAGGCAGCTGCTTTTGGTTGCTATAGAGCTGTATACACAACACAGCTGTCATTGATGTTATAGATCTAGTGGGAGCCAACGGTCTCAGACCTCTAAATAAAATCACCCACATAATTCGGAGCTTTAGAAATGGCATCAATATCTATAAATACATGTGAGAGAAGAGCAGCTAATTAACAGAATGTGAGAACACAATAGAGGTAGACCTGAGAATAAGATCCCATCACGCTGGGCCTGGGCTGATGTCTGAGAAGACACAGCCCTCCCTTTACGATGGGCAGATTGAAAGTGGTCCATTTTCCTCCTCACTTCCTCTTCCCCTCTTTTTTATTCCTTTAGTTTGAAACAAGGAGGAGACAAGGGAGAATGTTAATGAGGACCAGAGTGAGGGCTAGAACTTAAGGTTCCTGACCCTTTTGCTAGAGTTCTCTGGGCCGCACCATGTTCCTTCCATAAATGGGTAGGCATCTCCAGACTGCTCAAAAATCTCAGGAATGAAAAGCAAGAGCTGAAAGTTGGACTTTAGTATATTGACAGGAAGATTATTATGTAGTCAGGAAATCTCCCTGATCCAAAACAATTCTAATCTGGAGACAAAATCGGATGGACGCAACCACGGGGATAACATGTGCAGGGACCCGTGCACACCCCCACGCTCACCCACATGTGCAAAAACCACCACGCACAAGGTGGGTCCCCAGTGATTGCTGTCTAACCTTAGCTGTGCAAGAAAGCTCACTGCCTAAAGATACCAATGTGAGTTATTACTTTCTAGACTCACTCCTTCAAAAAAAAAAAAATTATTATTTTGTGCTTTCAGACAACAGCCTGCCCTTGTCCTAGCCCCTGCTATGGCTCTGAGACTTGCTTGACAGGAAGTAAATGACAGATATATAGGACTTCTTTTTCATATAACATGGGGAAATAGATGTCCACAAAACCCCCTAAACTACAGAACACTTAAAAATATGGAGATCAGGACACTTGGATGGCTCAGGGTGTTAAGCTTCTGACTCTTGATTTCAGCTCAGGTCATGATCTCACAGCTCGTGAGTTCGAGCACTGTGTTGGGCTCTGTGCTGACAGCATGGAGCCTGCTTGGGATTTTCTCTCCCTCTCTCTCTGTCCCTCCCCTGCCCACATGCTCGCTCGCTCGCTCTCTCACTCTCTCTCTCAAAATAAATAAATAAATGTTAAAAATATGGATATCAAATATTAGAAATTTCCTTTAAGATGAATAACTAAGCTGGTGGTAAAGTGAGAGAGACTTTTGGAAACTAGAGACTACAAGAAAGTTCTACCCAAGGGGAAAATGAACATCAGAAATGGAGTTTGCTCTGAGTGCATATGCTGATTCCTGATGGTCTAGGGATCCACAATTTTTTTTTCTGTAAACGGCCAGATAATATTTTAGGCTTTGTGGGTCACATGTAATTTCTGTACCTTTCCTTCATTGTTGTTTCTTAACTCTTTGGTTAAGTTTAGAGTTTAGAGTTTAGAGTTAAGTTTTAGAGTTCAGTTAAGAGTTAAGTTTAGAGTTTTAGTTAAGAGCTTAGTTTAGAGTTTCTTAACTCTTTAGTAAAAACTATCCTTAGCTCAAAGGCCATACAAAAAAATAACAGACCATAGGAAGGATTTGTGCTGCTCCTGCAATAGGGACAAAGTCCAGGGTTAGAATCAGAGACCCACAGTGGCAGATAAACTAGGAAAACCTTAGTAAATAAACTATCAAAGAAAAATACCTTCTAGAAGGAGTTGGTACAGATGTTTGTAAGTGGTGACATTGGTTCTAGATAAAGTACAGAAAGGATACGGTCTCTCTTCCCTGGTCCCACTTCTCAGTCCCAGATTCCCTAACTACAAACAAGCCTTCTCACGAGCTCTTGGACCCAAATCCAACCACCAGTGTGACCCAAATACCTAAGGTACAGATACACTTTAAAGTGGCCCCAAATTGATAGTTACACTAAGTGTTTGGTGGAATTACACTCATAAACTCATATCCTCCCTGGAGGAATACTCTGAACCCAGGTCTCAAGACCTTCTTAAAAGACAACTTCCAAAAGAATATACCTTCACAATAAAAAAAATCTCCAAATACATGATTGAAACACACCGCAGTAAGGAAGAGAGTGTGAACTCGGACTCAGATGAACAATATGGGAAATATGATTAACAGGATGTAAAATACGTGTGTAAGGAGTCCCCCAGTTGACACTAATATATCCTAAGTTTGAAAACAACTTTCTAGTCACTTCAAGCACAGAACAAGGTGGGAAGGGGAGACCCGGTGAAGTCATTAGTCTGGGGGGGCTATTCTGATCCTATGGTGATGGACTTGAAAGAGAGTGAATTTTATCCATAAATAAAATGCTTTCTTGCTCAAGACTATCTGACTTGCAGCTAAGGAAGGAGTGAGCGATCAAGGCTGTCCTCACACTTAACCCTCATGGTCTCACCTGACCTAACCCCACACACAGCTCCCATGTCCCTCTCTCTGAACATTCTCCACCTGACTGGCTGGGCTACGGCCACACTCTGTGTGTGGATTCAACACTGTATCCTCAGGATCTAGGAGGAACTCAGCGAAGATTTTTAAACCCATGACTGAATGAACCAGCCAGGCTCAGCCATTTAGCCCAAAGGCCCCAAGCCCAGGCCGGCATATTAATGGAATGAATTGCATGCTGAGGAATGCTGCTACTGACTGAAGAATAAACTCAGCAGTGACTTTGAAGTAAATACATAGTGCTTATGATCATGGCTATCATATTAATGTTAGCAATAATAGCAAGCGTTTGAGTATGAGAGTTAGCTGCATGTTGGTTCATCGGGTGGCCAGTAAGGGCTTTCTTTATGTGCACGGTGTTGTTTGACCCTTGGCGTAACAGTTGAGGAAAATACTGTTATCCCATCTTACAAATTCTGACAGTAAAGCTTAGGAAGTAACTTGCCCAGGATCACACAGAGCAGCAAAACTGCTCACAAATCTAGACCTCTCTGTTTCCTAAAAGATGTCCTTCGTCACCAGCTTACACTGCCTTCCCTCTTCTGAAAGGAAAGCCCACAAGTTTCTCTATAAAATAAAAGGAAAGAAATTTAAATTAAACCATAAAAAGTAGGGGCACCTGGGTGGCTCAATCGGTTAAGCACTAACTTGGGCTCAGGTCACGATCTCGTGGTTTGTGAATTTGAGCCCCACTTGGGGCTCTCTGCTGTCAGTGCAGAGCCTGCTTTGGATCCTCTGTCTCCCCCTCTCTCTGCCCCGCTTTTGCACGCACTCTCACCCTCTCTTTCTGTCAATAATAAATAAACATTTTTTAAATAAAAACAACAAGTAAAAGTAACTTTGCAGTGGAGAAACCCAACAAACACCATCTCCTCCTGGCAATCAAAGCTAACCTCTTCAGCAATGAATCATGTTGATAGTGTGTTCCTAGATATGACGTGATGGGAGTGTACTTTACCTCTGCTGTTTTTCTCTCCAAAACTGATGACCCCAGTGTAACCATGAGAAAAACATCAGACAAATCCATATGGAGGAGCATTCTACTAAACATATGACCAGTACTCCTCAAAACCATCAAGATCAACCAAAACATAGTCACAGACACTGTCACAGAGCAGAGGAGCCTAGGAAGACATGACAGTGAAATATAACATGGTATCCAGGATGGGATCCTGGATCAGAAAAAGGATGTTCAGAGAAAACTAGTGAAATACAAATAAAGGCTGGAGGTTAGTTCATAGTAATATACCGATTTTGACTCCTTAATTGTGGCAAGTGAACCATGGTAATGTCAGATGTTAACAATAGGGAAAACTAAGTGACGGACATACAGGAACTCTCTATACTATCTTTGTAACTTTTCTGTAAGTATAAAACTATTCTAAAATAAATTTGTTTTAAAAGATATTTTTATTGGGGCACCTGGGTGGCTCAGTTGGTTAAGCGTCTGACTCTTGATTTTAGCTCAGGTCATGATGTCACCTCATTTCATGATGTCACCGTTTGTGAGATCAAGCCCTGTGTTGCGCTCTACGTTGACAGTGTGGAGTCTACTAGGGATTCTCTCTCTCCTTCTCTCTCTGCCCCTTCCCCACTTGCTCTCTCTCTCTCTCTCTCTCTCAAAATAAATAAATAAACATTAAAAAAATAAAGTAAAATAAAATTATAAAAGGTATTTTTATCAAATGTACAAAACCATTGGATTACTAAAAAACATAGAATTCGGTTTTTGATGATATTGTGGATTATCCTTCCTGGGAAATTTTAGGAATGGAACAAAGAACTCAGCATCCTGAAGATGTTAGATGTTCTTTTCCTTGAAGCAGAATACTGGACTGAATTATTTCTTAACATCAATTCCAGATTTTTTTGAGACTAAATTTGTGATATGCACTCATTGTTATGAGTGAGTCTTCAATCCAGAGTAATTGGAAAATGTTGCAGATGAGAAGCTAATTATTTGTAATTTTATGTCAGAGGTATTGCAAAGGTGACAAGTAGATTTTCTAGCTGGCGCAGCATTGCATTTAACATTGGTTGAGTAAACCACCCACCACACAAATGCACCAAAGTTACAGGACTCTGGCCCTTTGTGTTGGTATTTATGTGGTTGAGCTGTTTCTCCCAGTAGGGGGCTCTGATGCCCATCAAATGAAGAAGACACCCTGGCACTGGAGAATAGAGGTGTGTGGATTTCATGCTCAAGAGTTTGTAGGGTAACTCTGAGAAAGAGTAAGCATTCAGAAATCTTCTCAGAAACATTAAGCAGAAACAGTGAGCATTCAGAAACAACGGGAAAGGGGGATTAGGCAATAGAAACCAACATGGTTGGGGTAGATGTTTCCCAGAGAAGAAGAGAATATAGACTTTACCAGAAAATAGAGCCCTCAGGCTACGTATTACTGAAACCATATATCCCTCAAAGAAAAGCAGGAGAGAAATGACAAAACTAGAAATGCTTTATCCTAGACTAGACATGTTTTCCTATAATGTGAGAGGAATGTTCTTAGAGTATCATCTACTCATTGATTGACCACAAATGTATTGTTCCACGTAGCATTTCACAAGATAGCTTATACACTTAATTCTTGATTTAAACACAGCAGCAAGAGCGGCCTACACACACACACGCACACACACACACACACACACACAGTGACCCAATTAAAATCCTTGAATACCCTCCCATTTCTATTAAGTCTGTGTATAGTACAAAATTCTTAACATGATCTAAGTCCTATTGATCTAGCCCATGAGAACATCTCTAGAATTATTTAGATCACTCTTGCACTCATTCCATGTGCTCCAGCCCCTCTCCCCTCCTTCTGGTTACTGTCTATTCATCCTTGGGATCTCAGTTCAAAAGCTTTCCCTTGCAGAAACCTTCTCTCATCCCTTGGCTAGACAGCCCTGTTAAATGCTTGCATAGCTCCTTGTACTTTGCCTCCATAGCTCTAATGATAGGTCTGCTCCATATGCTAAACATAGCACTAAACAACAATTAACATTAATAATTCACTCATGTGATTATTAAATTGAGGTTGAGTCTTCTGTCTAGACTGCAAGCTCCTTGAGATTAGGGCTCATGTTTTTATTCCCCATGTATCCCAGTGCCTAGCATAGAACCTGGCTTGAGTAGGTTTTCAATATGTATTTATAGAGTAAATGATTGAAGGAACAACTATGTTCTTGCCAGCTGTCCAGCTTATTCCTAACTTTAATTTTTTTTCATCAAAAAATAAAAAATATTTCACTCAGGAACTAGACCTAGTAATATGTGGGTATTATATATGAGGCTGTTTGGGAAAGTTAGGGAAGACAATGTAGCAAAGAAAGCACTTAAATGTTAGCTACAAAGTATGTGGGGGAAAACTATAGAAAAGAATAAGAGATAACATGACATCAAACAAAAATTTTGACAGCTATGAGACAGGTTACAAGAGGGACATATTTACTAGAGAAGTATCTCCCAGGATGCCTGTGCTGACAGAGAGAAGGTTAGCACCTCTGTGTACTGATTCAGGTTAGGCAGAGACTATTATTAAACCAAGGAACCTGGAAAACTCAGCTGCTGACTCAGGTCAGCCTTGCCTTTAGCAGAGCAAGGTCCTAGGGAGAGAGAAATCTATACTGACTATAAGTGTAGTCTTACACTTGTACTTACCAGTGTAAGTACACTTACCAGTGTAAGACTGTATGAAGCTGGGCTTGACCAGTTAGAATACATGTGAGAGGATTCACTTAGACTTTGCTCTGGGAAGCTCAAATTGTTCTTTGAGTTGGTTTCTAAGTCCTTCTTTCCATGATATCGCTAGTCTTTGAAAGCTTCCTCGCTATCTGATTTAACAATGTTCCAGAATCATCATGTATACTTTCTATCCAAACATGGAATCAGCCTATCTCTAAGAAATAACATGTCAAGAAACAATCTGGGTACTAGTGGGGCTCACTGCTACTGGCTTGGTTGTTGTTTTCATGCCTCTTAGATGATATATACATGAAGAAGAAGAAGAAGAAGAAGAAGAAGAAGAAGAAAGGAAAAAATACCTTATGACTTTATATTGATACTTCTGATTCAAGTTGGGTACCATAAGGTTTTTTAATTAATTACTTTTCTATTACATATGTATGCATCTCCTTAATTCTGTGAGGAGAATTCTGAATCTCAAGGACACACAGAAGATAGAATGACAGTATCTATTAATTATTCATTTATCCCATGCCACACACACAACAGTCTCAGAAAAACACTTGGATTTCGGAAATTACTACTTCCGATGAAATGAAAACCCATTCCAGCTGACCTCAGAAGAAGTAAAGCCAGAGAGACAAACAATAAAAGGGAGTACCTTTCCCCAAAATGTGTAAGTTCTACGACATTTACTCTCTTAACAAAGCCCATCCATCCTGTTTTCTGAGTGCTGAGTTAAGTTATTCAGATCAGTGCTCCTGATAAAATCTTATTTTTTAATAGGATAAAATGTAATATATACCTATAATCTTAAAAGAATCAAAGAACTGATATGATAGTAAGGACTTACTGGACTTACAATGAAGAGAAATCAGGAACCCAGAGGTGCAAATGAAGACAGAAGCCTCTTTCACTCTGAGAGTAGTTATCCCCCCTAAAAATTTTGGATTTTTGTTTTTCTGGCCTTCAGGAGAAAGAAGTCAAAGCCCAGAGACCACATGAAATAAGAAGTCTAACAGGAGATTTACCCCATAATATTCTAGCCTACAAAGGACTGTACCCTCATACATACCAGTCCCACCACAAAATTGCAGCCCAGTTAAGATCTCCTGCATCTCCTTTATTTTTTAAGAAGTTTCAAGTCTTTTTTTTTTAGTTTATTTATTTATTTTGAGAGAGAGAGAGAACAAGTGGGGAAGGGGCAGAGACAGAGAGAGAAGGAGAAAGAGAGAATCCCAAGCAGGCTCCACACCACCAGTGTAGAGCCTGATGTGGAGCTCAAACTCCCGCACCGTGAGATCATGACCTGAGCTGAAGTCGGACACTTAACTGAGCCACCCAGGCACCCCAGGAAGTTTCAAGTGGTGAGTTTGGTTTGCAGTTGTCTTAAACTGGTAGTACTCCAAGCACCTGGAATCCAATGCAAAGTCTTTCTGGCAAAAGCCAAATATCTATGAGGCCTCAGATCATTCATCCAGTAAACTTTTCAAATTCAAGGTTAAGTCAAAGATAACCAGATACATAAAGGAAGTAGATGCCATAAGTGATATCCATGGGAAATTATGGACTACAGAAATATAGACTACAGTCTATAGACTGTCATAGTTTTACAAAGACTTCAAATCTTGGGATTGTATAAATTTACTATGTTTACATATGAAGAAAAAGAAATTATCAAGAGAGTCAGAGTTTTATAGTTTAAAGTATAAAACAGATTTTTTAAATGTTTTATTTGTTTGAGAGAGAGAGCACATGTGCAAGCAGGTGAGGGGCAGAGAGAGAGGGAGAGAGAGAGAGAATCCCCAGCAAACTCCGTGCTGTCAATGCAGATCCAGATGCAGAGCTCAAACCCACGAACCATGAAATCATGACCTGAGGCAAAAATCAAGAGTTAGATGCTTAGCTGACTGAGCCACCCAGGTGCCTCTAAAACAGATTTTTAAAAGATCCAATGGAACTTTTAGATTTAAGAAATAAAGTAACAAAAATTTAAAACTTACTACATTGGTTTAACAGATTTGACACAGATAAAAAATGAACTGGAAAAGAAAACTATCCACAATGAAGGATGGAGTGACAGAGATTGCTGGTGCAGACGAGAAGATAAAAAACAAAAAATAAAGAAGGCTGCAAGTACTTACCTAAAGACTCAGCAGGTGAAAGGAGAAATAGGGCCACAGCAGCATTTGAAGAGAAAATTAGTTACAATTTCAGAACTGATGAAAAACACTGTTCCACAGAGTCAAGAAGCCCAATGAATCCAAAACAAGATAAATTTATAGTGCTAAATGCATACGTTAGAGAAGAGAAAAAGTTTCAAGTCAATAAGCCGACAACCTCAAGAAGAGTCAAATGAACCACAAGTAAGCAAAAGGAAGGAAACAATGAAAATTAGAACAGAAATCAATGACATTAGAAACGGAAAAACAATAGAGAAAATCAATGAAATAAAGACCCGGTTCTTCGAAAAGCTCAATAAAATTGGCAAATCTCTAGCAAGATTGACAAAGAAAGAAGAGAGAAGACGTAAGTTACCAACATTAAGAATGAGCAAAGACCATCACTACAGATCCTCCAGACAAAAGAATGATAAGGGAAGACCAAACTGGACACACATTCATCTGACAACTAAGATGAAATGAACCAATTTCTCAACCAACACAAACTAGAGAATTTGAAAAACCCTGTATTATTAAGAAAATTGAATTTGTAAATAAAAAACCCTTCCACAAAAAAATCTCTAGACCAAGAGGATTTCACAGAAATTTCCACAAAACATTTAAAGAAAAATTAACACCAATTCTATGCAATGTCCTCCCCATCAGAACAGAACATCAGGACAGAACATCTGCCAGTTCATTTTCTTTAGCCAGTATTATTGGGATACCAAAACCAGACAAAGAGAATACGAGAAAAGAAAACTACGGTCCAATATCCATGATAAGTATAAATGCAAAAGTCCTTGACAAAATATTACATAGATAACTCTCAAAACTCAACAATAAAAAACAAACATTCCGATAAAATGTGGACAAGGACATGAAGAGACATTTTGCTGAAGAGGGCATACAGATGGCAGATAAGTACATAAAAAGACGTTCAGCATCATTAACTATTAAGGAAATACAAATTAGAACCACAGTGGGATACTCCTACATACCTATAAGAATGACTAAAATTTACAAACAAAACAGAACAAAACAAAAAAAACAATAGTGACACAACAAACGATGGTGAGGATGTAGAGAAACTGAATCATTCGCACGATGTTGGTGGGAACGTGAAATGACACATGTGCTCTGAAAAAACAGTTGGACGGTTTCTTAAAAACTTAAACACGTAACTATCATACAAACCGGCAATTACATTCCTGAGCATTTATCCCAAAGAAATAAAGACTTAAGTTCACCCAAAAACTTATACACAAATGTTCACAGAAGCTGTTTTCATGATAGCCCCAAACTGGGAACAACCCAGTTGCCCTTTAATGCATGAATGGCTAAGCCAACCGCGGACTATGCACAGCATGGAATACCACTCAGCAACAAAAACGAATGAGCTATTGAGACACACAGCAACCTGGATGAATCTCCAGAGAATTATACCAAGTGAGAAAAAGCCAATCCTGGCAGGTTATATATGGAATGATTCCATTTTCATAACGTTCTTGAAATGACAAAATTATAAACATGGATAGCAGGTTAGTAGTTTCCAGGGTTTAATGAGATGAGAGCAGGAGAAGTGGGTGCAGCTATAAAAAGGCAGCACAAGTGATCCTAATGGTGATGGAAATGTTCTGTATCTTGACTATACCAATGCCAATTTCCTGATTATACATTGTACTATAGTTTTGCAAGATGTTATCATTCAGGGAAAGTGGGCAAAGGATTCGCAGGATCTATCTGTATAATCACAAGTGAGTCTACAATTACCTCAAAATTAAAAAGTTTAAATAAATAGGCAAGCTTCTGTCTTTATATTTTTTTAATGTTTATTTTTGAGAGAGAGAGAGCAGGGAAGGGGCAGAGAGAGAGAGAAAGACACAGAATCCGAAGCAGACTCCAGGCTCTGAGCCTGGAGCACAGAGCCCAACACGGGGCTCAAACCCAAGAACCGTGAGATCATGACCTAAGCCAAAGTTGGAGGCTCAACCGACTGAGCCACCCAGGCACCCCAAGCCTTCTGTCTTTAAAAAGTACCCATTTTTAAATGGTTGTAAATAAAATCTGGAACTAAAATTCCATATAATATCAACAATGGACTGGGAGAATGTCCCAGTTGTCTATTGTATAACAAACTTTCTTAAAATGAGGCAACCTTAAAAGCATTCATTTTATATTACTCAGGATTTTGTGGGACTGGACTTCAGGAAGGGCTCAGCTGGGGGCTTTGTCACATGTACCGTTCGTTGGAGTGGCTAGGGCTAGACCCTCCTCTTCCTTCCCTCTCTCTCTGGTGCCTTGATGCACCTTGCCCTCTGGCTGTACACTACACCTCCTCCCAGGGCCTCTCCACACAGCCAGGTCTTTTCACAGAATAATAGTCTTGGGCAAGTTGCACTTCATACATGGTGGCTAGCTTCAAAGAGCCAGGAACAGAAGCTGTTGGAACAGGTAAAAGCCACACCTGGACCAGGCACGTCTGTCACTTCTGCCGTATTCTATTGGTCAACGTTATCATAAAGCCTCCCTTCCCAGATTCAAGATGGTGAAGAAACAGACTCCAAATCTTGATGCAATGAGAAATAACATTGTGGCAACCCACGGGAAATACAATCCGCCCCAAGAGGAAGTGCAGAATTTGTGAAGGAAGAAAAAAATTGAGATATGCATTAATAATTCAAGGATAACCCCTAGAGGCATAGAATGAAAACTGCAAAAAATTGAATGAAGAAAACTTGATCCAACAGAAAGCAGAAAACAAAAATTAGAAGCACAGAGAAAGCAGGGTAATAGGATAGCAAAAACAAATCCACATTTATCAGTAATTCACAATAAGTACAAATTGAAGTTGAAAGTCCTCAAATCTAGTGCCATGTTATTTACAAGAGACACAAATTTAATACAGAAAGGTTGATAATCAAGAGTAAAAGCAATGGGGCGCCTGGGTGGCTCAGTCGGTTGAGCGTGGGACTTCGGCTGGGTCTTCTTGCAGTTAGGAAAGTTCTTGTTACAAGTTCTCAACACTGGTCACGATCTCGAGGTTCGTGAGTTCAAGTCCCGCATCCGCTCTGTTGTGACAGCTCAGAGCCTGGAACCTGCTTTGGAGTCTGTGTCTCCCTCTCTCTCTGCCCCTCCCCCGCTCACGCTCTGTCCCTCTCTCTCAAAAATAAACAAACATTAAAGAGTAAATGCGATTTATCAGGCAAAAATTACCAAAAGAAAATAATACCTGTTAATATCATAAAACATAGACATTACATGAGAACTATTTTAAAAATAGATAAATAAAGCCTTTTATACTGAGAAAGAGGGCAAAGCTACAAAAGGTATGAGATATATAAGATACACCCTCATTTTGGTTAGGATAGACTAGTGTATGTTGAATAACAAACAACCCTAAAATTTCAGTGGCTCAACACAAGAAAAGTTTATTTTTCTGTCTCATCATGTGTCCCATGTGAGTTTGTGAGGAGCTCCATTCCAGCACCACTCGGGAGGTCCAGGAGGTCCGCCATCTAATGGCTCTGTTTTCTGGAACACATGATATCTTCAATCAGGCAAGGAAGAGCTGGTGGGGAGGGGTCGCATACAACCTCTAGAATGCTTCATCCCAGAAGTGACAGACGTCTCTTGACCGATAGCCCAGTGGTGAGAACTTGTAACAAGAACTTTCCTAACTGCAAGAAGACCAAGAAAGTCCGGGCAAATGGTTAGCTAAAAATGTTTACACCACAGCCTCTAATAACATAGCCTACAAGGAAAAAATTACTCTGCTAACATGGTGGAAATTTTCAGCACACGTTTCTCAGGGACCAGGTTAAAAATAACTTTTGTGCTTCAAATTCTTCTCTCAGAGAATAACTCATTTGAGTCTTGAAACCCTACATTTTCATCTTCTATTTTAATCTTCTATTAAAATCCACTTAGTCACATGGGGTAGAAGAAGGGAAGTGGTGGATATGGTTATCAGATCCCTCTCAGTTCGAAAGCAAGATCCAGTGGGAATGAGTCTTAGGACAAGGAAGTATAGGTAGCGGGTAGGGGTTGTGCAACAGCTAGGAACAGGGCATAGAAAGGGGAAGAAGCACACTTTATAATTTTTGCCAAAGTTACTCAGCAGGAGATGGAGGTAGTATTAAAAAAAAAAAAGGAGGAGCTTGAAGCGCAAGCATGATTAAGTTGCATGATTAAGATGTAGGTTTACTTTATATAACCACCACAAGCAGTTGTAACCTTGGCAACCACAGTTAACAAAGATCCTTACCCTGTGACCACCTTAGTTTATGTTAGGTGGGGGGTTGTGAGGAGTGAATTGCCAAGAAAGGAGTGGTTTTCAACCATGTTTTCTTTTCTTTTTTAATGGTTTTTGTCTGCTTGTTTGTTTGTTTTTTGAAAGAGAGAGAGAGCACAAGCAGGGGAGGGGGAGAGAGGGAGGGGGAGAGAGAGAATTCCAAGCAGATTCTGATGCAGGATTCCATCCCACGGACCATGAGATCATGATCTGAGCCAAAGTCAAGAGTCCAACGCTCAACCTACTGAGCCACCCAGGCGCCCCTCCAACATGTTTTCTTTTTGCTGGAATGGGAGCACAAAGCTCACATATAATTAAAACCACTAATATTTATTTAATTATCTCTCTCTCTCTCTATATATATATATCTATATCTTTCTATAGATATATATATATAGAGAGAGAGAGAGAGATAGACCCTGAATATATATATATATATATATATATAGAGAGAGAGAGAGAGAGAGAGAGAGAGATTTATACCAAATACTGCAACAAACAGAAACTAGAATAGTTTACCTTTTATGAGTTGACCTGCTTCACAGCTTACATAAAACTTTTGCTTTTGTTATCTTCCTCTGCTTTCTGATAATGGTGTTGACAATCTAGGCAAGCAAAAAAGAAAGAAAAGAAAGGCAAGGTTGCCTGGGACTCAACAAACTGATTACAAGCTCCTAATCAACTGATTTGGTGGTAATACACGGCAAAGTCTTTCTCAAACATTCAGGGGGTGAGGAAGATTCCCCACAAAGCCCTCCAATTAAAACCTACATTTAATAACCAGTCACACTTTATCTGCTCTTTGGTGGCAATTTAGGAAGAGTCCATTTCAAAATGCAGTGGTTGAGGCGCCTGGGTGGCTCGGTCGGTTAAGCATCCGACTTCGGCTCAGGTCATGATCTCACGGTTCGTGATTTCGAGCCCCGCGTCGGGCTCTGTGCTGACAGTTCAGAGCCTGGACCCTGTTTCAGATTCTGTGTCTTCCTCTCTCTCTCTCTGACCCTCCCCCATTCATGCTCTGTCTCTCTCTGTCTCAAAAGTAAATAAACGTTTAAAAAAATTAGAAAAAAAAATGCAGTGGTAAAAGTACTACTATATGTTTTAGTAGAAGGAACTTTTTGTAACTTGTTTCCCTCTTTGGTGTATGTAAGGGTAGTTTAAAATGAAACATTAAGATGTCAGCCAGTCCATGAACCTATCTTGACTTTTGTAATAGAGTGTGTTTTCCAAAGACGGCCACAACAATATATATCCCATCCCACAGTGCTATTTACAATGTGACATTTGACTCTCTGGGACCTCTGAAACTACTTCCACTGATTGGTTGCATTGGAAGTGATGTTATGTGACTTCCAAGACTAGGTTATTAAAGGCAATACAGCTTCTGCTGGGATTTCTCTTTAGGGATATAGGACTTGAAAGCCCTGAGCTGATATATATATGAAAGTGGGCTATCTTGAAGCCATCATGTGGAGAGACTGTATAGTTAGAAGGCAATGCCCAGGGAGCCCCAAATGACTTAATTCCCAGCTGTTCTTATCTTCCCAGCCCAGGCACCGGACATCAAAGTAAGAGTTCAGATGAATCCAGCTCACAGTCTTCAAGCTGCCCAGCAGAGACGAACTGCTTGCCAAACCTTGCAAAACTGCAGATTTGTGAGCAAAATAATGTTATTAATGTAAGCCTCTAGGTTTTGGGATAGTTTGTTATGCAGCCATTGATAACTAATGGAATCTTGTTCTTATTTAAAGGATTGCTTTTCGGAAGCAGAGAGATAGCAGGTGGAGAAGAGGATATGAGGTGGAATCCAGGATGGGTGTTTGGGATACAAATAAATTATGATAGTTTAAAAACTGACAGATATGGTGAATGAGTTAAATTTGGTAAACCCCAAGGCAGACTCTGCTGGAGTTACCATGACAGGAGAAAGCAGAGGACAACATCTGCAAGTAGAGATTGCTCATTGGCCAAGTTTGGGCAGGGATACCAGATCTAGGGCTGGAGATGTGTGGGCAAACCTGTCAGTGTCTCTAATGACTGTGCCCAGCTTCATTCATGGTCAGTGTTACAATAGGGACTCTGTCCTCTACAGTCCAAGTCCCTGGGCTCAGCTCCTTCCATGCTTATTTCAGCCTCCTGCTTCAAGTAGGTGGAAATGCATACCTGTCTTTTAGATTTCTCTACCTCTTGACCTCTTGCTGGGTTCAACTTCTCACTCCATTTGTCACCTGATTTTACCCTGAATCATCTTTACATTCTCCTTGTCTGTCTAGGCCACAATTCTTCTTGTTAGTTAACTGATATGATTGGATTCTATAGATCTCTTAACCTCAGCCAGTCACAGCACTAAAGTCATGATAATAACGTGTGCCAATGTTTTTTAAACCTTTGCCTATTTTAGAGGTTTGAATTGTTTCAAATTATAAATTTTTAAATAAATGACTGAGGATGAATAACCTTGAATATAAATGCTTATCTCCTTGGGGTGCCTGGGTGGCTCAGTTGGTTAAGGGTCCAACTCTTGATTTCGGTTCAGGTCATGATCTCACAGTTCTTGAGTTTGAGCCCTACAACAGGCTCCATGCACTGACCATGCAGAGCCTGCTTGGGATTCTCTCCCTCTGCCCCTTTCCAATTTGCGTGCGTGCTCTCTCTTTTTCTCTCTCAAAGTAAAATTTAAAAAACTTAAAAAAGGGGGGGGGGGATACATATATAAATAAATAAATGCTTGTCTTCTTTCCTAAAATTTTCCTTAGTTAAATTTGTTAGAATTTGGAATGAGTGGATCAAAATGTGAATACTGTGACATGTATACATTTATATCTAAACCCTCAGAACGATGCTAACAGTGTTTACTCCCACCCCCACCATAACCCCCAGTAGACCCCCAGTCTACTTGCTGCTATCAGACTTACCCTGGAAAATCAAATCTCTCTCACAGAGACCTCTTATGACAAATAAAAACTCAGTCAGCCCAGAGGCAAAAATATGATATCAAGAACTTTTTAAAGAAATAATCCAGAAATTGAAATGTATGAAAGGTATGAAGGATAAGACAAGAAAGTCAAGGAAGAAAACAGTGCTAAAGACTAACATGAAGAGGCGTTTCAGTTGGTTAAGCTTCTGACTCTTGATTTCGGCTCAGGTCATGATCTCAAAGTTCCTAAGATCAAGCCCTGCCTCCATTCTCTCCTGCCCCTCCCCCTCTGTACATCTCTCTTGCGCATGCACGCTCTCTCTCTTTCAAAATAAATACATAAACTTAAAAAAAGAAAGACTGACATGAAAATATGCTTAGTTTCATAAACAATGATGGAAATGTAAAGCAAAGCAGTGGGATATAATTTTTCATCCATCATCTTGGCAGAGTCTTAAGATTGAAATGTCCAGTATTAATAAGGATGTAGTGAAACACCTCGACAGAAATCTTTCATTGAGTTAAAATTATTATTTCAATAAATTTATTACTTATTAGTAATACCCATGTTTTAATTTTTATTTGTTAAAAATAAAATTATTAGGGGCACCTGGGAGGCTCAGTCAGTTGAGCCACAGATTCCTGATTTCAGCTCAGGTCATGATCGCAGGGTCCTGGGATAGAGCCCAGCGTCGGGCTCCATGTTGAACATGGAGCCTGCTTAAGATTATCTCTCTCTCCCTCTGCCCCTCTCCCCTGCTCTCTGTCTCTCTCTTTCAAAAGAAAGAAAGAAAGAAAGAAAGAAAGAAAGAAAGAAAGAAAGAAAGAAAGAAAATTAGTTAAAATTTCAGATTATCCAGAGGGCAATCTGAAAACATAAAAAATTTGAATATATACCATTGACCTAGCAACTCTACTTCTAGATTTTATTCTAAGAAGATAACCAGACAAGTGTGAAAAAATGTGCTTAGCAACAAGGATGTTCATTACAGCATTATTTGTCAATGTAAAAACCGAATACAATCTAGAGTCCAACAATAGTCAAATTTCATTATGCTGTATACAAAGTTTTACCAAGGTACTAAGGACTCCCTTTTAAAAATGTCGTAGTTCCATATGTACTGATTTGAAAATATGCCCAAAACATCATATATTGAATTAAAAAAAAGATGTTACAGAAAAAAATTTATATCGCTTTCTTTCTTCCTTTCTTGTTTCTTTCTGTGTTGCATACTCTGCAAGTATATACATTAAATCTACTAGTAGTTATCTCTGGAAGAAGACACTGTGTTAGAGCTTTCTATACACTTATAAGTTGCTGTTTTCTTTTCTACAATGAACTTTCAGAGTTTTTATAATCAGCAAATATATCAGACATTTCCATTTATTAAACAAAGCATTCCTTACTGATTAATTCATTAAACAAATGGCCATTGAAGGCCACCAGGCTCTCTCCTGGACAATGAAGGACAAGGTAAATAAGAAGTTCTCAGAATCTATGAGGGAAAACAAAGAATTGTAATGTTATATGACCTTGCTAGATTTATATATATGCTAATTAATAATGCTTTGTAAGTGAAATGTAAAATCCACTTGGAACCCTTTGGAATTCTAAGGCACCTCACCAGCTGAAGTGTTGATGGACATAATCTGCTATCCTTGCACAGGTTTAGGTAAGAGGCTGGGAGTGGAGAAAAGAGGAGAAAGGATGAGTCATCCTTTCTGGTGTTCAAGAACCCTGACACCCAGGTCTCTGGCCTTAGGCCAGGACAAGTGCACCTTTAGAGACTGTGCTGGTTTCCCAGGCTGAGGTGGAGGCACCCAGAGGCAGATGTGATGACTTCCTTTGAAGTAGAACACACTCTCTTCTTCCTGGAAGATTTGTGATTTTCTGGACACAGGTCAATGTCACATGGGGGTATAAACATTTTCTGCAAGTTTTTTTCCTTTTCACAAATTCCGTGCAACTGACACACGGATTGTCTCATACACACATCAAAGCACAGAATCATAAACTGCTGACCAGCAGAAGGAAATTGAAGTTTTCCAGAACTTGCCTGCAGAGAATCTTCATTATGAAGGAACCAGACCAAGACTGGCTATACTTCAGGCATCAGAGAATGCCAGCTCCCCCAAATGGTGACACAGGACAAGTCAGCTGGACAGAGAAGAGCATCTCTCTGCAAGGTTCAGGCAGGCCTGGCTTCCAGACTTCAAAGGCACAAGCATTCATTTTTAATTCAAATGACATCTCTTGGTCTGCCTCTCATCCACTGCACACTGATGCCTTCTCAGCACTTTCCTCCAATTTTAGAAGGCAGTGCTGCACATGCAGAGAGAAAGTTTGCTTTGACTTTATTCTTCTGGCGCTAAGAGGGTTTACTTTCTTCTAGAAACTAAATTATTGTCATGTTGCTAATAATTATAATTTCTTAGCCCCAGCCAGCTTTGCAGGACTCAACAAAACGTGTGCCACTTATTCTCTCGGACTTCAGCCTAACCTGCTTTATATGCTGAAGAACTCACAAAATCCTGAAGGAAGCCCAAAGAAGTTAAAGTGTCCAGAATAGTGAACAGTATTTCAGAGAGGCCTTTCTTCCTTAGGTAAATCTGGTCACGAATTCTTTGCCTTGCTCAGATATATGTCAAAATACTATAGACTCTTGCTGGACTGCGAGGATGGAGACCCCTGGGCCTTCCCCAGATGGATGAGCCAGATGCTGACTCAGCCATGTGCCAGGTCCCAGGACTGACCCGAGAACCTAAGGACGACCAGCCACCAGCAACAGGTTTTACACTGACTGAAGCTACTCCATCAATCCGTTGCTCCCATTCATGCCTGTTTGGTATTCACTGTGCCCATACTGCTGTGTATAAAGAAAAAAAAAAATCAACACTTCTTGGAATTTGGCCCATCTGAAGACAGGTAAGAGCTGTATGCAAATACTTTCAGAACAGTTCAAAAGAGAACTCTGGTGAGTTCTACAATGGAATTCATTTTTAGATTTGCTTGAGGAAGAACAAGGCACAGCACCCTGAGGTCTCAATTAATCAAAAATGTCAGTTTTGTCTGTTTGCTTGCTGGCTGGTTTATGTGCATTCTCCCCTCCATCCGTGCACAAGGGCAAGTGCTTTATTCAGCGATACATCCTTATGTATAACACAGAAATTTGCTAATTGAAAGGAAAAGAGGGAGAGATTAAGGAGAGAGAGGAGAGAATGGTGGTAGGAAGGCAGCATACGTGGCACCTAAAATCTTTGTATCTACAGACTTCCAGGATTAAACCCCAACTCTGTGAAATACAGCTACGTGACCTCAGGCAACTTACTTACCTTCTCTGTGCTTTTGTTTCTTTATCCCGAAAATAGGGGGTACAATAATACCTGCCTCACTGAACTAACAAAGAACCTTGAGTTAATATTTGTGGCTTTAGGGAAATGTCTGGACAGAATGAGTACTGAATAAACACGTACTACATTTTTAAAATCATAAAGAAGAGAAATTTTCATTGGGGAAAATTTTATTATCTTTTATTTCTTTTTTGTTCACTGATTTATTTTGAGAGAGAGAGAGAGCATTCATGTGTAAGTGGGATAGGGGCAGAGAGAGAGAGAGAGAGAGAGAATCCCAAGAAGGCTCCCAGCTGTCAGTGTAGAACCCGATGTGGGGCTCGAACTCACAAACAGTGAGATCATGACCTGAGCTGAAACCAAGAGTTGGATGCTTAACCGATTGAACCACCCAGGCACCATGGGAAATTATTTTAAAAATGACTTTGAGAGCTGTTTGGGAGTTACAATGTGTAGATTCTGCAATCGTTTTGATGCTTTATGTTCAGAGGAAAGAGTCGAGAGCCAAGGCAGAGAGGCTGAAACAACCAAAGCAAGGAATGGGAGTCCTAGACCTCCAGCCAGTTGGTACCTGCCATGAGGGAACAGGTTAATGGGCACAGGCCCCATCCAGGAAATCTCCTGTGTGTGTGCGTGTCTGTGTGTGTGTGTGTGTGTGTGTGTATACTTACTCTGCCATGGATTTCCAGGATGTGTGTAGTTTTCCTTCATTTAACCAGGAATTCCCAGGGAATGGCAATTGCTTTATTCATGCTGTATTTCCCCTCACTTGGCTGTACGACCTTGGACCAGTTGCTTGGCTACTCTGTTGTTCAGTTCCCTGATGAGTTTAAAAGTGACAATGACAAAGCTGGCTAACAGTCCTATTAGAAGTGTTAAATGGGATAATGTTTGAAATGTGCTTTGGGCAGGGCACCTGGGTGGCTCAGTCGGTTAATCATCCCACCGGTTAAGCATCCGACTCTTGATCCTGGCTCAGGTCGTAATCTCAAGTTCATGAGATCGAGTCCCATGTCAGGTTCTGTGCTGACAGCCTGGAACCTGCTTGGGATTCTCTCTCTGCCCCTCCCCTCCCTTCCTCTCTCTTTCTGTCTCTCTCTCTCTCAAAAATAAATAAATGAACAGTTTTAAAAATGTGCTCTGTGCTGAGCACATTGTAAACATTCAGTGATCATTGAGTAATATTATAACAGCCAAACGTATGTTTGTGAAATCAAACAAGTTAATGATATAAAAAATTGATAGCTGAACTGGAATTAGAAATCATCCATGTGTCCACAGGTAGAAGGATGTGCATTTGGTTAGAAAAAAAAAAAAGCCAAAACATGGGGCGCCTCGGTGGCTCAGTCGTTTGGACGTCCGACTTCGGCTCAGGTCATGATCTCGTGGTCCGTGAGTTCGAGCCCCGCATCAGGCTCTGGGCTGATGGCTCAGAGCCTGGAGCCTGTTTCAGATTCTGTGTCTCCCTGTCTCTCTGACCCTCCCCCATTCATGCTCTGTCTCTCTCTGTCTCAAAAATAAATAAACATTAAAAAAATTTTAAAAAGAAAAAGAAAAAAAAGCCAAAACAGAAGGGGAGCTATAATCACATACCAGAGCAGACTCAAAAATATAATGTTGAAGGGAGATAAGAAACAGAAGACATTTTACGACACAATATCATTTGTTTTTTAAAAATTAAAATATTAAAAGGTAAACACATAACCACATTATACATTTTTTTACAAATTCCCCATGAACATTTTTCTCAAGGACTGCAAAATAGTCTAGAAATTGGGACATAGTTTACTAACCAAATAACCATACTCTAAAGCAGGCTATAAATATATAAATACATGTTTGCAAGGTCTATTGGAAAAGAACGCATTAAATATGCAGAAGTGCTCAATGAAGCAAGGGACGATAATGGCAGTATAAATGGGAGACTGTTGCTAGGAAATGCCCCCTTCCGGAGACATCATGTCCTAATCCCTGGAACCTATAAATATTACTTTAGTTGAAAGAAGTGTCTTTGCAGATGTGGTTCAGTTAAGGATCTCGAGATGGGGAGAGTCTCCTGGATGATCCAGGGGTACCCTCACTACAATCACAGGTGTCCTTGTAAGAGGAGGCACAGGGAGATCGGACACACAAAAAAGAGAAGGTGAGATGGAGGTGGAGCAGAGAGATTTGAAACTGCTGAGCTGGATGCCTGGAGGGACGTGGCCATAGCCAAGGAATGCCAATAGCCGCCAGAAGCTCCCCAAAGCCTCCAGAAAGAACGTGGCCTGGATAGCGCCTTGATTTCCACCCAGGGATACTGACGTCAGACTTCTGGCCTCTGGAACTGTGACAGAATACATTTCTATTGTTATAAGACACTAAGTTTGTGCTAATTTGTTACAGCTGCCATAGGAAACTAGCCATGAAGAGGGAAAATAAAGAGACAAAATAGTCTCCTGACATGGAGGGGTGATGACGGATTGTCATGAACCGAGGCAGATAGACCACTAAATTCAGTTCACTCACCGTCTTAAAAGAGCAAAACAAACAAAAAATTGGAAACGGCTGCACACAGCGCCATTGTTCGTTACATTCCAAAACTTATTTAAACATTCCTCTTAAGAGGCACCTGGGTGGCTCGGTCGGTTAAGTGACCGACGTTGGCTCAGGTCATGATCTTACGGTTTGTGAGTTCGAGCCCCGCTTTGGGCTCTGTGCTGACAGCTCGGAGTCTGGAGCCTGCTTCAGATTCTGTCTCCAGCTCTCTCTGCCCCTCCCCAGGTTGTGCTCTGTCTCCCTATGTCTCTCAAAATATAAATAAATGCAAAAAAAAAAAAAAAGCATTCCTCTTAAGATGTCCTTAGGTAGTTCCAGATGTCGCCTTTAAAACCTATTAAACATCGTTAGTGGAGCAGCTAATGCATCAGATTTTAAGTGAGAAAAGACATAAGCAGACATGTCATAAAAGAGGAAATGCGACAGATTAGCAAGCATGGGAGGACTCTCAGCTTCCAAGAAATGCAGTTTAAAACAATAATGAAATTTTAGGGGCGCCCGAGTGGCTCAGTCTGTTAAGCATCCGACTTCAGCTCAGGTCATGATCTCAAGGCTTGTGAGTTCAAGCTGCAGGTCAGGCTCTGTGCTGACAGCCCAGAGCCTGGAGCCTGCTTCGGATTCTGTGTTTTTCTCTCTTTCTCTTTGCCCCTCCCCCCACCCTCTCAAAAATAAACATTAAAAAAATTTTAAAGCAGTAATGAAATTTCATACTTTTGCCCATTAAAATGGCAAATCTTTTTATTCATATATATTTTAAATTTTTCCTCACACTTTATTTTTAGCCTGCTTTTTCCTATTTAGCAATTTGTCTTCCTAAACATGACAGAAAATGAAATGAATAAAATAAATAGTGAAAAAAATGTGATAAAATTGGCAGTGTCCTACATTGCTGATGACTGTGTCATTTGAGGAAGAAATCTGACAATATGAAGAGCTTTAACATTTTTCAAAGACTTTGACCTTCACTTTAGCTTTACTTCTAATGTTTTCTAAGGAAGTGATGCTATTGAGGAAGCACAATGTTTTATTATAGAATCTAAAATAATAAAAATTAACATAACATAATAGCTTAGAAGAAGGTCAGCAAACTATGATCTCTGGGCCAGATGTGGCCTATAGCTTGTTTTTGTAAATAAAGTTTTATTGGAACACAGTCACATTTGTTTACATATTGTTTATGGCTGCATTTGCACTGCATGGCAGAGCTGAGTAGTTGCCAAAGAGACATTTGTCCCACAAAGCCAAAAACATTTACTCTCTGGCCCTTTATAGAAAGAGTATGTTGATTCCTGGTTTAGAGTATGGTTATTGGGTTAGTAAACTATGTCCCAATTTCTAGACTGTTTTGCAGTCCTTGAGAAAAATGTTCATGGGGAATTTGTAAAAAAATGGAAAAACGTTTCATGTTATGGGAAAATAAGAGAAAACAGAATAGTAGGAACTATATGGTTACAATTACGGAATAATGATAGTTACAGTCATTTAAAAAAAAGACTGAAAGGAAGTATGACAAAACGTTAACATTATTTATCTTCAAATGATGGGTGATACATATGATTTCGTACTTGCTCTACTGTGTGTTTCTTCATGTGTATTCAATTATTCAATGCATATTAATGAACACATTTCACTTTAAAGTATAAAAATAAATATCAATTTTAAAATTGAAACTAAAAATATTAAGTAAGCCCCCAGTGCACTAGGTTTCACAGACTCTTAGATTAAAGATATGATTATGTGCCATAATTTAGTATCTTCTCCCACCACTTCTGGCCACCTAAAGGGAACTCCTATCCACTAGAGTTAGAGATTTTATTTCCATTCAAATTTATATGGCAGGCAGGGTTTTTCTCCATTTTTACCCTCTTCTTGAGGATGGACACATGCCTGCCTCGTTTCTGGACCCTGTCCCATGCCATAAGAAAAAAAAGGGGGTAATTCTAAATAAGGCAAAGGAACACCTAGAATTCTGCTAAGGTGTAAGGTGTGTTAATTGTACGAGTAACAAGTCTGGACTTCAAAGTTCCTTGGCTTGTGACTTGACACCACTTACTTCCAAGGGAAAAGCAGATGAATTGAAAGATATGAATGACAACCTAGGCCAGAGAAGGAAGAAGCAGAAGTGAGACTTTGAGGGTAGGCAGACAAGAGAGGAGATGGGGAAACAAAAGTAGATGACTCTTTACTTCCTTCTGAGGTGGACTCTATGTCGACTAAAGCTGCCGCACAAGGGAAGCAGAGATCTGTTTTTCATCACCCTCTGGATGTGTGTATGTGAACTTAGCTCAAAAATGAAGTAAACCTTGTAATGGGCTCCCCACCCATCAAAACGTTAAGGGTTTAGTTAGCTAAAGGATTATGCTTAATTCAAAACCATCAAGCATTAAGAGTGCAGTAAGACACAAGCGAGAACAAAGTTAAACTAAAAAGGGGAGGTCAGCCAAAATAACTTCACTTCCCATAATCACTTCCTATTATCTGTAAGTCCTGGAAAAATTGCAGTATTAAACTTTCTGAACTTATTGGGGAGTGCAACAGTTCCTCATTCTTTGGGGGATGAAGGATAGGGGTTGCTGATTCTGTTCCAATTAGATACAATTCACTCCAAATCACTAGGCAACCCCATGCTTTGATTACTCCATCTGCTCAGCCTGTGTGTGCAGACTCACTGAGACAGTGTGAACACGAGACAGCTGTGGGAAGGACGGCATGGAAGGGTGAGCAGGAGAAAGTGACAGCCACACATCTATCATTGACCAATTTGGCATTTACTAATCACATCTCATTTCTTAGCCCCATGAACAAATTAAATCTCATTCCCTTTCTTGGAACCAATAACCACAGCTAAGAGCATCACTGGCTTTCTCTGCATCTCTGTTCCTTCATGAAAAAATTTCCCACGGGCGCCTGGGTGGCTCAGTTGGTTGAGCATCGAACTCTTGGTTTCAGCTCAGATCAAGATCTCAGAGTTTGTGGGTTCGAGCCCCATGTTGGGCTCTGTGCTGGCAGTGTGGAACCTGCTTGGGATTCTCTCTCTCTCTCTCTCTCTCTGCCTCTCCCTCATGCTTCCTCTCTCTCTAAATAAATAAATAAACTTAAAAACTTAAAAAAATCCCTAACTGCAAAGTGGGGCCTAGAAAGGAAGCCTGACCTGGAAGGACTCAGTTCATCTCTTCACCAAATGTTTGAGCATCAACTGTTGCAGGATTTTTTACCTCAATACCCAGGGTTCATTGTCTCTCTGCTTCAAAGAATGAAGAGGTGGACACAGAATTAAATGAGCAGCAGGCAAAAGTTTATTAGAGTGTAAGATCGGAAAGTAAGAATAGTACGAAAGCTCTTTTTGCAGAGAGGGGGCATTCGAAAGTGAATGCTAGTGACTCTAGGTGAGGGACTCTGTTTTACAGGGTTTTGGTCAGTTCCCCTTTCCTTCCCCCTTGTTCCTTTTCCAGTTCTACCCCTATTGGCTAGGTAACTCTAAATGCCTAGTCATTCCTTCTTGATTGGTTCATTTCCATTGTAGGAGGCGTGGCCTATGGCCTTATGTTCCTTCTGGGTCATAATTTTATGGTCTACTGCTTTTTTTTCGTCAGGTCTTTTGTCAAATTCCTGAGGGAAACCTGAGGGGGAGTAGGTGGGGTCTGTCACATTCCCAAGAGGAACTTTAAGCCTGAGGGAGTTTGCTCAAGTGAGATGTTCTCAGCATTGTTTTAAAATAAGTATTTTTCCCAGGGACTTCAGGTCTTAATCTTTCCCTCTCTGCCTGTTTTATCCTATCTTTCCCTTGTACACAACTTTGTGCTAAGCACTGTTCTAGGCTTTGGGGATACAGCAGAGAAAATAATAAAGATCCCCACCCTTGTGGAATTTATTTTTTTTAAGTTTATTTATTATTTTGAGAGAGACTGAGGCAACATGAGTCAGGGAGGGGCAGAGAGAGAGGGAGGGAGAGAATCCCAAGCAGGATCCGCACTGTCAGCGCAGAGCCTGATGCATGGCTTGAACCAACCAGCCGTGAGATCACGACCTGAGCCGGAACCAAGAGTCAGATGCTTAACCGAAGGAGCCACCCAGGTGCCCCCACCCTTATGGAATTTAAATTCAAACATGGGTTGGGGTGCGCCTGGGTGGCTCACACCATTGTGCATCCAACTTCGGCTCAGGTCATGATCTTGCAGTTTGTGAGTTTGAGCCCTGCATCCGGCTCTGTGCTGACAGCTTGGAGCCTGGACCCTGCTTTGGATTCTGATTCTCCCTCTCTCTTGGCCCCTCCCCTGCTCACACTCTGTCTCTCTCTCTCCCTCAAAATAAATAAACATTAAAAATTTTTTTTAATTCAAACAGGGGCAATGAACACTAGAGAGCAAAGATAATAAGTAAATTATGTTGGAGGATAATAAGTGATATGGACAATAAGAAAGTAAGAAAGGGAAGGGGGGAATCAGCACTGGGCGTGGAGGGATCCATTCACATCATTAAATAGGATGGTCAGGACAAGCCTTATTAAAGAGGTGAGCAAAGACTTGAAGAAGGTAAGGGAGTTAGAAAAGTAGCAGCCTTCCTGCTATGAGCTAATGTCTTTTCAGATATTCCCTCCAGGACCTTCATGACATAGCAATCAGAGTGTAATCAAGTCTGGCTTCTTTTCCCAAAAACTAATAGAGAAACCATGTCAAGCCCCAAAGGAAAATAATCGCTACCATGCAGACTTGAGCAGGGACTTCCTTTTCTTTACCACTGGATTTCTAGAGCCTGCCATGTAGAAAACACTCAATCTCCATTTAGTGAATGACTAAATGATTACCTGCTACATGTAAATAACACAAGGTTCAAGACCAATGCCAGAAAGATGCTGGAGCAATGCTCCAAATAGGTTGTGCTGCTTTCCGTAACTGACTCTCACCTTCTTGCTGTCTCAGAAATAGGTCTGGGTGCCCAGCACGCAGGTGCAAACCCCTAGAGCTTGGAAAAAGGGGAGTGGCTGGGAACATTTCTCCTGGTGGCAGCACCTCTCTTATCTCAGGGCGTCAACAGCTTTGTTCTATTTAAATCAACTTATTAATCGATTACGCAGAACCTGTTTTATGTTAGCCACAGCTAGATCTTACAGCGATCAGAGTAAGTAGTGTGCTGTGGTAGGAGCTTCTAGGACGGCCCAATGATTCCTGCCTCCTGATATTTATGCCCCTATGTAAGCCTGTGCTGTTGAGTGTGGGCTGGATGTAGTAACTGACTCACCTCTAACAAATACAATATGGCAAAAGGGATGGGATATCATTACAAAAAGTGATGGGATTGCATTACAAAAAGACTGTAACTTCAGTCTTGCTCACCATCTCTCTCTCTTTTTCTAGTCGTCGCTCTGGGGGAAGCAAGCTGCCACGTTGTGTGTGACCCTATGGAGAAGGCCACATGGCAAGGAACCGATGTCTCTGACCAATAAAAGCCTGCAAAGACTTGTGGCTGCCCCCCCCCACGTGAGTGAACTTCGAAGCAGATGCTTTTATAATTAAGCTTTGAGAAGATCAGAGTCCCAGCAATCCCCTGACACAGGCTCTGGGAAGTCCTGATGCAGAGGACTCAGTTAAGCTCCGCCTGAGTTCTTGACTCTCAGAAACTATGAGAGGATAAATCGTTGTTATTTTTAAGCTACTAAGTCTGGGGATTGTTTGTTATGCAGCAGTGGATAACTAATACACATGATCTACCCTCAGAACAAAATATGGTAAGGTGAGTGACACATGAGTGATAGAAACCAAATATTTTGGGTGGAGGGGGTTCATGGGAATAAGAAATAGGTGACTGCAGATTATAATTATATAAATTTGCACAACTCTTTACACTTAACTGTGTGCTTCCACAACTGTCTCATTTGATCTTACAATAAACCTAAGGATGATAGTATTTGATTTCTTCAACATTAGATATTAATTGATCCAGTCATTCGGTAAAAATTTTAAGTGTCAAATATACATCTGTGATGAGTATAAAGGAAGCCTATATAAGCCATAGTAACTGTCCTCAGAGAACCCAAAATAGTTTAATACATTAAATAAATAATAAATAAACAGATCTTGTACAATATATTAGAGACCATAAAGAGGTATGCACAGAATAGTTGATAACTCGAAAGTGGGGATGATGGACTCTTCCAGAGGATCTAAAAAAGACTTGAAACTTGATTCTTTTTTTTTCTAGCTTTGTTGTGTATATTTGGCAAATAAAAATTACATATTTTTAAGTTGAACAATGTGATTCTTTTAAAATTTTTTTAATGTTTATTTATTTTTGAGACAGAGGGAGACAGAGCACAAGTGGGGGAGGGGCAGAGAGAGAGAGAGAGACACAGAATCCGACGCAGGCTCCAGCCTCTGAGCCGTCAGCACAGAGCCCGACACGGGGCTCGAACTCACGGACTGTGAGATCATGACCTGAGCTGAAGTCAGATGCTCAACCGACTGAGCCACCCAGGTGCCCCTTTTTAATTTTTTTTAATGTTTATTAATGTGCTGTTTTGATATATGTGTATATTGTGAAATAATTACCACAGTCAAACTAATTAACATATCCATCACCTCACACAGTTACAATTTTTTTGTCTGGTGAGAGAGAACACTTAAGATCAATTCCCTTAGCAAATGTCAAGCATGTCATACAGTATTGTCAGCTGTAATCACCATGCTGGACATTAAATCTCAAGAAGGATGAGTTGGAGTTCATCAGATTATTGGCTCATAGGATGGGAGGGGAGGGAGAGAACAACATCTTAGGCAAATGGGGATGGGGCCACATGTGATGGTATGGAGTTTGAAACAATAGTCTGGTACAGAAAATGATAATTCTATATGGGCAGGTAGTGGAGTGCATATAAAGAAAAGGAAAATCAACAAAGGAAAGAACTCCTTTCAGACTCAACTCTTCTTGTCTCTATGTTATGCTTTCTCCATGAAAAGCCACACCGTCTTTTCTAATCTTAGCCTCATTTCCTGATTTCTCTTACTCCTTTATAAGACTTGATGATCATTATAGATCATTAGAGAGCAAGTCAGAAGCCAGGAAGAGGCTCAATCCAAGTTGGCAAGTAAGTTAGGGAGCAAACTGATGGTCTCAAGGAGGATAAAGAGGTGGCAGAGAGAGAGGGGAAGGGAGGGAATGATGGAGAGGAACATCTGTAGCTTGAAGAAAGAGTAGAATTAAAGAAAAAAATTGCCGAGACGTATGGGGGAGTTTAGAGAATTTTTGTAGCTAGATTGTACAGAGCCAAATAAGAAGGAAAGATACACATATGATATATTAGGTGAAGAAAGGTAAAAGCTAGAGGTTTTAAGAGAAGAAATAGATTCCCTAAAATGATAAACCAATGCACCTCCTACTACGATATAGTAAGAAAGGTAATTCACCTCTGTGGTGGTCTTCCTCCAAAGCTATAAATACATTCTAGTCATTTGTTACAATTTGTCTAACTGACAAACTGGGGAATATTCTACAAAATGCCTGAGTCGTACTCTTTAAAATGGTCACGATCAGTCTTTGAGAAACTGTCACAGACCAGAGGAGACTAAGGAGACATGATGATTGAACATAATATGATATCCTCGATGGGAGCCTGGAACAGAAAAAGGGCATTAATGGAAAAGTTAATGAAATCTGAATAAAGGGTGAAGTTTAGTTAATAGCAACATACCAATGTCGGTTTCTCAGTTTTGATAAATGGATCTGAGTAATGCCAGATGATAACATTAGAGGAAACTGAATCTGAGGAGGGGCATACAAGAACTTACTGTATCATCCTGGCAATTTTTACATAAATCTGAAAATATTCCAAGATAAAAAGTTTATTTTGAAACATGATAGGCCAGTAGTGAAATCTAGATTATGACTTCTGTGAACTAATTTTTCAGTTGGCTTCACGGTTTACAAATCAACTTTTACAGTCCTTTGCATACAATCTCTTGAGTGCATCCTTTAAGTAAAGGGACCATTCTCTGACAAATTTCCAAAAATTTACTAATTTACTAATGTAAATTACTAATTTACTGATTTACTAATTTACTAATTTACTAATTACTAATTTACTAATTTAGTAATTACTAATTTACTAATTTGCTAATTACTAATTTACTAATGTAAATGTTGCATCAAAAGCAGGCTTGGCATGGGACAACATAAGTCTCAAATAAACAGTGAAAGAGAATAAGGAAGTATTGAGAGAGCAGATGAAAAATAATTATCATGGCACAAAAACAGACACATAGACCAATGGAATAGAATAGAAACCCCAGAACTAGACCCACAAACGTATGGCCAACTCATCTTTGACAAAGCAGGAAAGAACATCCAATGGAAAAAAGACAGCCTCTTTAACAAATGGTGCTGGGAGAACTGGACAGCAACATGCAGAAGGTTGAAACTAGACCACTTTCTCACACCATTCACAAAAATAAACTCAAAATGGATAAAGGACCTAAATGTGAGACAGGAAACCGTCAAAACCTTAGAGGAGAAAGCAGGAAAAGACCTCTCTGACCTCAGCCGTAGCAATCTCTTACTCGACACATCCCCAAAGGCAAGGGAATTAAAAGCAAAAGTGAATTACTGGGACCTTATGAAGATAAAAAGCTTCTGCACAGCAAAGGAAACAACCAACAAAACTAAAAGGCAACCAACGGAATGGGAAAAGATATTCGCAAATGACATATCGGACAAAGGGCTAGTATCCAAAATCTATAAAGAGCTCACCAAACTCCACACCTGAAAAACAAATAACCCAGTGAAGAAATGGGCAGAAAACATGAATAGACACTTCTCTAAAGAAGACATCCGGATGGCCAACAGGCACATGAAAAGATGTTCAGCGTCGCTCCTTATCAGGGAAATACAAATCAAAACCACACTCAGGTATCACCTCACGCCAGTCAGAGTGGCCAAAATGAACAAATCAGGAGACTATAGATGCTGGCGAGGATGTGGAGAAACGGGAACCCTCTTGCACTGTTGGTGGGAATGCAAATTGGTGCAGCCGCTCTGGAAAGCAGTGTGGAGGCTCCTCAGAAAATTAAAAATAGACCTACCCTATGACCCAGCAATAGCACTGCTAGGAATTTATCCAAGGGATACAGGAGTACTGATGCATAGGGCCACTTGTACCCCAATGTTCATAGCAGCACTCTCAACAATAGCCAAATTATGGAAAGAGCCTAAATGTCCATCAACTGATGAATGGATAAAGAAATTGTGGTTTATATACACAATGGAGTACTACGTGGCAATGAGAAAAAATGAAATATGGCCTTTTGTAGCAACGTGGATGGAACTGGAGAGTGTGATGCTAAGTGAAATAAGCCATACAGAGAAAGACAGATACCATATGGTTTCACTCTTATGTGGATCCTGAGAAACTTAACAGGAACCCATGGGGGAGGGGAAGGAAAAAAAAAAAAAAGAGGTTAGAATGGGAGAGAGCCAAAGCATAAGAGACTGTTAAAAACTGAGAACAAACTGAGGGTTGATGGGGGGTGGGAGGGAGGAGAGGGTGGGTGATGGGTATTGAGGAGGACACCTTTTGGGATGAGCACTGGGTGTTGTATGGAAACCAATTTGTCAATAAATTTCATAAAAAAAAAAAGAAAAAGAAAAATAATTATCATAGACTCTAAGCAAGCTGGGAGACAGAACTTATATCTGAGCATCTTCTCCTTGTCCTCAGCCTGTGGCCTAAATAAAGACATTTTCTGAATGGATGAATGTGAATGAATGAATACACACACACACACACACACACACACACACACTGAGAGAGTTTACTACATACAGACTCTTACTAAATTGACTATAAAGTGACAACAAAATCATGTAAGTTGGGAGGGGAATGGTCAAAATTAAAATAGTCAACAGTATGGATTCATTTCAGAGGAAGTTGAAGATACTGATTAATCTTAGACTTGGCTAAGACAATTGCGTTAAGTTCATTTTGCACAGCAAAATTTCAAGGTAACCCTATGACATCCAAACTTTGACTTTGTTTCCCCCTTTCAGAAGGAATTAGACCCACACAGAAGCTCCTCACTTTTCTCTGTTCCTCTTTGTAAACTCTGCTTCTCCCTAGAACTAGAGACTTCTTAGGCCCATGAAAGCCACTTTCATGCAGTATATGAGGCCAAGAACTACATAAAACAAAGAAATGAAGAACTATAGATAATAATCCAATGAAGTAGAGATCCAAATCAAGCAGAAACAAGACTGAAGCTGTCCTCTCAAGCTACCATAAAGTCCTGGAGAGAGAAATTTCTCAACATACTCTCTGCTCCCAACTGCACCGGACTGTAGGTTATTTCTCAAATATGGTTTCCCATGACTCTGTGACTTTCTCCCTGACGTTCCCTCAATGGATTGCCCTTGCATGGAGCAGAAGTCTGGAACAGACCCTGCCCTTCCTGTTCAGAAGGAAACAACCCTCTCTCTCTTAGAGAGAACCTGACTGAGAAGGAAGAGAACACAGAGGAAACTAGAGGTGAGAAACGGAAAAAGAAGCCTGCACTTAGTTGTTTCTTAAGATCTACCCAAGGCCTGATTTCAGGAATCTGAACTAATAAATGCCCTTGTGCTAAAAACATTTTGAGTTGCTTTTCTGCCATTACAATGAAAGAGCCCTCAATAATAGTAGTGCACATGTTCCAAACCTCAGGCCCTGCCTAGGAGAATAATATTTCATAATGCAATTTCCTAATTTCTGATAAGTATTTCCTTTTTCTAAAAAAGGTCATTAAACTTGCTTTCATTTTGAGAGAGTTGTGACTTGGGAGAATGGACTATAACCTGGAGTGCTACCAAGTCCAATACTTCTTAAAAAAATTTTTTTCAACGTTTTTTTATTTATTTTTGGGACAGAGAGAGACAGAGCATGAACGGGGGAGGGGCAGAGAGAGAGGGAGACACAGAATCGGAAACAGGCTCCAGGCTCTGAGCCATCAGCCCAGAGCCTGACGCGGGGCTTGAACTCACGGACCGCGAGATCGTGACCTGGCTGAAGTCGGACACTTAACCGACTGCGCCACCCAGGCGCCCCCCAAGTCCAATACTTCTTAAGACGTATTGATGTTTTGTTTTATTTTTCAGACACCCTTAGATAGGGAAATATCCAGGTGCATGAAAAAGGGAATAAAGAAGAGAATACCAATCAAGGATGAATTTTAAAATAGCTACAAGTAGATTATACTACAAAAGCATATGTTGATGCGATGGAGAACAAATTAAATACATACATACATACTCAGTTCCTTGAGCAAATCGTCTAAGTCTGGTATGATAGAAAGACTCTGGGATTTGGAACGAAAGGATCCTGGGTTTATACCCAGCTCTGGTGCTTTCTATGTAGCCTAGCCTGAGGCAAGTAACCACCTCACTGAGCAACTGAGCAGCACATTCTTTGTGTATGAAATGGGGCTGAGGATGCTACCCGGCATCCTTGGTTGATACCAAATCAGTGATAATGTGAGTACAGCAGCTCATGCCTGGCACAAAGTAGGTGCTCAGTAAATGGTAGCAAGAGGTCACTGTTATTCTTATTTATCTTATTATTTATTCCTAGGGTCCTCAGTTCTTTTATCCGTGGACTCTGGATAATAATCTTTGCTGGTAACAGAATTCTTACGGAAATCAAAAAGACTTTGCAACTTGAAAGCATTTTGTCACATATATTTCAATCACAAATGTAAAGACATTATTAACACAAGGTTGGTGAGTAGAACACTCCTGGGACCCCCGATTCCTGCATCTAAATGTGGTTTTCCTTTGCTCCAGCTTCATGGAGGGACCAGCTTCACGTGTATGGACCAGCCCCTCATAGGCAAGTGGGCAAGTGCTCCAGTGTGAACTTTTGCCCAGGTCCCACCCATTAGGTCAAACCCATGCGGGAGACCCCTGCAAGGTCCATGCCCCTGGCTCATTATGAGGCATGCTCGCACAAACCAGAACTGAATTAGGGGAACTGAGCCAACCACAGTCAGAGAAACAAAAGGTGCTCTAACTAGTAAATAAATGTGCATTCTTCATGCATTGCCCCTGCTTTTGTATGTTAGGAACAAAAATAGCACCGTTGATACTGAAATGATCTGTGCAGGAAGACTGCACCTGGCCTTGCTTAGTGAATGTCTTGAGTTACTCTCAGTAACCACCCAACTGGTAAGAAATTCTCCTGCTCTACTCTGTGCCTTGTTATTGGCCCTTAAGTAGCTCTCCTGTATTATCAAACTGACAGTGAGTCATTGCCCCCAAAAATAGCAAAAGGAGAAGTTAGCTTTGCCAGAATCCAGAAGTGATCAGTGACAAGGCGCCGTGGTTTCAAACACTTTTATCCACAGGAATCACATGAGCTTTCACCTTAACAACATGGAAGTGGGTTTTTGAAAGAAAATATATTCCAGGAGGGCCATGCAAAATCTGTCATTCAATAAGAGAAAAGGTAGTTATTTGATTCCTAAACAGGACAGATGACATCATGGGCTCCCTCTAACATCTCCAAAGGAGGTCTAATCTCGTTAAAGTGAACACCAAGTGGTGTTGAAGGGGAGGAGAAATCAGACAAGGCAGAGTTTTTAGGGGGTGACCAGCGGGGAGAAGTGAGGCATGCACACTGTGTGTTACAGGGTGATGGCTTATAGGCTTAACAGCTGCAGTGATGCTGTTGTCTCAGCAGCAGAATTAAACTTCCTTGCACCATGCTCAGCTTTTGGATGAGGACAGACACCAAAGAAGACAGCTAGTTCATGGAAAGAGGCAGCCAGCCCCATGCCCTGTACTCTATACGGGATACCCATGCACGTAGAGCGGTATCGCTTCCATCTGAGAAACAGATGCCAAAATTACAGCCCAAGTTTTCTTAGAATGTTGTTTCTTCCTGCTAGCTACATTTTGGTCTATTTTCTCAATCATATCAGGGAGAGGGAACGCAAGCATTTTTTCCAGCTTAGCAACTTGGTTGATAATGTCTGGATAAGATTACATTTTAGAAATTATTCATGAAAAACATTTAAAAAATTTATTTAAAAAAATCGGGCTCAGTCGGTGAAGCGTCCGGCTTCAGCACAGGTCATGATCTCGCGGCTTATGAGTTTGAGCCCGCGTCGGGCTCTGTGCTGACAGCTCGGAGCCTGGAGCCTGCTTCTGATTCTGTCTCCCTATGTTTCTGCTCCTCCCCTGTTCA
The DNA here is from genome assembly GCF_022837055.1 of Prionailurus viverrinus. Taxonomy (NCBI): domain Eukaryota; kingdom Metazoa; phylum Chordata; class Mammalia; order Carnivora; family Felidae; genus Prionailurus; species Prionailurus viverrinus. The sequence goes on from NC_062564.1 coordinate 85,704,304, forward strand.
CTCTCTCTCTCTCTCAAAAATTAATAAACATCAAAAAAAAATAGAAATGATTCATGAATAACACTGGTAGTACAGCGTCCCTCTGCATAGATAAGAGAATAAAGACTTAACTGCAGGACACCCGCATTTAGGCAGCCTCTGTCCCTTTAGCAGCTAGTCCATGAGGAAGATATTCAAGTCTTATTTCCTCATCCACAAAATGCAGTCCGTATCTTCTTATGACAAGAAAATGCATTCAGGTGTTAGGTCAATGTGCTCTGTGAGCTTAAGAGCATTACAAAAATGTGCAATTATTACTGATAGCAAGAAAGGATACTTAGCAATTGCTGACAGTGATCCCTGAGAAGTCCAGGTGATAGCAGACACACACACACACACACACACACACACACAATGCAACTAGCTGATCTCAAGGTGTGAAGACCTTTGTAATAAAAACAAAATAAGTTACACACACACACACACACACACACACACACAGTAAAGTCCTGAAAATATGAAGTTCATCTTTTAATACCTTTCTTTGGAAGAAATCCAGAAGAAAGTAAGATGCATCTTTGCAGTCTTTTTGTGGAAGAGCAAATGTACAGCGGCATGTTTGTGGATATCTAAGAAGATTGTGTCAAATGAAATCTCCAAGCCTCCAAGTTAAATTGGAGAAAGAACAGCAAGCAGTCTCTTTGGTGATGCCATGACTTACGACTTGGCATGAGTCAATGGGTATCTGGAAGACTTCATTTTGGTTATTTGATATAACACATTAATCTGGTTCACTTTCACCCACTTCTGTGGGGCTTCCAGCTTCCCCCTCAAGCCTTCCTGGACCAGGGAGGGAACCCCCCAAACACTTTATACCACCCCTGGACATTTGTTATTTCCTTTTGTTTTTTTCCCGATCTGGCTCTCTTCCACAATTTTGCTGGCAAAGCCAAATGAGAATGCCTCTCCTCTACCACTCAGGTTGGCCATCAAAATCACCCTGAGCGCATGCAGATCTGCTTTAGAACACTTCTAAAGTGGGGAATGTGCCTTCCTCTGCCACTTTCTGTCACCGTGATTCCAGAGGAGACTTGCCCTTGGTTCCCAGTGCCATACAGTGACCGGTGTGTGAAAACCATCCTTTGCATTTCTACTCACCATCACTCCTACCTGAGACTGAGGCACAAGTCCGTGGGATCAGCAGGAGAAACTCAGGGAGAGCCAATACCGTCCTCCAAATTCTCACTCCCTTGCTCCTCTCCTGATTACTTTCTCACAACTGCTGACCAACTGCATCCAGGTCTTGTTTCCACCATTGCTCCATAATCAGCTCGCTCTAATGAAGTTTTGTGTTACACTATGAAGTTTTCACTAAGTGACCGTTTTGAACAGTCACTCATTCATCACCAGCATCCTAAATCTGGTCCATTCAGGTGGCATCCTGATGGCAGAGGCTGGGTTACCAGAGGCAGCAGTGAGCAATAGAGGAAGTGCTAGCTTGGGTTCTGGCAAAACCAGGGCAATCCCAGTGTAGGTGTAAGATTTCCATTATCTGTAAGATTGTCTTACAAATTTTCTTCTTCTGGTGCTAAAATCTGAAACATGTCCATGACCCACAGTTCACTGATGTTCTAAAAGCAGTTCTTTGCGTGTATTTACGTAAAACGAACTCCCGTTCCATCTCTCTCCCCAATCAAAAATGTTAAGTTCTGCAAACCAAAATGTCCAAGCCAATCAAATCTCCTTAGCATTAAAATAATGCTGTATATTATGTGAGAAAATTCTTTCACGAGAAGAATTTAGAGCATACATTTCATTATGACCAAAAGATAAATTAAGCATTAGGGAGGAGAACACATGTGGGGAGACCTCTCATTGGCCCTCTGGTCCATTCTGTCACATCCAGACATCTGAAGGATACTGCCAGTGTGTAACAGAAACTGCCTTCGTCATTCCCTGGATCTTTGCCAAGTGCTCCATCATCATGTCCCCGTGCTGCTCATCACCAGCGGGGAGGCTCTGTGGGAGCAATTTGCTGCCCAGGGAAATGCTGACTCTACCGCCTTCCAGAAGAACAGGTCACTGTCAGGAAGGCAGGACCGTATCAAGGAGAAGAATTAACACAGAGGACTCACTTGGTTCCCACTTTCTCATCTGACACCTTGCTCTTCTTGTAGTTGTCCGCATACTGAGCACGAACCTTGCCTGCTTCCAACCTTGATGTGGTTAACTTAAAACTCCTCAGTGGTAGAGGCAAGGGATTTGTGTCGTGTTGTTCTCCATTTAGCATTAACCTTCGGAGAACCTGAGACATTTATGTCTTCCAGAGGGGCATTATTATTCTTAGCTGAATGACGTTCTCTTTCCCCTGGTTTTAGTTGGTGAAACTGAGGTTCTATGAAGATAAAGGAGTTTGCCCAAAGTTAAATGGCCCAAAATAGTAGAGTGTAGATTTGCAAACTCCCCATGATATGCAGTGTCATCTATATCTTTCCATGAAGATCCAAGGTTATGTGCCTCATTATTCCCCAATGCAGTTCCATCCCTCTGAAGAAACGTTTTGTGAATGATACTAGACAACAGGGATCTTCTAGTTTCCTTACCCCCCATGGCACTTACAGGTTTTCTTTTTTTTTTTAATGATACCTCATGATTTTCATGTCTGTCTCTTTTTTTAATTTTATTTTAGAGAAAGAGTGCACAAGTGGGGGAGAGGGGCAGAGGGAGAGTGAAAGAATCTCAAGCAGTCTCCATGCTTAGCATGGAGCCTGATGCAGGGCTTGATCCCATGACCCTGGGATCATGACCTGAGCTGAAATCAAGAGTTGAATGCTCTACTGATTGAGCCACCCAGGCATCACCCTCCAAAGAAATGTTTTGTTAATGATACTAGACAACAGTGATCCCTTGTTTCCTTATCCCTCATGGCACTTACAGGTTTTCTTGCATGTTCCAGTAGTGGAACTAGCATGAACAAAGACACAGAAATAAGACTTTCGAAAGCACTTTGGGGAGATGCCAGAGAAGCAAACAGTAAGACTATGGGTTGCATACTAGGTAATATAGGGGATAAGCTTGTAAGGGACAAGCCAGGGTACAGTGACTACTGAATCTCTTGCCAAAAAATTTACCCAGTCCTCCAATGGCCATGGAAAGTCATAAACAATTGTCTAAAGAGAAGTAACAAGTTCAGATGTGTATTTTAGAAATCAGCTGGGTAAAGACTAGAACCAATAACATGATACTGCCAGAGATGGTTAAAAAAAAAAAGCCTATGGCAGTGATAGAAAAGATGAAGAGGAGGGAAGGGATTCAAAAGACATTGTGAAGCTAGAAATGGCAGGCATTGGTTACCACATAGATTCTAGTGAGTGGGCTAGGAGAAAGACGGTGGGTAGAAATGAGTAAGGGTAAGTCCCTTACTCGGAGTCTAGAGTGGATGGTAATGATTCTAATTGTGGTAGATAACACAGAAGAAGGGGCAGTTTGGATGGCCAGATGACAAGTTCAACTTTAGGCAGGTGGTGCTGGGGCTAGCCATAGGACATTCAGGTGCAGGCGTCAGATAGACACTTAGAAATTCTAAGCTGGAATTCAATACAAAACATGAGTCTGGGTGTTTAAAAAAAAACGTATTAGAATAAATGGGAGGGGCGTCTGCGTGCCTCAGTGATTTAAGTGTCCAACTTTGGCTCAGGTCATGATCTCACAACTCATAAGTTCAAGCCCCACATCAGGCTTGGTGCTGACAGCTCAGAACCTGGAGCTACTTTGGATTCTGTGTCTCCCCCTCTCTCTCTGCCCCTCTCCCGCTCACACTCTTTTTCTCTCTCTCTCAAAACTAAACATTAATTAAAAATAAAAAAAGGGGGGCGCCTGGGTGGCGCAGTCGGTTAAGCGTCCGACTTCAGCCAGGTCATGATCTCGCGGTCCAGGAGTTCAAGCCCCGCGTCAGACTCTGGGCGGATGGCTCAGAGCCTGGAGCCTGTTTCCCATTCTGTGTCTCCCTCTCTCTCTGCCCCTCCCCCGTTCATGCTCTGTCTCTCTCTGTCCCAAAAATAAATAAACGTTGAAAAAAAAATTAAAAAAATAAAAATAAAAAAAGGAATGAATGGGACCACCTGAAAAGTGCAGAATAAGAAAAGGAGAGGATGAGTGGCAAAATCTTGGTGACTACAGAAACATGTTGATGGGGAATAGAGAAAAATAATTCAAGAAAGTGACAAGTTAAAAAAAAAAAAAAAGAAACTGACAAATTGTGGTCAGAGACACATAAACCTAAGGGAAATACCAAAATTGTGCAAGGGACAGGGGAGGACACTGGTTAAATTTTATTCCTGAATGATTTTAAAAATATTTTATATCAAATATCAGTTTTTAAATTCTTGCTTGTTTTCAATCAAAGAATTTATGGTTCTCACATCGCATCCTTTTCCAAAGTGCTGCATAGCCCCTACTTTTTCTTTGCTAATCAGATTAGTTTTTTCTCTCGGGAATACCTCTAAGGGTTTGTAATGGAAATAAACTAGAAAAATGTTATTTACTTTATAGACAACGTAATTTGAAGATATCATTTTCAAGAATTAAGGTATACTTGGGACGCCTGAGTGGCTCTATGGGTTAAGCACCCAACTTGGGCTCAGGTTATGATGTCAGGTTGGTGAATTTGAGCCCCAGGTCAGGCTTTGCAGTTCCCCGCGTCAGCTCCTCAGAACCTAGAGCCTACTTTGGATTCTGTGTCTCGCTCTCTCTCTGCCCCTCCCCTGCTTGCTCTCTCTCTCTCTCTCTCAAATAAATAAATATTTTTTCTTAATTAAGGGACACTCGATTTTGAGGTATAACTGTTAGTGCTGTGTTGCTTGATACATACATCCAAATCCAAGTATTTGTTCAAACACCCAGGAAAAATGCATCTCTGGCTTGGCTCTTGAGCTGTAATGCGAGGAACTGACGAGGTAGGCGACATCCTTGCCTTCAAGGACCATACAGTGTAATTATGGTGGGAAGATAATGAAGGCATGCCAGTTTTGTTTTTAAGCCACACAGTAATGATACAAAAGCCACTGTCGCAGACTGCTTTTATTGCCACACACCCCCCGACCCCCAACCAAACCCGTTCTCTCCTCCTTCCATGATAACAGACTAATTCCGGCTCAGCACAGGCTGCCAGGCTAGAGACTATATCTCACAGCTTCCCGGGAGTTAGGAATGGCCATGTAATCAAGCTCTTAGCAAAGATGAGAGAAGTTATATATGTGTCACTTGCTTAAGGGAAAGCCACTCTTCTGAGATTTTCTCTTGCTCCTACCCACTGGCTGCAACAGGGACTCTGTAGCAATCCTGCATCAACTGTGCAAATGAGGGCAACAACCTAGAATGGCAGGGAATAAAGGGGGAGGGACTGCGGCTGACCTTGAGGCGCTGAGGGCTTCCTTCCTTCTCAGTCTGGCTGGCTCACTGTTTCGTGAAGAAGTAGCTTCTCTCTTCTTTAAGGACTGTGTTTTCAGCATCTGGGTTAGCTTTTAATCTAACTGTTGGAGCTACCGTTTATGTAATGATTAATATGTTTCCTATATATTAGCTCAGCAGGTCTTTACACAATTCTGTGAGGTAATAATTTCTTTAAAAAATTTTTTTTAAACGTTTCTTTATTTTTGAGAGAGAGCAAGGGTGGGGCAGAAAGAGGGAGACAGAGGATCTGAAGCAGCCTCTGTGTTGTGAGTACAGAACCTGATTCGGGACCTGAATTCATGACCTGAGCCAAAATCAGGAGTCGGCCGCTTAACTGACTGAGCCATCCAGGCATTCCTGTGAGTTATTTTGTATCCCCACTTTACAGATCAAAATACCAAGAGACAGAAAAGCAGATTAAATAACTTGCCCTGATCAAGCAGCCTACTGGAGACAGGAACCCACGTCTGCATAACTCAAAAGCCCACAATTTTAACTCAGTGTTGTCATTATTAATTCTTATCTTAATAAGAACAATTCTAAGTGTTAAGTTTTTTTAAATATCTTTTCAAAGATTTTCTGTTTATGAAATCTCCACACCCAATGTGGGGCTGGAACTCACAACCCTGAGGTCAAAAGTGGCACGTTCTACCCAGTGAGCCAGCCAGACACCCTAAAAAATATTTTTAAATTATTAAATAAGACATATTCAATAAATAATAATGATCATTAAATATTATTAAAGTAACTGTCGTTTATTGAATAATTAATATCTGTCAGGCTCTATGCTAACTGCTTTACTCATATCAACTCATTTCAGCTTCACAAAAGCACTGTGGGATGGCCATTCTTCTTATCCCCAATTTGCAAGTGAAGAATCTGCAATGTTAAGCGGCTCGCCCAAGGGCAGTGTTATGTGCTGAATTGCGTGCCCCTCCAAATTCATATGTTGAGTACTAACCTCCAGTACCTTGAGAGTGAGACCTTGTTTGGGGGGTAGGTGACTTGAGAGATGCATGATCACAGAGATGATTAAGATGGAACCATACGGAGCACGTGGGTGGCTCAGTCCGTTGAGCGTCCGACTTTGGCTCAGGTCACGATCTGACGGTTCATGGGTTCAAGCCCCACGTCGGGGTCTGTGCTGACAGCTCAGAGCCTGGAGCCTGCTTCGGATTCTGTGTCTCCCCCTCTCTCTCTGCCCCTCCCTTGCTCATTCTCTGTTCTCTGTCTCTCAAAAATAAATAAACATTAAGACGGAACCATACGGGTGGACCCTAATCCAGTATGACCAACGTTCTCATAAGAAGAGGGAATTTGGACAGACTCCTACAGAGGGAAGATGATGTGAAGATGCGGGTAGAAGCTGGCCGCCTATCCGCCAAGGAGAGAAGCCACAGCAGAAGCCATCCCTGACGACACCCCGATCTTGGACTTCTAGCCCTCAGAATTGTGAGAAAGTACATGCCTGTTGTTTGAGGCCCCCCGGTGTGTGGTGTTTTGTTACTACATTCACACAGATGGTGGACAACCCCGGCGAAGTGAGGCGCATGTTGCTGTGAATAGGCACAGGGACGGTTTCACAGAGGAGAAAGAAATGTGGGCCAGACGTTTCAGCGCAAACCTCTGGGTGGAGATGACAACTGAGCAGCACCTTGAAGGAGGGCACAAGTGTCGTCTGAGTGAGAAAGAGAAAAGAGGATCTGCTCGGGGTGGAGGAGGAAAGCACAGGAAGACAGCTGGGGCTCTAAGGGTGCAAGACACTCTGCCCAAGTCTGCTGCTCCGGCCGGGTGCCCAGAGGGAAGGGGGCCTGTGAGGAGCGGCGTGGGGGCAGCAGCGTCCACAGGGGAATACCACCAGCTGGGGCCGGGGGCGCACTGGGGTCTCTGAGATGCCCTCAACACAACAGCTGTCTGTGGCCTCTCATAGAGAGGTGCCTTATGTGCTCACCAGGAGGTTTCCCATCTGTTCGCTTCCCTGTGAAAACCGACAGCCAGGATCCGCATGGCGCCTCTCCCTTTTGACCTTTTCCCATTTAGAGAATTGTTTGGTTTCTAGTCTCACTAGGACATAAGGCTTAAAAGTGAGTCCTGTCCACTAAAGCCTCTATTTGTAAGTCAGTCCAGCAGGGGGTAAAACTCCCCTACTTGAAAGGAGATGTCTTTGCCTCATCTGCACAATGACGGTAATTTTATGTGTCAACTTAGCTGGGCCCTGGTGCCCAGATATGTGATAAAACACGATTCTGGATGTTTCTGTGAGGCTGTCTTTGGCTGAGATTAAAATTTTAAATTGAAATTTGTGGACTTTGAGTAAAGTAGATTACCCTCTGTTATGTGGGCAGGCCTCAACAGATCCGTTGAAGGCCTTAATGGAACAAAGACTGACTTCCCCCAAGTAAGAAGGAATTCTGCTAGCAGACTGAAAACTGCTATATTTCCCTGACTCTCCAACCTGCCGGCCTACTCTAGAGATTTTGGCATTACCAAGTCCCCATAATCACGTGAACCTGTTCCTTAACATCAACCTCTCTCTCTCCATGCGTAAACACACACACACACGCACACACACACACACACACACACATACACACACACATACACCTCTTTCTCTCTCTCTGTCTTTCTCTTTCTCTCTCTGTTAGCTCTGATTCTGTGTAAAACCCTAATACACCAACCTCTCCTTGTGCCCAATGTCCCCCTCTGGTTATGAAGTTTAGGAAATCGCCACCAAAGGAGCTAACTGAACGTGTGGGAAACAAGGTCTGCTGAGCCAGCATGGTGTCACCCCTCTGAATGGTTCTGCAAAACCGTGGCACTGAGGTATGATGAAAGAGGAAAGGCCCTTCATCCTGATTTCCTGATGCTTGAATCAGCAGGTCATTTCTGAGAGCCAGTCTAGGGCCCAGGCCTTGGCTGGACCTACCTACGGACCACACAATACAAAGGGCCTGGTTCGCTCAAGTCTTCTCAAGGGACAACACTCCTGAAATGCCTGAAGAATACAAGAAGTAAAAGGATCCCTCTCAAGGTGTGGCATGTCATGGGTCTAAGACAAGTCATGAGAGTGTGCTCCTGTGGGAAAGACCAATGGTCATGCAGGAGTGTGGAGGAAGGAGTGGGGAAGCAGAGGCTGCCTTCTTAGAAGAGTTGGCATCATGCTGTGTCTTGAATAACAGTGTCGGGACTATGTGGAGAAGAGCCAGAGAAGATCTTTGCTTGGTTGGAGAGGGAGGAGGCAGGGTGATGGCAAGAGCTTCCAAATGCCTGACTGCCAGGCAGCCAAAGCCTCAGGTGTGCCTGCTTTAAACTGTATTCAATTTCAAATTTAATATATATTCCCATGAATTCCAATGTCCTATTCTGTGAAACCCGTAACCAGGTATTCCACCTCGCGGCCTAAAAAATTCAGAAGGAGCATGGATGTAATACCAAAAACGTGGATTTCCTGATGCATAAATACATGAAGTTGGACCACAGTAGAAATTCTCCTTAAGAACAAAAAGTGACTGAATGCAAAATACCCACTCTTCTAAGATGGTTTTTCTCTTCATCGGCAGTTTAGGCTCAAAAGCTACCACAGGGGAGACCTTCAGGTATGTTTTTCTGCCTGACCTTCGGAACTGGAGGAGGATTATTATGAGCTCTGTCCCCGACCCTTAGCCCACAGCTTGGGTATCACAGGGCAGGACCACAGCTCAGGTTCCTGTATCATGTGACCTTCCCTACACGATTCCCCCATCTCCTGGCTTTGCACTCTGACTCCTGATATAAAATCTCCCTCATGTGCTTTTTTGCTAGTCTACCAGCTTTCCTCCCTGGTTCTCCCTCAGTTCAGTTTGAGATTTTGGACTCTACTTTTCTTGATCCTGTCATTCTGCATAAGGGACAGCTACCTCCTTGCTGGCAGAGAGGAGCTGGAAACGCTAATGCTCACGTTTAGTTCTGTATACCTTTCCTCCAATCATAAGGATTCAGGTGAACATTCCCGTGGTTTTGAGTCATTCCTAGGACTGACAGTGAGAAAAGTGTGGAGCTGGGTGCTGGTTTTGAGTCATTCCTAGGACTGACCGTGAGAAAAGTGTGGAGCTGGGTGCTGGAAGGGGGGCAGTGAGGCAGGGAAAGTGGGACCTTCCTGGGACCTTTGAGAGATGTTGCAGTAGCAAAGTACAGGCAGTTCCTTCCCCTGAAACCCTGAGGTCTCTTGAATCCCTGACACACTGGTGACTCCTGTCCAGCATCTTCCAGGGACCCTGAGCCAGTGGTATCAGGAGACACTGAAGGAAGGAAGGGGGTGGGGGCCTTGGGAGAGAGGGAGAGAGAACGACAGGCGATGTTGAAGAGCTTTGGCACTGAGAGATTACCAAGGAGAATCAGGATAGAGAGTTTTGTTTTTACATTTTTCTAGGGAATTACCAGGAAGTAGACCATTCCTGCTCTGTCAAGACAGAATATGACTGAAGGAGAGTGAGAAATGTGTCTTCCCAGTGATACAGATCTGTGCAAATATCAGCATGAGCAAGAACACCCATGGGTACACAAGGAGAGAACCAGGCAGGCAGGATGGGGTATGGTTGGATGATGCCATCATGTAAATTATACCAAAGAGCAGTTTTCTTCTTAAAAAACAAACAAAAAAAGGCATTTTAAATACTGGTAAAAATGTGGGAGTTGTTTGTTTCGGTTTTTACCATGAAAGAGAAGAACTGCGACTTGTATTTCGTAACTTCTGACTCTAATTCCTGGTATGATAAGACTGACAATAGCAGCATCCGTGTCTCTACTGGGAAGTCGTTGGGAAGGTAACAAAGTCCTGTACTCTTTCCTTTCCTTTCTTGTGAAATTAGGGATGTGTTGCTCTGGATTATGTAAAGGAAACTGCATGCTCATTAACTCTGATCTCCAAGCGGTGATCTTGCTGCTTTGTGGAGCAGTGCTTCAGATTTAGGACCTGGGGTGCCTGGGTGGCTCAGTAGGTTAAGCGTCTGACTCTTGGTTTCAGCTCAGGTCATGATCTCACAGTTGTGGGTTTGAGCCCCACATAGGGGCTGACAGCTCAGAGCCTGTGCTGACAGCTCAGAGCCTGCTTGAGATTCTCTCTCTCCCACTTTCTCGGCCCTTCCCCAACTGGCGTGCTCTCTAAATAAATAAATACACTTTAAAAAAGGTCAAAACTAAAAAAGATTTAGGACCTTAAATTGAAAGCAGAGACATGGTTCACAGCAACATTATTTACAATAGCCAAAAGGTATAAATAACTCAAATGTCCATCAGCAAATTTGGTATATACACACCGTAGATTATTATTCAGCCATTAAAAGGAAGAAAATCCTGACACATGCCACAACCTAGGGAAAGCTTGAAAAGATTATGCTGAGTGAAATAAGATAGGTATAAAAAGACAAAAGCTGTACGACTCTACTTAGATGAAGTAACCAGAATAATCAAATTCATAGAGACAGAAAGTGGAACAGTGGTTTCCAGGAGGTAGGAGCAGGGAAGAATTGTTGTCTAGTGGGTATAGACTTTTAATTTAGGAAGACCAAAGATTCTGGAGGTGGATCGGAGTGATGGTTGCACAACAGTGTGAACGCACATAATGCCATTAAACTGTATACTTAAAAATGCCTGACATGGTAAATTTATGTTATGTGTATTTTTCCATAATAATAAAAAAAATTTTTTAAGGCTTTAGAGTCCAGCTGAACCTGAATTCAAATCTATGTCTACTATTGATGAGTGAGATGACCTGGATCACATTTTTTTTAGGCTGTGGGTTAGTTTCCTCATTTCTAAAAGGGCAATAATAATACCCTTCACAATGTTATTGTAAGGGTAAATAGCACAACACGTGTAAAACCCTGAGTCAAACACTGAGTGCATAGAAGTGTCCGGCGAGCGTTGCTTTATATTATTAGCTGTTCTCTGCCAGGAGAACTGAAACATCTAAGAGGAACTGGCAATGGGTTGCAATGCTCTGCTCTGTTTTGAGTTTGAGAAATAATCTACTCAGCTATGCAAATGTTCCTTCACAAACATCGGAGTTATTCTAAGAAGCAGGAGAAAACAGTTCCAAATCAGAAAGGGCTGGACACTTTGAGCCAGAAACTAGACACAGGAAAAAAGGAAACATATCTTAAAATGAAAATAAACATTACTTGCAATGATGCAAAGTGAACTTATAACCATCTCAGTGAAATGGGGGAGAAATCCTGAAAAGCATCTAGCAAGCAAGAGTCGGTAGGCAATTAGTTGCCCAGTGCCCTTTAACTTAGGCCCTGTTTAATGTCACCACTGATGGTCTGTTTAGTTAGTAGGCACTCCATTGTTTGAGTTTACAAAATGTGATATTTCTAAGCTCCTACAAGGCTGGCTTCTCTGTCCTACTTTCTCTCTAAGACCTTAAGTTACCCAAACATAGAAATTTTTTTTGCTTTTTTGTAGATTAAGGTTCAGGAAAACAACCTTTTAGTTTTAGGGAGAGAATTCTGTTCTATTGTTGGTTACTCTGTAAGTGATTGTTTATTCCTGATGAATTTAATTTGACTGCCAGGAGTTACACTTGAGTAATAGGGAACTCTGCTTTTTATCTGTAATCATCCCTTTGACTACACCAGTCCATGTCCTGCCTTTGGCCTTTGCCACTATGCTAATAGCTCTCAGCTCCACCCTTGGTCTTGAACAAGCAGTAGCCCCATGTCCCCTGGGAGCTGCTATGGATGGATGGATGGATGGATGGATGGATATTCTACCATATATCAAACACAAGAGGATCCAAACTGAACCCACCCATCTCTTTGCTAACCAGCCCACCCCTACAAGGCCTAGGTCTCCAGTTTCCAGGTGGGGAACCAGGACCGCAGCATATGACTGATGCACGGACCAGAGCACCTGGCAGAGGGGCCCATGGGGGGGCTGAAATCCAACCCACGTCCACATGGGTGACTTTATCCCCTTATCACAAAATCCCAGGTCATAAGGGGCCTAAAGGACAATCGCAGATACCTTTGTCTGTGAAACCTTTCTCTTCTCTTTGTGTCACATCCAATTGGTTGCCAAGTCCTGGAAATTATACCTCCTCAGTAATTCCCACATCACTATTCTCTGAAAAGCCCTATTCAGGCCCTCAGTTCTTCCGGCCCTAGACACAAAGTTCTTAATTGAAGGGTATTGAAAGCACCTCTGGAGAATGTGAGTCAGTAGACGTGGAATGGGGCCCTGGGCTCTACAGGTGACTGGGATGCAAGCTCTGGTTGAAAACGACAGCGTCCAGCCTCTGCCCCCTCAGTCATCCCCAGCTCCCCCACCACGGTGGACCAAAGACCATGGCCCAATTCATCTTCACTGTGGAGCTGACACTACTCTCTTGACCTTTAGGATGGAGTTTAGTATCACAGCAGTACTAAACCACATACTCTTCCCTCCCAAAGATCACAAAGGATGAGATTAGTGATGCAGTTGGAGAGAGTGTTTTTGTAATACTTTAATTAGGAACTTAAGTGATCTGTTTTCAGTTGGCCAGACATTTGTTACTGAAGCTTCTTTCTGTCCCTGCCATCACCATCCTCTGTCACCTGGACCCCGGAAATAACCTCTTACTGGTCTCCCTGCCTTCTGTTTTACTTCTTACAAGCCATTCTCTGCACCATAATTAATTAAACCATTCTGGATATAAATTCTAGCAACCTCGTTTAAACTAACAACTAACAACTAACCTTGTTTAAACCTTTAAACTAGCAACTAACCTTGTTTAAAACCCTCCAGTGTTGGGAGTGCCTGGGTGGCTCAGTCAGTTAAGCATCTGACTCTTGATTTCAGCTTGGGTCATGATCTCACAGTTTGTGAGTTCAAGCCCCACGTCAGGCTCCACACTGACAGTGTGGAGCCTGCTTGGGATTCTCTCTCTCCCTCGCTCTCTGCCCCTCCCCCACTCATGCTTTCTGTCTCTCTCAAAATAAATAAAGAAATAAATAAAAACTTTACAAAAACAAAAACCTTCCAGTGTTTTCCCAGTGCCTTGGGATAAAGTCTACTCCTACCAGGGCCTTCTCAGAGCTGACCCATGCTTAATCCCCCAGTGGCATTTTCCTCTTGTCCTATTGGCTCAAGAACTTGATGAAGTTATTTTAGGCCTTCAAGTGCTTCATGCTTCTTATCTCTGCATCTTTCAACACACCATCTCTCTACCTCAGACACTCTCTCTGACCTCCCCACCACCACCCCACACTTCCACCTGACTTACCACCCCTCAGCTTTCAGCTCTCAACCTTGAACGCTTGCCCACAAGTCCCTCCCTGACCTTCCTTCAGAAGTAGCATTTTTACAGCCTGCTCGGATGGCATCTCGTCTTGTATCATATTAATGGCTCCTTCAACACCTGTCTCCCCCAGTGGATGCAAACTCCTGGAGGGGAGCATCACCCATAAATTTATTGCCACCCTACTCCATGACTGAGGTTGACATGGCTAGTGGTGGATACATATTTACTAAAATAAAATGTGGAGATCAGCAGAGATGTAAAATATGGTGGTTGTCTCTACCATGTGAATCAGTTAAAGGAAGAGTAGTAACATACTTTAGGCCTTTCAGATGTGCTAGACGTTTCTCTAGGGCCATAGAAAACAAAAGAATACGATGAGTTCTCTGAACTCCAGGAGCTGACAATTTCATGGAGGAAATCTATAGGTAAATGGTAATTATAATGCAATTTTTTTTTATGTTTATTTATTTATTTTGAGAGAGAGAAAGCAGGAGAGGGGCAACAAGAGAAGGAGAGAGAGAATCCCAAGCAGGCTCCAAGCCGTCAGCCAGAGCAGGATGCAGGGCTCAATCTAACGAACTGTGAGGCCATGATCTGAGCCGAAATCAAGAGTCGGACACTTAACCAAATGGGCCACTCAGGCACCCCGGTAATTATAATGCAGTTCCAAGGTGACTTCAGTAGAGGTCATAAAAGTGCTTATAGTTATGCATATGAACCCTGAAAGAAGCAATGGTCTAACTGTCTAAAACAATGATTCTTGAAGATTGGCCCAAACTATTCTGTAGCTTTTGATTTTTATTCTTAAGGGCTGCCTGGGATCTTCACCCAGCTCAACTACTTTTTAGCCATGTAATTTGGAGTTAAGTTACCTGACTTACTGTGTCTCAGATTCATAATTCCTACCCATACAAGATTAAGAAATTAATGAACTGAAGTATTTAGCTCAGTACTTTTCCACATAGTCAGGGCTCAAAAATGTAAGTTTCATCATCATTATTATCAAGACTTGCTAGGGGCGCCTGGGTGGCGCAGTCGGTTAAGCGTCCGACTTCAGCCAGGTCATGATCTCGCGGTCCGTGAGTTCGAGCCCCGCGTCCGGCTCTGGGCTGATGGCTCAGAGCCTGGAGCCTGTTTCCCATTCTGTGTCTCCCTCTCTCTCTGCCCCTCCCCCGTTCATGCTCTGTCTCTTTCTGTCCCAAAAATAAATAAATGTTGAAAAAAAAATTAAAAAAAAAATAATAAAAATAAAAAAAAAAAGACTTGCTAGTTAGAGTAAGTCTCTGAGAATTAATAAAAGTCAGCATTTGTAGTAAAAATTATCATATTCTGCAGTTTACTAAACACTGTGATTCAGTAGACTGGTTGCTAGGCAATTCTTATTACTATATCAAAGTTCCTAATGCCCATGCACCCCCACAGGATGGGATGGGATACCTGCTGTTCTCAGGAGGCACATCTTGTCATCAGTGTTATTCTGACATGGTTATATTTTCTACTGTGGCTCTTTTTGTTCTTTTAGTCAAAAAGTTCAGCTTCCTTGCTATCCACACAGTTTATCATCGCTTGTCTAATTAACTCATGTATTGTTAAGCAGTTGCATTGACAACATTTTGGGGGCTTATAACTTTCTAAAAATTATACTTTAAGATAGATATACAGCACATTTCAAATTTAAATGATTGTACTCCTATTGGAAACACGAATGGGTAGACAATCCTTCCACCTCCCTTTTCCCTATAAATTTTCATTCCTATTACTGAAATAACTAAATTATTTTACCAAGACAAAAATGAAGTGGGCAATGTAGGTGGCCCAAAGGGTCTCTTGCATTTCCTGAATAGATCTGAGTCAAAAATCTTCAAAGTGAGAAATAAATGATTACACATACACACGTACCCCTTCCCAATATGCTTAAAACAGTGTCCAGCACATAGAATGCACTGTATTATTATTATTATTACTATTATTATTTAGGAAAATATTTTTTGAACTTAAAAAAATTTCTTTAATGCTTATTTATTTTTGAGAGGGAGAGAGAAAGACACAGAGCATGAGCAGGAGAGAGGCAGAGAGAGAGAGAGACACAGAATCTGAAACAGGCTCTAGGTCCTGAGCTGTCAGCACAGAGCCCAGTGTGGGGCTCAAACTCATGAACAGTGAGATCAAGACCTGAACCGAAGTTGGACGCTTAACCGACTGAGCCACTCAGGTGCCCCATGAACTTTTTTTTTTTAAACTAATAGTGCCCTTCCAAAGGTGGGCTGAATAAAGACCCCAAAGATAACCAGGTCATAATCCCTGGAGTCTTTGAATATTATCTTATGAGGAAAAGGGGTCTTTGTCAATGGGGTTAAATTAAGGATCTTGTGATGGGGAGAGTATCGTGGATCATCCAGGTGGCCCTAAATGTGATCACAAGTGTCCTTCTAAGAAGAATCAGGGGAGGTTTGCAACAGAGAGAAAGGAGTTAGTGTGAGGGTGACAGAAACAGAGGGAGATTTGAAGATACTAAACTGAAAGCTTTGCAGAGAGACGAAGGGTCCAGGAACCAAGAGATGCCAGAAGCCACCAGATACTGGAAAAGCCCGGGAAACAGTTCCTTCCCTAGAAACTCCAGAGAAAGCACAGCCCTCTGACACCTTCACTTTAGCCCAGAGAAACTGATTTTGAACTCCTGGCCACCAGAACTGTAAGAGAATAAATGCGTGATGTTTTAAACCACCATGTTGATGGTAATTTGTTATAAAAGCAGGCTTAGGAAACACATACACGTGATTTTCTTTAAGTTAAATCTTTTTGAAAGGTTGTGTTATATTTTATTACATCTTACCAGAAACAACCACAAAATTTAAAAAATTAATGGAAGCACTATTGAGTTATAAAAAGAAAGTTCAGAACAGGCCTCAAGTTGGAAAACCATCTACTCTTTTTCTCTGTAAAGGTGCTAGAAATCTTTTGGAGAAAAAATTCTCAAATTTTACTAAATACTCTTTGGAGGGGTTAGGTGGAGGAGATCAATGCAACTGGTTACGCCAGGAGGCACATACATGTGTGTTTCTGAGGTAAGACCAGTTACCTACTCTAGAAGGGTTTGATAGATTGCAAGTATTGCATTTTCTTATTTTTAAAATTCCAGCTTTATTAAGGTATAGTTTATATATAAAAGTGCAAGGTATTTACGATGTGAAGTGGAGATTTGAGGGGTGCCTGGGTGGTTCAGTCAGTTAAGTGACCGACTCTTGGTTTTGACTCAGGATCGTGATCTGGCAGTACTTGAGTTTGAGCCCCACATCGGGTTCTGTGCCGACAGTGCGGAACCTGCTTGTGATTCTCTCTCTCTTTCCCTCTCTCTCTGCCCCTTCCCTGCTTGCTCTATCTCTCAAAATAAAATAAATACATAAATAATCTTCAAAACAATTAAAAATAAATTAAAAAAAACAAAGCGGGGATTTGATATATGTATACATTGTGATAGGATTCGTCTCCTGCAGTTAATTACCAGGTTCATTTACCGACATACTTATCATTTTCTTTCTTTGGTGAAAACTTTTAAGTTTTCTACTCTCAGCAAATTTCAACTTTATGATCACAGTGTTACCAACTATAGTTACCGTGCTTGACATTAGATCCTCAGATCTTATTCATCTGATAGCTGAAAGTTTGTCCCCCTTTATGACTTCTCCCTGTTTCCCCACCCCCAGTTTACATCAACCACTTTTCTATTTTCTTGTAAAATACTTATATTCTATTATAAATGAAAATCATATACATCTAATATCTTCAAACTACTACTGCATCCCATCATCTCATTTGAAACACACAACACTAGACGCAGCAAAGAATGTACCCATTCTACAGATGAGAAATCCATTTTTACCAAACGCGGAAAAAGGGACGTGATGTGCATCACAGAGCTAGCAAGGAGAGCAGCTGAAAGTCTCCTTCCACTGAAACATTCAAAAAGAAAGGCGCAGGGGCGCCTGGGTGGCTCAGTCGGTTAAGCGTCCGACTTCAGCCAGGTCACGATCTCGCGGTCCGTGAGTTCGAGCCCCGCGTCGGGCTCTGGGCTGATGGCTCAGAGCCTGGAGACTGCTTCTGATTCTGTGTCTCCCTCTCTCTCTGCCCCTCCCCTGTTCATGCTCTGTGTCTCTCTGCCTCAAAAATAAATAAAACGTTAAAAAATTTAAAAAAAAAAAAAAGGAAGGCACAAAACATGCATGTGTGGCTCCCTCAGCTGAGAATCCTTCCCAGAGCAGAAGAGCACCTGTTCTTACAGTGCATAGGAAGGAAGTGGAAGCACTTGACTGGGAGTGGGGTGGCAAGAGACAGATTTTTACTGCTGTGTTCTGAAGGTTGATGCAAATGAGGGAAAGCCTACAGAGCAGCCATAAAGCAAAATGGAGCCCTTCAGTTGGGCCACAGAGCCACCCCACTCTTGGGTCCCGCCTCCTCCGTCTGCACTCCAGCTGAAAACTGAACTGATGCGTGCCTTTTCTTTGTCCTGAGAAGCGACAGGGAACCAACCTTTATTGGCTGTATCCGTCTATGCTGACAGCTGGCGTGAGTGTTTTGACTTTGTTCTCAAGGACCAGGCCTCAGCACAGCAGCTGTTTGAAAATTCGTGTGTGGAGCTTGAAATACTAGTTTTGATAACCATTAGCATAGAAGAAAACCACAAAATTGTGAAAAAAAATCCCTTAAGAGAGAAAAGCAGGCAAATGTAGTGTCAAATTACTGCAGGGTCGTGAAAAACAGCGACTGGGAAATGTCAGGGGATTCGGAGAGTACCCCGAAGCTCGGGGCCCTGAACTCTATTTTACGGTGCGGTGTATAGTGAGTTAAGCACCTGGTCTTTGAAGTCAGATAGTCTGAGTCCACCTAAATGTTCATTCATCCTAGCAAGATTGATTGTACCTACTGTGTGCCAGTCTCTGCATTCATGGTGCTCACATTCAGGTGGAGAAAGACAGATGACAAACAGATGAACAAGCAGATCTATAATTCCCTCTTCCAGTAAATAGTGCAGTTTTCTA
The DNA here is from genome assembly GCF_022837055.1 of Prionailurus viverrinus. Lineage (NCBI taxonomy): Eukaryota > Metazoa > Chordata > Mammalia > Carnivora > Felidae > Prionailurus > Prionailurus viverrinus. Next base: position 85,723,030 of record NC_062564.1, read on the forward strand.
TTCCAGCTCCCTGGGAGACGAGTCAGGAAGGTAATGGGGCGCATAGGACAGGGTCTGCTAGCCCATTGTGAGGGCTCCGGCGCTTACTCTGAGCGAGATAGGAACCTATTGGTGGTTTTGAGCAGAGGCGTGATGCAGTCTAACATTTTAAGAGGATGGCTTTGGCTGCTGTGTGGACAACAAACTGAACAGACCTAGAGCAGAAGGAGGGAGCTCAATTAGGAGACCATTGCACTAATCTGGGTGGGAAGCAACGGTGATTAGGCGGGGAAGCAGCCTGGAGGTGGTAAGAAGTGGTTGGAGCCGGGACTTACTTTGATAATGGTAGAGAACAGGATTTGCTGACAGATTGGGCAGGAGGTGTGAGGAAAGGAAAGACCTGAAAAGTGACTCCAAGGTTTTGCCCTCAGGGATTAGAATAGAGTTGCCATTCATTGAAATGAGGAGGAGAGCAGATTGGGGGAAGGTGGGAGGGGGATCAGAGTTCACTTTTGGATATGGCTCCAGTGACTTTGAGGAGACTGATAGATAGCCAAGCGGAGATATGACAAGTTAGCAATTGGTCATCACAACCTAGAGTTCAGGGCAGTAGTCCAGGCTGAAAAAAATAAGTGCTAAAAGGAAAAATAGGGCAGAATTTATTTATCTCTAAATAAAGATCGATAAGGGTGGGAGATCCCACTTGTAGATAAGAGAGTTAAAGAAAACCCAAAGAGGTGCTGGCTCACATGGGAGGGAGAAACCCATGTGTCACCTGAGGGAAGGAGAGTCCAGGTGGAGTGACCAGCATGTGCTCAGGTGTCAAAGCACAGTGTGCTTGGCTTTTTTTAACAAGAGCCAGAAGACCAGTGGGGTGATCAAGAGACCACCTGGCAAGGATACAAAATCAGAGAGGTAGGAAGAGATCATATCATGAGTTCAAGTCCTTGCTCAGCCACTTGTTACAAGTTTGACCTTTAACAAATCACTTAACTGCTCTAGTTCCATTTTCTTTATAAATAGAGGTAGTAATGGAACCAGCCCAGAGAGGACCTTGAAAGGATTAAATGAGATAATGTTTATAAAGTGCTTAACACAGTGCCTGCAGCCTAGATTACATTTACAGGGTGTTTATACCTTTTTTTTAATCTCCTACAGTATTTCCTGGAGGTACATAGGTACATCGGTTTTGGGATGAAGAATTTTGTCCCACCTGGAAGTTTAGATTTTGTCATTGGTGTTTCACTCCTCGGTCTCCGTTCCACTGGTCCGGCTGGCAAAGATGCCTCTCTAGTAGCTCATCCTTGACAACCACAGCCACATATGGCATGTCAGCGTGGACAGGGAAGTCTGGAAGATCCACAGTCATTAACTTGAATGACAAATGGCTGGCTGCATATTCATCTAAACCCTCCAGCTTCTTAGCGGTAACGCTGGCTGTCCCTTCCATAAGGGGCCACACCAGGGCTGGCAAGACATCGAGTTAAGTCATCCCTCACCCACACTGGTTCTCACTAAGCACTCAGCAAGAAACCCAGTCACCTCTGGCCTCAACTGACAATGTTAGCGTCCACCCAGAGTCAGTGTCCCTGGAAGTTCCTCCTACCCTTCTTCGAACCCTTCCTTCAGTTCTCCTGAGCTGCCATGGGAAGGGGACAGTTAGAACTCAGGTTTGCTATGGTTCAGTAAAAGCTATGCTGGGAAAATGCATTTTCTTTCATCAAATATAATCTAAAAACCCCAGTATAATATTCTGGGTATGCCCTGATGCAAAAAGCATATGCAGGAAGAACAGAAATGGTTGAGGAAGGGAGAAAGAAAAGAGCCCAGAGAAAATGAATTTTTATTAAGTCTTACCTAACATTTGAGTCAATCATTCAGGAAGACATCAATCAGATAATATGCTAATGACTATAAGCTAGCCATGGGGTTACCACACATCCTCCACCATGCTTCATTGTGAACCACGGTTGTTCTTTGTCAGGAGAGTCTGACCATTGCACTTCCAGCAGTCAGTGAAAGAGAAGTGAAAACGAAGGAGGGTTGAGAACAAGTCAAGAGCATGTGGAGGTTGGGAGAAGCTGAAGGTGAACAACTCTCTGACTGTCTAGGCTAAACAAAGCTAGGCTCCAGTCAAAAGGGTAAGGGCAGACTTCATTCAATAATAACAATTGTAATAGAAAACAAAGTCCAGCATGAACTGAACTCAACTTGGCTGAAACGAAAGACAGGAGATCTTTTGAAGGCAGGAGGTGTTAAGGGAAAGACACTGAGCGTTGTAAAGGGAGTTGGTCCATGTGACCAGGCCATCCGCGTTCGTTCAATGGTGCTTATCCAGAGAAGAAACCGACTTCTCCTATGTTAATGACAAAAGGCATAAGTCTGAGCAAGGTGTGCGCCAGACTGCAGCAGAGAGTGACATTACCTCCTTGAATGTTTCCATTTCAAACAGACAGCTCTCAGGTCCTTGAAAAAAACCAGTTCCCAGTGGTAGAAGATTTATGTCTCAAAGGGGTAGAGAGAGGATTTATAATGAAAGTTGTCGAAAGTAACTGTTGTGTGAGGAAATTCAGTGGGCTGTCTGCCTATTACCAGTTTGGCCTGGAGCAAATGGTGAATTCTTTTGGCAGCACTGAACTTTCTCAAGCAGGCAGGCATCTTCAAGGGGACTACAGTCATCCTAGGGATGTAGCCTTGAGCTGTTAGATACTATGCCAGTGTGTGTCTCTTCATGTGTGTGTGTGTGCAAGCTCCTGTGTGTGTGTGTGTGTGTGTGTGTGTGTGTGTGTGTGTGTTTGCATGCCTAGAAGGCCAGGCAGGTGTGGGGAAGGAGGGAGTCTGCAGTTTTTATAGACCGAGTTTGAGGCTTAGTCCAGAAGTGAGCTCAGAGGAGCCTGACTAGACTTTGGTCAAGGTTTTTACTGTGATCCAGCCACAGAAAGTTTTCAAATGTCTTGATTTCTATCTCCTTAGGCCTATAGTTTTAGTCAATGGTTTTGTGAGGACATAAATGGATACTAAGCAGAAGGAAGAGATTAATCAAAAAGGGGAAAATGAGATGTGGGAAAAGAGGAACTTGCAGAAAGGTCTTCCGGCAGCTGGCCAGTTCTGTTGGGCGTGTGCTTTCAAGTCGGACTAAGTGATGAAATCTTGACTCCTTTTTGCAGCCTTTCCAGATCTGAGACTTTCCCGTAGATCTTTCAGTCTTTCACTCTACAGGGGAACAGAGCATAGTTCAGATAGATAGGGTGGCTCTAGTGCCCTCAAACAGTAATCCAAAGACTGGTGGACCCCCTGGAGTTTTGGCAATGGTTCTCCTAGACAGATTTAGTTCCTTCCATTTCCCCCCCTCTCACAGCTAAGAAAACTTGCTGAATATCAAACTGTCTCCATAAGTTCAAGGATTGTGGCATGGCCCAGGCTAAGGCACTGGAGGCCAGAACTGGAGCTGACCTGAGGCCACAATTAGGTCAGAAAGAAGTGAGCGAGAGCCCCATTCAAAACAAAGTCTGGGTAAAGAAAGCACGCAAGGAAGAACAGACAGCTGGGAAAATGGAAAAGATCTCCCTGGGTCTACTGTGTTGGAAGAAGAGGCATGGGATATGCCTAAGAGCCCGAAGGCTGGGAAGGAAGACTTTCTTTAAAAACCCAACAGCTGGGGGTGGGGGGCACCTGGCTGGCTCAGTCGGTTAAGCGTCTGACTTCGGTTCAGGTCATGTTCTCACAGTTTGAGCGCTGCATTGGATCTGTGCTGACAGCAGGCGTGGAGCCTGCTTTGGACTCTGTGTCTCCCTCTTTCTCTGCCCACCCCCACTTGAGCCTTCTCTCTCTCTCTCTCTCTCTCTCCCTCCCTCCCCTCTCCGTCCCTCTCTCTTTCAAAATAAATAAACATAAAAAAAAAAAGAACTCAACAGTAATCAAAGAGTTATTTGAAAGAAAAGCGGGATATTATCCAGTAAACTTTCTGAGTAACAAAACTTAGTCCTGCATGGATTTTTTTTTTTTTGACTCGGATTGCAGTTTTCATCCTCACTAAAATATACACAAGGTCCACACAAACCAGTCTAGTCCCTTCTGAATCACTATTTCCCAAAGTGACTTCCATGGGATTCTAGTTGAGTGGAACACATCTAAGCACTACAGAATTTTCAAAGGTTCATGTGCATTGTGAATCTCTAGATAGAAGATAGACATGGTCTGCAATCTTCCCAAACTCTTTCTGAGATGTACTAGGAACTGTCAATCTAGAATTGTCAGAGGGCAAAAATTAAGCACGAGCATTTATATGAGATCAAAGAATTGCAATTCAGGGTACGTAGATTTGGGTAGCAACCCAAATGATGTTCCATCAGGGAGCAAAAGTCAGAGGTTTTTTTTTAAAGAAAAAGGAAATGCTCGTATACATTGTTTACAAAGAATTTTTGGTTGGTATTGGTGGCAGAAAGCTAATCTTGACTAAATATAATTGGTTGCCAAGGCTATCACTAAGCAAAATCTCTTACTGCAGCAAGTTATAGGTGTTCGGGTTGAGTCCTTGGAATATTTGTGGTTTGGGCCAGTTCAAAAGTTCACGGATCTACCAGTGAGAGTTTGCCTAAGGCCCATCTCCTAATGACCACCCCACTCTATTTTAAAACCCCTTGACATAAATGACCTCATTTCATTTCACCTTTCAACGAACAAAGAACTAAGTACCTAGAATTAATATTCCAAGGATCACTTTTGAAGAAGTGATTATATGCATGTATAATCTCCCATTACCATCCTGTATTTTATATCCTTTTAATGAAGGCAGTGTTCTAATTCACTGCAGTATGGAGAAACAGCCTCCTGAGAAAAATGCTGTAAAATATTTTCATCAATAAATTATTCCTTATGTATTAATTAGGATATGGGTTTAGTTGCTGTGATTGAAACCCAAGTTTATCTTTCTCTTGTGTAACAGTGTAGAGCTGGTGTGGCAGGGACGCCAGCTATCTCAATGCTTAGCTATCTCTAGGACATTACCACTTATTGTCTCAGATGAACAGCATGTCCACATTCCAGAGAGCAGATTGGAGGAAAAGGATTTAAAGACATGTCCTAGAAATAGGACACACTATTTCTCCGAATATCCTGTTGGCCAGTACTTGGTCTCTTGGGGGTTCTATTGCTGTAAAATAAGGGAATATTTCAATTATCTATTGCTATGTAAGAAACTACTCCAACACTCAGTGGCTTAAAACACAACTTTTTATTATCGCTCACAACCCTAAATTGAACGGGTGATTCTTCTGCTCATTGCCCATGTAATTGCAGTCAGACAATGGCCACAACTATAATGTCCAGCATGGCTTACTCATATCTGTGGCGCCCTGGCAGGGATAGCTGGAAGGCTGACTTCAGCTGACAAGCAGGGACAGCTGGACCTTTCTCTCCCAGTGTAGATTCAAGATCTCTCCCTTTCTTCAAGGCCTTACCATATGGTCTCTCCAGCAGAGCAGCCAAACTTCTTAAATGGCCACTCAGAGCCCCTCAAAGTGCAAAATTTTAAGTTCCAGACCTTCCTAAGGCATCGGCCCAGAACTGGTACAGTATCACCTCTAGTAACATTCTGTGGGTTACAATAAGTCATGGGCCCACCACAGATTCCAGGGGAGTAGAATGATAAGGGCATGGATACTGGGAGGCATGTTTCATTGGAGGTCACCACTGGAAGTGGTTATTGAGTGCATTAGCTTTCCAGGGCTGCCAAAACAAAGTACCACAAACTGCATGACTTAGAAAACAAAAACTTGGGCACCTGGGTGGCTCAATCTGCTGTGTCCAGCTCTGGATTTCAGCTCACGTCATGATCTCATGGTACATGAGTTTGAGCCCTACATCAGTGCCGGAGACCAGCTCCAGCAACCAGGGGTTCCCAAAGGATGAACGGCGTCGGCGAAAAAGTGAAAATAGTGTGGAGCCTACTTGGAATTCTCTCTCTCCCTCTCTCTCTCTGCCCCTCCCCAGCTCGCTCTCTCTCTCTCCACCTCTCTCTCTCTCTCAAAGTAAATAAATAAACATTAAAAAGAAAATTAGGAAAAAAAAAAAACCTACTGTCTCATGGCTCTGGAGACTAAAAGTCCAAAATCAAGATGTCAACCAGGTTGGCTCCCTTCTAGGGCTCTGAGGGGAGGCTCTGTTCCAGGCATCTCTCCTTGGCTTGTGGATGACTATCTCCTCCCTAGGTCTCTTCATATCATCTTCCTCTGTATTTGTCTCCATGCACAAATCTCCACTTTTCCTAAGGGGACCAGTCATCAGATTAGGGCCCACTCTAATGACCTCATTTAAACTTGATTATCTCTGTAATGACCCTATCTCCAAATAAGGTCACATTCTGAGATCAGGATTCCACATATGAATTTGGGGGAGGACACACTTCAACCCACAGCACCGAAGAATAACTAACGGTTTTTGCCATACTCCATAATACATTAATAGTCTACCTCCCTAAAAATGTGTTCATAAGTATTTCCTCTTTGCATTGCTCTTTCTGTTATTTCTTGAAAAAAGAAGTCAGCCATTTGAATGTCTTCTCTATTTTTTGCAGTGTATGGTATATTATTATAAATCAAGATTGTCACTGCCACATAAAGTCGACGTCTCAAAAAAGGCAGGAATATCCGATTCTTACTTTGTTTCATCTTTTCTGTTAAACAAACTCATCCTCAGTTTGGAAGGGAGTAAGAGAACTTTTTTTTAAGATTGTATTTTTAAGTAATCTCTACACCCAATATGGGCTCAAACTCACAACCCCAAGATCAAGAGTCACATGCTCTACCAACTGAGCAGCTGGGCACCCCGAGAGTCAGAGAAAATATTAACCTTAAAAAAAGGTGATAAATTTAAGAGAAAACCCCTAAATCAATCTTGTGCCCCAAAGGAATTAAGTTTCATCATTCTGAAAGAACATGTACAATGTAGAATAAATTATCCTGTTGCTATAGTTACTTGATTATATCAGGTCCACTTGAGCCAGTCACAGTGGGTGATGTGTCCGAAAGCAACATAAATCTAACTCCAAAAGTGAAGGTAGTTAACTTCTTGGGAGAGTGTCTTTGGTACAAGTACTTTTGAAAGCAAATGAGCAATAATCTGTTCAGCTACAGCACATGTTTTTATAACATAAATTAGCTCTTTTTTAATGTTTTTTGTTTGTTTATTTTGAGAGAGAGAGAGAGAGAGAGAGCAAGCAGGGCAGAAGGAGAGGGAGAGAGAGAATCCTAAGCAGGTTCCTCACTGTAAGGATGGAGCCTGACGTGGGGCTCAAACCCATGAACCATGAGATCATGCCCTGAGTCAAAATGAAGAGTGGGATTTAACTGACTGAGCCAGTCAGGCACCTCTAACATAAATTAGCTCTTACATGATTGATAAATAGAATAATGATGTCAGTATAATGAGAGTGTGATGTTGGGTCATACACAATTTTTCCTAAGCAAAGAAAGCTGGAAGAGTGGAAATAGCATTAATAACTTTTTAGAAGAAAGACAAAAATGCTCAGATCAACAGTTGCACACAAGCCAGAGTCTTTTCAGCCCCATCAAACAAACAAATGATATCAGTGCCCACATCCTCCCTTCTTCCCCTGAGAGGGACATCCCCATCTTTGCATAGGTCTGGGGTTGTGACAGGTTACACTTCCTGTGTCCACCCTAAAGAAAGCCACCTTGCCTCAGAGCTTCACTTTTAGCTGCACTTTGATGGTGTTTTGGTGCATTTTAAATATCTCCCTTAGGTAGCCTCTAGCCTTGAAGATCTACCTTCCTGGGTTGTTCATAGAACAATCTATGTAGCCAGACCAAACCTATATCAGAATAGGCTGAAGGTCAAGCCTGGAACAGGAGTGATTGAGGAAAGAAAGTTATTCTTTTTGTTACTGCTCTGGATATAAAGCTACATAGACTTTGAGTGATCTGCCCCGACCCACTTTTTCCCACAAGTGCCATTATTTGGGGAGCATGACTTTTCAGAAAATAAGATTTCTCATGAATGACTATATCTACTGCTATACACAAAATTGGCAATTCTTTTTGTTAAATGTTTTTATTATGTATTTTTGAAAGAGAAACAGAGTGCAAGCAGGGGAGGGGCAGAGAGAAGCGGGAGACACAGAATCCGAAGCAGGCTCCAAGCTCCGAGCTGTCAGCACAGAGCCCAATGTGGGGCTCGAACTCAACGAACCTCGAGATCATGACCTCAGCCGAAGTCGGACACTTAACTGACTGAGCCACCCAGAATGCCCCCAAAATGGCAATTCTACTAAAATTGCAATTGTATTTTGTATATGCCCCAGCATGTCTGCTTTTCAGAATGTATCTTTGAAAACTACTCTTATGTATACACAGGAAATATCTATGAAGACGGCCACTGAAGCATTGTTTGAAAGGGTATCAAATGTGGCAAGTAGACTAACTGTCCACCTCCCACTGGGGAAGTGCTTAAATAAAATGTAGCATATCCATACCATAGAATATTACACAACAATTTTTTTAACACAGCAGTAATATATGTAGACCTAGAAGGAGCTCCAAGACATAGTGTCATGTAAAACAAAATAAAAAACAAAAATAAAGCACACATAAAAATATTATGTATTTTCCACAGTTGCTTGTATACATATGTATATGTGTATGGACATATGTATGTGGGTTTATGTGTGTGTGTATATATACAAACACACACATACACATGCATACATCCAAATACAGGAGATGAAAGATCTGGAAGAACACAATTATCTCTAAGGTGGAAAAGAATCAAAATTTGAAGATGTGGAGTGGTTCAGGGATGGTTTCGCTTTCTTATAGTTCAATTTTCTTGGCAAGGAGACTATATTCTTATATACATTTGTTAATGTTTATTTATTTTTGAGAGAGAGAGAGAGAGAGTCTGAGGAGGGGAGGGGCAGAGAGAGCCAGAGACACAGAATTTGAAGCAGGCTCCAGGCTCTGAGCTGTCTGCACAGAGCCTGACACGGAGCTTTAAGTCATGAGCCATGAGATCATGGCCTGAGCCAAAGTCGAACACTCAACCAACTGAGCCACCCAGGCGCCCCTCTTTTTTATACTTTTAATAAAAATCCAAAGTGAAAAGGGAAGAGATGAAGCAGAATCCAGTGGCTAAAAGCACAAAGTTAGGGGCCAGATTGTGAGTTTGAGACTCAGATTCATACTGTTCTGCCCATGTGACCTTGAGCTGTATAGCTTCTCTGTGCCTTTGTTTCCTCAACAATAAAGTAGGAAAAGTAACTGTGCCTACCTTATAGGATTATTATAGAATTAAATTATATTTAAACCACTTTAAAAAAAATAACTGGTGCACATTAAACATGTTTGTGAGTTATTTTTTAAGTGTTTAAAATAATAGGTCAAAAAATTTTTTTTCAAAACATAAAGGAAAATAATACAGGATCTGTTGAGTGAGAGTACTTGATATACAGTCATTGGGGGAGGGATAGGACATCACCACTCATGATGAGCTAAAAATCCTCTCATGTTTGACTTGTTCTTTTATTTCCTTCCAACCCCTTCCTCCTACCTGAATTTCCCTTTCTTGCCTTCTCCTATGGAGAGGGGTCTTTCCCCTACCTGGGCTCCTTTCCTTTGATATCTCCACTCAGTATTACAAAGGCCTGGTAGCCAAGGAACAAGCAAAGGACCTTCAGTAGGATAGAGGGGAGGGGAGGTATTGTAAATACATTTCAAGTTCTTTTTTCACCTTTTTTCACCTTTGACACACTGACAATCTTGTCTTTTCCAAGTGTGGTTGGCAGATGCCTCAATGCCAAAGGTACCAGAGCTGTTAATGGAGCTTCTGCAAATGCCAGAAGAAGCAATAGAAGTAAGTTCTTTCTAAGTCCTACCAACCTGCTGGGTGAGGTCACTGGAGTGCACAGAGAAGCGGGGGGGGGGGGGGGGGTACAGAGCAGCCAGCTGAACTTCAGATGCACTCCATAGCCTTGTGTCCGGGAGGCTGCCTTGCCTATCATCCGTCTCTCTATCCCTCTCCCTCCTCCTCCCTTCTCCCCCCCCCTTCTCTCCCTTTCTCTCTTTCTCTCTCTGTCATCTCCACCAGCCTGGTGGAAGGAGAAAGGGCATGGGGGGGCCTCCTCTACAGCAGCTGTTTGTAAAGAACAGGAGGATCCCTCTCCTGTCCCAGCCTGCGTCCAAGTGAAGGTGATGTGCCTCAAATCCCTCCTGTCTGTTGCAAGGGGGTGAGCAAAGCAGGGCAAGAACACTGAGATGGAGAGAAAAGCCTGTTTTACACCCTGCCTTACATTCCAACCCTTCTAGAGCACTGGTCCACTGGAAACAAACTAGCCATTGCCAGCAGTGTTCAGAAGCCATTTAGTTTAATCCTTCATGTGTATTTTTTCCTGATTTTTAGAGAATAATCTCACCTTATTTTGCATAATTATATTTTACTACAGTACTTTTATATTTACAGGATAGTAAGCTAATTTTTAGTCAGAAAATACTATATATATTTTAAGTGTTTATTTTTGAGAGAGAGAGAGAGAGCAGGGAAGGGGCAGAGAGAGGGAGACAAAGGATCTGAAGTGGGTTCCCCACTGAAAGCAAAGAGCCTGATGTGAGGCTTGAACTCATGAATCATGAGATCATGACCTGAGCCGAAGTCTGATGCTTAACTGAGTCACCCAGATGCCCCAGAAAATACTATCTGTTTTTTTAAGTTTATTTTGAGAGAGAGAGGTAAGGAGGGAGGAGCAGAGAGAGGCGGAGAGAGAATCCCAAGCAAGCTCTGCTCTGAGCCCAGTTCTGGGCTCTATCTCACAAACCATGAGATCATGGCGTGAGCCAAAAATCAGACACCTAACTGACTGAGCCACCCAGGTGCCCTTGTTAGAAAATACTGTTAATCTTAAGTATTATTTATGGTTTAACTTAACGGGGTACTTATTCTTTAACTTTTGTATGCAATCTGATTATCCTTACCAGTTTGTTTAAAATGTTTATCTATTTTCACACTGGAAACAGAAAATGTCCTTAGAAAGGAACCGATACCAGTCACACTCTAAAACTGGGGATATACCATCTATATATGAGTTGGTCTTAAACAGGCTCTTTCGTAATTCAAAGAAGATTACCATAGCGATCTCAGTGAACACCTAACTATAGTTGGATGGGACACACTGAATGCTGTATTTTGAACCATCTGGGTCACTTCAGACACTCTCAATCAAGCATCCCCAAAGGAGATGCATGGAAACCATTCAAATGATTTTGCCATTTTGTTCCCAAGATCATTAATTCTCCATCTGGAGATTGGTCTACATGTCCAGGCCAACCCTGTAACGTAACAGGCTGGAGGTCAGTCCTCTAGAAGGGGTGGGCTGAGGAAAGAAACAGGAAGCAACATCAAAACAAAAATGGGGATGCACATTCCTGATGATGGGTCTTTAGGTCATTGGCTTTTCAGGGCTGTCAAGCCAAGGACCTCACTCTTGAGATTGTCAAAGTGGCGAGGGACCTGAGCTGGCCCTGGAAGATGTGTCTAGCATCCACAGCCATCATAGCTGACAATTTCTTCAAAGTTAAAGAGTCTTAGAAAGACTAGCAATTCATAAAGGAGAAGCATGAATGAATTTCTTTATATTTTATTTTTTAAAAAGATAGCTACCCTTACACTGGTTGTCTTCTCTTATGAGTCTTCAGTGTTCTGATAATTAAAGGTAATTTTTTTTTAATCTAAGAACTAGTACTGAAAATGGGCTTAAGTACAAACCCAACTCGTCAGTTTATAGGGATAAATACTTCATAAATATTTCATTCGGTTTTATCTTCTTAAACTAGCCTTTTTTGCCATATTCATAAATCTTAATTTAAAGAATCCTCTAAGCAGATGGTGAAATAGAGATGTCTTTATTTAATGGGCCCTATCATTGGGCTTCAAGGTTTGGAGCACAAATAAAGAGTCCCCAAAACATAATTTCTCTGAGCTAATGAGATTTATTTTTGTTGTGTGTGCTACATATCATGGATACTCCCCTTGTCAAGATGCTGGTTGGTGACCTTTAGCTTGGGCAAGTCACAGCACTCTATAACACCCATTACTGAAGCCTTGATTTGTTCTTCAGAAACATCACAACAAGGGCAAGGCAACTCTCATCTTCCCACCCCTCCACCCCAACCCCAAAGGGGAAATGAAAGAGGAACACATACCCTGATGGAGTGGAGAAGGACCAGAGAGTGCATGCATGGCCCTAAATGCAAATAGCTGTGTGTGCTGTGCAGTGACTGGCTTCAAATCAGTGTCCTAAAAACAAGGTATCTGTTCCCTCTCTTGGTTACTCAAGGCCAAGCAGTAAATGTACTTCCCAAACAAGATACCTGCCATTTCACCGAATTACAGTAACAGCTAACATTTCCGAAGCTTTTCCTAGGTGCCAAACACTGTTCACAGCATGCTATACGAGTCTCAAGAGAGGTTAAATAATTTACCTAAGCTAGCCCAGCTCATAAGTGGTCTGGCTAGGATGTGAACGCCAACACTGTGACTGTAGAACCAGACGTTTTTACTCTTTATATTCTCCCTCATTTAACTTCTCTTTACCTCAATGTCTTCAAAACGATAATAACAATACCTTATTATAAGGATGCTGTAAGGAAAATAAATAAATAAAACACCTGACACACTTCCTAGTACAGGGTAAAAGCTCAGTGAGTGTTAATTGCCAAGAACAGTAGATAATTTGCCCAAAGTCACAGGAGTAGGTAGCTGAACCAGGACCCCAGCCCGTGAGCCTGCTCCTGGAGTTCATTCTTCACACTGCCCACCCTGCCACTCCCAGCCAGTGACATCACGGGTGGAGTGCCCAGCACCCCACCTGGCACGAAACAAACACTCAGGAAATGTCATTTGTGTCCCTCTCCCACATCTCCCTCCTCCTCACTGAGGGATGAAACATGCATAGCACAGAAACACTCTTATTTAAGCTAATGACCAATCTTGAAAAGAGAAGCCTGATTCAAATTCCACCTCATACTTCCTTTCTCATGCTTACATAGATGACAAAAAGTACATGCGATATAAGTCACAATTTTTTATTTTTTTAATTAGTTAATTAATTCACTCATTCATTCATTTTTGAGAGAGAGAGCAAGCGCGCAAGCAGAGGAGGGGCAGAGGGAGGAGAGAGCGAATCCCACATAGGCTCCATGCCCAGTGCAGGGATCGATCTCACGACTGTGAGATTGTGACCTCAGCTGAAATCAAGAGTCAGACAGTCAACCAACTGAGCCACCCAGGAGCCCCAGAAGACACAATTTTTAAAAATATATTGTATATTTGGCTTCATCTTGCTTCCCTATTGTCATCTTGCTTTGCTGTATTAAAACTACCAGGGTGGGGGCGCCTCGGTCGCTCAGTTGGTTGGGCGTCTGACTTCAGCTCGGGTCATGATCTCACACTCTGTGAGTTCGAGCCCCGTGTCGGGCTTTGTGCTGACAGCTCAGAGCCTGGAGCCAGCTTCAGATTCTGTGTCGCCCCCTTTCTCTGCCCCTCCCCTGCTCATGTTCTGTCTCTCTCTGTCTCAAAAATAAATAAAAACATTTTAAAAAATTAAAAAAAAAAAAACTACCGGGATGGAATGTATCCCTAGTTAGTCATGATGCATCATCTGCTTCGTGTCAAACAGAATGCTTAGATTACTCATATACTCACAGTTAACTATATTAGACACACTGCACATTTCATTGTGAAATGACAGCATCTACTGTAAGCATGAACATTCAAGTTTTAGTTATGAAGGAAGTTAGTAACTCTGTAATAAGTATTTAGCAATTTAATAGTGTACTTCTAGATTTTTCTCCTTCCACATATTGTGGAAGACAATCACCTGACTCTATCTTCTGATTTTCTCCCTGTGCTGGAGTCATCTTTAAAATCATAAGAAGGCACCTGGGTGGCTCAGTCAGTTGAGCATCCAACTCCTGATATTGGCTCAGGTCATAATCCCAGGGTCGGGGGATTGAGCCCCATGTCAGGTCCCCCATGTTGAGTGTGGAGTGTGGAGCCTGTTTGAGATTCTCTCTCCCTCTGCCCCTCTCCCCAGCTCACACATTCTCTCTCAAAAATAAATCAAATAAAACCAAATCATAAGGAAATCACTCTAGCCTTCTTGGCTTATCTACGTTGTGAATCGAACTTTAAATACATCCACAGAAAATTTTTAGCAGCTCAAAGTCTCCAGGAGAAAAATAGCACATGGTTCTATTCTTCACCACTCTCTTATCTCTTGTCCCTCCTCCACTGCCACCTCCCTAGGTCAGTCGGGAAACATCTCTGGAGTTGTAATGATTTTCCTGGTGTCCACCATCCCCAGGACACCTGGACACCCCTTGCTGTCATATTTTAAGAATATGTAAAACCTGTTATCTGGTACGGCTTAGCACCCAAACACTTTGTTTCATGCATTGCACATACACCCATATGTACTGTAGATCCTTTGACCTCTTGAGAAGAGAGGCCATTTTGTTGGTTTGCATACACAGAGGCTATCCTGGCCCAGCATGTGGTAAACGCCTATGAAATTCTTTGAATCGTGAAAATATCCAGAGCCATGCGGCTCAGTATTGGTATTATGTTTATGAAACACAGTCCAGTTAGCAAAAGTAATGAAAAATAAATCGTATTTGTTACTCAAATATCTTGTAGGACATTAAAAGAAATCCAAACATGTTATCCACAGCAACACTTACTGCAACTCCTATTCTTCTCTTATTTGCTCTTTTCTCACCCACAGCTGCTCCAGTGCAGCTGTCCTTAAGGCCCTTTCCAGAAGAAGACACTCTGTCCACCTTCCAAGTACCCACTGTTTTTCTCTACTTCCTCAATAATTTACTACATGGATGGATTTTGCCTCCAGTCCATCAAGAAGAAATCTTTCCATAGACAGGGAAACTGGGTTGAAAATGATAGAATTTGGGGCGTCTGGGTGGCTCAGTCAGCTAAGCGTCTGACTTCAGCTCAGGTCATGATCTCACACTCTGAGTTCGAGCCCTGCATCGGGCTCTGACAGCCTGGAACCTGGAGCCTGGAGCCTTGAGCCTGCTTTGAGTTCTGTGTTTCCCTCTCTCTCTCTGCCCCTCCCCCACTTGTGGTCTCCCTCGCTCTCTCTCTCTCTCTCTCTCTCTCTCTCTCAAAAATAAACATTAATTTTTTTTAAAGAAAATGATAGAATTTTTATTAGGGTCCTGAAGAAGGGAGGAAATGTATAAACCCTCCTCCATTCCTAATTTTATCCCAACACAGTTATAATAATAAAAGAATTTCACCATCAATTCACGTGAGGAAGAGGGGGAGGGGAATGGAGATAAATCATTGCTCTTATAAATTCTCCAGTTACCAGTGCTTCTGAAATCCCATCATATTCTATTTCCATTTAAATTTATACATAATATGATATGTATGCATACGCATATGTATGACTGATACATGTACATGTAACCTATGCGATAGAAAGTTTTTGTAGGTCTCAACTACAAAAGTTCTTTCATGTATGCATTTTCTTTGAAATCTTGCAGCCATTTAAATTTGCTTTCATTGGCCAATTTAAAATGTAAGAGAACAAAATCATACTTTAAGTTAACCTACCCAAAGTCATACCTTAAATCAAATGTCCTTTCACAATGCTTTGGCCTGTGGCTTTCATCCCATTGGTATGTTTATTTTCACTCTCTCTATTGAAACAAAACTAATGTTACAGGTATTGTGTCTTATCTTTTACACCTATTATGTTCATAAGTACTTTTTGAATTCTTAAGTATAATTAATCCTCAGGATTTGTGTACTATTCTACAGTATATCTGCCTACTTGAATACTGAATGCACCCTTTTACCCTGTTAATTCATTTTAACATGGATTAACATCTTTTTGGAAGTAGACTACATTGTGTTAAAGATGGAAAAGAATATCTCAGTAAAGAGTTATTTGTTCTCTTTGTATCAGTGGGAGAAAAATAGGAAAATCAGTCATGGTGTGCTAGCTGAATGAACATCTGAAATGTTCTAAACTTGCCCGTCAAACTGACCAATTTCCTGGTTGATGAGAAGTGCTTTGTGGAAGCTAGAAAGGTATTGATATTTCACAGGCCCTATACAAATAGCTGGTGTGGTTAGTGAGCTTCTTTAGCTGTGACTACTAAATACCAAACAAGAAGTCAATGTGGTCAAATGTTTTAAGCCAACTCAATGAAAAATATCAATCAAGCCAGTTATTTATTTGAATCAATTTGTTGTCAGATTAACAAGAAGGAGTTTGTCAAAATAGCTGATCCACATGCAAACTGAAAAAGTTGTTTGAAAGAGATTATCTCATTTACAACAAATATCCTTCTGTAAGTTGTTGGCATTGTTTTCAGGGTAAATATGGGGTTTGGCTAACGTATATACTTTAAGCTTCATTAAAAGGCAGAAAGTTGACTCCATTCAGTTTTAGGAATAAAACCTCATTTTATGAAGTATTAATTTTTAAAAAGAAAACCAGATATACTATTTGAATTGTTCACGGGGTCTGATTACCTGGACTATATTTCATTAGATCAGTCTAACTTTTAGATACTATTGAATGCAGTGACTATCAACAGATAATTTTTTTCTAAGCCAGGAGACTATATTAGACTGAACTCAGTGCTATCCAAGTTTACAAGATGTTCTAGAGGGGGAAAAAAAACTATGATTTATTTAATTATAAAAAGTAGAAATTTACCAAAGTCGTCACCGCCCTTTCTTATTCTCTAACAAAGTATGCAAATATTCCAGTTCTCAAACACTAAACATGTTGCAAATGCTGAAAAATGCCTGCCGTACACAAATTCATTTGTCAGGGAAAGAAATCTAACTTCCCCAATTCACATTAAGATTTTCCAAATTCGTACAACTCGAATTCAACATTCAGTTTGCTATAAATTCACAAGTTGCCTGGTTGACACCATTCAAAACAAAGTGTCTTCATTATGCTCACATGATATAGTAGGTCAGACAGCAATTTTTTGTAGGGTGCAAAGTAATGCTTCTATCTGTGCTTTATTTAAATGCAATATTCTCTCATATATGCGTGCTTTAAGTTGGGCATATCATTGAAGTCGGCCATTGTCGAGGAAAGTCATTTTAAACAGAGGAAGGACCCGGAGGTTTGCTCTAGGTTTCTTCCCCTTGATTTTGCAACGCTTAGCTCTGGCTGCCAACTGGCCTATTTCACCACCACCCTCCCCACGCATCCTCCCTGCCAGCTGCGTCTTGGAGCTTTCCAGGGACCAGAGCCCACTGGAATAGTCAGGTTGGGTTACATTTTTTATTCTTCAGAGTTAAGAATGCTTTCCTTGAAAGAAGGTGTGCCCCAGATTTTAGAGCTAGCCCTAAACATACTCTGGGAGAAAAAGCCTCCTTTTTTTGGAGCCAATATTTGCATTACTAAGTTTTGTTAGGAGTCTGATCTTTTTGGACAAAACACAGGAAATTCTTTTCATGCTGAAAACGGAATCTTTGCCTTATTTGCTATTTTCCACATAAGATCTCTACTACCTGTCTACCTCTTCCCTGTTTCCTGTGTTAAATATGTGCTTATCACAGTACACAGTAATTACAGGGACAGGTTCCAAATCTGTTTTGCAAATGTCCAAGTTTTCAAAAATTATGATAAAACATCCTTTCTTCATAAAATTCAGTGTAGTAAAATTTTAAATTTACTACCCTCAGGGACATACTGCAATCTCAATTTCGAGAAGAGAACAATGAAGGTTAAAGGCAATACAGGCTTAGATGTCAGGCCACTGGTTATGCTCAGCCGCTAGCTAAGAGTTAATTTTCTCTGACACTTGGCTTCGGCAGGAAGACAAATCACTGCTTATCCTGTGCCTTCAGATCAAAACAGTAAACTTAAAATGCCTGAGGAGAAGAATGAGCAGTGTGTTTACACATCTATCAGCCAAACAAGATTGTGAATTCCAGGAGAGCAGACTCTGTGTCTTGTTTCCTGCGTGTAGAACTCGGCCTGCCTGAAGGTAAGGGGCAATAAATGGATGAATGAGTGAGCATTTACCCAGCTCTCGGGGTAAAGACCTCTCGCTTTCCCACTGTATTCTTACTACTCCTACTGCAAAGGGGTCCTTGGAGTTTGCTTCCAGAAAGCAAACAGACAGGCAAGCAGGCAGGCACCTTTGTGCACTAAACCCTGAGTGAGGAATAATATCTAATATCGTATGTACAGAGTCCACCTCTAGTCCCAAGTTCAGTTTTCTCCAACTACCAGTTTAGCGAGGAGAAAGTTCTGGTTGCTGTGAACAGATATCAGACTTGTTAGACACATTATCAAATTTGAACTGTTCAATTCCAAATGTATTTTTTAAAATGCCTGTGTGCCAGGCACTGTGCCAACTGGTTAGGAGACAAAAGTAAGTTACGAGAGAGAGAGAGAGGAGAAATTGAAAGAGAGAGACAGAGAGATGCCTGTAAGGGGTCAGAGCTGAGGGAGCCCAGAAGAGGGATACTAAGCCTATAGATCTGAAAGAGGCTTCCCGAAGGTGATGACTCTTCTGCTGAATGTCGTCGAAAAGAAGAGGTAGAATTATCAAAGCAAAGTCATGAAGAAAGAGAATCTCAGGCTGGGGACACACCTTGAGTAGAGGCGAAGAATCTGGAGTCAGCGCGAAGCAAGTAGATGTCAGCGACCAGCTCCTTATTGCCCGAGCTTAGAGTGTGAGGCTGGAATGTGGGGGACGAGGCTGACAGAGAGATGAGAACCCTCCTAGACTAGGCTGAGACTTCATTTGGAAAGCTGTGGTGAACCACTAAAGGACTATAAGGGCTAAACTCACTCATCTGAATTACTGTGTGTCCTCTGACTCTCCCTTTGACCTCTCTGTTTCCTCATCCTTCACCTCCGTGTATTTCTTATGCATGCTGAGTGTCCTTACCATGCTTCAAAAAGCACTATTAGCAGAAACATGGCCTGCTTAGGCAATCAAATTTTTCCCCTAGAGCCTTTGTATATTATCATATGGAACAAGATCACTTCCAATGCAATATGGTTCACAGGCTAGACTGCTCTGATAAAATTGAGAACATTCACATGGAAGACGCCAAAGGCCTCAGTCATTACATTCAGATTTTATACTTAACAATTCACCTAATCCCATCAAAGAGGAGAAAAGAAAACAAATTTCACTCAAAAAAAAAAAAATGAGCAACGAAGTCTTTCAGGACACTGCTTTATTTTTTTATTTTTTATTTTTAAAAATTTACATCCAAATTAGTTAGCATATAGTGAGACAATGATTTCAGGAGTAGATTCCTTAATGCCCCTTACCCATTTAGCCCATCTCCCCTCCCACAATCCCTCCAACAACCCTCAGTTTGTTCTCCATGTTTATGAGTCTCTTCTGTTTTGTCCCCCTCCCTGTTTTTATATTATTTTTGTTTCCCTTCCCTTATGTTCATCTGTTTTGTCTCTTAAAGTCCTCATATGAGTGAAGTCATATGATTTTTGTCTTTCTCTGACTAATTTCACTTAGCATAACACCCTCCAGTTCCATCCACGTAGTTGCAAATGGCAAGATTTCATTCTTTTTGATTGCCGAGTAATGCTCCATTGTATATATATACCACATCTTCTTTATCCATTCATCTGTCAATGGACATTTGGGCTCTTTCCATACTTTGGCCATCGTTGATAGTGCTGCTATAAACATGGGGGTGCATGTGCCCCTTTGAAACAGCACACCTGTATCTCTTGGATAAATGCCTAGTAGTGCAATTGCTGGGTCATAGGGTAGTTCTATTTTTAGTTTTTTGAGGAACCTCCATACTGTTTTCCAGAGTGGCTGCACCAGCTTGCACTCCCAGACACTGCTTTAATTTATTTGTTGTAGATAATCTTGCATGTTCTGGAAACAGTGAAATAAGAGGTGGTTTATGATCATATGTCCCAGTTGATTCTTTGTAGACCCAGGATGATGGGAGAGAGGTATGTGGTGGTGATAGAACATGGAGGCCACAAGCAATATCAGCTTCAGAGTTAATGACCTACTTTTCCCCTATCTCTTGCTCCAGTTCTTACCTCCTCATCTGTTTCTCTTGGTGCTATCAGGAGCATAAATGAGGGCTTTGGGAAGTGTGAAAGGCGAGGCTGATTAAAAAATATGTAGGGGTGCCTGGGTGGCTCAGTCAGTTAAGCGTCTGACTTTGGCTCAGGTCATGATCTCACAGTTCATGGGTTCGAGCCCTGTGTCGGACTTTGTGCTGACATCTCAGAGCCTGGAGTCTGCTTCAGATTCTGTATGCATCTCTCTCTCTGCCCCTCCCCAACTCTCTCTCTCAAAAATAAATAAACATTAAAAAAAATATGTAGATACTCTGAAGTTCACTTACCATGTGCTTTGGACTGAACTGTGTCCCTCCAAAATTCATATGTTGAAGCCCTTGCATCCAATGTGACTGTATTTGGAGATAGGGCCTTTAAGGGGATAGTTAAGGGAGGATGTAAAAGGTGGGACCATGATGCATTGGACTGGTGTCCTTATAGGAAAAGAAAGAGACATGAGAGATATCTCTCTCTGTCTCCTCGTGCACAGAGACCATATGACCACATAGCAAGAAGGTGGCTGCCTGCAAGCCAAGGAGAGAGATTTCACCAGAAACCAAACCTGCTGACACCCTGATTTGGACTTCTGGCCTCCAGAACTAGGATGAAATAAATGTCTGTTGTTTAAGCCATGCGGTCTGTGGTATTTTGTTATGGCGGCCTGAGTGGACTAATTCAACAGGGTTATCCCTACATTTCAGGTAACCTCTGCCTTGCAAAGTTCAGAGTCTGGCCCATGCTGGAGTAGACTGGGAATCTACACACTTAGGTCCTTTTTCCGAAACAAACAAAAAAACAAAAACAAAAAAGTCTTCTTTAAGTGTATAAGAAACATACATGGGCATAGTAAAATGTTCATATAATACATATGGGATTTGAGGACACTTAAATTCTTCTACTCATCCCAGACCCTCATTCCTGCACTCCTCCATCCCAGAGGAAACCACTGGAAAATATCACTGCTAATACACTAGAATATAGACAAATGAATAGACATAGATAACCGCTCTTTTTATAGAAGTTAGAACATGCTACATATACTGTCCTGAATCTTTTTTTTTTTACTTATCAATATTTCATGTAAACTCATTTCATAATAGATATATCTGTAGAGGGGTTTCATATTTTAAAAGTTATGATTTTTAAGAATATAGCACAATTTATATAACCTGTCTTCTGTTGACAGGACATTCAGGATTTTTTAATCTTTGTGCTTCAATACAAATAATACCACAACAAAATATTTGCACATTCATCTAAAATACATTCTTAGAGGGGCGCCTGGATGGCGCAGTCGGTTAAGCGTCCGACTTCAGCCAGGTCACGATCTCCCGGTCCGTGAGTTAGAGCCCCGCGTCAGGCTCTGGGCTTATGGCTCAGAGCCTGGAGCCTGTTTCCGATTCTGTGTCTCCCTCTCTCTCTGCCCCTCCCCCGTTCATGCTCTGTCTCTCTGTCCCAAAAAATAAATAAACGTTGAAAAAATAAATAAATAAAATACATTCTTAGAAATGAGATTCTGGTTCAAAAATATTTGCATTTTTAGATGTTGTGTGTTTATTTTATAGAAATTGCCAAATGCAAACATTCTTCTGACATCTGGAGACAGCAGGAGGCATTTAGTTGGCTCCCAGGCTGTACCTCTCCGTGACGTCATTATCAAAGGTCTTTCCTAAACAACCTGCATAGTCTAAATGCCATATGATTAACCTGAACTTGACCAAGGGAATCAACCTGGAATGCTAGGTCACAGAGGAAGTCACCTGATCTGCTGAGCAAACAGGCCTTCCCTCTGTTATTACTCATGCCTCTAGGACTCTTTCCTCTTCCAACCTGCTGCCACGTGAATTGCTGTAACTCAACTCTTCAGAGTCTTCTCAGTTTCTACCTAGGAAGAGAAGACAAGGGGAATAAAAATTTAAGGACTGTGTTTCACTCCCACACCCTAGGGAACATGCTTAGTTTTCTTTAATAAGCCTTGGGGAGAGAAGATTATTTTCTTGAGAAAATGTTCAATGTATTCATTGGCACTTTGAACAGAGCTGGACTGCTTCAGAGGATCACACCAGTTTGGCTCAAGTGAGTCAAAAGTATTTCAGTTTTTTATTTTCTGTATTCCCTCTGTGGAGAAGGAAAGTGCTGAGAACCATTTGCACTAATAAACTCTTCCAAAAGACCTGAGGGCATGAGCATTTTCCCAAGTCTAGATATTTTCCCTCATACAAGTGGATCCCCTGGAGAAGTGACAAATAAACCCTGATCAAGTCTTACTAGATTCATGTGATGTTTTATTTTATTTAAAAAAAACTTTTTTTCATGTTGGGCTGCCTGCGTGGCTCCATCGGTTGAGCATCCGACTTCAGCTCAAGTCATGATCTCATTGTTCATGAGTTCGAGCCCCATGCTGGGCTCTGTGCTGACAGCTCAGAGCCTGGAGCCTGCTTCCAATTCTGTGTCTCCTTCTCTCTCTGCCCCTCCTCCACTCATGCTGTGTCTCTCTCTCTCTCTCTCTCTCTCAAAAATGAATAAACATTAAAAAAAATTTTATTTTGAGAGAGAGAGAGAAAGAGTACAAGGGGGGAGAGAGGAAGAGGGAGAGAGAGTTCCAGGCAGTCTCCTCTCTGTCAGCACAGAGCCTAATGCTGGGCTCGAATGCATGAACTGGGAGATCATGACCTGAGCAGAAGTCGGACACTCAACCAGCTGAGCCACCCAGGTGCCCCTAGATTCATGTGTATGTTTTAAACCTTGATTTGGTGGTTTGAGGTACAGAAGCACCAGGGGATTTGTAGTTTACTAAAATAACCACACATTCTAGTCCATTCAACAATCCATAGGGGCCTTCCTGGACTTTTGGAACATTTCTCCTCTTGCTAAAATAATTTTGCGTTTAATGTTACTTACCATTGGAAATAAACATCATCTGAAATGTCTTTGAGTGAAGTTAGTGGGGTTTTCTGATCCTTCAGCTTGAAGTGTCACCTCAGAGAATGCTAATGACCCTGACTTAAGGTCACACAACACATGGCCTTCTCCCTCTTAATGCTCATCCCAATACAATTTTATTTTATTTGTTGATTTAAATCCTACTTCCTATGAGCTTCTTGAGGGTATAATAGTGTTTGATTTTCTTCAACATGCATCTAGTACGTCTTTGCTAACAGTAGATTCACACATTAGTTATAAGCAGAGTCCAATAGTGAATGCAGGATCATAAGGGTGATTTGGGGCCCAACGTAAAACTGAGAGGTGAGTTCAAATCATCTCTTAAATTAGAGAATGGTGTCAAAGAATGTATTAATCCAGGACTGAAAGCCCATTACCTAGATCTCACAAATATATATTTAAGTAAATCCATAGTTTGTCTAAGAGAAATAGCCTCCTGCTACAGTGCCCTTGTTTGATCTATACCAGTGGTTCCCAGAAGTGTGGTCCCTGGTTCAACACCACTGGGAAACTTGCTAGGAATGCTCATTCGCAGGCCTCAGTCAGACCTACTGAATCAGAAATTCTGGGGGAGGGGCCTACCAATCTCTTTTAATAAGTATCCAGGTGGTTTCGGCACACAAAAATTTGAGAATGACTGAGATACACAAATCTTATCACTTTCAAATGGTAGAAGGAGGCAGGCTCATGAAAACACGGAGTCTAGGTTTCTTGCTGGAAATGTAAACAAAAAATGAAAGAAAGAACTGGACCAAAGTGGGCACAGAATTTTTAGCTGTGTTCAACAGTTCAACAGTTCCCTGCCTTGGAGACAGCAGCCCCACCACATTTTCAGCCTCGCTGACATCACTGTTTTTGTACAATCTCATTTAGGGCCTCGCCTATCTGCGTACAAAGCCCTGAAAAGTCCATCTCATACCAAAGATGATCTGAGAATAATTGCACACCCTAAAAAAATTTATTGAGATAATAATATTGAGACAAATAATGTATATAAAATAATAGTGATAACAGTCAATATTGATAGAAAAGAAGTAGAATAGAATTAAAAGCGCAGGCTAGGTTTAAGCTGCTTGGTTTTGAATTTTGACTCTATCACTTCCTAGTTGCATGACTTTGATCAAGTTATTTCACTTTTTGTAGCTTTGTTTCCTCCTTTATAACCAGGAGCTCAATAATAGTTTATTCAGTTCCTATTTCATATAGTCACTATGAGGATTAAATGAAATAATATATATGGCCTTGGCACATGGTTCATGCTCAATAAATATTAACCATATAATATACAGAATGTGTACACACACACACACCCTGTCTTGCCCCCATGGCCTCCCCAGGTTGAATCCCAGGTAGTGTGACAGCAGAGCTCTTGCTGTAAGTTTAAGATATAACAGATGGCCCGGGGGTGGGGGTGGGCGTTGCGGCGCCTGGGTGGCTCAGTTGGCTGAGCGTCCGACTTCAGCTCAGGTCATGATCTTGCGATTCGTGAGTTTGAGTCCCGTGTGGGGCTCTGTGCTGACAGCTCAGAGCCTGGAGCCTGTTTCGAATTCTTTGTCTCCCTCTCTCTCTGCCCCTCCCCTGCTCACACTCTGTATCTCCCTCTCTCTCAATAAAGAAACATAAAAAGAAAATAAAAATAAAAGGTCTAACAGATGGAGTGCCTGTGTGGCTCAGTCAGTTAAGCACCCGACTGTTGATTTTAGCTCAGGTCATTATCTCATGGTTTGTGAGTTCTAGCGCCATGTCAGGCTCTGTGCTGACAGCAAGGAGCCTGCTTGGGATTCTCTCCCTCTCTCCCTGCCCCTCCTCTGCTCATGCTCTCTCTCAAAATAAGTAAATAAACTAAAAAAAAAAAAAGGGGGGGGGAAAGGATATGACAGAAAGAGAACTGGGTGCTCTTTTGGGGAAACTATTAGCTTCAGTGAGAAGACATGCCCAGCCTGCTTTCCCTGCCCCCTCAGTAACACACATCCTAACATGTTGAAGCAGGTGTAACCAGGAACTGCAGTCAATGTGTCTCTGGTGAGAAGGTGAACCTCCCAGAGGCAGAGAGGGGTCCAGAAATTTGTCTTCCCTTTCTCCCCCCACTACGCCATTATCAGTAAGAAATAAAAATTACCAGCAGGTCCAGAAGTGGTCCCGTGGCTGGGAGAAAAGAAGTCAGAAGGACGTGGAGTGACTCCGGGGTTGGGTATGGATCCAGCTATACCTTGGAGGTCACCAATGCCAAAGAGCTGAGCTGGTCCTGGCTGACAAAGTCTGGTGACTATCTGAGGGACTGCCCTGAGAAGAGGAAGAATGCTCAGATAACAAGCAGCCAGAAAGACAAATGTTCACTCTGACTCTCTTTGAGCTTTTTAAAATGTTTATTTTTGAGAGAGACAGAAAGAGAGACAGAGTGCAAACAGGGGAGGGGCAGATAGACATGGAGACAGAATCCGAAGCAGGCTCCAGACTCTGAGCTGTCAGCACAGAACCCGTTGCTGAACTTGAACCCAGGAACCACAAGATCATGACCTGAGCCGAAGTCAGACGCTTAACCAACTGAGCCACCCAGGGGCCCCTCCCTGAGTCTCTTTGTATAGCGGCCCCTCAGCAAAGAGGGGGATCAACTCCATAACAGTACAATGTTGGCAAAACCACATTTAACAAATCTATCATAACAAACAGGCTAGGGAAAAAAAAACTATTCAGATGGCATTAAATGCCCATATTTTTTAGCTGTAAAAAAAGGTTCTAGAAGACATCTGTTTTCAAAATATGTCAGATTCATCAATGTGTGAAGCAGCTGTGCCAGTAGGTGACCCTTCTGTTTAGGAGACACTGTGCCTGCGTTGGCAGCAGCAGAGGAGAGGTTACCACAAATTTCACATAGGAATCCTGTATCCCTTTTAAAGGGGAAAATTTAGAATCACTCGCATCGGCTGCTTCCCTTCCAAGTTGGAGCAAGATGCTGGGGTAATCAGCGAACGTTTCATACACTATCACGATCTTTCCAGGGCCTGGTCTGCACATACATATATAAGAAAGTGGAGCATGAAGAGATCTCTTTCCTCCACCCAGCCCTGTCCTTGCACACCGTAGGGGAAAGAGGCCCTAGTCACCTTCACTTTAACTCTGCATCGGGAATAAGCAACAAAGAAATCTTCCAAATACAGGTGCACAGCCATACTGTCTCAATATAGCACCTGGCTGTGGAAATAATGATGTCTCTTTGTCCGCATATGCTTATATGCACAGATTGATATTTGAAAAGATGTTCCCCCCAAAAGCCAATTGTTATCTCTAAGTGGTGATATTTGGGGAAATTCTCCTTTCTCTTTTATACTTCTCTATCGTGCTCAGTTTTTAGAAAAAACATTTATCATTTTTATAATCTGAAAAATGAAGCTATTTTAATCTTGGGGAAAAACATTATTGTGTGTGTTGAAAGCCTAAAATGTAATAAAAATGCAGAGTCACATTACTATGTTGCACCCTAAAAACATAGTGAAAGGCACTTTCATGCAAACATAATAGATGAGGTTGTGAAGAAGTATGCACTGTCCATGCTGCTGGGGGGAAGAAGTGGGTACAATCTTCCTGGGGAATAATTTGCCAATGTGTGTCAAGAGCATTAAAAAGGTGCATTCTAGAAGGTCCAGAAATTCTACTTAGGAATCTATATTAAGAAAATAATTAAGGGGAGCCTCAGGGATGGCTCAGTTGATTAAGCGTCCGACTCTTGATTTCAGCAAGGTCATGATCTCACAGTTCATGAATTCAAGCCCCATATTAGGCTCTGCACTGACAGCAGGGAGTCTGCTTGGGATTTTCTCTCTCTCTCTCTCTCTCTCTCTCTTTCTCTTTCTCTCTCAAAATAAATGAATGAACAAAAAATAAATAAACAAATATGCAAAGACATATAATTAAACATGTTCATCACAGATCTGCTTATATTTTATTTTTTAATTTCTTTACCATTTATTTATTTTTAAAAGACAGAGAGAGACAGAGCAGGAGCAGGGGGAGGACCAGAAAGAGGAGAAACACAGAATCTGAAGCAGGCTCCAGGATCTGAGCTATAAGCACAGATCCCAATGTGGGGCTTGAACTCATGAACCTTGAGATCAAGACCTGAGCAGAAGTCAGATGCTTAACCAACTGAACCACCCAGGTGCCCCTGTTTATAATATTTTAAAGATGCAAATAATTATGGCAGCTGAGTTAAATAAATGAAGGTACATCATATAATTAAATAATATGCAGTTAATGAAAGTAATGATATAAATGTACATTTTTTAAATATCTGGGGACGTGTTCACAATATTGTTATGAACAAAAGCAAGACATAAAAATTTGCCTGTAGTGTGAACCCATTTCTGTTTAAAAAGAAAAACACACTACATAACCTGTATACTTACATTCTTTTCTTTCAGCTTATCTGTTTTGTCTAATTTTTCTACAATCAACATGATTTACTTGTGTGATTAGAAGTTAAATAGCAAGAGGAATATTAATCCAAAATGTTCAAATTTATAAAATAGTTTATGTGATCTCCTTTACACACACACACACACACACACACACACACACACACACATTTTATTATACTGATGGTTACTCACTCCAGGTTTTAATAAAGCCTATACATGATCTGGTACCAGCTTCAAGGATAGCCATAAAAATATTTTTAGAGTTGGCTTAATCAAATGTAATCTCTAATATAGTACTGTTTCATTTAACCACCAACCAGCTGTCTTTATCTACAATTCTGTGATTTTCTATTGGCACATCTGAGATAGATTTTCTCATTTCTTTCAAAAGTTTTCTTAATTGAGACTTCATGTTAAAATCCAAGGGTCACAGTTTGTAGGGAAGGTTGCATTCAAAAGGTACATATTTTAGTATTTTAAATATGTGCCTCCCATTTCGGTATTCTTAGGTAAGTGAGGGCTGGTTCTGTATAAAGGAAGAAAGAAGAAATTAGGTTTTAAAAAGTTTCATTCAGGGACAGAATGTCTAAGCTTCCAATTTGATTGACTGAGTCATTCCCATTAAAAGCAAACTGTAATTTTCATTGGAATAGAAATCAGTGTGATTTAACACATCCCTTTTTATGGAAGATTGCATTTCACAGCCTATAAGAAGATCACAAGTGACAAAAAAAAAAAAAAGCAAAATTCTCACCAGCACAATTTTATCATGAAAATGCCTATTTAGGTCTATATTTTATACAAGAAATCAAAGACGTCATTGAAGGGCAATACATTCTGTAAAAGAAACCTCAGTGATAAACGCCTGACGAGAGTATTAAGAGCCTTGGGGACAAATAAAGAGTGAGTTATTTTTTTGACTTTTCCCCAATTCTGATAAAGATAGCTCAACAGCCAGCTCTCGTGCTTATTTTTTAAGAATTAAGTGATCTGAATTATTTCTCCCTTGGTCCAGAGAATAAGTTTGCTTTCCCAGTTAATGTTTTATACCTACAGTTTTTCAAAGATTTGCAGTGTTCAGATTATTTTCTGTTTTATAATCTGTGGTCTGAAGCTCTGAGAGTCTGAAAATTAAGAGGTAAATGGTTTAAATATAGTTGATAATTTGGGAGTTTGAGTGATACGTTGTTTGGTGTTAGTAATGATGCCTAGATATCCCTCTTTCTTTTAAATCATTTAGTCAAATATAAGAAAATGATTTAAAGATTTGAGATTCAAGATAGAATATAGTATTTCTCTTGTAAAAATGCTGTCAGTATGATAAAAAGACAGTTCTCTTATTTGAAAAGGAAACTGCAGGGGTGCCTGGGTAGCTTAGTCAGTTAAGTGTCCAACTTCAGCTCAGGTCATGATCTCACAGTTCATGAGTTCAAGTCCCATGTCAGGCTCTGTGCTGACAGCTGAGGGCCTGGAGCCTGCTTTGGATTCTGTGTCTTCCTCTCTCTCTGCCCCTCCCGAGCTCATGCTCTGTCTCTCTGTCTCAAAAATAAATAAACATTAAAAAGGAAAAGAAAAGTGCATTTTTTCCTTGAATTTTTGAATTAGAGAATCTGTGTAAAATTGACCATCTTTTTTTTTTTTCATAACATTCATGTGTGTGAATCAAAGTATTTTATTTCAAAAAGATCATTAAAAATATTAGTTCTTATCCTCAGAGGAAAATAGTTGTATTCCTCTACTTAAAAAAAGAAAAGCCATGGGGTGCCTGGGTGGCTCAGTCGGTTGAGTGTCCAACTTCGGCTCAGGTCATGATCTCAGGGTGTGTAGGTTTGAGCCCCGTGTCAGGCTGTAGGCTGTCAGCTCAGAGCCTGGAGCCTGCTTCGGATTCTGTGACTCCCTCTCTCCCTCTGCCCTTCCCCCACTCATGCTCTGTCTCTCTCTGCCTCTCAAAAATAAAGAAACATAATCAACAAATTTTTTTAAAAGAAAAGCTTGCTTATTAGGTTTATAGGCACATGTGTAATTCAGAAAAAACACTATTATTGCCGATATCAATGTTTCAATCTGTTTTTTACTTATATTCATGTGTTTGATACTAATATTTGTGTTGATTTAAAAAATCCTGTTGATGGTGGGGTTTTTTTGCGTGTTTTTAACAAGCAAAAAAATGGACAAATTAGTCATTGTCAAAAGACCAGCGTGACTGTGGGGAAAAAACCATCATCCTTAAAAGGAAAGAGGAGGCTATTTCACAATCTTCAGAACACACAGCTATATACCAGATTAAAGAGTGTTTGCCTTTTTGATATGGCTGCTTGGCTTACACAAAACAGGGGAGATGTCAGACATTTCCCAGCTAATGGAGTAATCGAAGGCCAAGTAATGGGTCAATGCTCAGTGACTGATTTTACAATAAAAATGAACCTACAGTGAGACTTTGTGAAGTATCAGTTGCATAAGATATGCCCACATACATAGCTACCATATCTTGATAATCTCACCAAATGGCAGCCAGTCATAGGCTGGGCAGCAACCTAGTCCTTGGATAAAGAGATAAGGTGAGCCAATCCATTTCCCTCTCATGAATTAGAGCACTGAAATACCTAAAGATTTTAGTTAATGGTGGGAGCTATGGCTTGAAAGCAATGACAAAAGATGGAACCAGAGAAACTTTCAGGAGCCACATACATGCTTAAGTTATAAGAAACAGAAACCATGGGTGAGGAGAGGACACTTGTCAGTGAAAAGAATATACTAAAATAAATGCGTAAAGAAAAGCAGAGATTCAGAGACAGAGAGAAGGCGAGTGGTCGAGCAAGCAAGAGAGGGGTTGGTCCCAGAGCTTCTCGAAGTTTTCTTGTACTAGTTTAGTCTGTGTGAACCCTTGCAATAACATCTTCCTTCCTTCCTTCCTTCCTTCCTTCCTTCCTTCCCTCCTTCCTTCCCTCCCTCCCTCCTTCCCTCTTCCTTCCTTCCCTCCTTCCCTCCTTCCCTCTTCCTTCCTTCCTCTCTCCCCCCCCCCCAACTTCTTTTCTCTGGTAAATTAAATTATCAAAAGGGTCAAACCACTAGTAGTCTTTAGAAGAAAATAAAACAAAACAAAGTATATTACATTCATGCAATATAACATTACAAACAAGAGGAAATAGTCTTTAGAAAACAAATTGTCTGTAGCAGGTTACCTAGTGGAACTCTGTTGTCCAGGCTTGCCCACAGCCCTCTCACCTTATTTTGGTAATAGATCTTTGATTTTCCTTTGGAGACTATCCCACACCCACTGACCTGTCACCTCTGCCACCACCTGTCCAGGATGGGCATGAGACTCAGTTCTAGCCAATCAGTGGATCCTGACAGACCACAGTCATAGATAGATAATAGCCATGACAGCATTATATAATTTTGAATCACTTTAATCCTAAAGAAAAATGTGACAAATAATGTGTGGAGAAAGAAGGAAAAGGTGCAGTTAAGATTTGGGGGCTTATATAATAGCAAAAAATAAAGAGACCTAAATAAAAGACCAACTTCCAAACTCTGCTATTAATTACCTAAGTGACCTGAGTCAAGCCCTTCCCTTCTCTGAGCTTCAGTTTCCTTGTTCATGTTATGAGGAGCTCAATGCAACTGCAATCAGGGTCTCTTTTCCTTCCTAAATCTCTAAGACTTTCTTAAATTTAGAAATTCAGCAGTCAAGTCCGCACCTCCACTTTGGGCATTTTCAGAAGTGCAGGTGCTACGCCTTGGTTTATGACAATGATCTTTTCACAGTCTTGGCCCTCAGGGAACTTGCAATGGATGAT
The DNA here is from genome assembly GCF_022837055.1 of Prionailurus viverrinus. NCBI lineage: Eukaryota > Metazoa > Chordata > Mammalia > Carnivora > Felidae > Prionailurus > Prionailurus viverrinus. The sequence continues at coordinate 85,754,295 of NC_062564.1, forward strand.
TTTGAAGTAGGCCAAAAATCTCCCTTCCCTTCCCTGCGGTCTAAGCTTTTGACCTTATCATTCCCAACCATTAAAACTTGTCCTCTTTAATGACAGTTAATCAGAAAACGAATCTCTGTGACACCTTGCTTCATTTTTTTCTCCCCTGGAGACTTCCTGTCTTCTTCCCTTTCTTCATTCCAGGAACACTGATACATTTGACAGAGGTCATCGGGCCACATGGAAAGAAATGATGTTTTATTCATAATTGATTTACAGAGCGTCTCAGAATTCAAAAGGTGGACCGATCCACTAAATGGAGGCAGGGTAGTTCTATTACAGATTCGAGGCATTTTGAAGGATCTTTCTCCTCAATGTGCAGCATATATAAGGATGGTCTTGGCTATGTTCAGCCACTTAAAGTTGAAAGAACCCAACCGTGGCTTCTGTATCATCAATTAGCTCTATTACTTGCAGACTAGACATTCAGGTGACTGGTTGATCTAGTTTTTCCAGCTGGATTAGCAGCTCAGATCCAGTGTGAAGGTCTCTTCAGATATCAAAGCTACCGTAAAGTCTTGGATCTTTGAAGCAATGATTACCCTTCTTTAACCCAACCAGTAAACCTTCTTTCTACCTCCCTGGACACTAGACATTCCAAATACCCTACTGCAGCTCCTGCCCTTCCAGGTTGGATAAGGAAAGTATGGGCACTTAAAAAATGGTTCCTGTTAACATGTTACTTTTAGCTAGGAGACTAGGGGAGTAGTTGGCACTTTCTTACTCCCCTGGGTGAATTCTCTCTGCAGAAACTAGAACCAAATTTATTACTGACTTGCCCACTCTTGGGGCTGCTAGAATTGGGAGGTGAGAGGGTGTGGGCAGAAATACAGTGCCCAAGACTCTACAGTATTTCCAAGGGTGGTGCAAATCCCTAGAAGGCAAAATGAAGCATTTATTTGGAGGGGCAAGGACAGGGGGGAAAATACACCACTGTGAAGATGAAAAGCAGAAAATGTGGAAACTGTAGGAATGAGGGGGTAAGAAGTTCCAAAGACAAATTTACTACCCTCACAATTTTGTTTCAATCAGATCTACCCACTAAGCAGTAAACTCATTGATTGCTCCAAGGGGTGGGGGGCATAAGAACCTTATCTGGGTTGACTTTTCCAAGTGGGGAAGGGGAGAGTAGGAGATCTCAGTGAGACACAAAGACTGTGGTATCATTTACCCCTACCTTACCTAGGCATCTGTTGAATGCTTTTCTTCCTTAAGTGGTTTGAGACAATCCTTGGACTTAAAACCAATGAGAATGAATTGAATGTTAAAAATACCCACTTCACTGAGGAAGTGATTGGATTAATTAGATTCTCTTTGTGTTATTTTTAGTTCTGGTATATTTGATTGTCTTTTTTTTTTTTTTTTTTAAACAAAGCTACACTTTAGCAAGTGAGCAGTTGGCAGTATGAGATGAGTGAACTGCCATAAACTCTTTGTAGCTTCCCTGATTCTTTGCAATGCCTGCCACTACAGGTTATCACAATTCATTATAATAATAGAAACCCCGATTTCCTGGAAAGAATGTGCTCTCCTTTTTTTTCAATTTTTTAAATGTTTATTTATATTTGAGAAAGAGAGAGAGAGAATGAGTGGGGGAGGAGCAGAGAGAGATGGAAACAGAATCTGAAGCAGGCTCCAGGCTTGGAGCTGTCAGCACAGAGCCCGATGTAGGTAGGGCTCAAACTCATGAGCCCTGAGATCATGACCTGAGTCGAAGTCGGATGCTTAATGGACTGAGCCACCCAGGCGCCCCAAGAATGTGCTCTCTTACAAGAAACTAGAAAATAGTTAAGGACTTAAATTTTTTTCTCCTTTTGGTGTCGAATCTTGCTCTCAAAACAAGTTTTTGTAAATTTGTTTTGGTTTTTATTGTTAATTTTACATTTAATCTTCATGAAGGCAAGGATTTTTATATGGTTTGTTCACTTCTTATCCCCAGGGCCTACAGTATAGTAGGCATTCAATAACTACATGTCGAATGAATGAGTGAGTGAATGAACCCATGAATCATAAGTAAATAGCACTTTGGTACCTATCAATACAGAATGCTAAGCTAGGGTTAGGGTTAGGGTAGAGCTATCAAGTCACAACTTTGAGCAGTATGATGACGACATTCTAAAAGACAATATGAAGGCACTTAGACTTTTAAAAAATGCTAATTACACAAAATGAAGGAATTTTTATGGAAGCACTTCAAAACATTAGAAGTTATATAAATATATTATTAAACTTTTGCATATGTATGATTTGCAGTCTTAATGTTTATTGTGTTTGACTTGCAATTGATTCTACTAGTAAAGGTGATGTGCTATGGCCAAAGATACCAAGTGAGATTTTCGAGTCTCTGTTAAATATGTGAAGTTTCCACAAATACCTAGAGGTCTGGTATGTTTCCTGAAGAGGCAGAAGATCAGGCGATGTGATAAGGTAAAGAGACACTTCCATTCCATCAGAGTTCACTGGGGAGGAAACCAACAGCACAGAGGCGGCCTGTGTTAAAATGGCTGGGATACATTCACTTTGCCATTTGAAGGAATTCAGCAGTACAGATGAGAGCTACATAAGCAAAAAAGCTCAAGTCCACACAAGAAAGTCTTATCTGAATGCTTTGCTCACTTGGAAAAGAATAAGTCTAGGACTGTCCAACTTCCACAACAAAGCAGAGCTTTGGTAAATTCCCATCATCTAGGAAGTAGAGCCTCTTTTTGCTAAACTAGCTATCTGCAGATCTCCTAGGTGTAAAAAAGAGTGAAAAAAGGTCACCAGATATATAGGTAGATGGGCTGTGATCACAGGTCTTGAAGTATTGGGGGAATGCAAAAACCATCTAGCGATAAAGCGTGTCTTTGTTGGGGTTGGGGGGGCGTCTGGGTGGCTCAGTCGGTTAAGCTGGTCTTTGTTGTGTCTCTGAATTCAATGATTAAAAAAAAATTTTTTTTATTCCATCTATTAAATGTGAATATATCCGTGAATTCTGGCATTCCTGGTCCTCGGAGCTCCAAATGCCTGAAATAGGAACGGCTGTAGTGTGAATTAGTTGGCCTAAGCTCTTGGGCTGCTTCCAACTTCGCTACTGCTCATGCCCCACAGGTCAAGGAAAGAAGTGATGTAATGCACTTAGCTGGGCCACTTTAATTACAATGCAATGGGGAGGGGGAGGGGTTACAGGCGGTGACAAGTTTAGCGCATGACTTGCCCTGGGATGCAGGAAACAAAAACACGGACAACCATTGGCTGCGTCCACTTCCGACCCGGTATCTAGCTCCAAGTCTGGAACCTTGAAACACTTATTTCCTGGGAAGAGGGGTGGCGCTAGCCCACAGAGCGTCAACCATAAACATACAGCGCGCGCGCACACACACGCGCACACACACACACACACACACACACACACACACACACGGAGGCTGGCAGCGTCCTCCCCGCTGAGATGGGCGTGGGGCCGAGCGCTTGGCCCACGGTCCCCAGAAGGTTCCCCCAAAGCCCGCCACAGCAGCCGGGCTCAGCGCTCGGAGCCCGCGGAGGACCCGCGTCCGCGGAAACTGGTGTCACTCGGGCCCGCTCTAAGTGAGCCGCGCTGGCGTCATTCATTCGCAGTGTCCGGAGCGACCTTCCAGCTGCAAGCGGGGCTTCGCCGCAGGTGCGAGTGGCCCCGACGCGGAGCGTTACCGCGCGGTGACCTCGAGGGCGCGGAGCGGCTAGAGACTGAGGAGATCTGGAGCTCGGCTAGGTGCTGCTGTAGCAGCCGCGCCCCAGCCCAGCTCGGCGCTCGCCGCGGGGCCGTGTCGGCTGCAGACTCCCGCAGCCCTGCTCGCCGCCGCCGATCCGGATCCCGGGACTGAGCGCCACCACTTCCTCCTCCTCCCGCTCCTCTTCCTCCTCCTCCTCCTCCTCCTCCCGCTCCTCGCGTCGCCGTGGGCCGGAGCCGGGCTGCGGGGCGGCGGGCCTGGGCGTCTGCGGCCGCGGGCTCGCGGGGGGCGGCGCCGCCGCGGGGAGGATGCTGCTCGCCGCACCCGCGTCCTCGCCGTCCTCCCCGGCCGCCCGCGGGGGCTTTGTTGTGGCCCGGCCTCCGCGGACCGCCGCCTGGTGAAGTCGCTCTTCGCCGCCGCACCTAGCGGGCGGGAGGGCGCGCGTGTGCCCGGGAGTGCGCGCCTGTGCGCGCCGGTGTGTGCAGGACCTGACCCGCGGGCCCATTGTGCGTCCACCCGCGGCGCCCGGGAACATGTGGGTGAACCCCGAAGAGGTGCTGCTGGCCAACGCGCTGTGGATCACGGAGAGGGCCAACCCCTACTTCATCCTGCAGCGGAGGAAGGGGCACGCGGGCGATGGAGGCGGCGGCGGCGGACTAGCGGGTAAGGACCGGCGGCCAGTCCCTGCGGGAGGGGCCGGGAGCGCTGCGGCGCCGCCCGAGGCCCTAGGCTGCGGGCGCCCGGGACGCCGCCCGGTCCCCCGGGACGCCGCCCGGTCCCCCGGGGCCGGGCGACCCGCCCCACTTTGGTGAGCGGAAGACCTTAGGAGTCCTGATTTTTCAGTCTGTGAAAGAGATGATTCTTCTCTGACCCTGTCAGAGCCCTTCATAAGGGCTATGGGGCCCTTCAAGTACCGGGTGCCCCCTAGGTGGGTGATGTTGATGAGATTGGAGGTGGGGGAGGGTGGGGGGGGAGCAGCCCTTATGAATTAAATGCAGCACTTCTTCCTACCTCCCCACCCTCCTTAAAAATTATCGTTTTATATATGGGCAAGAGAGGCAAAAGATGGTTCATTTTGACTTCATTCACTTTACTCATCATGGCAGGATCAGGTATAAAATGCTCTTTTGTTTTCAGGGAAGCAATCAGTAAGAGACTGGTGTGGTCATTTCCTAGATTAGTTATGACTGAAGAGAATGAATAAGGAAAAAGGATATTGTTGTTGTTGTTGTTGCACCTAATAAGACCTAAGAAAGCAAGTTACCTGATTGTGAAACGAATTAGCGCTGTAACTGCATTTTAACTAGTTTAACTCAGTCACTTACCCGAACCCCCTCACAAGGTGTTATTAATACTGTAACTATTACTGAAACCATGCCTTATCATTTCGGGATTATAAAATCAGACCAATATCCCAAGTAGTGCCCTATTAGAAAGGTCTTCGTTATTAACTCACGAGTTTGCTTGCTGGGAGGTGACCAATAATCTTGAACTCATACCATACTGGAGAAATTGGACCTTCCCCTCCCCATGGTGATTAGAACGAAGAGAACTGGGATACTTTTTACAGTGAAGAAGTTAGTTGGAGAAATAGAAGGGAGAGGTTTAACCAGGAAAGAGATTGCAGAAAAGAGATGAACCTTGACCTCTTCAGAGTCCAAAATCTATCACCCTCTGGGAGTTTGCATGCTGGCTAAATTGTGGCTTTCAAAATGCCGTGCTATGAACTAAAAATTCTCGATGTGGTACGTATTTAGTTGAGATTGTAGTTTACAGGCTGGTTTTCTCAAGATTAAAATTCAAGTGGCACATTTTATGGCATATATGGGTTTGAAGGATCTTGCTAGTATATGGTATGGCCTATGGCTAACCTGATTTTTCTATACATTTTCTGCCATGAAAGAGAAGGCAATATGCAGAGCTCCAGACCCTGTTCTGGAAATTCTGATTAGTGGCCTAGAGTCAGAATTTTCCAGTTCATTTTGTAGAAGTTGTCTAACTATATACGCTAATATGTAGCTTGCGTATCTAAAACTGGGATCAGCTCAGATTGTCCTTTTTTAAACCTAAAACAACAATATAAAGTAGATGGCTTATTATATTAACAAAGAACATTTCCTACCTGAGGCTAACTGTCCTATCCCGTGTAACTACTATGTAGTATTTATTTTCTAGAGTCATTTGCAATAGATTATGAAAGATTCGGAGACGCAGAACCTTCTTTTCCTAGTTAATATTTTTATTATGTTCCTACTGACTCTTAGAGATATAAGTAACCATAGCCTGCTTGGAATCTCATTATTGATAACTCACTTCAGAAAGAAAGTTACATCTTTTTAATTGGAAAATTGTCATTATTGCACTTACTGCAAGAATAATTGAGATTATCATCATGAGTAAAAATATTACTGCCAACTAAGGCTCTTTTCAACTAACATAGGAAAAATGTCTGCTCTGATAGATTGGTACCACGTTAAAGGTAGCAGGGACATTTTAGAAATCCTTGTACTATGTATAGTATATTTGGATCTTAATGTGAGTTCCTTCATGCATTCATTAACGTACTAAATCATTTAACAAACATTTGTTGGTAGTGCCTGAAGTGCCAGTGTCAAGAAGCTCACAGCCTTGTGGAGTAGACAAGTGTTTATAAAATAATCATAAAAATTAATATAAAATTGCCAATCCACAGGGTCCCAGCAGAAAACAGAATCAAACCTAGTTCAGATGAAGAGTTTTTTGAAAAGACAACTTAGAAAGGTGGGGGCAGGGTTACCAGAACCAGTGAAAGACACAGTGGTGGGGGGGTGTTACCATCCTAGGCGGCAGGAATGAGGTTCCTGGAAGCCTTATGAGCTGGAGCCAGGCAGGAGGAGCTTTGGGCCTCTGGAGACGCAGCCTCCCCAGAAACACAGAGCACAGCAAAAAGGAAGTGGAAAGGACATGCCTGATTTCTCTCCTCTTACCCTGCCAGCTCCTGCCATTGCCTTTCATCAGTAGAACCCAAGAGAAGCCAGGTGGATAGGATGTCCTGGTGATCTAGTCCCAAGGGATCAGCCTCCCAGGGATGGATCTGGGAGGTGGGGGCAGACTGAGAATGACCAGTACTAACATCGAAAGGAAAGGAGCATGATGTTGGTCACTCCACTCAGAAAAAGAGGATGGAAATGGGAGCAAGGCAAGTTTCCCTGAAGAAGTGACACCTGAGCTGAGAACTGAAGAAAGAAAAAAATTAGCCTGTGAGGAGGGAGGGAAGACCAAGTGTTGGGCATCAATTATCGGAAATTTTCTGGAGGATCTCAGGACCATTATATAGTGTGCATTATCTGGGCCAGTGCACCATTGTCCAGTCCTTAAATGGATGATGGTCATAGGATGATGAGGGGGAAACTTGCTCAGTAGGAGGTGGCCAGGAGTACTCAGTGGTCCACAGTCCTTGGTAAGATAGTAGTGCAAAAGCTATAAAAAATAATGGGTCATAGTGAAGACACTTGCTTTTTTTTTTTTTTTTAAGTTTACTTATTTATTTTGAGAGAGAGAGGGAGAGAGAACCAGTGGGGGAGGGGCAGAGAGCGGGGAAAGAAGAATCCCAAGCAGGCTCCATGCTGTCAGCTGCTGGGCTTGATTTCATGACGGTGAGATCATGACCTGAGCTGAAATCAAGAGTCAGACACTTAACTGAGTCATCCAGCGCTCTGCTTTTTTTTTTTTTTTAATTAAGCTATTTTCTTCCCAATTCCAGGCAATATACATAGGTTCTCAGGCAAAGAAGTTTTTTTTTTTTTTTTAATTTTTTTTTAACGTTTTTTAACGTTTTAACGTTTATTTATTTTTGAGACAGGGAGAGACAGCATGAATGGGGGAAGGTCAGAGAGAGAGGGAGACACAGAATCTGAAACAGGCTCCAGGCTCTGAGCTGTCAGCACAGAGCCTGATGCGGGTCTCGAACTCCTGGACTGCGAGATCATGACCTGAGCCGAAGTCGGATGCTTAACCAACTGAGCCACCCAGTTGTCAGCACAGAGCTGGTCTTAGGGCTCTAACTTGTGAACCATGAGGTCATGACTTGAGCCAAAGTTGGGCGCTTAACCGAGTGAGTCACCCAGGTGCCCCTAACCCCTACATTTATATTTACGATTCACTGGGAATTAATTTTTGCATATTGTGTGAGATAGTGGTCAAGGTTTATTTTTTTTAAATGTGTATGGACATCCAGTTGCCCCAGCATGATTTATTGGTAAGTCTATTCTGTTTCCACTGCTCTGTAAAGCTACATTGATCATGACTCAATGCTCACACATGTGACAATTGATTTGCTTGGGCACTCTAGTCTATTCTTTTTGTCTACTAGAATATTCTTGCACTAGTACCACACTTTAGTTTTATAATAAGAGTTTATATTCATTTGATCAAGTACTCTTATCTTGTTCCTTTTATTTTTTAAGAGTTTCTTGGCTATCTTTGTCTTTTGCATTTACACAACATCTTAGAATCAACTTATTAAAGTTCCACCAAAACAAAACAACAGCAACAAAGATTTAAACTGTTGGGATTTCAATTGCAGTTGCATTGTGTCTATCAATAACTTTGGACAAAATTAATATCTTTATAATATCAAGTCTTCTGGTCCATGAACATGGTATGTTCTTCTATTTATTTAGGTCCTTTAAAATTTCTCTCAATGATGTTTCATAGTTTTCTGTGTAGAGGGATTACACATATTTTATTAGATTTATTAGTAGATATTTCATATTTTTTCACCTATTGTATATTGTATCTTTTTAAAATTTCATTTTCAAGGGAGCCTGGGTGACTCAGTCAGTTAAGTGTCCAACTTCGGCTCAGGTCAGGATCTCATGGTTTGTGAGCTCGAGCCCTGCGTCAGGCTCTGTGCTGACCACTTACTTGGAGCCTGGAGTCTGCTTAGAATTCTGTGCCTCCCTCTCTCTCTGCCCATCCCCCACTTGTGCTCTGTCTCTCTCTGTCTCTCTCTCTCTCTCAAAAATAAATAATAAGCATTAAAAACAAATTTTAAATTTCATTTTCTAATTCTTTTTTGTTGACCTCTAGAAATATAGTTGTTGTGGTTTTATATTGACCTTGTATCCAGAACTTAGCTAACTTATGAAATGAATTATAGTAATGTATCTATAGATTCTTTTGCATTTTCCACATACACAGTCATATCCTCTAAGAATATTGACAGTTTTATTTTTTTCTAATTTTTATGCTTTTACAATTCTTTTCTAAGCCTTTTTTGTACAGGCAAATTATATAGTGTTGAATAATGTGTTGATTGTACATGTCCCCTTCTTTTTCCAGGTCTCAGAAGAAAGACTCAACATATGGTGGTTTTGTAGATAATTTTTTTTCACTTTAAGGGAGTTCTTATTTCTCTTTTGCCAAAAATTTTTAACTAAATATGGATGATGAATTTTTTCAAATGCTTTCCTACATCTGTTGAGGCAACCATATGATTTTTCTCTTTTATTCTGTTAGTGTAGTGACTTACATTAATTGACTTCCAAGTGCTTAACCAAATTTGCATATATAAAAATAATCCAGCTTGGCTGTGATATATTATCTTTTTTATGTGTTTATTAGTGTCACTTGCTCACCTTTTATTTAGGAATTTTGCATCCTTATGAATTGGTAGTATTGGCCTGTAATTTTTCTTTTTCATAACATTCTTGTCAAATTTGGTATCACCATTATACTACTTTTAAAAAATATGTTGGAGAGAGCTCACTTTGTTCAATTTTCTACAGATGTTTGTGTGATAGCAGTATTATTTCATCCTGACATGTTTGGCAACATTCTCTGGTGAGGCAATCCAGCCTTGAACCTTTATTCATGGGTTTGTTGAATGGTATGACAACTATTCAAATAATTTAAAATTTTCTTTTATTGTCAGTTTTATAATCTATTTCTAGGACTTATCTTTTTCATCAGGATTTTCAAATATGTTGGCATAAATTTGTGAATAATATTCCCATAATTTTAGTGTCTGTAGGATATACAGTGGTATATATTTTAGATGTGCATTTTATAAATAACAGAGTTGATTTTTTTTCCCTAATCCTGCTTGAAAATTTTTGCCTCCTAATTGGATTATTTAGTCAATGTACATGTGACTTGGGTTTAACTCTACTATCTTATTAAGTGCTTTCTTTTTTTTCTTTTTTCTTTTTTTTTTTTTCCTCTACTCTATTTTTTCTTCCTTGCCTTTCGGTAGGATATGGGATTTTTTTTTTTTTTTTTAATGATTACATTTTTAAGCCTCTGTTAGCTAGAAGAAGCTTTATATTCATTTCACTATTCTTATAGTGGTTACTCTGGAGATTTTAATGCATTCTTGATTTATCAAAGTATACTGTTCATTGGTACTTTCATTTTATTTTATTTTTTTAAATTGGTACTTTTAATCTTTTCCCAGATAACACAGTAACAAAAGGGTACTTTAACTCCATTTATCCCCTGACCCCCAACTTATATGCTATTGTTTTAATATATTTTAATTCCTTATATATTTTAACACTAGAACATATAATTACTACTATTTTTATTACTACTACTACTATTTTTATTATTATTTTTTAATGTTTATTTACTTTTGAGGGAGAGAGAAAGAGCATGAGCATGGGATGGGCAGAGAGTGAGGGAGACAGAGAACTGCAAGCAAGCTGTCAGTGCAGAGCCCTATGTGGGGCTCGAACTCAGGAACCCAACTCAGGTCATGAGGTCATGACCTGAGCGGAAATCAAGAGTCTGATGCTTAACCCACTGAGCCACCCAGGTGCCCCAATTACTACTATTTTTAAAAGTCTGTATTCAGTTACATTTCCACATACGTTTACAGTTGTTTTGTACTTTCTTCTTCCATTTTTGTGTTCGTTTCTGGAATCATTTTTCTACTGTCTGAAAAAAGTCCTTTTCTGTTTCTCTTAGTGAGACCCTGCTCCTGAGAAATTTTCTGTTTTTTATGTCTGAAAATGTCTTCATCCTACTTTCATTCCTGAAGGATGTTTGTGTTTTGAATGGTTGGCAGTAATATTTTCGTAAGCAAGGTTAAGGTATTGTCTGATTTACCATTTACTATGTTAATTTGCTTCTGACTTTCTTTCTACATGTTTAAGATAGTGTTCAGATTTACCATTTTATTTACTTACTTCTGGTTGACTATGTATTTATTTATTTATTTAGGAGTAAACTGTCACTCTGAATTGTTATTCCTTTGTAGGTAATAGTAACATGTCTTTTTCTCCAGCTGCCTTTAAGGTTTTCTCTTTGATTTTGGTTTTCTGAGCTTTTACTATGATCCAGCTATTTGTGAATTTTTAAAAATCCTGCTTGGTGTAAAGGACTTGTTTCAATGGTTTTGTAAACTTTGCATCCACTGTTGCTGTAAATATTGCTTTTCCCTCATTCACTTCGTCTTCTTTTCTGGCACACCCATTACATGTATATCAGATCTTCTCATTGTATCTTCTATGTCTGTTACCTTCTGATTTTTACTTGCTTCACTTTGGTTATTTTCTTTTGGTCTGTGTTTTAATGTTCGATCTCTTTAACTACATTTAGTCTGTTAAGCCTGCCCATTCTGAATAACTTTTTCAATTCTAAAATTTCCATTTCACTAATTTTTATAAATTCCAGTTATATATCAAAACTCAACATTTTTAAAAATCTGTCTTAAGCATGGCTAGCATAGTTATTTTATAGTCTCTGTTCACTCCAATATCTTGAGCCCAAGTGGGTTTGTTCTGTTGTTTCTTGTTTCTCCCGGTTTTTGCTCATGCTGTTATGTCATCCTGTGTACCTGGCTACTTTTGATTACGTACTGGACATTGTACTTCTACTTTGCAGAAGTAATCTGAAATAGAAGATGATATAGGAGAGAATTTTTTTTTTTTTCCTGCCAATTGCAAACCCAACTCACTTTAGTTTTAGGTATTGATATGCTTCAAAACTGAGCTTTACCCTGAGTGGTTTTGCCTACTTAGATTCACACTTACGATTAGGTTGTAGGTCGTGAAGGTCCCAAAGCAAAGAGACTGGAGCATCATCGCTTCCCTACCTGTTTGACACTGATTCCTGTCCTTGTCTTCATATTCTCTGATTCTGTTAAAAGCACATCCTGACTTTCAGCCACTCCGTAGCCCTTTCTTGAAGAGGCAAATGCCTCCCAAAATAAGAGCTGCCAGAATAGAGCTCTTCTCTCTGAGCTGTTCTCTTTTCTAAGTGAAGTCATTTCTATTTTTTTAATTTTTTGATATTTTAAAGTGTATTTTATCCCTTTTGTATAGGCCTCAGTAGCAAATTACCTTACATACCATTTAAGATGGCTGCTATTATTATCCCCATTTTATAGAAAAAAGAAAGTAAGATGTTAGAGAGATCGCATGACTTGCCATAGGTCTCACAGCTAATAAGTTAAGGGCCTATTAGATTTTGTATTTATTTATTTTTCTTTACAAGACTAATTATAATGGTGTGGACTATCCTTATTTTCCTTACTATCCTCCTTGAGAGTCTATTAAAAGCTATTGACTCTATCTCCAGAAAAATGAAAACACCCCCAAAATTTTCACACAATTTCGGGAATTCCGTGGATCCCCGGCAAATTAAGAACATACATGCTTCCGGTTGGAGGATGTCACCAAGAGATCAACGCAATTTCTCATCACACGCAATCAGAAATGTAATATACACCATAAGCTATTCTGTCAGAAATGTGTTTGAGTACCAGCTGTTTGGAGGGCTGAACTTTATAAAGATACACAAGAAGGAAAAGGCAGGATTCTCTTGCTGAGCCCTTCATTACTAACCTAGTGATCAAACCTGTATGAATAAATTTGGGAGAGCTAAGAACAGAGGCATGGAGATGATATTAGTGCAGACCAGGGCTCTCAGATTGTTTCCATTGGCGATTCAGCACTAGACTGTCCAGGAATTGGACTCTTTGCATCACATGAAGACCTTCACAACTAGGGAAATGCTCCATTTGCTAACCGATAAAGGAAACCAGATTGTTACCCAGAAATATGCCTCTTTGACTTAGAAATTATTTTGAGCTGGAAGCAATTAAGAAGCAGTAAACATGGAAAAAGCTCTCCCTTTTCTGCCTAAAGGTGGGAAATAAATTCTCCTTTTACCGGAGACCTACTCTTATCAGCCCAGAGAGGCACCAGAGGAATCTGTCAACAAACCTTGTTAAACTAACCCTTATCTTTCTATCTAGTTAAGGAAAATGAGGACTATCTAGCTCTAATTGCATTACTCCTAGCCAAAACCCCTTTTTCTTGTCAGTGTTTCACAAAGTATTGTTTCTTTGACTAAAGGGTATCAAAGCTTCCTGCTCTGGCCACTTCTTTATTTCTTTATTTTCTTAGGGTTTTTTTGTTTTTTGTTTTTTAAGTTTATTTATTTTTGAGGGAGAGAGGGAGAGGGCGCAAGCTTGTGATCAGGGGAGGGGCAGAGAGAGAATCCCAAGCAGGCTGCTCTGCACCATCATTGTGGAGCCCCATGCAGCACTTGAACCCAAAAACCAATAGATCATGACCTGAGCTAAAACCAAGAGTCAGAGGCTTAACCGACTGAGCCACCCAGGCACCCCTTTTTATTCTCTTATGAAGGCCTCCTTGTACATGCACAAATTCAGTAAAATTGGTGTTTTTCTCCTGTTATCGTCATCAGTTTGGTTTTCAGATCCAGCCAGTGATCCTAAGAGAGTCAAGGAAAATTTTTCCCCCCCTACATGAACAAAGAACTCCCAGTGGTGAGAGAATGCTCTTTAAGCCCTCACCTAACAGGTGCCTGCTTTTAGGGTAAATGCTTTCACCTTGCTAATTTGTAAGTACTGTGTCGACAAAGTTACTGGTTCCATGCAGCAGTAGACGTTTTTCTTTGTGGATTAATTATACATAAGCAAGTAAAACTTGTTTTAGTTCCTAACGAAGTTTAATGTCGTAACTGGTGATTCTGTGTTGGGATGGGCAGTCCTCTATAGTGATGTATGGGGTTGGCTCATAATACATAACAAGTGCTACTAGCAAGGAGCTTGATTAGACAAAAGCAGATATTTCTTGCTTGTTCCATGAATTCTTTCCCATCTACTTGTTATTACGAACTTTAAGAGCATTTCATCCACAGAATGATTTAATCACCCATTCCAGTTTGTCCTGAGACTTTACCCTATTCTGCAAAGAAGTTGAAGAGTGAATGCATGTAATTTACGTAGGATTTGAGGTGGCTTTTGAGGTGGTCTTCTGGGTTTTTGTAAACTGGTCTGAAAGGGTACTGGGGGTGGCACCTGGCTGGCTCAGTGAGAAGAACGGGTGATTCCTGATCTCTGGGTCATGAGTGTGAGGCTCACATTAGGGGCAGAGATTACTTAAATAGACAGATAAATGAATAAACTTAAAAAAAAAAAAAAGGTAGAGAGGGGAATATTTATTCCCAAGATTCCTTTCATAAATATACAGGGTTGTGACTGACCTCCTGTTCTAGGGACACTGAATATACTTTCCTCTTTGCTGTCTTGTACAGGATTCCCACTTTATGAAGAGATCAGGTTCTTTTTTTTTTTAATGTAATTTTTTGTGGTTGTTGTTGATTTTAATTTAAATCCAAGTTAGTTAACATACAGTGTAATAATGATTTCAGAAATAGAATTTAGTGATTCATCACTTACATATAACACCCAGTGCTCATCCCAACAAGTGCCCTCCTTAATGCCCATTGCCCAGTTAGCTCTTACCCCCCACCCAGCACCCCACCAGCAACCCTCAGTTTGTTCTATGTCAGAGTCTCTTATGGTTTGTCTCCCTCTACGTTTTTGTCTTATTTTTCCTTCCCTTCCCCTGTGTTCATATGTTTTGTTTCTTAACTTCCACATTTGAGTGAAATCATATGATATTTGTCTTTCTCTGATTCATTTCGCTTAGCATAATACCCTCTAGGTCCATCTCTGTTGTTGCAAATGGCAAGAGTTCATTCTTTTTGATCATGGATATTCCATTATATATACACCATATCTTCTTTATCCATTCATCAGTTGATGGACATTTGGGCTCTTTCCATACTTTGACTATTGTCGATAGCACTACTATAAACTTTGGGGTGCAAGTACCCCTTCAAATCTGTATTTTTGTATCCTTTGGGTAAATACCTAGTAGTGCAATTGCTGGGTCATAGGGTGGTTCTGTTTTTAAGTTTTGAGGCACCTCCATACTGTTTTCCAGAGTGGCTGCACTAGTTTGCCTTGACATCAGCAGTGCAAAAGCGTTCCTCTTTGAAGAGATGAGGTTCTACATTGTGGGATGGTTCCTATGCTGGCCCACAAAAGCCTGTTTTGTCCTTTGGAACTAGGCAGCTTACACCAACGGCTGTGGTAGGTAGCACCTTGAGTTCTGGGTCTTGGAGACTAAAGGCCAGGCAGGCTTCAAGGCGCAGTGGAGCCTAAGGGATGCCACAGGCAAGTTAGAAAACCACCAGGATTGCTCTTTGCACAACTTCTTTGTGTTCACTACCTGCCTGACTGGGCGTTGGTCTTTTCCAGTCCTTCCCTGGGGAAGCAGACCACAGGATTCAAATCCCAGCCCCATCTATTATCAAGAGATATGATTTGGGAAGTTTCTCTTCCTTTCTGAGCTTGATTTCCTTATATAAGATGGCTTAATAATCCTTTAGCCTCTGTTAAGAAGATTCTACGAGTTAAGTTATGTAAAGTACAGGAAGCATAAAGAGCCATTCCTAGATGATGGCCCATCATTGTTCTACCCCTGTGATGATCTCCAGTAGGTGTTAGAAGGCGGCTGACTGGGAACTAATTCACACCAGTGTGTGAGCTGCTGAAGAGTCTGCAGTTTACAGAGACATTACATTTTTCAAAGGGTGCTGTTAAAGCAAATGGATAACTGTCTAATATTTAGGCCACTTAAAAAGGTTAAGGCATAGTCAGGGTTTTTGGAAGATGGTAATTTTTTTTTGAAAAGGTAATTTGTGATCGGCAACTTTAAATTGTTTCTACATGCCGGCCTTTTTTCCTCCCTCTCTCTCCCCCTTCCCTTCGTGGACAGGCACATTTTAAGAGCTCTGCCAGGAAGCGTAGTACTGTCTCCCACCCTTCTCTCTCTCCTCGGTCCTTCTTCCCTCCTCTCTCCTTGCACAAATGATTCTCTCTGACAGTCTAGGGACAAGACTGGGGTGGGAGGCAGAGAGGAGCCATCTTTTCTCTTTATATGTATATATAGTTGATTAGTTAACCAGGAATTTGTAATTTGGAAACGTGGGTTCTAATGGTTAAACCAGAGAGAATGGTGAAGAAGTCCTTAATCTACTTTCCTCATTGTTTTCCCTTCCTGTCAGATGTATATACATTCTAGAGAGCTCAGAGGATAGGCCAGTCATTTTTAAAGGTGTTCTGAAATTGCCACTGGCTTCTAGCTTGCTTCAAATCTCCTTTCACACTTCTGCTGTTAGGTTATTTACCTGTCCTTTCAAGAGAGCTAGGTTTCCTAGTGTGAGATCCATTCAAGGAACGGTTCCATTAAGGTTCTTCTGACTCTCCTCTGGAGATCTGCATTAGAAGCTGTCATTTAGATGAATCAACTGTTTCACTCTGTGTGGATCCTAGAAGCACAAAGCTAGGTGGGTGACTGTCTAGTCCAAGAGTTGAGGTCTGTGAAATGCACTCTCCCTCTCAGCTGCATTGTTCACAGCCTCGCTGGGCAAGTAAGTACTTGCTGGAGGGAAGGTCAATTCCAACTTTATGGACCAGATCTCCGTTTACACTCTGAACAACAAAAAGTGAACTCTGTTGGTCTCATTTAGTTTTCTTCTAGATTACCTGCGTGTAATACTTCTTAATAAGGAAAACTATTTACATCGCAATAGTACCAATGACTTTTTTAAAGCTTTGTGTTAACCTAGGAAACAAGGTAGTCTTTAATAAAAATAAGCAGGATTTAACAGACTTATATTTGGACTCTTTAATTAAAGTATAAAAAGAAGAAATCATGAATTCATTTACTGTCTTTCATTCCACTGGCATTTTATAACATTTACTTATCTATTCCTGTAGTAAATAATATAAAATACACTATTTCTTTTTTTTATTTTTAATTTTTTTTTCAACGTTTATTTATTTTTGGGACAGAGAGAGACAGAGCATGAACAGGGGAGGGGCAGAGAGAGAGGGAGACACAGAATCGGAAACAGGCTCCAGGCTCTGAGCCATCAGCCCAGAGCCTGACGCGGGGCTCGAACTCACGGACCGCGAGATCGTGACCTGGCTGAAGTCGGATGCTTAACCGACTGTGCCACCCAGGCGCCCCTAAAATACACTATTTCTAAAAACATCTTCATAAGATTTCAGAGCTTCGTGGCCTAAAGCTAAATTTCAAAGCATTGTTATTGTGGTCATGCTTTTTAATTAACACTTGATTCATATATATTTTTTATTAATTTTACAAATGTCATAAAATTTAAAGGCAGAGAAGCTAATATTCACTGAAATCCTTCTGTGGTTTAGGCATTCTGCTGAGAACTTCACCGTATGTCACAAATTTGATTTTCGTAGCAACCCCGTAGGTTAGATATTCCCTCTATGATAGATAAGGAAACTGAATGCTTTGAGAAGTTAAGTATCTTACTTGAGGAACCCTGCTACTGACAGAGCTTGGATTTGTACTTGAGTTTGGTTGAATTTGGAAAGGGAGAAGGGAGATAATAAAAAAGGAGAGAGGATGCTGAAAATGGAATGCATCCTTTGGAAAGCTAAAGGAACCGGGGCAAAGTGAGCCAGCCCCGGTCTTAGATATGCAGTGTTGAGTGTGGAAATGAAGGGAATAGGTGGAGCAAGGCTGCACTCCTGGGTTGTGACATCATTGCCTAGCGGCTCTCAAGGGTTATGCTTAAGTGACTGTGTACATCCGGGTGGAAAGCCAAACACCAGCTCTGGATTTTCCTTTGGAAAAAGGTTTCCAAACTTTTCTCATTTCCATTTTCCTAGTCAGCTGTCTTTGGGACAACAATATGGAGCCGTCCATTCCAGGTTGTACAGTCAAGAAGCATTGAACCTTTGGGTGGAGGACCAGACAAGGGCAGAGCCTGTTTATATGAATGAATATTCCGCGAAGACCAGTATCCATGTTGACTGTGAATGAGGTCAATCTCAAAACAAATTATGGCCACCGAGGAGGAGAAATGTGAACTTGACATACAGCATTGGCTTTTTGTTAATGTAATTTGTGTCAAATGTCATAAAGATTTTCTTTATTTGGTATCTACTTTTCTCTTTGTGGATATCAAAATATTACGGAGTTTTTTTATCGGATAATACTCCTCAGCCTTTTTCTTGTCTTTTAGAGATACTTAAGCTGGTGGGGATTTCAGGAGGTCCTTGAATGGCCGGAAATCATATACTAAACTTATGGAATTCATTAGGAATGTGTATTTTTCTAGGGCTGAGACTCCACCAGTTCCATTAGCTACTCAAAGTGATTGTGAATCAAATAAATGAAGAGCTAATACCCTAGAGTCTTGCCTTTCTCAACGGTGAATTTTGCACCAAAGCAATTTTCAGAAACATATTGTTGTTGCTTATACCAGCAATACTATAAAGTGTAAGAAGCCTTATGCCATTTCCAGGTAATTCTGTTGCTATATATTGTTTAAGGAATAGTAATACATCACTGTCTTTGAATACAGTGTTTAAAATGCTGGTGTTCCTTTTACTGGGATCCCGATACCCCAGTGTGGGACCCTTCAACTATAGCTCTCAGTGTCTCCTGGTGGGGAAGACCCGAGGGGTGGGTGTGTGGCGTGGGGGAGGGGGCAGAGAGGGAGGGTGCTGGCCGTTCCTTCCCTGTAGATGCTCCTGTCAGGCAGCCCTGTCTGGGATGCTCCGTAATGTGGGGCACACAGGTCTCACAGACAACTCCCCTGTTTTTCCCTTATGAATTCTCCTTCTCTACAGGTGAGTGGAGAGAGGAATGGAGTCTAAATACAGAACAGTGAGTTGACATTTCCCTTTCGCTCTCTAAAACTCAGCTATCAGCCTGTCGTTGTGCAGATCTGAGCAGATGGCATGGCTAATCATTACAGACCTTGCACTCCAGTTCACTTAACTGCCAGAAGGCTGATCCTCAGAATAAGAACTGCAAACCCCTCTTTCTTCCTATTTCCTGCAAGATAGGAAGCTGTTTTGCAGCTGGACCACCTCTTGTCTCTCAGTCACGTCCTGAGATTATTGCCTGACTGTAACCTGTGATCTTTAGGAAGAGGGTGCCATCCGCCCTCTGACTTTAACCATTTATCTGCTCTCATCTGTTTATCTGAGCCCCCTGTCGCCTTCTTCCTCACTCTATCTGGGATAAAAGCCTCTTTCCCCTCTTCTGGCAACCCCATCTTCGTGGCACATTCCATGGAGCTTCATAAAGGCCTCATGTCATTTTGTTTTTGAAAAGATTCACACATTATAAAATGCAAGTTTCTTTTTGAAGCCCTGCTAATTTTGTCTATATGATGCTAACCTCAGGATGTGTTTGACCAAACAAACACCCTATGATTTTTCCACAACTAAAATAACTTAGGCTGTACCCTTGATAGGAGTATCTGTAATGTGCCGTGGTCTGTCTCCCCTTTCTTAGCGCCAGTAGAAACTTTGGGTAGTAGAGGGAACCTCTTTACTCTTTTCGTGTTTTGTGGACATTTCAGTTTGTCACTGGGACTGTATACAGTTGAATGTTACAGCTTTGCTGAACTTTAGCATGTGTGCTTTTAGAAGCCTCTTGCAGGTTTCAATTTCTGATGTGTTTATAACCCACATTTTCAAAGTTTAGAGGAAGAGCACAGGATTGTTAAAGTCTTTAGACGAATACTTTCTTTTCCTTGTTCTTATTCACTAACTAGATCCTTGTCTTAAAGGATCCCTAGGGGCGCCTGGGTGGCTCAGTCGGTTAAGCGGCCGACTTCGGCTCAGGTCATGATCTCGCGGTCCTTGAGTTCAAGCCCCGAGTCAGGCTCTGTGCTGACAGCTCAGAGCCTGGAGCCCGTTTCAGATTCTGTGTCTCCCTCTCTCTGACCCTCCCCCGTTCATGCTCTGTCTTTCTCTGTCTCAAAAATAAATAAACATTAAAAAAAAAAATTAAAAAAAAAAAGGATCCCTAATGCGGAATGGGAGAAGAATGGGAGAGAGTATTTTCAAAAAGCTTAGGAAATGAGGATAATCATATCTGAAAGGGCCTTGGAAATGTCTTTCAAATAGAATGTAAATGTCACAGAGAATATCTCTCCCGATTGAGATTGTTTATGGCACAAAGAAAGAATTTGATAAAAAGAAATTCTGTATCTATCATTTGTTGTGAATTATATCTGTAGCGTAAGAGTTTCAACATTTTTGGTGGTTGCTATCTGAAAGGGATTTCTGGAATGGAAGGAGACCCAGCAGTGCTGTCTCTTAAATGTGTGGCCATGATTCTTAACTTCTTTGGGACTGTTTTCCATCTGAAAATGGGGATGATCCCCCCCTAACCACCTCACATGTTCATTGTGAGGGCCAAATGAGAAACTGAAAGTGCCTTGGAAGCCAAAAGCACTGGTCAATTTTAATAGGCTATCGGGATTTTGTATTTCCAAGGAAGTCCTCTCTTACCGGAGTATCCTTCATCATCTCAGCCAAATCAGGGAAACTGCAGCGGTGATATCGCATATCTCCTGGCAAGCCATCAGCTAGCATAGCGACAGCATGCACCAATTAAAAACAGCACACAATAAGACAGGCTTGCCCACAGGAGCACACGTTCATTTGAAGGAAGGAAGGAAAGGGAGGGAGGAAAGAAGAGAAGAGAAAGGAAAAAGAAAAGAAAAGAAAATGTCTGTTTTCAGTAACTGGGATGGCAAATTGTCAGTCCCTTTACTTTTTCAATTTTTTTTTTTTAACGTTCATTTATTTTTGAGAGAGACAGAGGTTGGCGGGGGGAGGGGCAGAGAGAGAGGGAGACACAGGATCCAAAACTGGCTCCAGGCTCTGAGCTGTCAGCACAGAGCCTGATGTGGGGCTTGAACCCAGGAACTGTGAGATTATGACCTGAGCTGAAGTCTGGCACTTAACGGACTGAGTCACCCAGGCGTCCCAGGCCATTTACTTTTTAAATCTAAGTGAAACTGGCCGACTATTCCTTATTTCCTTGAGAGTAGATAGTGCATTATTTTCACATCACACACTCCGTGATACATTTCCATGTACCTGGTTATGATTTCATTCGGGGACAGTCAAAGTGGGAAATGGAGAGGAAGCCTGCCTATGCGTTCTTAGGTGGTCCTTTGTTCAGGTTGCCTAGGTACAATCAGGGAGAATCTGGGTTTATGGAAATGAATGTGTAAATGCACGTAGGAAGAATTTAGTATTATTTAGTTTAAAGTTGTTGAGTTGTTTGCTGAAATTTGACAGCGAAAATGAAGATCCAGGCATTAAGAGATATCAAACTTCGAATCTCTGCAAAACCCCAGAAGGATCTAGGAAACATCTCTCAGAAAGAGAAATTTCTCTGGGAAGACTTTTTGTTTTCCCAGGCAAGTCTGATCTTGACACCAGCTAAATAAAGGAGGGATTAGTACTGGATGTTTAATAACTCCTGGCATTTTAATTATTTTTTAAAGTTTATTCATTTATTTTGAGAGAGAGAATGAGCATGCCCCTAGGAGTAGGAGGAGGGCCAGAGAGAGAGAGAGAGAGAGAGAGAGAGAGAGAGAATCCCAAGCAGGCTCCACACTGTCAACACAGAGTTCGACATGGGGCTTGATCTCATGTACTGTGAGATCAGGACCTGAGCTGAAATCAAGACTCAGAGGCTTAACCAACTGAGCCACCCAGGCACCCCTAACTCCTGGCATTTTAAACTCCAATAATGATTCTTGAAGGGGAGTGAGAAAGGAGGGAAAGGATACTGCCTATACAGTAAAAGTCAGTTTTTAAAATGTTAAACACTTCAGAATATTCTCTGTTGCACAAAGAAATACCTTGTCCCCAATATTTTGAAACATATAGCCCTCTCAGCCTGTTTTTTTGTTTCTCCAGCTTTAATAGAGATGTAGTTTATGATTATCGAGATACATTTCATTACTGTGAATAACGATTGTAGTTTTTTCCGAGTGCAAGGTGGTTAAGTGGAAACTGGCCTCGTCCCCAGTGTCAGGGAGACAGTGAGTGATGGGACCTGGGCAGATTGGCGAGTCTGTACCCTGTCCAGATAGCTAGCCACAGGCTGTTATTTACACTGGCAGTTGTAGTGTACAATTTCACCATGATGCCTATTATTATAATTTACAAATAGATGCTGTTGGTTGGAATGTGCCAGTAAGAATGTTCGTTCCCTGCTATTTATTCAGCAGCTTTGAAATTTACTCCAAAGTGTTGCTGATTCAAATAATCACACTTTCCATAGAAAATCTGGTTTCCTGGTAACAGTGAGGGAATTCTGGGGCTTGGGGGAGGGTTATGTCCTATGATATGAACAGCTCTGGAAAGACTTGAATTCTGTATTGAAACCAGTTTTAACTGGTGATGGTGTTACCTGACCAAGATGCGATTTTATTTCAGCTAATGAAATAAACACTTAGTGAGTTGAGATGGGAACTGAGCAATGTTTTGTTTAGAACTTGGGGGTCATGGGGGCGCCTGGGTGGCGCAGTCGGTTGAGCGTCCGACTTCAGCCAGGTCACGATCTCGCCGTCTGTGAGTTCAAGCCCCGCGTCGGGCTCTGGGCTGATGGCTCAGAGCCTGGAGCCTGTTTCCGATTCTGTGTCTCCCTCTCTCTCTGCCCCTCCCCCGTTCATGCTCTGTCTCTCTCTGTCCCAAAAATAAATAAAAACGTTGAAAAAAAAATTTTTTAAATAAATAAATAAATAAAAAAGAACTTGGGGGTCATGAGTGAATAAACAATAACAATGTCCTAATTGGGAAAGGTGTTCAGATTTCGCAAAGACCTTCTTGTATTTGAGACATCTTATATTAGTGTCTAGGCACAACATATTTGCATAACTGAATAAATTTGTAGCTGTACAAAGATACCTGTTAGTGTTTGGTTTTCTTTCCAAACAAGACCTATGAGAAGTGTCTAACAAGGATAAGCCATTGACCATGGAGACTTGCTGTCCTGGAAGTCAGGTGGAAAAGATTAAGGTATAATCTACCCCATACCCCTAAGTCCCATTCCCCTTTAATAACTTAGAGCCCATTACTTATTATACATTATTCATACATTCGTCAGTGCTCTTTTGAGTTTATATTTTCAACTGGTACTCCCCTTAGGGACAATGGTGTAGTGTTTAAGAGTATGGGCTTGTGTTTAAGAGGATGGCTTTGGAGCTGCTTCCTAGGCCGGGCCTTGTGCACTTAGCAAAAGGTGTCCCTTCGGAGCTGTGTTGCTGGGAAGGCACAGCAACCCCCTCCCCCCGCCCCCCCCCCAGGGCAGAGCTGGGGCTAGACTTCAGCACCACCCATTCCTCTTATCCCGATCCCTGTTTGCAATGCATACATTGCTCAGAGACACAGAACTGCCCTGCACTTGAGTTTGAAATCCACATCTCACTTCCAAGCTGGTGTGATTTGGGAAAAATTGCATTTCCCTGCCTCAGTCTTCTCATCTTGAAAATAAGGGTAAAAGTAGTACTTGTAGTGGGGTTGTTTACATTTATGAATGGAAAGCATTGAGGACGGCACTCGGAACCTAGCAAGAGCACAGCAAGTCATGGCTGTGATTAAGAGGAGTTACAGGATGGGGAATGAGGATGGGGGGCTTCACCCCATGGCACTCAACTCCATTCATTAGTAGATGGTTTCCATTACCAGGAAGAAATGGAAGCTCAAAGTAGCCATGTTTCTTGCTGGATTCAGCCTTGAGCTCCAGAGCACCAGTTAAGAAACATTTTCGCTTCATGGTGTAGTGCAGAGAGAGGTTTTGGAATAAGAAGTAAACTTGGCTTTGTGGCCCGATGCTGCCAATTTCAATTTTTTCATACAGGTATGAGGTGAGAAAGAGAACCGCTCTTCGGGATTTTCACTAAGATCAGACGAATTGTGAATCTGGATGCACTGAGGTACTTGGCAGATGTCTAGCTTGGTTTTGTTTTGCTGTGAGGTTGGTTGCACTGGGTTTTAGACCGGGTCGTCTTCCACGAAACAGGCGGCAGCTTGCAAACCATTTATCCTCTTATAAATCAATCACTCTGGTGATTTCAAAGGCTTGGTTTTTGTTTTCGGTTTTTTTGTTTTTTTTTTTAATGGGTTAGTCAGAAAGAAATGTCTAGATTTGGGCAGTGAGACTCCTCATAATAATTCATGATCCTAATAATAATAATGACAATGCGTCATACCAGTTGAATACTTACTGAGAGTCTGGCACTCTTTTTTTGACCATCACAACAGCCCCCAGAGTATCACTTACCATTATCCCTACTTTTTGGTGGAGGGGATTGAGCCTAAGGTCACTCAGCCAGTCAGTGCTTGAGCTGGGGGTATGTGAACCCAGGCCTTGAGTCCACCTGCTGGAACACCCTGCAGCCCACCTCCTTTTCCCTTTGCATTTCTGGAACCTCAAAAGCAAGTTTAAGTGGCCCCATGGTCTGGGTAAGAATGTGGCTGGCCCTTTTTGGATCAAGGATAGCTGTCATTTAGCTGGAGTTCATTGAGGACAGGCAAGTACTGCTTGATTGATAGTTTAGAAAAGCAGTTCAAAGCCTATTCAGGGTGGACAGTGATTGTTTCACTGCCTGTCTGCAGTGTTCCCCGTTGTGGGGTAGAGAGTACCCATCACTCGCATTTGCCACCTGAGGTGCTCAGCTCCTTACCGTTGTGTGTTGCTGGCTTTCTTTGGTGTGCAAGCAAGATGCATGTCCTATTTCTTGTTGATGTCTCAGGTAGACAGTGCCATCAGATCCATTATTTGATTTTGCCTGATTCCAACAGCTCAGAGTGGAGGCCTTCTTCCTGACCAGCTGCCCTTGTTCGCACAGTGGCCAGCTCACACACACCAGGCTGCAGGAGAGGCGTTAATTGTCAGAGTGGTCTGATGAGGGAGAGCCACTCATGAGAGACCTAAGGAGCCTTGCTAATCAAGTCAAGAATTGAACACTCAGGGGCTCCTGGGTGGCTCAGTCGGTTAAACATCCGACTTCAGCTCAGGTCATGATATACAGTTTGTGGGTTCGAGCCCTGCCTCAGGCTCTATGCTGACAGTTTTAGAGCCTGGAGCTTGCTTCAGATTCTGTGTCTCCCTCTCTCTCTGCCCCTCCCCCCCCCCTCAAAAATAAATAAACATTTAAAAAATTTAAAATAAATATTTAAAAAAGAACACTCAGACAAAGCCTTTTAGTGCCTCCACTAAGAGTGGGATTAAAGGGTGAAGCTCTGTGAAGTTATGAGAAGAGACCAAGTGGGTGAGTGTTTTTTTCTGTCAAAAGTACCCAGGAGTCTATCTGGAGGAAGACATAATCTCTGCCGCTCATGAACACAGATTTTTGGCCCCATAGAGGTCACAACAAAGTGTCTGGGCAAGTCAGTGATGTTATCCCTCCACAACAGAGTGCTTGCTCAAATCCCAAATGAAATCATTGCTCAAAAGGGAGACTTTTCCAAAGGAACATGGTAAAGGAGAAAATCCTATTGCATCATTCTTTTTTTTTTTTTTATTCTACTTTGAAAACCAGGAGGAAGGAAAAGTACAGCTTTTTCCATAGGATAGAAGTCATCACCTTCCCTGGTGCCTTCCGTGGGTCCTTGGCTGTTGTGATGGACAAGATGAAATAGGGAATATGGTTGAATGCATATTCCACATGCATATTTCCAAATCATCTGAATCTTCTGGCAGTAGTTAAATCTCATTAAAACCGGGAATTTGTTCAAATCATGCATATCCCTAACATCTTAGGGGGAGAGCAAATTAGCTCTCACCCTTGTTGCTTTTATGAGGGCTTTACTTTCTGAAATCCCCTGAGGTGGTTTCACTGTGTGGTCTCTGTTGTCAACAGAGAGAGCCAGGAGGCTGCCAGTTAATGGCACTTCCATAGCTGTGGTGAATGAGGACTGTGACATAGAGAAAATGCAAGAAGGAGGAAGGTACAAAGGGGAACAAAGCAGTGCCAGCAGAATCTGGTATGGAACCCAGAATGGCAGTAAACACTCCCATTTATTTGCATTACATATGCCTAAATTTTCATTAGAGGAAACAGATTCCCACCTTTTCTTAAACTTTTTTTTTTCAACGTTTATTTATTTTTGGGGGGACAGAGAGAGACAGAGCATGAACGGGGGAGGGGCAGAGAGAGAGGGAGACACAGAATCGGAAACAGGCTCCAGGCTCCGAGCCATCAGCCCAGAGCCTGACGCGGGGCTCGAACTCACGGACCGTGAGATCGTGACCTGGCTGAAGTCGGACGCTCAAACGACTGCGCCACCCAGGCGCCCCCCACCTTTTCTAAAATGGTAACTTAAATTAATCGAATTTAATTTGGCAGAACTTTGGCAGAACTGTTAACTTTCTCCCCATTTAAAGTAAAATAAATAAATACAAACCTTCATGTAGCCCAGAAACTGCCTGAACTCGAGAGAAACTTGTTTCCTTTCCCCCTTAGATTGGATGGTGGCCAACATTCCGGACTGATGTTGAACTTGGTATGAAAAGAATGTGCCTGAAGTATATAGCCAGTGACCTTTATAAGCACTGTACTATTTAATGGCAAAGTGTTTACCACCTTACATTCTTTATTAACTTAAGTCCAGTAAATTCTACTTGTTTTAGCTTTAGTCTTGGTGACCAGCCAAATGTCAGACTGACCTCCCTGTAATGTACCTGCAAATGCTTTACAAATAAATGCACACGAAGGCTCTAAAAATGGTAGCGTATCAGAAAACTATAATAAAGAACATTATATGTGGAGTAAGATTCTAATTAGAAAAAGGGAATAAATATATACTAGAGATATAAAGGAGAGGCCAGCTGATGTCTCAGGTGGAGTCTACCAGCACGTGATACTTGGATGAGCTCTTTTTTTGCCTTTTCCCTGTTTTTACTCTCTGCTAATTCATCACTCATTCATTCATTTATTCATCCATTCACTCACTCATTCATCCATCAAATAGGTATTAGGTGCTTACCACATGATAGGCACTGAAGATGGAAAACTATATGACGTCATCCCTACCCTTGAGGGACTGGATTCAGCAGAAAACTGCACAGATGTTGAATGCTGAAATCAGTTTCTTGGTTTCGGTTCAGACTTAATGAGGGAGACTTGGAAATGCAGATTGAAATGTATGTGCCCTCTATGGAGATTCGTTATTTGTACTAAAGGGGGATTGTGTCAGGGATCATCCACACTCTCATCCTAGCCCATAGGTGGTTTGAGACTTTGCCCCAGGCTGGAATTTGGAAACCCGGAAGTGGGCGCCAGAATGTGGCCAGGCTGTTCCACAGCTGTGGACAGTGACACAAAGAGGGCATCGAAGGTGAAGGCAGACTCAGGGGCCAGAGCCTGACCCCTCAGAGGCTTGAAAATCAGGGCGGAGTCTTCAACTGGAGCGACGAATAGAGGCACCATCTCTCAGACACAGGATCTGAATACAGTTGTGATGCTCGCTCTCAGCCTGAGTTCTCTCCATAATTTTTAAATTTGATATTTTCATCTTTATTGTGATGTTAAAAATTAGTAGTACGAATAAAATAATCTTAGTAAGTTTATTCTGCGTTACTGGAGTGACCACCTTCTGACTGACACCCATTTTAATGCTCAAGCAGCACTTGGATTTATGTCTGGGATAATTCCATACCAGTGTTTTAAGCCATTGAGAAAAGTGGCAGAGGAGTTGAATGCATAAAAGATACATTTAACCAGAAGAAGGTCAGATGATTTCACAACCCACTGCACAAATGTTTCCTGAATTCGAGGAGAGAAAAATGGTGGTAGTATCACCACAGTGCGTAACAAAAGCTAATGAATGCAGTATGGTGAATTCCCCGAGGACCTGTATGCTATTCCTGATCCAAATGGCAGTTTAACTCAAACAGATAAACCTCAGCTTTCCATTATAATGTAGTTATTTTAGATTTTTATTTGTTCTATAACTTTCCTGTATTTAATTTGGAAATACCTTTTGGTTTTAGAACCATGAATGAGCTTTCAGGGTGAAAAGTTTATACTTGGTTCTGTGCTTGTATGTCTGTGAGTAATGCCATTGTAAGAAAAGGTCCTATTGGAGACGAATGTGTGTGAGAATCTTTTCACTTTTAAGGTCCATGTTTGGGAAACCATATAAGACAGGAAGAGACGGCAAATGATGACTTTTAGTGGCTTTCCCTCAGACATCCCCTAATTCTTGAGGTTATTTATTAACGTTCTCGGTAAAGAACATCTTCAACACAGTCAGGAAGACACGTCTTAAAATTTAAATAAGTTTTGGGGGCGCCTGGGTGCCTCAGTTGGTTAAGCGTCTGACTTCGGCTCAGGTCATGATCTCACGGTTTGTGAGTACAAGCCCCACATCAGACTCTGTGCTGACACCTCAGAGCCTGGACCTTGCTTCAGATTTGTGTCTCCCTCTCTCTCTGCCCCTCCCCTACTTGTGCTCTGTCTCTCTCTTTTCTCTCAATAAATGTTAAAAAAAATTTTTTTTAATAAAATGTAAATACATTTTGAATAATAATACATTTCTTTGATTTGAAGATCCAAAGATATTAAAAGGTATAGAGTGCAGTATTTCTCAGCCCTGTTACTCCCTCTTGGTGACCACTGTATTCATGTTTTGTGTATCTTCCCCAGATCCTTTTTTGCATATACAAGCAAACACTGGTATATAGCTTTAGCCCACCCTTCCTTCAGCTCCTTGTACAGAAAGGTTTTTCTGCACCTTACTCTTTTCAGTGAACAGTGTATCTTCCTATATCGGGGCACAGAATGTCACCATTCTTTTTTATGGCTGCCTATTATTCCATTATATGGCAAACCCATCATTTATTTAACCATTCCCCTATGAACAGACCTTTATGTTGTTTTCAGACATTTACTATAAAACTAATGCTCCAATAAATAACCTTGTAAATGTTATTTAGCCGAGTGAAACTTACCTGTGGAGTAGAGACCAAGAGGTGAAATTCAGGGCCATTGGGTACATGCATTTGGAATTGTGATACGTGTTGCCAAATCACACTCCCTTCGGGTTTTACTGAGTCACACTCTCCTAAGCAGTGTATGAAGAGTGCCTGTTTTCCCAAAGAGAATGTGTTACCAAACTTTGGATTCTTGCCATTCTGATAAATGAAAATAGTATCTCAGTATGTTTTTGATTTGCATTTCTCCTATAAGTGATGTTGAACATTTTTCATATATTTATAACCTATTTCTAGTTCCTCTTCTATAAACTGTCTGTTATTGTTCTTCGCTCGCTTTCTATTGGGCGGCTGCTCTTTTTCTTACCGACATTTAGGAACTATTTATATAGTAAGGACGTGGGCTCTTTGTGATCTGAGTTGCATCTTTTTTTTTTTTTTTTTTCTGTCTGTCTTTTGACTTAACTTAGGGTATTTTTGCCATGTAGAAATTTGGGGTTTTTTAAAAAATGGTCTCTGGATTGTGAATCATAGTTAGAAAGGCTTCCTACTCCCAAACTCAAAGGGAGTTTTGAAAAGACCTTCAAAAATATGTGCTCACCAGGGCTGATTCGGTCACCTTTCTGGGCTACATCAGAGCCAGGTGACGATGGCACTTCCTGTGGCACTTCTTATGTCATTCCTGTCTATTGCAGAGCTTCAGGGAGCTGAAGCTGGACAAGGATATTTCAGTTGCCTATTGAACCAGTGATAGACCCACTCCCTCCTTAGCCTGTATCCTGTTTCTTTTTCTTAGCACTTTTTGAGAGAGTGGTAAGAGAGAAGGGTAGAACAGAAATGGCCAGCTGACCCTGGAAACTGCACAGTGACCTTGCATTAATCAGGCCTGTTTGGTCGTATTTCACAGATATAACATCACTTGCTATTTTGGTGACTTTTATTATCTTAAATTTTTTTCAGAAAGTAATGTTGCCTATACAGGTGAAAGACAGCATTTTGATCTATAATTTGACATTTCTGTGGAGCCTGTATGTTAAAATATTCTCATTTCAATAATTCTGAAAGCCTGCCCAGATTGGAAGGAAGCTGTCAAAGACTAGGATGTAATGATATAAATCAGTTAGTTTGAGGCTGGGTCTGTTGGTGATGCCTTCTTCACAGTAAGTCTTTGCAGGAAGGCCATGATGATTAAGTTGTGGTACATGGACATCCTTTTATTTATGTCAGTCACCCAGGGTCTTGAGAAGAAGAGCTGAGAGTACAGAGCATATAAGGGGTAATTACTAGGACATATTAGACTTCGTAATTCAAGATACCATAATCACTCAGACACAGCAAGGCCTTTCTCACTGGAAAGAACTCTAATGAGTAGGTACTGTGCTTTCCATCATGCAATCTAATTTGATGGTCTAAGAAAAAAAGGAAAGCTCACCCCCTCCCAAAGGAAGTTGAAAGAAATAAAGAGGAGAGAGGAAAGCAGGGATGAGGGGAGGCATGACAGATGATAAGAGAGAGCCCAAAGAGTAATTAGCCATAATTCAATGAACAGGGAGGAGAATTGCTGGCGAAGTCCAATGCCGTGAGAAGGAAAGAAGGAGAGAAGGAAAGATTGGGATTCAGAGGCACACCTGGGAGAGGATGAGAATGACATTCCAGACAAAATGGTGATGAGAGTCTTTTCAAAGTAATAGTAAAGAAAAAAAAAGAAAGAAAACCACCAAATAAATAACAGCAGCATGGAGCAGAGAATAGTCATTTAATTGTTTTAATAATAGCTGAAGACTGAAAGGTTTACAGTGGCATCACTTATAAGAATTATCACTAGACCAGAATCATAGTGTTGTTATTTACCACATTAGTTAGTCCCCACTAACCAAGGGCTTAGTTAAGAGCAGTGTAGCCTTGCCGTGATAGCCCCATACCAGACATCTGGTAAGTCACTGTGTAAACGTTTGCTGGGTGAATGAATGATTGAATTGGTAAATGAATGATCTGTTTGTGGCATGCTTAGTCTGACCTAAGTTCAGACTGAGTAAAAATATTTATAGCTTTGGCTTTATTATGATAGTGATTTATCTGTTCGTAGAACCAGGTGGGAAGGTTAATGGAAAGGATTTCAGTAAACACACTCGATGCAGTTTATATTTCCACTGCTCCTATATTTCTGAGGATTTGTGTACTTTATAGGAAATGAGTAGAGTTGAAAAATGATCAGTGATCAATGGAATTTCTCAAATGACCAAATACGTGTTTTAGTCACGGCATTTGTGATCACTTCGGCAAACAGTAATTGGTTCATATGCCCATGTAATATTGTAATACTTTCCTTGATTTCATGTCATTTGGAGCGGTTCTGATTGCTGAACTTGGCCTGAGTAAACTTTTTCTCATCCCCCAGAGGTCCCCTGCTTCTGTGGATTGAGCATCAGTTATTACTTCCATTGATTGAAAAACAGGCCCTGTGGGAATCCAGGCAGGGAGGGATAAATCCTGGGTTGGTGACGGAACAGGCCAGCCCTGAGAAAATGGAGCTAGACATTTGGGACCACTGAGGCAAGGCATGTTTCTGAGAAAGTCTCAGCAAAAGGCGGTTGGTTAAGACCTAGGCAGAGATGAGCAGGTGTTAGCAAGTAGGAAGGCTGTGTAGTAAGGGAATGGAGATATTGGGCAAGACACCAAGATAGGCATTCAGCCACTGGAGAATAATTCTAAGCACTGCGTCAAAATGATCTGGGTATTAATAGAACCAGCAGGAAGATGAGGGTTCCTCAGGTACTCCTTGTCACAACACAGAGACTGCAACCAAGTACCAGTGTTCCATGTTCCTCCACTCTGGGATTTAGGAAGATGGAGAGAGAGGAAGGAGCACTGCAGGCTCACAGGCTTGGAAGCTAAATCAGGGCCAGTAACAGGCTAGCCAGTTCTCTAAGCTGGCTCACAGTTTCCAAGACAATGCCTGTTGTATTTCATCTCGACTGTGAATCATCTTTATATATGAAAATTTCTGACAGTTACACAAGTGGGAGTTAAGGAGAATACCACAGTTTTTATAGATGGTCAGTTAAGAAAATAATGGAAATGGTAAGGATGCTATAGGATCTAAAGTACATAAGGACTGAGACAAGGTTGAGTTTTCTAGAAGCTAGAGAAAGTTCTTATTATTACCCTTTTTATTTGTACTATTTCCTTCTGAGCATCCTCAACTCCCTTAAAGAAATTCTGGAAGCTGATGCAGTATAACTACCACAGGCTTTGGAGTCCTCCTGCCCGAGGACCAGTGACTGGAGCTGTCACCTAAGCTGTATGCCCACTGGGCAGGTTGCTTCAGTTTTTGTGAACCGCACTGTTTTCATCCATCAGAAAGAGATGACACATAAAGATATACATACGTAAGGGGCACCTGGGTGGCTCAGTCGGTTGGGCGTCCAACTTCAGCCCGGGTCATGATCTCGCAGTTCGTGGGTTCGATCCCCGTGTCGGGCTCTGTGCTGACAGCTCGGAGCCTGAAGCCTGCTTCAAATTCTGTGTCTCCTCCTCTCTCTGCCCCTCCCATGCTCATGCTCTGTCTCGCTCTCTCAATAATAAATAAACGCAAAAAAAATTTTTTTTAAAGATATACATACATACAT
The DNA here is from genome assembly GCF_022837055.1 of Prionailurus viverrinus. Taxonomy (NCBI): domain Eukaryota; kingdom Metazoa; phylum Chordata; class Mammalia; order Carnivora; family Felidae; genus Prionailurus; species Prionailurus viverrinus. Next base: position 85,786,758 of record NC_062564.1, read on the forward strand.
GGCATAGGATGTTCTGAGGTAATTAAACTAGAAAATGCATAAAGTAATTAGGACAGCAGCTGGCATATGGTCACCACCGTTAGGCATTATTGGTGATATTTGGTTGTTTCAGGGGTTCATTGGAATAATACACATATGCCTGGCATAGATAGCAATTTTCATTTTATTTCCCCAATGAGAGTATCAATAGGCTTCTGTTTATGTGGACTGTGTTCCCCAGACCCTTAGGATCTCTAGAGTCTTCCCCACCCATTGGGTCTAGGTATTTGTTGCTAGTTAGGTGCCAGGGAAATTCTGGAAACTTCCTTTGAAGGCTGGCTGAGCTATAGTAAGGACATGAATTCCAGACAGAAAGCACCTTCTAGGAACCAGAAAAGGAGCTGTGTTTGCTGATGGGACCATGGTGGCTCCCCTCTGGTTGCACACACGAGGAGCTGGTGTAGGGCCCCGCTACAAGGGTCCATCTTCCCTTCTGGAGAGAAAACAGAAAATACTAAACTTGTGAGGGCCAAACTTGCCACTAGCGTTGGAAACCTATGGGTCACCTTGGAAACCAGCTCTTCAAAGGCTAGCCCCCCTGGGAGAGAGTGGGTTAAGGAGTGTTGCCCCTGATGGAAATAAAAACAGCTGAGAACTTACCACCTTCCCCGCGGTGGCCAGTATTATCGTCCAAGTAATGCAGTGCTATTGGCTTTCCCTTGCTGCACAGGGCAGTCCATGGCCCTTGTTAACCTGTGCAGGGGAAGCAGCACAATGGACTCACTTGAACAGTTAACAGATCTTGGCTCTGTCTCTTGATCTCTCTGAGCCTCCATTTCCTCTTCTGTGAAATGGGGTAAGACTTGCTAGGGGTTCAAAAGGATTAAAGAGGTGATTCTGTATATAAGGAAAGTTATTGATATAAAAGAAGGGGGCTTGATAAATCCCCTCATAAAAAGTTTCCTAATTTGTCTTCTGGCTTCTGTTCCCCCTTTCCCAACTGCTGCACACTGCCCTCAGAGGGACTTCTAAGCAACAGTTGTAACTCCAGCTCGGAAATCGTCCTGGGTAAAATAAAGTCCAAACGGTGCAGCACAGGGCTGCCCAACCACAATCTGGGCTCTCTATTCCAAACCTTATGGCCTCTCCCCAAGCATGCCACATGCCTTCCCTGTTGGCTGGGCTACCTTAGCACACACTTCAGCAACTGCAGTAGGTCCTGTTATTGAACACTTAACAAAGTGCCAGCTGCTGTGTGTTTCTTACGCATTATGTCCTTTAATCCTTACCGCAGCCCTGTGAGAAAGACACTATTATGTTCACCGTCTGGGTAAATAAATTGTGATTTTTACAAATTATATGCCTCGCATCCATCCTGACCCTAGGATTTAGTCAAACTAGGATTCCATGCAGATTCTCCATGCTGGCCAGCTGGCCGCTTATTTATGTATTTATTTATTTAAGATATAATTGACATAGAACATTATATTAGTTTCAAATATACAACATAACGATTCGATATTTGTATATGTTGCGGTCTGATCACCGCAATAAGTCAACATCTTCCACACAATTACAAGAAATTAAAAAAAAAATTTTAATGTTTATTTTTGAGCAAGCGAGCACAAGCAGGGGAGGGCAGAGAGAGATGGGAACAGAGGATTGAAGTGGGCTTTGCGCTGACGGCAGTGTGTCCAACATGGGGCTCAAACTCAAAAACCATGAGATGATGACCTGAGCTGAAGTCGGATGCTCAACCCACTGAGCCACCCAGGCACCCCATGAAAAATTCTTTTCTTATGATGTGAACTTTCAAGGTCTACTTTTCTTAACAATTTTTATCTCACTGCTCTTAAGTCCTACCTTCTACCAAAGCCCAACTCCAGAACACTGTTCAAAACTGTCTCTTGCATGAGCACCCCAGCGCTGGGCAATCGCCCTTATGGCATCTATTATACGTATCCTTGAACTAACTGAGCAAATTGTCATTTTAATAGTTATTGTTTGCATGGGCTGCTCCTGTCTTGGCAGCCAGATCCTATTTTCCTCTAAGACAGCGGAGATTATATTTCCAATGCCCAGAAAAGTGTCCTTCCCACAGTTGCTCAGTGTCTGTTTCATGAGGATAAGGATGAAAACCCACATCTCCAGGACTGAGACCATATTTATTCCTTCACCTTTTCTGTTTTCTAATTTATATTAAATTTAATTAATTAACTAATTTTAAGTTTGTATGTAAATTCGAGTTCATTAACATGTAGTGTAATATTGGTTTCAGGAGTAGAATTTAGTGATTCACCACTTAGGTACAGCACCCAGTGCTCAACACAAGTGTCCTCCTTAATGCCCATCACCCATCTAGCCCATCTCCCCCACCTCCCTCCATCAACCCTCAGTTTGTTCTCTATTGTTAAGAGACTCATGGTTTGTCTCCCTCCCTGTTTTTCCCTTCCCCTATGTTCATCTGTTTTGTTTCTTAAATTTGACATATGAGTGAAATCATGTGATATTTGTCCTTCTTGACTGACTTATTTCACTTAACATAATACACTCCAATTACGTCAACGTTGTTGTAGATGGCAAGATTTCATTCTTTTTGATGGTTGGGTAATATTCCATTGGGTACCACATCTTTATTCATTCATTGATGGACATTTGGGATCCTTCCATAATTTGGCTATTGTTGATAGTGCTGCTGTAAACATGTGCCCCTTAGAATCAGTATTTTTGTACCTTTTGGGTAAATACCTGGTAGTGCAATTGCTGGGTCATAGAATACTTCTATTTTCAACTTTCTGAGGAACCTCCATACTGTTTTCCAGAGTGGCTGCACCAGTTTGCGTTCCCACCAGCAGTGTAAGAAGGTTCCCCTTTCTCTGCCTCCTCGCCAACATCTGTTGTTTCTTGTGTTGTTAATTTTAGCCATTCTGACAGGTTCTTTCCCTTTACTAGACAGTAATAACCATGGTGACTACTTATTAAGATTCAAAACATAACCTTGGCAAGCACTTTTTCGTCTAGTGCTCAATCTCTCTGTAATACAAGAAGATGGAAATGTATGACTAAAAGCTTCTCTCTTGCTCTAAAATTAAATATTATTTCAAAAAAAATCTAGATAACAAAATGCAAGATACTCTGCAATTTATGAAGCACTTCCATACACAGTATGTCATCTGATTTTTCCCAACAACCCTGGGAGACAAATTATCTTTGACATAGTAGCAGGAAACTATGGCTCGGAGAGGCTAAGTGACCCTTCTCAAGCCACACAGCTCCTGAGTGGGGAGGTGGGAACTTAAATCCACTGCGTGTGATTACTTTGCACAATACAGGGTGGGCCTTACCATGTCAGAAACATTCCTATTCCATCAAGGAAGTAGGCCAGTACAAATATCTAAATCTCTCCCTTGGATTCCTGGGTACTCTCCAAGATTTAAGTTAAAAGAACTGAGTTTTTCTAAGGGGTTTTCCTGATGATCTTTTTGAAAATTATTTGAAAGAGGCATGTTGGTAATTTCCTAATCGTCTGGCTTGCTCATGTGAAAGTATTCCGTCAAACTGGTTATTTATTCATTGGACTCTCTGGCTAGGGGGACAGGAGGCCTGAGACCTGGGCACCAGTTATATGGGGTGACCCCGGCTCACTTTTCCTGAGGGTCCATTCAGAAGAGTAAGAAAAGGATCGGAGATACCAACACTTTTACAAAAAGGTTGGTTTTTTTTGGTCCTAATAAAAATTTCCCAAGAACTAGCATAAAGAGAAGCAAAGGTCAGGGCACCTGGGTGGCTCAGTCGGTTAAGCATCCGACTTTAGCTCAGGTCACAATCTCACGGCTCACGGGTTCGAGCCCTGCTTCATGCTCTGTGCTGACAGCTCAGAGCCTGGAGCCTGCTTCGAATTCTGTGTCTCCCTCTCTGTCTGACCCTTCCCTGCTCACGGTATGTCTGTCTCTCAAAATGAATAAACGTTAAAATTTAAAAAATTTTTAAAAAAGGGAGAAAGATCAGGCAAAAGTCACATGAGTCACCTCCCAATGTACAAATTTCGGTGTATTTTTCTTATAAAAAGAAAAATACGTATATCGCATTTAAGTAAACTAAAGCATGTTTGGTACAACTTTACAGGCAAACTGTGGGAAAAACTGCATACTATTAGCTCAATTGAATGATGTCAGTATGCACTGAGATTAAATGTATAGGAATTTTGTAGTGTAAGCCTGTGTACTTTGTTTCATCTAATACAGAGCTTTTCACCTATTTTCATATCATAGCACACTTTGAAAATGGTGGTATTTGCAGGTTACACACGGGAAGACCCCACTCAGCTCCACTAAGGGCTGAGGAATCCATATGCCTCTCCAGTGCTGAAAGTGTATTTCAACACCAAACTCCAGTGGTATGATGTGTCTTCCAAAAAAAACCTCAAGAGAATGGCCTTTCTGTATATTCAGTAAAACTCTGAAAATGCAAAAAAGCAAAAAACCCCACAAACAACAGCAACAGCAAACATTTGTCACCATCTCCTGGCCTAGGAGACAGAGAATTAAGGAGTGGGGACCTGGGAACCCAGAACCCTGCTTTCTGTCTCTCCTAGATGGCACTGTGTTGCACCCAGTGGAAACCGTGAGTGCACGAAACACGCCTCTCCCAAGTGTGTAATCTTCATGATGTGACTGAGCTGTGGAAAGCATCTGTTTTCCTAGTCTGTGTTCTAGATTTCAGAGGCCTTGGCCCTCGACCAGTGGCGGAACAGTTCTGCAGCCAGGAAGGGCTAAGATGTGATGCCTCACTGTGCCCGAGCTTCCCAGCAGAGCATTTGCTTCAGCTTATTGTGCCCAGGACTGTCCCTGCACTAGCGATTACAGCTGACACGCTGTTGGGAGATGAATTTGAGAGTCATCCATTGTCACAATGGGCATAGGGAAGTCATATCTAAAAAGATAAGGGATGGTGAATTAGCCATCAGAGAACAACCACTGGCATTCTTGAATCGTTTGTGTGGTAGCTACAAAAAAAGAAGACTGCTGAAATTTGAAGAAGCATCTTAAATATTGTTATTTTATAACTGATAATTTATTTTTATTAAAAATTTATTTGTTTGTTTGTTTATTTATTTATTTATTTATTTATTTATTTATTTTGAGAGAGACAGAGACAACATGAGAGGGGAGGGGCAGAGAGAGAGGGGGAGAGAGAGAGAGAGAGAGAGAGAGAGAGAGAGAGAATCCCAAGCAGGCTCTGAGCTGTCAGCACGGAGTCGGACATGGGGCTTGAACCCACAGACCATGAGATCCTGACCTGAGCCAAAACCAAGAGTCGGACCCTTAACCGACAGAACCACCAAGTGCCCCTATAACTGATAATTTAAAAAAACAAAAAACAAACAAAAAAAACTTAGGCTTTTTCTCTATCCCTCTCTTTCTATTTCTCTCTCTCTCTCTCTCTCAAACAAATGACAGAAAGGAAAGTTGGGACAAAAATCTTCTGCTTGTATCTTCTGGATCAGGGAACATAAGGTGATTCTGTACAGAATCATGTTTAGCATAACCACCTTAAAGAGAGAGTAAAATTTCTGTGTTTATTCAAAGAGTATACTGCCTGAGAAACATTGGCATAAAAGGAATTCTTGCATGTGATTATCTTTTTTAAAAGTTTTAAAATATTGGAGCGCCTGGCTGGCTCAGTCAGTTAAGCTTCTGACTTCGGCTCAGGTCATGATCTCACGGTCTGTGGGTTTGAGCCCCGTGTCGGACTCTGTGCTGACAGCTCAGAGCCTGGAGCCTGCTTCTGATTCTATGTCTCCCGCTCTGTCTGTTCCTCTCCCACTCATGCTCTGTCTCTCAAAAAATAAATAAGCATTAAAAATTTTTTAAGTTTTAAAATATTTATTTTGATGTAGTCTTATTCTTTCATTGCATCATTGTGTTTCATTAAATCCAAAGATAGAAACCAAACTTTCAGAGGTCATTTCAGAACCCGACTACTCTAAACTCACTTTAAATGAGTCTTATTTCAGCGAGCATAATATAGTATGTGTGTGTGCAATATATGTATGTGTGTGTATGTCATTCCTGCTTACAGATGGAGGTACGTGTAAAAGATATAATTCAGGGTGACAGAAACATAACAAGACCTTTATTATTTTAATTTCCCCATTTATTAGTAAAACAATAATGTAAAGAGTAATAGATAAATATAAATAAATAAAATTAAGTAAAAAAATAATACAAAAAATAATTTCCCCACCTTTCATCTTTGTTCATCACTCTCTAATTGAGGATAGATGAGGCAGTGGCACTGCTGGTGTCATGCTGTTGGTAGTCCTGCTGCTCTGTGTCTCTTGTGTGATGACATTGTTAATAACATGAAAAAAGAACCGTTTCTTGGAAGTGACTTTGAAATCACTTTGCAAAGGAATGCTCCCCCTACCTCAGTATACTGCCTTTGCTATTGCCAGTGATCCCTTTTTCCATCCATTATCAGTATTTTCCCAAAGAACTTATAGGCTATTTCTAGGCCATACCTGAGCTATTATTTCTTAGGAAATCTCACTTGGATCTAATGTATTCCATAAGGGACTCATCTGTATATGCAGGTCTTTCATATATACTGAAAAACACAGGGGCGCCTTGGTGGCGCAGTCGGTTGAGCATCTGACTGGCTCAGTCATGACCTTGCAGTTTGTGGGTTCGAGCCCCACATCGGCTTGCTGCTGTCAGTGCAGGGCCCATCTGTCCCCCTCTCTGTCTGCTCCTCCCCCCACTTGATACTCTCTCAAAAATCAAAAATAAAAATAAAAGGAAAGGACATGGTGTTATAACGGGCAACTTGACAAAATAAGGGTGTTACTTGCTGCTCTACACCTGGCTTTGCAAAGCCACGCCATATTTGGTCATTTCTGCCTTGTTTACTTTCTCCAGTTGTTGGTGCCACGATAGTCTCTGTTATTTTCAGGTCCTTCCAGCTCAGTTTTCTCTTTAAAGCTTTATCTGGGCCTTAGGTGAAAGTCGCTCTCACTGGATGTGTCACAGATTAGCTTTGCTCTGTGAAATATCCCTCAGTCTTATTCAGGTGCGTTAAGGCTGAGCTAGGACTGTAATTCTTCTGAGGAGGGAAGGCAAGTGGAGGTGCGTGCCTTCAAGGTGATACAGTCAGACCAAATTCCCACTCACGAAGCTGGGCTGCTCCTGGGTCTCCCGGCTGTAGGCAGCATGATTGTTTTAATTACTGTTGCGTAGCTGCTATTTTTATCTGTTTTGGAATTTGGGGATGCAGGGCTGGAAAGCATGTTATTACTTGGCAGTTGCTGCCCTAATACTTTGTTACATAGCACTGGTCTTGCTGTAGGAGAAGGGAATGTTTACTCAGTTCATCTTAGATGAGCAAGGTTAGCTAGGGTTTTCGTTGGGCTATTTGGGTTGCAAGGAACTCAGGTTACCTCTAGTACCTGGTGTTCGTAGCCAGGACACACAGGAACCGGAACCAGGCTTGGAGAGCCGACAGAAAGCCAAGGGCAGTGGGGGAAGTGGCTCGGCTCCTCCCCTCCCCGCTGCCAGGGATCCCGTGCTGCTCCTCTGCCTTCTCCTCTTCTCTCTTCTTGCCCACGGCTGGCTCTCTTGACCTCTGCTTTACGTCTTTTCTTTACCTCGGTCTTTCCGCTTTCCTGTCATCTGGCTTGTGTGCTACATACTCTTTTCATGAAATCCTTTCATCTTCCACTTCTGTCGCTACTTGGCTTTTCTCTTGGCGTTTCTCAGCTCACGCTCCCTTGAAGAGGTTGTGATTGCCTGCCTCATTTTTCACTCTAGGCTACCTTTGAGTCCTGTGTGTTAGCATCAACCAGAGTCCCTGGTGAAAGACAGCCTTGTCTTGTGGCAGTCTTGTTCTCCACCCCCATGCCTGGCATGCCAAGAGTGACTAATTCTTAGGGTAGCCAAGAGTCCATTGCAGAAAGTAGCAGGAGCGGATTGGTTACATAGTTTCATCTTGTATAATATCTTAGAGCAGGATATTCATTGTGATATTTTGTTGTAACTTTATTAGTTCTTGTATCATTTCCTTATTAGAATCCATGAACAAGAGTACAGGTTTATAGAGTTCCAAGAGCGTAATAATTACTTCTAAAGACACAGTTAAGAGTCAAAAGAGTCTGATTGCTTCCCTGTGGGGTGTCTCGCCATATCAATGTCGTTTCCCAGAAGTAACCATTATTAACAGTTTAATGTACATCCTATTCCAGACATTTCCGATGTAGAGATAGCCTCTTTCTTTGCCTTGCTTATATATAACCAAAGGCTTACATACAACCCAACTGTGGGTATTTACAGTCATAAGGAAGACTCCGTAATGAAAGTAGCGAAACTAATTTCATTCATTTAATGTCTGTAGTTTTTATTTGGGGAATATAAACTCCTGACATAAGCTAGTTGTTAAACACGCAGTCCCTACAATTGAGTTAAGCAAAATGGTGCTGTGTGGTTGAATATGTGTCAATTTACAGTATTGATGCACTTCATATACTAGAGGGGAAAAAGGAACTTTAAAAAATTTTCTAAAAGATAAAGGCCAGGCCCCTCTCGATCAAAGTGTGTTTTTGAGGATGCCACTCATTTAGATATTGCCCCTACCTGTCCTATTGCGTTCTGGCAACAAAATTACTAACCTGTGGCTTTATGAAATGAAGTAGCAGCTTTGTTATAAACACAGTAACCACGTATTTACTTAACGCTATTACCTCTGAGTAAAAATGCCCAGAGTAGAAGGTTGGAAGTAATTGAGATAAAACATTTTTTACATCATAAAAGTATTGAATGTACATTTGAGAAACTTTTGGAAACACAGAAGAATACAGAAACAAGGAAAATTATTTTACTCACCAATATGTTAATTTTAGTCTTTAAAAATAATGCATGTTATGTTTTATAATATGGTAATGTTATATTTTGCTGGGAATCATATGGGACAAAAATTATAGTTTTGTGCTCTTCACATAACTTACTCAATAGGTTTCACCAGGTCATTAAATAATCACTTGAGGGCATGATTTTAAATGTCTATGGGGCACCTGGGTGACTCAGTCAGTTGAACGTCTAATTCTTGATTTAAGCTCAGGTCATGATCCCAGTGTCATGGGATTGAGCCCTCAGTCGGGCTCCATCCTGAGCATGGAATCTGCTTAAGATTCTCTTTCTCTCCCTCTGCCTCTCTCCCTCGCTCACGCAGTCTCTCTCTCTCTCAAATAATAATAATAAAAAAAAATGTCTATCACTGCGTAGATGTACTATGATTTCTTTAGACATACTAGGTCATTACCTAAATGTAATTTAAAATTCATAATTGCCCCTATTTCATGATTTCCTTCATTGTGGAGAAGGGGGTCTCATGAACTAGAAGAAGGGTTGGCAGTGGTCTTGGGGCAGTATGTGGCCCATCCAGTAGAAGATGTCTGAGGGGCATCACCCCCAGGTTTCCCCAAGGTCATTGATGTGGCTTATCTCTTAGGGACTGTGGGCTTCACAGTGATGAACTGCTCCCACCAGCACCAAAAAGGCCCCTCTGTCTTCACTCTGCAGGCTGACATTGGCCAGCCCTGAGCCATCAGGTTCAGGTTTTCATACCTGCCTCTACAGACCAGATTAGAACGAAGACAACTTCCTCTGGCATATATGGAAGCAGCTGTAAATGTAACAAAAATGCATCTACCTTCCTCTTCCTGGGTTGAGGGCTCGTTTGAGGAATCCGAGCACACAGGTGCCTAGAGTATTTTCTGAATAAATTCAGTTCATTGTCCTCATATGTCTGTATCAGAGCAAACCTGAGTCCCTGATAAAAGTCTGAGAATAACAGGCTTGTCCGTAGGGATGAGATCACCACACATTGCGGGGGTCAGGGCCAGCCTCCTGGGTGTATGGCCTGTGCTGTTGCACAGGAACCTACATCTAAAAGGGCTCCAGGCTTGGATTAATTTTCTACTAGTTGTCTTGAAATTCTTAAGATTTTTTTAGGTTAATTTATTTATTTTGAGAGGGAGACAGAGACGGGGAGGGGCAGAGAGAGAGAGGGAGAGAGAATCCCCAGCAGGCTCTGCACAGTCAGCATTGAGCCTGCTTTGGGGCTCTCTCCCACGACCCAGCGATCATGACCTGAGCCAAAATTGAGGGTTAGATGCTCAACTGACTGAGCCACCCAGGCACCCCTTAAGACCTTTTGAGCAAGTGGACTTGGCATTCCCGCCCCCTTCCGCCAGAGAGCCCTGCAAATTATGTAGCTGGTCCTAACTGGTGTGCTAGGTAATGTATTAAAATAGTTTAATGATTCCTTCTCAGACATGGCCCCAAAGAGAAGGGAAAATCAATCCCAACTGCCCTTTTTGTAGGAGGAGGTACATGTGACTTTAAGAGACAGGCCTACAGGGTGAAATGGAGCAGGTCCTGGAAGACGTGGCCTTCAAGGGCGCTTGGTAGATTTGAAGGGCACGTACTACCTGGCTATATGACCAAGTCTCTGCTGAGGAAATGCTCTTCAGACTTCAGTTTTCTGCAGTTACTTCAGGCGTAAGGCAGCTTGTGCTTTATCTTCCGTGATGGAAAATGTGAAAGTCATGGCTTCTTTCTCTCCTTTGGAGCCCTAACTTTCTGTGTGCAGTAGTTTTCCCCTTGTCTGGGGCATACACGTTCTAAGACCCTCAGTGGATGCCTCATGCTGCGGATGGTACTGAACCCCATGTATACTGTTTTTTCCTACACATACATACCTGTGATAAAGTTTAATTTATAAATTAGGCACAGTAAGAAATCAGCAACAATTACTACCAGTAAAATAGAACAATTATAACCATATCCTGTAATAGAAGCGGTGTGAATGTGGTTTCTCTCTCACTTAAGATACGTTATGGTGCTGCACTCACCTTCACCCTGGGATGATGTGTGATGATGCGATGCCTGTGTGACCAGGTGAAATGACGTGGAAGACACAGGCATTGTGACGTAGCATTAGGCTACTGATGACCTATGGTCAGAAGGAGGTCATCTGCTTCCCAAGGCAGTTGACTGGGGGTAACTGAAACCAAGGCGAATGAAACCACAGGATAAGGGGGACTACTGTACTTACATGGACATGAATGTCAAAGACCTTGCAATCCCGAATTCCTTTGCTGTACTACAGAGGGAGTGCTCTGCCTCTCTGAGCTTTGTCTTTCTGCCCCCTAAGCCTCCTCCTCCTTGGTAAGAGTTGTGTCAGGGTCTCCTACGATTCCTCTAATGCAGGAGTGCAGATTTTCCATACTTCAAACCGGTGCCCTTGGGATGAATACACGATGAAAACCTCATGCCTCCCCCCATTCATGTATTCTTGCCTTCAGTTGAGAAAGGATTTTTGTTGAGTTTCATTTTAGTTTGCAGTGGGTAAACAATTATTTTAATTTCCCAAATGAAAATGTATACCGTAGAATCGAATATGCTCTTTAAAAGTATACGCATGATTCTAATAAACATAGTCCTGAGAAAATTACTGCCCTCAAGCCTTATCTTCCTGAATGTAGCGCCATTTTAGGTACTGGTTTGCAACCTGTTTGTTACCACTGCCTTGAGCTACAGAACAGAAATTGAAATTAAGCATTTAGAAACCCAGAGCAAGAAGGGGCGCCTGGGTGGCGCAGTCGGTTAAGCGTCCGACTTCAGCCAGGTCACGATCTCGTGGTCCGTGAGTTCGAGCCCCGCGTCGGGCTCTAGGCTGATGGCTCAGAGCCTGGAGCCTGTTTCCAATTCTGTGTCTCCCTCTCTCTCTGCCCCTCCCCCGTTCATGCTCTGTCTCTCTCTGTCCCAAAAATAAATAAACGTTGAAAAAAAAATTAAAAAAAAAAAAAGAAACCCAGAGCAAGTTGTTGAATTAAATTATTAAAAAATCGGAGGCTTGTTTGTGTCTTCTTTCATATTCTGTAGCTATGTTTTAGTATTTCACACGCACCGTATCTTACAAAAATATCAGTCCATAACAGATTGGAGACTAAAAACAAACCGATTCTTGACCACAAATAGTTTGAGAAGTACTCTCCTAATTGACAGAGCCGGCAGTATATTTCCTGGACCACCAGACTTCTCATTACTTCCGTCTTTCCACAAATGTTGACAAGCCCCCATGTGAGTGTGTGTGTGAGTGTGGTGTGTGTGTAAGATGGGCTCTCTCTCCCCTCAAGAGAGAGGCATTGTCGTAAGACAGCCATGATGCATGTGTGGCTGGGATGGTGTCATGAGAAATGGCTGCTGAAGTTGAGAGAGTTGTGGGTGGCCTTTTCAAACCAACAACAGTGGTTTGAACTGTGTTGAGAAATCATTTTTACCTAAAGGGTTAGAAAATATGCAATACTAGAAAATAAAAACATGCCCAGACTGTTCTGCACCAAAGGTAGAATCCCAGCATGGAGAATGGTCTCTCCCTTTTAGCCAGTAGGATCCATACTTGAGAACGCCTTTTATACTCGTTGAGGTTATAAAACTGAGAAAACCCCTTGCCTCCATATCCCGCCCCAACCATCTCTCCCAACAAACCTGCGTCCCTCAGCTCCTTACAGAACACAGACATGGCTCGCATGTCTCTCAGAGATACTGTAGCTGGTCTGCAGGAGCCCGTGTGTACCTTCTCGTTGTTCATGGTGACACTATGAACTCGGATGTATTTATAACCACGGAGCTGACCCCTCACCTGCCAATGCCAGCATCCCCCCTGCACGGCTGTGTGCACACCAGTGTTCCTAATCTCTTGCCTGGTCCCCTGGCCAGGGTGGGGTGCAAACAAATTGTTTACCAGTCTGTGGGTGGATGCAAGAGTTTACACTGGTTAAACTTCGGAGTAATTCCTTGGTTTTTTGGCGACAACTGCCAGTCTCTGGATCAGTTTCCTTTGCAAAGGAAGAGAGTAGGAAGACGTGTGCTTTCCCTAAATATCTCTGCTTTTGGTCCATCGTAGTGCCAGATAAATCTCAGTATTCATTAAAAAGTGACAGATTACTTCAGAAATTAGAGAAGTTGATCTCCCATGATACAAAGCTTAACTGGGAGCTTGATTGGTATTGCCTCACACTCTCTGAGGTGAGATTTTCCAACCTTTTCTCAAGTGTTGGTCTCCTTTCGGTGAATCATTCTTGGGCAGTTTTAATTATTTAAGGCCAATTGGCCAGAACTTGTTATATCAGGACTTACTGTAGGCTTCGGGAATTCAAGATCAACAAGGCTGTGCCTGCCCTCAAGGAGCTCACAGTGGGAGGAAACTACAAGCAAGATTCATTAGGAGACATGTAAAAAACTATGGTGTGGCTGGAGTTTATAACTGTCAGCAGCTGCTTCTGGGTGTTACTGTCTAATTACTTTCTGCCTGATATCATGTACCATCTATAAGTACTGAGACTTACAGGGGATATACCAATAATGCCTTGGGAGCAGCTGATAGGAAGACGTGGGAACCTGTGACCTACGGAAACTTTCCACGGGAGTGATGCAAAGAGGTTTGCAAATGTGATCTCACTTTCTCCATTTATATAGAATATATATATGAAGAAGTAAGTCCAAGTGTACTGCCTCTGAGGCTTTAGGGAGATCAGTGTATATTTGGTGAAATGAATTGATCAACGTATATATTAGTGGAAGCCTCAAAATGGTAAACTGTTAATTTCTGAACTGGGTCTCCAGCAAAGTTCAGCTCAGTGGGAAAAGCAAATAGCTTACAGAACAGGACACCAGAATGGTCAATAAAGAGGCAAAGATACTCAAACTGATGGGTAATCAGAAAAATGCAAACTTAAACAACAAATGGGGGTGCCTGAGTGGCTCAGTCAGTTAATCCTCCAACTCTTGATTTTGGTTCAGGTCATGATCTTCTGGTTTGTGAGATTGAGCCCTGCATCGGGCTCCATGATGACAGCACTGAGCCTGCTTGGGATTCTATCTCAATGCTGCTCTCCCGCTCAAGAGCCCTCACTCCCCCCCTCACCTCAATAAATAAACATTAAAAAAAATGTTTTAAACAACAAATGGGTACTGTTTCTCAGCCTTGAGACTGATGAAAATTTAAAAAAAACAACTGATAATACCAAGTGTTGGGGCCATTATGGAGAAACACATTCTCTTGCTTTCCTTGTCAGAGTAAATTGGCAATCAGTTTGGACAGCAATTTTGCAATATTTAGTAAGGTTTAAAGGTACACTTACCGTATGACCCAAGAATTCCATTCTAAAATGTTTTCACATGCTTAAAGCATCATATACAAAAAAAAATTGTTGCAATGTCTGTTATAGGGGAAAAAATTGGAAATAAACCCAAATGTCCTTTATTAGGAGAAAGAGTAACTTACAGTTTATTTATACAGTGAATATTATACAACATTTAAAATGGATGAATTGGATTTACAAGTATAACCTGGGTAAATTTTATAATCATATTATTGAGTGAAAACGATAGGTTGCCAAACAGTATCTACTTTTTATCATTAATATAAAAAGTAAAACGCATATCAGTGTTAAATGCACATTCATGTACATACACTTGGGACAATAAAAGTGTAAGGACCTGGATGGGAAGAATACAAAACAACCTGACAGTGGTGAAGGAGAGAGGGAAGTAAGATCAAGGAGGCACAAAAGAGACCTTTGCTGTCTGTGTTACATTTTCTCTGTTTAAAAAAATGAGAGAAGAAGGGTGCCTGGGTGGCTCAGTCGGTTAAGCGTCCGACTTCAGCTCAGGTCATGATCTCATGGTTCGTGGGTTTGAGCCCTGCATCGGGCTCTGTGCTGACAGCTCAGAGCCTGGAGCTTGCTTCAGATTGTGTCTCCCTCTCTCTCTGCCCCTCCCCTGTTCATGCTCTGTGTCTCTCTCTCTCTCAAAAATAAACAAACATTAAAAAAAAAAAAAATAAGGACAAATGTTAAAGTCAGAGTAGTGGTGCGTGCATTTGTAATTTCCTGTACTCTTCTGTGGTTTTGAAATATTTCATTAACAAATAGTGCTTAGGGCATATGGGGCACTCTCTGAGAAGGTACTATTATTGTTTCTGCACCAGGAGCCCATGCCCCTGAGTTTTCTGCTGCCATGATCTTTGTAGACTTCTGACTGTCCGTATGGCTAAGGGGGTAGAGGGAGACTGAATAAGCTTTAAGATCCTGTCCATTTTAACATTGTTATTCCAAGATCATCAGTAGATGATTGATTGTTGTCATGGCCACATTCCTACATGTGCGGCACTCTCCGGGCACAGAACCAGGGCAAGCGATGACTGTGTGTGTCACACACCCTCCAGTGCCCACAGCCAGATGGGAAACCTAAATATACCAATTTTGTTGTGTTTTCTGAATCCCCTTGAAACCAGCATTTTTATGTTATGAGATGCCCCTGAACTAATATAAATAGGTAGATGTGGGGAAGAGTTATTTTGAGGGCCATAATTTGATTTCGTTATCTCAGGCGATCAATGATTGTTTAACACCAGAAATAGTTGACTAGAACAGCTGCTAAAACAATGCTTTGTGTGGGAAATGATAAAAGGTTCAGTATTTTGACAGCCATTTCGGAGGTATGAATAATACGACTTCTAAGAAAATCCTGATTGCTGGGTTGGTTTGGGGGGATTTTGAGTGTGTGTGTGTGGGGGGGGTTGGATTCTCTACATAAGATTTCCCATCTCCTAGTATTCTGCATGGATAGTGGGTATAGGAGGAATGTTTTCCCTCTCCCAGAGTCTTGACTCTATATCAGTAGGGTTTAGGCAGCACAGCAATAAATTACTGTTCAGGTTTTTTTAAAAATACCTAACTCATCCACTCATCAAATGTGTATTCAGGGCTTACTGTGCTCCAAGCAAAGTTCAGGACCTAGGAGTCAGAAAGAGTCTGTTAGATTCCGCCGTAAGGGGCTCCGTCTGGAAAGAGGAGGAAAAGTAGAACAAGGCAAAATGTGCAAGTAATTTTAAATAAATTCAGTAGGTACTACAGAAACAGAACTTGGAGGGGGATGAGGGGTAGAAAGAGGTGGCGTTAAATAATTGGGAGTTTGTCATTTGAGGTCGTGGGAGGTAAGGATTGACAGACAAGCACAACATTCCAAATAGACGGCAAATTCTAGTCAGTGTTACAAAGTGACAGAGTGGAAGAAGTGACAGAGTTGAATTTATTGATTCAACTCTTAATGTGGAAGAGTGTATTTATTGATTCAACTGGCCAACTGCATGCCTCAATTCACAGTATTGCTTTCTGTCTGGATATCCGGTACCTTAAATTTTCACAGAATTTTCACGGCAGTTTTCTGATTGTATATGTGCCTAATGTGAGTATTACCATATTATACTGTCTGCAGTTAACTCTTAAAATATTTCAGCATGGGGCCCCTGGCTAGCTCAGTCAGAAGAGCATATGACTCTTGATCTTGGGGTCATGAGTTCGAGCCCCACAGGGGGTGTAGAGATTACTTAAATAAATAAAACTTTAAAAAATAAAATATTTCAGCATGAACCATATGGTAGGTATTAGTTTTCATCTAAGTCTTAGTGGAAGCTGTTGGTGCCAGTTGTTTTTTTTAAATTTTTTTTAACATTTACTCATTTTTGAGAGAGAGCATGAGCAGAGGAGGGGCAGAGAGAGAGGGAGACACAGAATCGGAAGCAGGCTCCAGGCTCTGAGCTGTCAGCACAGAGCCTGACGTGGGGCTTGAACTCACAGGCTGTGAGATCATGACCTGAGCCGAAGTTGGATGCTCGACCAACTGAGCCACCCAAGTGCCCCTGGTGGGAGTTTGTCACAACTGGTTGGTGCCAGTTGTGAGTGCACACTCAGTGTTGGTGAGCTGGCATCTAATCAGAAGCCCTCACCCTGGAGAATCTTCTTTAAACAACTCAGTTTTCTTTATCTCTGAGTGACACTAGAGGTTTTGTTAATTAGAGTAATGGATATTGCAGATGAATTTTAATCAGGGGTATTTGTGGTGGTGAAGATGAGTGGATCAGGTTGAACCTTTACAGAGACCTTCCTTCCTGTGTGTTACAGAATGTAAAAGTCTAGTGAGACATTAAGGATGGGGAAACTGAGGCTCGGGGAGGCTGAGTGTGAGAGTTGGGTGATGGCAGGGCCAAGACTGAAGAATTCCAGAACCAGGACTGTCTCTGTTGGCTGCTCTGCTCAGTGAGGTATGCTTGCCCTTGGAAGAATCTTTATCTGTGATGACACTCTTTTAGGGGCTCATTAAACCAAGGCTAATCCTTGACTGAATTCCCTAACCCCAGACTGAAGTGTGTGTTCTTTAGAACCAACGTAGGTGACATTTCCAGTATTGGGGGAGTTTCATTTCTTTTAGATTCAAGAAAAGTAAAGTATTACAAACACTCAGTTATGAGCGATGTATTTGTATTTCTAGTTCACATGGAAGGGAATCCAGTTTAGCTGGCGTTCTTTTCTGCTTTTCCTATTAATATACCCTTCCATCTGCAGATAATTGAAAAGTAATTAGAGCTCTTCGCAGTAAATCCATGTCATATTAAAGAAAACAAAAATGCAACACATATGTGGCATTATGTGGAAATTTACCCCGTGGAAAACTACAGGCTGTCGGGATTTATTTTTAATGTATGTTATACAGTCCAGATCAAACAAATGAATTAATTTCCACTCTAGTGAAGGATTGTTTTTACTGGTGTGTTTAGGTGGCTATGGTCACTGTGGTTTGGAGTGAGCCTAAACAGGTTCCTGTCCTTGGACAAAGACCAAGGACAACTATAGGACTTGCCTACGGTTAATCTCCCATAGGCCTCTTGACTAATAACCCTGGGGCAGGAAGGCAAGTGCTAGTATGATCACTTTACAACTGAGGCAGTCAGAACAACAAGAAGTTAGGGCATGTTCACACCACGGAACTGGCTATAACAGAGTCAGGGTCAGAGCTAAGCTCTTCTGAACACTGGGTCACTGCACAGTGGCTCTGTCCATGACCCCAGGCTGCCAGAGCAGAAGGAAGTGAATTTCAGTGGTATGGTGCACATCAAAGTATTCGATATGGTAGGAACCGAACCTCAAGACATTAATAGAAGACAACACATCAAGACATACTGTCGGTGACGGTTTCAGAAGAACTTCTGGTTCAGATTCTGCAGAAGTTTATGCAAAGCCTGCTATGGGTCAGGTTCATGCTTCTGGGAGGCTACTTATTTTCAACAGTAGCAGAGCAAGGGAGCCTGGACCTTTAGCCTCCCCCTCTAAGCCTTGACCACCATCAGTGCTACTCCAAACCATTTTCAGTAAACATGCCATCTAAGGATAAGTCGAATTAAACAAAGGAATGTCTTGGCAAGTTCTAGACCAGGTTTCTTAGGCCCTTATTCTATTCTGCCTCTTGCCCCTAAATCCTATTATATTTTGTCTTATTACCAGAGCAATCTTGTAGTTGTGATATTGTCTCCATTGTATCATTGAGAAAATCAAGCCATTGAAAATAAAATGCCTTGCCTTAAGATGAAAACTAGTCAGAGTTTCTAGTTGATTCTTCTGAGTCCAAGTCCTGCTGTGTGCTGATTTCCATCTGACCTTGGAATAATTCCGGGCATTTACTTTATAGGGATATTTTGGAGTCATCTTGCCAAGTAAGGGATCTAGTTTATTTGACTTTGTGGAGTTTGTGTGTGTGTCCATGTTATTTTAGAATAGTGGAGAAAACGTTTAGTGCCTAATCCCAGTTTAGGATAGATAAAAGAGGCACACTTTCCTGGAGGGGAGACTTGGAGGAATGGTGGTTTTAAGATAGACTTGCACTTCTAGCGAGAGAGAATGCACGCACACACACGCACGCACATGCACACACACGCACGCACATGCACGCACGCGCTGCAATCCAAGAGTCTGGTGCTTGGGGCACCTGGTGGCTCAGTCAGTTGAGCTTCTGACTTCGACTCAGGTCATAATCTCATGGTTTGTGAGTTCAAGCCTCAAATGAGGCTCTCTGTTGTCAGCACAGAGCCTGCTTCAGATCCTCTGTCCCCCTCTCTCTCTGCCCCTCCCCTGCTCTCACATGCTCTCTCTCTTGCTCTCAAAAATAAATAAACTTAAAAAAGAGTTGGAGGCTTAACTGACTGAGCCACACAGGTTCCCCAAGGCGCTGCCTCTTCTTAAGTGAGCAGCAGCATATTGGGTATTTGCATTTCTCACAAATAAAAAGGTAAAATCATGTGTTGGCTATTCAGGCTTCCTGGACAGACTTGGATGATGTGGGCAAGTTTCCCCCAGGGCCCGGACAGATCAGTGAGGTTCCTGACCCACAGAATTCTACCGTATGTTACCAGGATGCCTTCCTGGCATTGTTTGCCTTTCCAATCATTTTAATGTTTGATGTGACAAATGGCAAAGGACTCTGCCACTGCGATGGGAACTGAGATGAGAAAATGCTTGTTTCACAGCCCTTGATCACTCCTAAACAAGTGTTAAGACTCTGGCCTTCTTTCCTCCTAGATTATAAATACCTTAAGGACTCTCTATCTTGTTATGTTTTGTGCCCACAGAGTTTGCTTTGAACGTAGTAGGTACTGATTTGATGGTTGCTGAGCTGAACTATACTTTTCCAATATGAAGAAAAGTGGGGCAGATTAAAATAATATGTAGGCCAGCCTGACACAGTAACTCAGATAGACATGACTAGTTCCTGGCCTTGGCAAGTTACTCAAATTAAGACTGGGTTTCTTAGGTGGAGGGAGGGAGAAAATAACGCACATTGGGTCTCATGTAGGTAGAGCAGAGACACCAACATGTAAATGTTTAATACCTTACTCATTTTTATTTTAAATGGGCATTTATGAATGCCAGCTTATGCAGACTGAGCTACCAGCTTTGCTAGCCTTCACTTGCTTTTGAAACCAGCAGACTGCCTTCCAGCCTGTGCTGTTTCTCTTGGTGGTTGTTGGAACAAGTCACGTAGAGCCAACATCAGAATGTTTAAGATGAAAATTTTGTCACGGCCGGGTGCGACAGGAGAGGGGTTGTCGAGAGGGGTTGTAGAGGAAGACCATTGGGAGGTCCAGCCGAAGGGGTGTGTTGACACTGCCTCTGGGAATTTGGGGAAGCCCTGGGGAAACCCTTAAGCATTTTTCTGCCTTCTCCACCCTCAGGCCTTCTCGTGGGTACCCTTGACGTCGTGCTGGACTCCAGTGCCCGGGTGGCTCCTTACCGAATCCTGTACCAGACTCCTGACTCTTTGGTCTATTGGACCATTGCCTGTGGTAAGTAGTGATATTCAGAAATACCGAGAAACCTTATGATTCGTAACTTTCGGCCAGAGAGGAAGGAGCCTTTATTTGGGAATGCAGTCTCTTGGTATTTTAGGGTAATAACCATAGCCATTTTGGCAGATGAACCCCAAATCTCAATGGCTTAATGCAGGAGCGGTTTCTTTCTCACTCTGGTGAAGTCTTGTGTGGATCCTGTGGCCTCCTCCATTCGCAGTGACACAAAGCCTCCATAGGAGGACAACTTAGAAGGGGAAAGAGGGAGGTAGAGGCACACCTGCATTTAACTTCCTTGGCCCAGACGTGTCACACGCCACCTCCACTCACACTCTGTTGGCTTGAACCAGTCACACGACTCCAACCTAACTCCATGGGCAGCTGGGAAACGAAGAGAAACACGTGAAACACTTGAGTGTACTAAGTGATACACACATATCCTAGCACAGTGCTTCCTCCTTGGGTAGGGATCAATTCTTTTGCCTGATGATAGTCTGAAATAATGTCCTGTGTTTAAAATGGTGATCAACAGCTCTGCCATTGTTGGATCTCTCACAAGAATGTTTCATCCAAAGTGGCCAAGGTTTTATAGTTATTCATTTGCCTGTGCCTTTACAAATAACCATAGGAAAAGCAAGGACACAGAACACTTTTCTTTTCATTTTTTACTGCCACTTGGTTTTTATTATTATTAATAATAAACTTTATATTTTATTTTATTTTTATTATTTTATTATTATTATTTTTTAATTTACATCCAAGTTAGTTAGCATATAGTGCAACAATGATTTCAGGAGTAGATTCCTTAGTGCCCCTTACCCATTTAGCCCATCCCCCCTCCCACACCCCCTCCAGTAACCCTCTGTTTGTTCTCCATGTTTATGAGTCTCTTCTGTTTTGTCCCCCTCCCTGTTTTTATATTATTTTTGTTTCCCTTCCCTTATGTTCATCTGTTTTGTCTCTTAAAGTCTTCATATGAGTGAAGTCATATGATTTTTGTCTTTCTCTGACTAATTTCACTTAGCATAATACCCTCCAGTTCCATCCACATAGTTGCAAATGGCAAGATTTCATTCTTTTTGATTGCTGAGTAATACTCCATTGTGTGTGTATATATATCTATATATCTATATCTATCTATATATATATATATATCTATATATATATATACCACATCTTCTTTATCCATTCATCCATCAATGGACATTTGGGCTCTTTCCATACCTTGGCTATTGTGGATAGTGCTGCCCTAAACATGGGGGTGCATGTGTCCCTTCGAAACGGCACACCTGTATCCCTTGTATAAATACCTAGTGGTGCAACTGCTGGGTTTTAGGGTAGTTCTATTTTTAATCTTTTGAGGAACCTCCATACTGTCTTCCAGAGTGGCTGCACCAGCTTGCATTCCCAACAACAATGCAAGAGAGATCCTCTTTCTCCACATCCTCGCCAACATCTGTTGTTGCCTGAGTTGTCAATGTGAGCCATTTTGACACGTGTAAGGTGATATCTCATTGTGGTTTTGATTTGTGTTTCCCTGATGATGAGTGAAGTTGAGCATTTTTTCATGTGTCAGTTGGCCATCTGGATGTCTTCTTTGGAGAAGTGTCTGTTCATGTCTTTTGCCCATTTCTTCACTGGGTTATTTGTTTTTTGGATGTTGAGTTTGATAAGTTCTTTATAGATTTTGGATACTAGCTCTTTATCTGCTATGTCATTTGCAAATATCCTCTCCCATTCTGTAGGTTGCCTTTTAGTTTTGCTGATTGTTTCCTTTGCTGTGCAGAAGCTTTTTATTTTGATGAGGTCCCAGTAGTTCATTTTTGCTTTTGTTTCCCTTGCCTCCAGAGACGTGTTGAGTAAGAAGTTGCTGCGGCCAAGATCAAAGAGGTTTTTGCCTGCTTTCTCCACTAGGATTTTGATGGCTTCCTGTCTTATGTTTAGGTCTTTCATCTACTTTGAGTTTATTTTTGTGTATGGTATATGAAAGTAGTCCAGGTTCATTTTTCTTCATGTCGCTGTCCAGTTTTCCCAGCACCACTTGCTGAAGAGACTGTCTTTATTCCGTTGGATAGTCTTTCCTGCTTTGTCAAAGATGAGTTAGCCACACGTTTGTGGGTCCATTTCTGGGTTCTCTATTCTGTTCCATTGATCTGAGTGTCTGTTCTTATGCCAATACCATACTGTCTTGATGATTGCAGCTTTGTAGTATAGCTTGAAGTCCAGGATTGTGATGCCTCCTTTGGTTTTCTTTTTCAAGGTTGCTTTGGCTATTTGGGGTCTTTTCTGGTTCAATTCAAATTAGACTTTATTTTTTTAGAACAGTTTTAGATTTATAGAAAAATTGAGTAGATAGTTCAGAGAGCACCTATCTGCCCTTCACACACATTGTTTCCTTTATTATTAACATCTTACTATGGTACATTTGTTTTAGCTAATGAGCTCATATTGATACACTATTACTAAACAAAATCCATAGCTTATTTAGATTTCCTTAGTTTTTTTTTTTTAATTTTTTAAGTTTATTTTTTATTTTTTTGAGAGAGACATAGCAAGTGAGGGAGGGGCAGAGAGAGAGAGCGGGAGACAGAAACCCAAACAGGCTCCATGCTGTCAGCACAGAGCTGATTGCAAGGCTCAGACTCATGAACCATGAGATCATGACCTGAGCTGAAGTCGAGTCAGACATTTAACCAACTGAGCCACCCAGGCACCCCTTGATTCCCTTAGTTTTTACTTAATGTCCTTTTTCTGTTCCAAGATCCTATCCAGGATACTATATTTTGTTGTCATGTCTCTTTAGGTTCTTCTTGGCTGTGGAAGTTTCTCAGGCTTCCCTTGTTTTTGATGACCTTGCCACTTTTAAAGGATACTAGTCAGGTATATTATAGAAGGTCCCTCTATTGGAATTTGATGTTTTCCTCATGATTAAGCTGAGGTGATGGATTTTTACTGAGGAACATCACAGAGATAAAGTGCTATTTTTATCACATTATGTCAAGCAAGGGTACATATTGTCAATGTATGACTGATGATGTTTTCTTTGATCACCCAGCGGAAGTAGTGTTTTTTGGGTTTCTCCACTGTTAAGTTACTATTTTTTCCTCCTCTCCATGCTGTATACTCTCAGGGAAGAAGTCACTATGCACAGCCCACCCTTAAGGAGTGGGGAATTTTAATTTATTCAATTATTTTTATCAGTGTGGAATCATATATATTTATTGGGGCAGTCCAGTACCACTTTATTTTGTTGCTCAAATCATTCTAGCTTTGGCCATTGGGAGCTTTTTCAGTTGACTTTGTTCAGTCTTTGAACTGATCTCTACTCAGTAGGAAGTGCTGTGCTCGGATCTAAAGATACAGAAATAATTAGATCCGGTCTCTGCTCTTGAGAACATAAGTAAATATTCAGTTATAGCCCAGTGTGAACCAGTACCACACGCTGCCAGTTGATTGCAGGGTGCCCAACTAAAGTCAGGAATCTCAGCTGGCCTTTTACATAGGTAGGGGAAATGATCTGGGTGTGAGTCCCAGCTGCCGGAAGGCTCCAGTGCTCTATTCATGCTCCCTCAAGGATTTAATGGTACCTGAAATTCTAACATTGTAGTGTTGTATCCCTTTCAAGTTACTCTGGTTAAGATGCAAACCGCCCCATGAGACATGATGGAATTAATCAGTCATTTATGCATTCTGGTGAATGAAGGAATGGCATCAGGGTGCAGGGCATGGAGAAAACCACCTAGGGGTGAAGGGTGGGGATTGGAGTGAGAGGAAGGAGATAAAGGCTAAAGGAAGAGGGAAGCTGGGACCCTGAAGAAGACAGACTTACCAGTGTAACCCAGGCTCCTATAAGTTAACATTCCAGCCATCTGTGCCATTTATTCAATACAAAAGGGAAGAACCCAATAGCTACTGTAGAGTGGGGAATGCCCTGGGGTGGTTGGTGAGGAAAGTGTCACATTTAGTTGGCAAATATTCTAGAATCCTGTTAAAATAGACATCGTAGCCAGCAAGTGAAGAAATAAAAAGAAAGGGAATTAGAAATCAGACAGAACCACTAAACTACTTGACTTAACATGTGTGTGCAAAGGACACTTTCACACATTCTCTTTCACCTTCCAGCCTAGCACTTGTGCCCAGAGGCTTTTGAGATCCTTTGGATCCTGGAGCTCCTTAGAGCTCTCCTATCTGCCTTTCTAGTGCTCTAGGTGCCTGCCCTTCCCAGGTCAGTGTGCTTTTACACTTCTATGAGCTGCTGGTTTGTGCCTCATGACTCTTCTTTTCCTGCCCTCTCAGCCTTAACCCTTTTTTTTTGTTTTGTTTTGTTTTGTTTTGCCTGTTACCTGACATTACTACTCTTCAGTTTGTTTCTGGGACTTTGCCATTCTACGAAGCACATGCTTCTGTGAAAGCTCATGTGGGAAAGAGCCCAGAGTTACAAAGCTGAATTGTTCCTGAATTATTTGCCAAAACAAGGCTAAGGAACACTAGGCAGTAAGTGCTGATGGCATAATTTATACCACAAAGAGATGTACTTTCATTTTCCCAGTAAGTAATGCCTGTCACAACTGTATGATCTCATTATCATAAACCCAGAACAGTTTTAGCTTTTGTATGTATTGATTACCCATAGAGAGAGCTCCAGAATTTCCTTGTGGAAGACTCCACGGAAGTGACAACCACCGTGAAAGTCCCATTCACCCATTAGCCCTTCTTATCGATTTCCATTTAAAACCCAAATTGCTGGCTCCCTTTCAGGAGAGGATTTTGAGAGCGGAAGCTGCCAGCTTTCAGATTTCTCTGATAGGCTGACCTTCTGGTTTGTAATTTTAGTGTTATTTTTTGTAAACTACAGAGTTGGTATTGGTGAGACAGTATGTCAAGAGCTTTTTAATTTGCTTCAGTTTCTTGAGTCTTTGCTGTAGGGAGAAGCTTCAGCAGAAAACTGGGTGAGTCTAACTCACTGCCCTGTAGAACCCATAGCATTACAAAACCTTGTGTGCCATGCACCTTGTTAACCGTCAACATGTCAATTGAATTGAAGGAAGCATCTACTGTCAGAGTCTTGACGTAGACTACTTTCTATAGAAGAGCAGTGGTAAATCCTATTCGTTTGACTTGCCTTTCACTTGAGCCACAAAGAGCCAGGCAGAAGGAGTCTTATGGGCCTAGTCTCACTTGCTCCCAATATAATAATCACCTGGCCCTTGGCGATAATTATGATCCATAAAGAAGAATGGGAAAAACAGGAGTTATTTGGTAAAACACTATTTTCATATGCTTCTTCTAATCTTTTAACGGTTGTATCCAGATTGGTTTGAAGAAATTGATGCTTTACATTTCCTTGAGACCTTTAATTGGGAAGGAGAGCCAAAAACCTTCCTAATAATGGCCGTGTCTTTTCACTACTGCCCAAAATGAAGCCACCATTCTCTTTGGTTGATATTCCATCACACCATCAATTGTAGCTTGCTGAAGTGCGTTTTGCTCAGTGGTTTATGCAGTGAATTATACCTTTTGCGATCTCTAAGATCATAAAGAAAGCAGTATCCTAGGGATTTGGACAGCCAGCTTTGTTGAGCTCGTTATATTCTGACAGTCGCCCCCACTCCCCACCAGTCAGTTGACTAACTGTTTTGCACCTGAGACTCTCACTAGGGCGCTAAACAGCTATAGGTCTTCCCCCAGCAGCTAGTGTTTTGGACTTGGTGCCCCAGAGGCAGGAGAGAGCCTAGTTCTCTCTGTCCTCCTTGGCCTTAAGTGGATTTAAGTAGAAGGCAACCCATTTGGCTTTCCCCATTAGAAGAACTAGAGAAGGTTCTAACAGTAAGAAGGGTTATACAACCTCAGTGAAAATACAGACACATAAAAATGGTGGTATTTCCAAGGACGTTGTCTACAGAGGAAGTCTGGGACCGCCAAGAAGAGCAACAAACAGAAAGAAAGAAGGAGCTGTTGACAGTTCCCTCTAGATATATCTGACCTTCCAGCAGGACTGATAAAGGAAACAGGGTGGAGGATGTGTGTTTGATGGGCATTTCACAGATGACACAGCCCTGCATGCTGCCTTGATTTGGCTGCCTATTGATTTAATTTCTCTTTTCTTTACCATCCCAGAATTTCATCTGGGCCTAGAGGTTCATTCAGAACTAAGTCTTTGCTGTAAGAGAAGCTTTTTCAGAACTGAAAGATATTTTAGCTGCTATCTTGTCCAACATCTTTATTTTAATAGGATAGAGGCAAGGGGAATCGCCCAGGTTCACAATGCTAGCTGTAGCTGGTTAGTGCAGAGCTGAGACCAAGTTCTCAGCTCTCCCCCTTCCCAGCCTAGCAACACCATCCTGGCTTTTATGATTAAACATTCTTTTAGTCAGCAACTGGTAAGACCCAGAGTTTAATTAAAGATTGCTAATTCTGTTTCTGCCATTTCTCTACAATTGATAGAGAAAATGTGGGGGTAATTTAGTTGCCATCCACATGAGGTACACGTAGTGTGGAAGTTGCTATTTTATAATCCTTTCTTGGTCTGTGTACCTCAAGAACTACTCTCGTATCCTTGGGAACATAGCAGCTTAAAAAAAAAAAGAACTTCCTTTTTTTCTTTAAGCAATACATGTTCATTGCAGGAAATTAGAAAATATAGAATAAGAAAAAAGAATAAAAATTTGAAAACAGTACCACCCTCCAAATCACCTTTCAGACTTTGTGTGTGTGTGTGTCTATACATACACTTACATAGGTATATTTGTGCATACATACATCTATGTATAGACTTTCCACATTGATAAAACCTATTTCTCTAATGTCAGTTTTAATAGGTAGATAATATTTTATTGTGCATGTAACATAATTTATCTAACTGGCACAGTATTATTGGAAATGTGGGTCTTCCCCCCCCCCCAATGTTAATTGCATGTTGAACAGCCTTAATCAGTATCCTCTGAAAAAAATCTTTTCACATTCCTTTAATTATCACTTGAGGATAAATTTATAGAAATAGTTATGCTGAGCCAAAAACACACACATATCTGTAAGGCTTTTAGTATTTCTAGCTTGATTGCCTTCCAGAAAGATAGCCGTTTACATTCTTTCCATCAGAGTGGGAGAGGACCTTGGCACTTAAGTGAAAAAGTAAAATAAACCACTGATTCTTATAGTCAGGGCTGGATGAGTTACCTGGGTTTCTCTTTTGTCAAAGTGTTACGAAGCTATGAGCATATTGTTATGACCGGTAAGAGATTATAAACAGAGTTATATGAGAAGCTTACAGGGGCTGCTGGGCAGTTCAGTCAGTTAAATATCTGACTTCGGCTCAGGTCATGATCTTGTGTTTCATGAGTTCAAGCCCCACGTCGGGCTCTGTGCTGACACCTCAGAGCCTGGAGCCTGCTTCCAGTTCTATGTCTCCTTCTCTCTCTACCCCTCCCCTGCTCACACTCTGTACCTCTCTCTCAAAAATAAATAAACATTTAAAAATATGTTAAAAAAATAAGAAGTGGGGCGCCTGGGTGGCTCAGTCAGTTAAGCGTCTGACTTTGGCCCAGGTCATGATCTCGCAGCCTATGAGTTCTGTGCAGACAGCTCAGAGCCTGGAGCCTGCTTCAGATTCTGTGTCCCCCTCTCTCTCTCTGCCCTTCCCCCTGCTCACACTCTGTCTGTCTCTCTCTCAAAAATGAATAAATGTGAAAAAAAAAAAGCTTACGATAGTTCCACAAGGAGTTCTATGCATGCCTTACTTCAATAATGTGTACACTTTGCAATCCAAACAGAATGATGCCATGGCCAGAGAGATTTCTGCTGAGTGCATGTTAGTCAGGCAAGGGTTAAACAGCTGATGTCTTAGTGCCCTGACATCGGACTTTCAAAATATCTTCTCCATCACAAGTCAAGATGAGATCTTTATGTTCTGCTACTTAGAGTGGCAAAGGCGACTGTTTATTTAGTGCTTTGTATTTTCTTGACCTGTGCTAAGGACTTCACATGCCCGTAGTATCTTCTTTGATTCTAGCACAAACCAATGTGGCAGGTGTTGTTACCTGTGTATTACAGATGAGGTGTTTGAAGCACAGAGAAATGAGCTAATTTACCTATGATCCCAAAGTCAGTATGTGTACTTTTGAAACCAGGTATACCTTTTTGACATCAAAGTCTGTGTTCTGCTCCGTGATATGGTTTTGGCTCCCCAATAACCAGGCTTGTTATTATTCCAGATAATCCAACCTCAGTCGTACTTACTGCACTTAAACATAGGTTTTGCATCACAAGGATATGTCTGCTGGATATCTATCCGTAGGGCCTTAGCCTTTGTTCTTAATCCTCAGAGGCCAGATCTGATAGAATCCATTTGTGGGTCCCTCTTAATGCTTTTTCCTTTTTATTTCCAGTAGTCTTTATGTGCTTTAAGATACATTTAAAGCTAGATGAAAGTTTAGGCTAGGATGATTTTGTATTTTTCATCATCTTAAATAATGTTTACATTTTGCCCAGGTATATGCACAGGGCCTGTGACTAGTATTCTTAAAAACAAAACAAAACAAAACATAAACAAAACTCTACTCTGAATGATAAAGATTCCCACTTTTCCAAAATTAATTTCTCGGTAACCTTAAGCCCATCAAGTGTCAATGTAGTTTTTATTACTGCAGAATGATTTAACTTGGGTTAACTTGGATTTCCTGAAGGGTTCTCATTCTCGACACCGGCTTTCTTTGTTGTTCCAGCTGAATGCACAGTCAGGTCAGCTTGTTTTTCTTGCTGTATCTCTGTAAATGAAGCCTTTTCCAGAAAATCGACAGCCAAGCCCTTCCTTTCTTATTCTGAGCGTCCAGCACATTCTGCTCAAACTGCTGGCTAAATAGACCTGTCCCTATTCACAGTCATGGCACAAGAGCTTCGTGTCATCTCACTTTAAAAAATAACAAAAGAAAAGTCCCAACATCTTAAATATTGCAGCCCTTGTATTTAGTTTCTTGAGAAACGAAAGAGCTATTTCTTTTTTTTTAATTTTTTTTCAATGTTTTTTTATTTATTTTTGGGACAGAGAGAGACAGAGCATGAACGGGGGAGGGGCAGAGAGAGAGGGAGACACAGAATCGGAAATAGGCTCCAGGCTCCGAGCCATCAGCCCAGAGCCTGACGCGGGGCTCGAACTCCCGGACCGCGAGATCGTGACCTGGCTGAAGTCGGACGCTTAACCGACTGCACCACCTAGGCGCCCCACCAAAGAGCTATTTCTAAGGAACATTTAGGATTGCAACATGGTGTTGTTGGAGTTTCGCTCCTTCCTAAAGAGTGGTCCGCCAGAGTGACAGTTGTTCCCAAACTGTTGGCAGGGCATTTGCTCTGTGATCTCTGAGATGTAACGTGGACTCTTTGTTCTGGAGTGAGAAGTGGACAGAAATGGACACCTGATTTCAGAAATACTTTTTATGAGACTGGCATCTTCAGAATCTGTTTTGTCTGCTGGGTGAGGAAATCAGGCTCTGCTTTATAGGTGTTGTCATACTTTTAGACTGTAGAACATGGAGCCCTGAACCCCTGTCTTCATTTACCCTTTGTGAATTTAGCAAAGCGTTCAGAGAATATGGTGCTTTTGTCTAGTAAGCAGTAAATGTAAAAGGTGTATTTCATTACTCACCCTGGAAAGTATCCGTTGGGTACAGATAAGTATCCATAGTTAATTCCTGAAACTACCATTGGCTGATGGCTTTCTTTTCTCCACTAATACATGAGACTTTCTTTTCTCCACTAGTATATGGTGATGATGGTTTCATATAATGGTACACAAGGTTCTTTCTTATCTAGAGCTCAGTCTTCTGGAACTTTGGAGTCTTAGATGTAGATGTAGCCAGAAGAAACCTCCAGAACCTGTTTGGTAGTACAGAAGCAGGCCCACGGCACTGAGTAAGCTGAAAGAGTTGCAAGACCTAAAGATGTTGAGATGTGCGGCATCAGCTCCTCAGTGAGCGGCTCATTCTAGAAGGCCGGCCTTTTCATGTGTCACTGAGAAGTGTGGGAGAAACAACAGGAGATGGAGAGCGGGACAGAAATAGCACAAGCAGCAGCAAGGGAGGAGGGCAGTGATGGTAACTGAAGATAGAAATGTGGGGATTCACATCCTGAGCAGCAAGAAGTATAGAGAAGAGCCAGTGGTGCAAATGGCGTTAGGTGGTAGAAGGTATAAGTTATGGACATGTTGGGTGGGACAACGGGGTGGAGAACAGGAGGTCTTGGGACAGCAGAGAAGGCAATAGGTGGGGAAACAATGTGTATAGTAAATCTGAACTTCACATGAGAGCAGGCGCCATTCAGGGTGGTATGGCCGTAGATTGTGAATCTGAACACGAATACAGGAGCGGTCAGATGGTTATTGGTAGATGGGAATCGGCCATAATGTTTTCGTATTATATCCATGAGAGTTGGAAGCATGAGTGAATGTGTGTTGAATGAGTGCATGCGTGCATATGCCATCTTTGCCGTGTGTGTGTTGGGAATGGGGTGGGTGTATGGGTGTACTTACAGGAATAGGTACACAAAGAACACTTTGAAGGCAGCATGTATGAAGCTGAAGGCATACCTGTTCTGTCCTAGGTCTTATAGCTGATGGACTTCTCTATCCAGGATAACTGAGGATTGGTGGGGTTGAACTGAGGTTGGGTTCCACAGCCAGTCTAACAGGGCGTCTAAAGTCAAGTATCTGATGTGACTACTTGGTCAAAGGCAGAGCACGGTGAGATACGAGTCAACAGTCAGACTACATGGAAACCTGCCTGTGAAAGGCATATCTGCAGTCGACAGAGGCAGGGGCAGAAGAGAAGCAAGATCAGACAGACGCTGGGAACTGTGCCCAATGGGTCTGCAGGACCTCGGCAGACTCGTGGGCCTCCAGGACTGACGCCGTCCTAAGGTGCATACATCTGACAGTGCAAACCAGCACAGATGGCCAGGGTGGAGGGCTCATGGCAGGCATTTACCGGGCTCTCTCTGTATTTCACAGCCAGTTATAGCTGGTGATGCTAGTAACCTGTTTACAGACAAGGAAGGACACAGTATATTTTAGAAAATTATCTAATGACTATTTAGAATTTTAAAGTCTCAAATGTTCTTCTTTGAGATGTATTTTTGAGAGAGAGAGAGAAAGAGAGAGAGTGCACAAGCAGGGGAGGGGCAGGGAGAGAGGAAGACACAGAATCCAAAGCAGGCTCCAGGCTCCAAGCTGTCAGCAGAGAGCTGGATGCAGGGCTCGAACTCGTGAACCGTGAGATCATGACCTGAGCTGAAGTTGGACACTTGACTGAGCCATCCAGGCTCCCCTGAAATCAAAAATGTTTTAAAGCTCT
Source organism: Prionailurus viverrinus (assembly GCF_022837055.1). NCBI lineage: Eukaryota > Metazoa > Chordata > Mammalia > Carnivora > Felidae > Prionailurus > Prionailurus viverrinus. Next base: position 85,818,314 of record NC_062564.1, read on the forward strand.
CTGGTAAACTATAGAATAACCCATTACCTAAATATTCCAAATGGGCATTCTTCTTTGCATCTGAAAAAATATTTCCTCCTTTCCAAAGTATGTCTGTGGACATTATTCTTTGGGATTTTTACAGCATTGCCCTGAAATCCGTAAGCGTTTGTTGTGTTTTTTGTTGCTGTTGTTCATTCATCTCCATTTCACAGATTAAACAGACTGTCTAAAGTGATCCAACCAGCCAGTGGCAGAGGGAGGGGGGCCCAGGTGTTCTGAGTTCTAGCTCTCGCCATAACGACATAGTACAGAATCATCAATTGCCCTCGCATGTGGTTGACTATGACCCCAAACGAGTGAGCCAGGGAAAATGCCCACAGGGAGCTATAATCTGTTCTCTCATGTTTTCACAGGACTGCCTCTCCACTAAGAAATCTGCTTTTCACCCTCTACGTCAGCATTCTGTGAAGGCAGTTTTGGTGTTTAAAGTAAAAGAAAATGAACTTGGGTTTTGTTTTGTTTTGCCTCTCCTTAAATAGTGGGTCTGAAACCTCTCAAGCCTACCTCATTCTCAAAGAGATTTTAGTTTTCCTCCTACAGTTCTGGTATCATTGTAGGCGCATCCGTGTCTCCCTTCCTTGTCAGGAGTCAGAATGAGATTCTGAGATACCTTGAGTTACTGGTGACAGAGAATAAAGAGGGAAGACACTATTAAGAAATCACATAAAAGGAAGCTTGGAAATTGAAAGAGATGCCAGGAGGTTGGATCAGTGGAGTCACAAAATCATTCCTTAATTCTGGAATGAGCAGTGCATACAATTTACATATATGGCATATGAATGATTTATAAAACATTGTTTTTCTGCAAGATCGTTAACAATCCCAGGGCAAGAATAAAAGGGGAGGGGATTTAGTCCAGTGTTTACAGCCACATCCTGACGGCCTCTGTGTTATGCCCTGCAGTTGTGAGCAGAGAAGTGCCTGTTACATAGGCTACAGGCTAGGATTGTTTAAATGTGGAGGTTGCCAGGCGAGGTGACTTATGCTTCTTATTCCCTACCCGAGTGTAGAGACTTGGTCGGAGGCTGTGAGGATGACCTCATCCCATTACATTTCAAGGCAGCTGTGCCCGTGAGAGCCAGGCGGCTGTTCCCTAGCGATAGTCCATTTTCACATCTCATTCATAATTGAAGTGAGTGGGGATAATTTTTGCCCATTATAGGAGGTGGTTACATCAGACCTCCAGTGGCATACCAAAGCTCTCATTATTGCAGCTTAACAAAAGTAACCTAGTCTCCTAGCAAGATCTACGTTACTCTGTGACGTGCAGGTTCTAGGAGGGAGAAAAATGGAAGATAGTGCTCAAGTCCCAATCCATAAAAGTGAACGGGAGAGATGCTGCTACCTTCTACGTGGAAACAGTGTGCAAAAAGTGTCTGAACTCACCTGGTCAGACTTGACTATAACACAGTACTTGCTCTTGGGTTTTCACATCGCTATTTGTCCTCTGCTTCTCCTCTGAAGAGGAGAAAGCAGTTAAATGCAGCTGTCTCCTTTAGTGACATTGCATATTGATGAATTGAGCCCGTTTACATATCTTTTAAATTCCGAAAATTCTGTTATCATCTTTACATTCGTACAGGTGGTTCCAGAAAAGAAATCACCGAACACTGGGAATGGCTTGAGCAGAATCTGCTGCAGACACTCTCCATCTTTGAAAACGAGAATGATATCACCACTTTTGTGAGAGGAAAAATACAGGTAGTGGGTTGTCTGTTTTGTTTAGTTTTAACTTTTAATTGGAAATAATTTCAAACTTACGGAAAAGTTGTAAAAATAAGAATTGTGTAAAGCCATACCTGTAGACCATCTGCATATTCTCCTGTTGTTAACATTATACCCGGCTACAGTATCGTGTGAGTGCTCATTTACTTTCTATTTGAGAGGAATTTCCTCCAAGTGCCTCACTGTGTATTTCTAAGAATGTTCTATTGAATAATAACACTGCAGTTATCACCCACAATAAATTTAACATTCACATCATACCTTAATATTTGGCACATATTCCAATTTTGTTAATTGACCCAATGTACAACATTTTTTTCTTTTCAGTCCAGCACAAGATCTAGCTTAGGAAGCTGTTGAGTTGGTTTTCGTCTGTTGTCTTCTTCAATCTGAACATTTCTATAGCCTTTCTCTGTCTTTTATGACATTCATGATTTTAAGTATAAGTTCTGGTTTTTTTTAATGGGATTTTTTCATTTTGGGTTTTGTCTGATATTTCCTATGATTTGATTCTGATTATGTATTCCCAGGTGGAACACTTCATAAGTGATCTTATGTGCTTTTAAGAGTATCAGTTCTGGGGACACATGATACCCATCTCCCCTCGTTGGGCGATATAACCCCAGCCAGGTGTTACCTACCCAGTTTCTCCACTGTAGAGTTACTAATTTTGCCTCTTCAAATAATAAACAATTTGGACTTTTCTGTAGGAAAACATTTTAAGGCTACACAAATATCCTATTCCTTATCAAAATTTCCCCATGATTTAGTGAGGAATCATCCCTTGACGATTTTTTTTTGTCTGAACCAATCTTTGCTGTGATGTTTTTACAAACTGATAATTTTCCAACTCCAGCATTCTCTATAAGAATGCTATTCTACTATAAGCAAGGGCTCTCTCGTCATTTATTTTTCTATTTGTTTTGGTATCGACTCATGGATTCCTGTTTTTCGGTTGTTAATGTTTCATTACTGGGCTTAATTATTTTGGTACCCACACTATCCCAGGTTTAGCTAGAGGAAACACCTACAGATTGCCTCCTTTGTCCTTGTGACATGTCCCTGTTGCTTTTTTGAGCACTTCTTTACTTCTGCTATAGCAGGATGTCCTAGACTCCTCTGCACTTTCTCCGTCCCAGTCCTGGAATCAGCCATTTGTTTCCGTTTGCTTTCAGTTTCAGGCCCTATCTCCTTTCCCACATAGTTTAATATTATTTTTTGCATGCAGAAAATTTTAACATACTTCCGAAAGTTTAAATTCCTCAAAATGTTACTCCCTTCTGCAGTCTTGCTATCCTGTTCTCCCCAACCCCTTGCAATTAACCAACCTCATTGTTATCGGGCCTATGCTTCCTGTGTTTCTTTTTGTGAAAAGAGGCTGGTATATGTTTTGTTTTGTTTTTTAATTTCTCTTTAATTCTTACACATAAGCCTTCATGTATATATGCTCCTCTGCATTTGCCCTTTTCAGTCAGTAACTCTTGGGTAACACCTCATATCAGTTCATAGAGAGTATCCACATGTTGTGTGTGATTATTTGTTATTTAAAAAACATTTTGATAGTTTGGTTTTTATGTTGAAATATTATTAATTTTTAGATTTACAGAAGAACTGTAAAGATAGGACAGAGAATTCCCATAGAGCCTACCACTCAGCTTCCATTAATATTAATATCTTCTATAACCATAGTATATTTATCAAAACTAAGAAATTAACATTAATGCAATATTGCTAACTAAAGGCTTAATTTGGATTTTACCAGTTTTGTCATTTCATGTCCTTTTTTATTCCATGATCCAATCCAGGTTCCCATGTTGCATTTAGTGCCTAATTCTTTTTAATGGGTGCATATTACGTGTGTACATACCATAGAGAACTCAGCACTCTCTTATGCTTGAACATTTAAGTGGTTTACGATATTTTATAATTATACTTATCTGTCTACATATACACACATACACACAAATATACAGTATATGCATGAATTATACTTCATGCATATAGTAATAAACATGTATGTATATATGCATGTGTATTTTTGTATTGTAGGGATGTATCTTTAAGATAAACTGGTAGAATAGAAAATGCATGTAGAAAATGCTGAATATTACCAAATGCCCCCTCCCCCCACTACAGAAATTGTCACCTTTTACATTCCCATTGGCTTGTAGGGGAATGCCTGTTTCCCCACAGGATAATCCACCCACAGGTAGATTATCAAGCTTTTGAGTTTTTGTCAATCTGATGGGAGAAAAATATTTTAGTGTTGTTTTAATTTGTATTTACCTCACTTATAAGTGAAGTTGAACATCTCAGGTATTTAATGGCCATTTTTATATAGCTATAGATTGTCTGCTGGTGTCTTTTGCCTATTTTTCTATGGGACTTTGGTCTTATTTTTCTTTAATTTTTAAAAGTTCTTTTTTATAAAAGCCATTAGTCTTTTGTCGGTGATATTTTCTCTGAATTTGTCATTTGTCTTTTGACTTTGCTCATGATAGTTTTTGCCATGGGACGCTTAAATGTTTTATTTAGTCGAGATTAGAAATTCTTTCCAGATTTTTAGTCGTAGTTAGAAAGCCTTTCTTTATACGCCGATTAAGGAAGAATTCTAGGAAGTGATCTGATAGTTTGCTTCTCATTAAAATTCCACAGGTGGTCAATTTCTGTTTGATTTCTTCTCCTTCACTGAACTTTTACATGAGCAAGTAGTAATTTCATAATCTGAAAAAGAAGTGGAATTTCATTGCTATTTAGGGTCTAATGTTGTGGAAGGAGAGAACTGAATTTTACCTGGACCACATAAAATTAGAGAGGGCTAAGTAGCACAAAAACACATACAACTCATCACCCTCTCCCTTTCTCCCTCCCTTTGCCCCTCAAGATGGATATTTATCACTGCTTCAAGACGGCTGATTTCAGTTCATTTCTACTCTGTTGTAATTAAAGAGACTAGACACGTAATGAAGAGGGTAAAAATGAGAGCAAGGAGGACATTGGAAAGGTTCAGTTCACCTCCTGGGAGGAGGTGAGAGCTTCCAAACAAAAAAGGGGTTCCTGAGTAATGGAGAGTTGTGTTACTGATAAAACCCATCTGATTTTATAACTTCTTCATTTCATTTCTGAGTCACGTACTGACCTTCTGGGAAGTAATGTAAATGGAGAGAGTGTGAGTTTCCTCATTTGACCGCGTCATAGGGGGCAGCGACTGGTGCCAGAAAGGGCGTGAGGCCTCTTTCCCATCCAGGAGCCACTACTGAGGTTCTCCCTTACAATTTCCTAGTCCTCCCTCAGATGGCGTGTCTTTGGATGATAGATACAAATAAAGAGCTAGAGGAGGAAACTGAAACTTAGAAGTGACAATAGCCAGGAGGAAAACAAAAACAAACGTGAAAAACAAAAAATAAAACAAGAACCAATTATGTCAAATAGCTGTTCTTCTCACTGTTTTTATTACACCCAAAATGTCACATTTAATTCCCCTGAAACCAATTATGAAGAAGGAATTGCTATTAATGCAATTATGTGTGAAAGAATGTCATTCATGTGCAAATGAATGGTTTAAGCATTCCCAGTTGTCCAGTAATGAAGGGAACCAACAAATTTATTTATTTTGAGATTTAATTAACTTTTATAAATTATAAATATAATAATTAACTACAGAGGCAGCCATAATCCAAACCCATAGAGTGTATTTCTTTCTAGATTTCTGGAGTGCATTTTATCATAATAGTAGTCTTACCGTACTATACAGTTTTGTATCATGTCTTTGTTTCCTTGACTGGTATTGTTATATAATTTTTAGTTGTTGTTTTAATAATGGCATATCAGCCCACTATTGACCTTACAATTCCTCTCTTTCTAGAAGTCTCCCTAGCTTCTAGGCCAAGGGGAACAGACACAAACAGTAATATAATGCAGTGAACACTTGTGTTCATATAAGGTTTCTTATAGTTTTTAAGACAGAGACAGAATGCGAGTGGGTTAGGGGCAGAGAGAGAGGGAGATACAGAATCCGAAGCAGGCTCCAGGCTCTGAGCTGTCAGCACAGAGCCTGATGCAGGGCTTGAACTCATGAGCTGTGAGATCATGACCTGAGCCAAAGTCGGATGCTCAATCGACTGAGCCACCCAGGCGCCCCTCTCCTTCTTTTATGTTCTACAGGCTCTACATAACATACAATTGGTTGCCTTGATTCCAGGCAACAGCTCCACATATAATCCAAATACTTGGGAGGTCCAATATAAATTTAAATATGCAAAGGACACTGATAGAGAATTCACAAAAAGGAAAATTAACTTAGCAAACATTAAAAAAAAGTCCAACCTCATAATCAATCAAAGACAGAAAATTAAAACAAGACCTATTAACTTTGCAAAACCATTTAAACAACCAGATTGTTGAAAAGTAAGCAAATTACACAGGGATTCCAATACACTGATAATCTCTAGTAAGGTCCATTAAATTAAAAAAATAAAGGAAGGAGATATTCATCCCTTTGTTCCATCATCCAGTCCACCTGGCTAAAAAATTATAGCAGACTAAGGAGAGGTTCTTCATTCTGGATCCTCTCTTTTCTTAAAGGTGGGGAAGTTGGGAGTTGAACCTTAATAGGGACCATTACCTTTACTCTTGAAATTATTTGGCAAGGCTTGGTCTGTTGACATTAGTGTATTAGGCCCTGGAGTGTTCCAGAGTATTGTTTCTCAATTCAGTAGCCTCATAAATTATCTCATAAATTTAGATGAGCATTCTAAAAGTGTGGTATTTAGTAGATCTTGGATAATGTAGTTTGAATATTTTTCCACTCAAAAAAAGGGTATCATTTGGTTTGTTATACATCACTTCCTTCTAATAGTCTCCTTATCCTGACTTTAGGTCCAAGCCCTGCTAAGTGGTCCAGGAAAGAGCAAGTATTAGCCCACTTGAGGGTCTCCAAGCTTACTCTCAGTCTATTGGCCATCAGGATTGCCTAGGAACCTGACTGCTACTAGTTATTAGTGGGTTCCCATTCAGTCACTTTTATTTATTTATTCGTTTATTTCTTCTTATATAAAAATTTTCGATCCCCCTCTAAAGGCACTGATAACTTGAAATGTCACACAGGCTGTAGGTGTATTTGCCAATTGGGAAAGGTTTTTCCATCCTTCTTCTGAACTGGCTACTTCTTCCCACCCAGAGGTTCAGTGCCCTCATGCCACCTCATGGTTGTCTCAAGTTCCCTAATAGAGCACGCTACCAAAGCCCGCTCACCCCCAAAATAGCTTTAGTTCAAAATGGATCTTCCCTGGTCTCCATCAAAGCCAACCATCTCTATTCTTTCCATGTAGAAGTAGCTTTGAGAAAAGTAGAGCTTGACCTTTGGGATGGCTCTATCATGGTGAACTAGGAAAAGCAGTAGAACTTGCAAAATCTTTACATCTTCACATTTGGAAAATAAAACTATGGGCTTCATCCTAAGTGAACTTAATAACATGATTAGCACCAACAAACAGATACGCAGATCTATATTGTCATTTCAAAATCTTTTAGTACGCAGATGCTCCTTGGTAACTGGCTTAGAATTTGGGGGTTGCCTTCGAAAATAATTGATCAATTTTAAAGAAAATTCTAGCATTAGAAATTGTTCTCTTCTTTCCTCTCCAATATCTATAGCATACAGAAAAAAGCAGCCCCAGTCGTATTAATACTGGCTGCATGCTTTATTTTATCCTCGCTTAGGGCATCATTGCAGAGTATAACAAGATCAACGATGTGAAGGAAGATGATGACACGGAGAAGTTTAAAGAAGCCATCGTGAAATTCCACAGGCTGTTTGGGATGCCCGAGGAAGAGAAGCTCGTCAACTATTATTCTTGTAGCTACTGGAAGGGGAAGGTCCCCCGTCAGGGTTGGATGTACCTCAGTATTAACCACCTTTGCTTTTACTCTTTCCTTATGGGAAGGGAAGGTGAGTTGTCTAGAGTTCCAGGGGGAAGCTTGGGAGAGTCTGCTGAGGTTCACCCTGAACTCATAAACCACATCAAAGTGCCAAAAATAGGTCTGTAGTTATGACTGGGTCAACACTGTGTTTTAACTATTTAACAAGTGAAGTCAATTATTTTTGTCTAATACTTGTAAACAAAAATGGTTATTAAGTAATAAAGATTCACCAAAGTTATAGTTAATGCAGTTGACGTGAACTTAAATCCATAATGATTATGAACTCAGAATTTATGTGGTTTGAGTTTGTCTCTTCAGCAAACAAAATAGTATTAAATACAGGCATGCAAGCTCAAAGAAAAGGAGTGCACCGAGATTGGGGGTTGGGTTGTGAGGCTGAAGGATCCCCAGGGGCTTTGAAGGAGCCAGGTGTTGATCAGCCTTGTTCCCTGTGCTCAGCCAAGCTGGTAATCCGGTGGGTGGACATCACACAGCTTGAGAAGAATGCCACGCTGCTTCTCCCTGATGTGATCAAAGTGAGCACGAGGTCCAGCGAACATTTCTTCTCTGTATTTCTCAACATCAATGAGACTTTCAAGTTAATGGAGCAGCTCGCCAACATAGCCATGAGGCAACTTTTAGACAACGAGGGATTTGAACAAGATAGATCCCTGCCCAAACTGAAAAAGAAGTCTCCTAAAAAAGTGTCGGCTCTAAAACGGTAGGTGACAGAGACAGAGTCTTACACGCTGTAGAAAAAAGAAACCCTTACATTCTTTTATGAAATTTAACCTTTTCTTAACCACTTCAAGGGTTCTCAAGACTTTCCTGGGTATCGATACAGAACTGAAAGAGACTGTCTGAAGCAGTCACAGTTCAGTGAGTGAGGCAGACAGCCAGCTTTGGCACAAAGTGACAGGAACTCTTCCGGTCCTGTGGGCGGTGTGCCATGGGCACACGCACCGGGAGATGGGGCAGGGTGGTGGAAAAGGCCCTCAATGGAGGCTGCTTGGAGTGGACTCTCAGGAGGTAGTAGAAGTTGCCTATGTAGATTTAGTAGGATGGATATTTCAGGCAGAGGGAATAACCTGATGCAGGAATCACAAGGGAAGAGCATAGAGGGAAGTGAGTCCATTAATATCTGGAAAGTGGCAGGTCATGGGATGAAGAGAGGCTGCAGAGAAGCCGGGAAGTCTGGATGGGGGAGTGGGGCTAGAGAGAAGGCAAGGAAAAAGTCGGTGCTCTCAAGTGTGAGTGTATGCATGGAATTGTCCTGGACCGAGATGGGGAATGAGAGAGGGAGAGCATGTCTAAGGGATGGGAGAGCTCGGTTTTGATCATGTTGAGTTGCCTGCAGAGCATCACATTGGAGATTGGTCCAGTAACACATATGGAATTGGAAATTGCTGGCATATAGCTGGCAATTGGGACCTGACAAGAGATCACTGCAATTAAGATGCCTGGTGATTTGAAACGTGTTTCAGTCGAGTGGTTGTGGGTGAATGGTGTTACTGTGGTGGATTGAATAGCAGATGGAAGGCAAGGAGCGGGAATTAGGCAAGTATAGACTTGCTTTTTCAAGAAATGCAATGGGAAAGGAGGGGGTTGCTCTGATAGAACGTAAAAGATTTGAATATAGGATAGCCTGGGATGAGTTTGTGGTGAGGGTAGCTGCAGGGAAGGAGGGAGCACAGAGCTACAGCTGTAAGAAAACCAGTTATTTTAATAGTGACATCTGAAAGGGCCTGGAAAAAGATGCTTGTGTGTGCAGATGCCTCTCCCTCTGAAATGGAAAGGAAGTAAGAATAGGTGAGGATGGAGGTAATTTGCAAGTAGAAGGGAGGAGGGCATGGGAGGAGGGGAGCTCCTCTTTGCTGTGTGAAGCCAGAAACTCCACCACCCAGAGGTTGAGGTGGCATAGAAGTTTGACAGGAGAGGTTTGAACCACCGACCGACATGATGAGCAGGAAAAAGGAAAAAAGATTGTAGTCAAAGAGGACCGAGCTGAGGTTGGAAACTCTGGTTGTCGGAGAGATGGGTTGTTCCTGTGTCTCAGGCAATTTTGTTGTCTTTTTAGGTCAGACAGTGATAGCCAGCAGATTCATGAGGCTGGTTTGCATTCTCATTAGGTCTTTCTTAAAAGGTAAAGCCCAGAAAGTGGCTCTGGATAAATACAAATGGAATAATCTTGTTAGACCTTATTGTATTCCTTTGGAAAAAGAATGGATTTCCTATCCAGGCCTAGTTTTCCTAAGATTCTTGAACATTTATAGATATTGATTGTAAAACGACTACACAAGGGACCTAAATATATCAAAGTAGTTATATTACACTTTTGAGTCATAGGTTGGAGTTAGCTCCAGTAGAAAGCCAAGAAGGTAGGGATACGTCTGGCGAGATCGAGGGGCGGAGAGATGGGCTGGGGAACGTCCACTGACACGTCCTTGAGAAGGAACGGAAACCTTGCTCTTGGGTGAGGTGACACTGTTCCTGCCTTCCAGCGATCTTGATGCCAGGGCAAAGAGTGAGAGATACCGTGCACTTTTCCGACTGCCGAAAGATGAAAAACTAGACGGCCACACAGACTGCACCCTCTGGACTCCGTTCAACAAAATGCACATTTTGGGGCAGATGTTTGTGTCCACAAATTACATCTGCTTTACCAGCAAGGAGGAGAACCTGTGTAGCCTCATCATCCCACTCCGTGAGGTAGGTGTCAGCAGGAAATAGAGCTCTTAGGAGCTGCATTTGTAATACTCTTCCGTGTGAACCAGGAATGTTGTTTTTACCAGCATTTCGTTGGCTTTTAACCATAGGTGAATGCTCATAAGTCTTTGGTGGCACCTGCCACACCCTTTTGTGTGTTGTCATTGCTCTCAGTGACCTGTAAGAGCTTTTCTTCCTAGAAAAGTCAGCCTAGAGTTTTAAGATGGAGATTGCACTATTATTATTCAGGTGTGACGAGGCCAGACACATCAGATGGCTTGTTGACTCACAGTCCCTCTAGGAGAGGCCATGGGGGCACGTTGGGAAGCACACACTTGGTCCGCAGGCAGAGGGAGCCGTGAAAATGTGGGCAAGAGCCTTTCTTGTAGGGTGCCTGGTGGCCCTATCGGTGAAGTGTCCAACTTTGGCTTCAGGTCATGATCTCAAGATTCATGAATTAGAGCCCTGCATTGGGGTCTGCACTGACAGTGTGGAGCCTGCTTGAGATTCTCTCTTTCCCTCTCTCTTTCTGCCTTGCCTCCATTCTCACTTTTTCTTTGCCCCTCCCCTGCTGTCACTCTTTCTCTCTCTCTCTGTCAAAATAAATAAACTTAAAAAAAAAAAAAGCCTTTACTGTTATTTCCGTGGGAAGAGACAGGCAAGGCAGAGTAAACAGGTTTAAGATTGGCTAATCGGAATAATTTCAGCAGGCTGTGGGGCATAGGGGTTGTCCCTAGTTATCTGGTGTCTGGCCCCCCCAGTGATGAGGACAGGGATAGTGACCTTGAGTGTGAGAGCTGAATTAAATAAAGGAGGTGGGTGGGAAGTGTGGGCTCTGGATGGTTGGTTTGCACAGGAATGACCTGCTTACAGGTGAGTCTTTTATTATCCCTTGGAGCTTGCTAACTCTGGGAAGATGGTCCTCCCAGGGCTAGCAAGGCCCAGGATGTCAAAGCATCAGATATAGGAATGAAATGTAGTTACTACAACCTGCTCACAGCCTGAGAGCAGCTTGGTCACAAGGAAACACTCTAGATTGTCTAGATTGTGAATCAGAAAGCCAAGTGTTCTTCTTGTCTGTCAATTGATCTGTCAATTGCCCGCAGTAGAATCTCCGCAGTTGCTGGCCACAGAGGCAGATTCCTGAACCCGCCCTACATCTGAATCTCTGCAGGTTTAGGAATCTGTATTTTAATAAAGTCCCAGGCTGGTCTTCATGCACAATGAAGGCATTGTGCATTCTTACTCTCTACACATTCTTACTGTATCTGGGGAGGAGGTGGGTCCTATCATGTCTTCACGGAGGTAGATTGTTCTGGTACTTGTATGGAAATCTTGCCAGGAGGTTTGGAGTTAAGAAGGAACTCCATGTTAGGCTGTTGGAGGCTGGAAGTCTTACAGTCTTTTTTTTTTTTTTTTTAATTTTTTTTTTAACGTTTATTTATTTTTGAGACAGAGAGAGACAGAGCATGAACAGGGGAGGGGCAGAGACAGAGGGAGACACAAAATCTGAAACAGGCTCCAGGTTCTGAGTGGTCAGCACAGAGCCCGATGCGGGGCTCCAACTCACGGACGGTGAGATCATGACCTGAGCCGAAGTCAGACGCTTAAAGTTGTCCTGGTAACAACTTCAACACTCCCTGTTGCTTTTCTAGAAGTTAAGGTGGTTAGAAGCTTTGATTATATAATTAAGATTCACCCTTTGTTGAGATTCCCTGGAGTAAAGGATTCAAGTTTCCCTCTGCCTTCTTTTCTTAAAAAAAAAAAAAAAATTATGTAAGCAGATTTATTTTCTGGGTTTTTTTTTTTCTTCTTGTTTTAAGAATAATTCATGGGATGCCTGGGTGGCTCAGTCAGTTAAGTGTTTGACTTCGGCTCAAGTCATGATCTCCCGGTCTGTGAGTTCGAGCCCCACATCGGGCTCTGTGTTGACAGCTCAGAACCTGGAGCCTGCTTCGGATTCTGTGTCTCCCTCTCTCTCTGCCCCTCCCGTGCTTGCTCTCTCTCTCTCTCTCTCTCTCTCTCAAAAACAAATAAAAACAGTAACAAAAAAACAACCAAAAAACATTTTAAAAAAGCATAATTCACTATTATCACAGAAAATTTGTGAAAGTATATACAAAAAGAAAACAAAATTCACCCTTAGTTCCATCCATCAAAGATAGCCACTGTTAATCTGCTGTACGGCTTCCCAGGCTTTTTCTGTACTTTGCTGTGTATATGTCATTTATATTATTAAGACATAAAACATAGGGAATTTTTGTTTTTTACCTATTTCCCTTAATACTGAGTATATATTAACTTTTTCCCATATTATTAAATATTCTTTTACAGTGTAATTTTTAACAACTGCATATTATTCCATTAAATGTATGTATAAAGCTTATTTGCTCAGTTCCCTGTGGTTGGACCCTTGTATTGTTTTCATTGTCTCCCAATAATGTGTATAATTTTCCTTAAAGTATGAATTATAAATTCCTAAAAGCTGAATTGGTGGATCAAAAAGAATGCAAAATGTTAGGCAGTTGTCAAATCTAGTTCTCCTTCTCATAGTATGAGCTAACTGGTATTATAACACTTTTTGAGGCCAGGATATGTTGTGGGGGCAATTCTGAGACAGATAATTCAACAAGTACTGATGCTTGGCCCTGGAATGGATTTCATAACATTTCCCAGTAAATGTACCTTCTTTGCCATAGACTGTCATTAAACTTAATTTTCTTCCTCAAGTACTACCTACAAGCAAGTTACCTGCACCAGCAGGTTCTTTCTTCAAGAAACCCATTCCAGGATTAAGGATGTGTAGTTGTGAATCTGAGGGAGTCATCGCTCTGTTTATCCAGAGGAGGGTGCAGTGGAGGAGGTCATAAGCTGCTGTCGATATGTCCACTCTCCTGTTCACCACCTCCAGCTGGCTCTGTTTACCCTTCAGTGCAATATACAATACAATAGTGAGAGTTCAGGGCACCTGAGAGAATGGGGATTGATATTCTCAGCCCATCTTCTGCTTGCTTGTTTTCCCTAACAGGTGGTGGAGCAGAGATACTTCAGTTATATTTCAGGGTAAATCGGAGGAGGAGCGACAGTGGACGTAGCATTGAGGAATAAAGCACGTTGTGGTTGGTGGATGCAACTTTAAAGAACTAGCTCAATGAAACAGCAGTGACCTTCCCCTTAACCTGATGAATCTCCAAGATAGAATAATGATAGACCCCAATCCCGACTAGTGGGAGAAGCAAAGGACTTAATGTAATTTTTACTACCTTTAGGTAACCTTAATGACAGAAAAATGATGGCGTGGGCCCCCTACCCTCCACCCTCTACCACATACATGGGGTCTGTCTGAGCAGACAGAACTGAGTTAAGCTGATCTATGAGCAGCAGTCTCCATGGGAACATTACATCCTGCTTGAAATGGAAACTTTTAGGATTGTATAAACTAGGAATTACTGTTCCATTTGATTTTTTAAAAATAAGCCAAAATATTGACTGAATATTGTTAACATATATTTGACATATAGACTTAAGGTAGACCAAATCGACACAGAATCATGGAATCATGTTACTACAGATTTTGAAGAAATGACTGAGGCAGCAAAGCAGGAAGGTAGAGTGAACCAATTAGGTTCCTCATTAGATGGAGATTCCAGATGAAGTCTCCCTTTTTTTAATTATAAATTACCTTGCAAATAGTATATATTAAACATGAAGCTTTGATTAAATTCCAGTCTATTTTATAACCCAATTGGTAAGACAAACGTGTCTCATTAAACTAGAATACTAAAATGTAGCTGTTACCCTTTCTTTTGTCACAAAGCTTATGGGATAGGATTCTACCAGAAATCATTTGTCAGCAAAAAATATTTTGTAGTGCATGTGAGTATTCATATGTTTTATGTGGGAGCTTCCTGGTTGTTTCTGTGTTCATCTAGCTAAAGGTCTTTCCACTTTGACCTCATCAAGATTCACATGGCTATCTAGTTTTAGGTATGGAACTTGAACCTTTATTTCCCTTGGCATGTGTCATTTAGTCTGAGACATCTGGTGACCCAAAGAATCAGAAAAAAATTTATGAGAAAAGGAGTTTTTATAGGTCTTTTAAAAATAGGTATGATTTAACATGTTTTAAGTGCCATGGGAAAATCCTTCTCATGGTAAAGAAATTGTTTTTCCCATTTCTGCAGGTTTTTTGCATTAGGAAAAAAAAAAACATTTTTATGTGCAACTCCATGTATTTGGGATTCCTTTAAAATATATAAGTATATATCCAACTATATGTATTTATAAAATCTGAGAGTAGAAGTCAGGTTCTGCAGTTTTCCCTCCCTGGAGTGGTACCCATTTTGCACTTGGGGCGGTGCAGCTTTTCAGGCAACTGCAGCAGGTTTCTTAGCCTTGACGGGGGAAAAGATTTTAAAGTTCTGCTTTGGGGAGAATGTATTTAACATGAAAATGTTGATAAAGAAGTTCCAGTTGAACCTGTCTAGACTGCTCACAGGTGGAAGTGAAGAGGGGAAGCGAAATTGAACTTTAAGTATTATAGTCAGAGCTGCTGTAAATAAACCATTTATCTAGGGCTCGCTTTGAAATCTTTTTCCCTAATGTGCTAAAGAAAAATAGTTTTAAAAAAAAATTAATGTTTATTTTTGAGAGAGAGAGCCCGAGTGGGGGTGGGACAGAGAGAGAGGGGGAGACACAGAATCCGAAGCAGGCTCCAGTCTCTGAGCTGTCTGCACAGAGCCTGATGCAGGGCTCAAACCCTCGAGCCATGAGATCATGATGTGAGCCGAAGTCGGATACTTAACTGACTGAGCCACCCAGGTGCCCCAGAAAAAAATTTTTAATGTTTACTTTTGAGGGAGAGAGAGCATGCTGCATGTGAGCAAGGAAGGGGCAGAGTGGAGGAGGACAAAGGATCCGAAGCAGGCTCTGTGTTGACAGCAGAGAGCCTGACGCAGGGCTCAAACTCATGAACTGTGAGATCATGACCTGAGCCAAAGTCAGACGCTTAACTGACTGAGCCACCCAGGTGCCCCTAAAGAAAAATATTTTAATGCATTTATCTTACTTTCCAGGTGAGGGAAATCCTATTATAAAGCACCAAATGCGTGTCTTCAGTTCAGAGCTAAAACAGATGTCCTTCTTTCCTACTTGTCTCCTGATGTGGTAGATTCATTTCACCACACACATGCGCACACACACACAGAGTCAGCCAGTGCAGGCAGATAGGGTTGCAGTTAAGCTGTTTACATCGTGTCTGTTCAGAATGGAGCCTTTAAAAGTTTCAAGTGGAAAGAGGGGAGGGATGCAAAGCTCTGGAATTCCAATGAGATGTTTGAAAGGTTGGCAGCATTTTGAAAGCCATCCCAACATTAATCTTGGCAAAAAAGCACAAGTATCACGGGTTGTTTCTGTCTCTTATGGATGATGCAGCAGCCAGAAGTCGGCTCCTTTATGGCTTCGTTAAATTTTAATGAAAATCAAGGAGTTTCTTTGCAACACGTCTTCTAAAGCTTGGCCCTATCGACGCCTGGCCCACGGCGTCGAAAGGGCCAAGCTCTGTTGGGGGCCAGCTGCCCTGTGCACTGCAGGGTGTTTAGCGGCATCCCTGACTTCTACCTGTTAGATGCCACTGGTACCCTCCACTGTGGCAACCGGAAATGCCTCTAGATGTTGCCAAATGTCTCCCAGATAACAAAATCACTCCCAGTGTAGAACTGCTGATTTGGAAAGACCAGCAAGACAATTCCAGCTTCTGATAAGAGCTCCAGTTTGATTTGTTATGAGCTATTTTATTTTACTGGAACAGAGTCAAAGACTCTCATTCTGCCTCAGTAAAATACAGGTGGTTCCTCCAGAATATGAAGTGTTGTGTTCCTTGTTTCGTGCTGCTCGGAGGCTACTGCTGGGTGATCCCTGGAAAGTAATGCTTTGTTTCGTGTTTCATGTTTCTTTTCAGGTGACAATTGTGGAAAAGGCAGACAGCTCCAGCGTACTCCCCAGCCCTTTATCCATCAGCACCAGGAACAGGATGACCTTCCTATTTGCCAATTTGAAAGATAGAGACTTTCTAGTGCAGAGGATCTCTGATTTCCTGCAACAGACGACCTCCAAAATCTACTCGGACAAAGAGTTTGCAGGCAGCTACAACAGTTCAGATGACGAGGTCTGTGGGAGACGCCTGAGGGTATTTGCCTTCGTCCTACTCTGCCCCAGAATGTTCCCTTCCTCATCTGTTCTGTTTGATCTGCAAGCTCTGCAGCTGTGCTCAGATAAGGCTCCTCCCCTGATGCCCAGGGCAGTATCTGAGCAATAACTCATTTGAATCCCATGGAGTCTGTATTTGGGATCCCAGAGCTGGACAGAGCCTTGTAGATCATCTGGTCTAACCTGCCTATTTTATACTTGAAGAAATCATTGAGTGATGTGTCTTGTTTACACAACAAGTGGCTCTGGTCCATATAGTGACATTGTCGGGAATGCACAGAGGTCACTAAATAAAGTCTCAAATCTGAAATGCAACATCATGATGATGATTTTATTCTGATAAAAAATACCTATTGTGTCCCTTTTGAATTAGGCCCTGGGCCAACATCCAGGGAAATTGGCAGCTAAAACATAATTGTAAAGATGGTGACCTCACAAGGAATATCCCTGCCCCAGTCTACCCGGTCTGAGCTCGTGTGGGCACGAGGAGGCGGTCCCTCTGTCAATAAGCAGTTGATTTAGCCCCGTCATGCTTTGCCTGCATGCTAATCAGAGGCTAGCGGTCAACCAGTTTGTTGCAAAAATGCATCGGAAATTAGATGAAACGTGTTTTCAGCACTGAAGCTCTGTGTTCTGTGACCCACAAACCTGATAATCCCCGCCAAAATGCTGGCTTGCTGCCTTCCTCCTGCGTCTTCACACAGCAAGAACCATTTTGGGAACCATGATGTAGCTGTTGGTGTCTGTACAGAGGACACTGAAGAAGTAGCTTCTACGTCTGTCCCTTTCATTGTCTGTCCCTCTCTGCATCAGCAGGTGTATTCTCGGCCCAGCAGCCTTGTCTCCTCCAGCCCTCAGAGAAGCACGAGCTCCGAGGCCGATGGAGAGCGCCAGTTCAACCTGAACGGCAACAGCGTTCCCACAGCCACGCAGACCCTGATGACCATGTATCGGCGGCGGTCCCCCGAGGAATTCAACCCGAAGTTGGTGGGTGCCTCCTGCCCTTGCCTGAAACTTTTCTATATTAGAGCAATAACATTTAAAAATATTTGTAATCTAAGTAAACTGATAAATATTTCCATAAAGAAACATTTTCCTAGAAGCACAACAGATTTTTATCTAAATCTCTCATTCGATTGTAGAACAGATTCTTCAAAGAAGGAGATGAGTTGTAGAGTTATAGGTAACATTTGTTTTTTATCTCGTCTTGAGTGTTTAAGTCAGCCAACAAATAACTACGTAATCTCTCAGCCCATGTTTAAAAAACGTCAGCTCACTTTCACTCAGAGGTGTACACATAAAGCCATAAAGACAATTCACATTCTGCTGACCTGTTTCATAAGTGGAATTCTGATTCTGGTCTAGAAAGCTTCGAGGCAGGACCAGAGGCTGTGGTTCAGGGGTCAAATTAGGGAAGGACTGCAGAGAATCTGAGTTCTTTGTTCTCCTGAGTTCTGTCCAGAACAGAACCACTCCATTCACCAGGGGAAATGTTCTGACCTTCCATCCAACTTCTCCTGTCTGTCCCTGACATGCTTTGGCACGTAGTCATGTTTCATTATCCCTTTCAGGCCAAAGAGTTTTTGAAGGAGCAAGCTTGGAAGATTCACTTTGCCGAGTATGGGCAAGGGATCTGCATGTACCGCACAGAAAAGACCCGGGAGCTGGTGTTGAAGGGCATCCCGGAGAGCATGCGGGGGGACCTCTGGCTGCTACTGTCAGGTATGGACAGGCGTGGGGGGCGGGGCGTACTGGCCCCAGGGTGTGCAGGACCTCAGCGCGCCCCTTCTGCCTTCCCTCATGCACCTGGGCTCTTTTCAAATATGCAGTCCTCCAGTTCAGCACTACATCCCCTTTCCTTCCCAAAGTGTTGAAGTCCCTCGATAAAAACACAGGACGCATATACACCTGTCCAGATATTGAAGCCCCCATCCCCCAAATCCGCATAACCTCTTCCATCACTTCACTAATGCTATTTAGAAGAAGAGAGATCCTGAAGGGTAAGAGTACGATTCTTTGTGATTTTTGAAGTCCTTGTTCCTTTCCCAGCTGTGTCCACTTCGTTGAAAATGGGTCAGTGTGGCACATGCTCAGAGCCCTCATTAAGGTGGGGAGAGGGAGGAATGAGAAAGCCTCGTGCTTGGTTTCTGCCACCTCCTGCATTTGCTGGTTATCACATGGAGATGTGAAGGGGAGGCCAGAACGTGCACTAGAACTGAAGGCCCACCCAGGTCACACTTACACTCCAAGCTGGAGATGCCAGGAAAGACAGAAGGGGGTTGTCATGGACCTTTGGGTCCCCCTCCAGGCTCCTGCCCAAACACAGCCCTGTGGGGTCAGACCTTTGAGCCCTGCTGGAGACCAGAGGTTCTTCAGCTAGGCCCGTCATACCTTCCTCCAAGCCGAAAGCATCTAGGGGTCTGTTCTGTCATGAACATCCAGGGCGTTTTTTTGTTGTCACCAGTCTTTGTAAATCAGGTGCTTTACCTGGTTAGAGGCCTGAAATGTAATTGTTTTAAATAAGCTTATTTGAATATTTGTATATGAAACTAAGATGGTCTGACACAAGTGCCATTATCAAAACCTTTTATTTTAAAAATAACATTAAAATTAGAAGAAAAGTTACCAGACTTACAGGACAGCCTTAAACAAACAAACAGGTTGTAGCTCTTTCTAAAAGTAAATACAAATGGTAATCGCCCGTAATGAGATGTATTAACATCTCAGCAGTTGGGGGATAGAATCCTGAAAAATAATTGGCTCTATGTGTTTCATGTAAAACTAATTTGTTCTGCCCTCGTTCATATGGCTTTTTCGTTGTCCTTCAGTAGACCAGCCTTAGCTCCTCATTTAGAAATCCAAATTTGAGGGGCGCCTGGGTAGCTCAGCGGTTAAGCATCCGACTTTGGCTCAGGTCATGATCTCGCGGTTTGTGGGTTCGAGCCCCATGTCGGGCTCTGTGCTGACAGCTCGGAGACTGAAGCCTGCTTCAGATTCTGTGTCTCTCCATCTCTTGGCCCCTCCCCTGCTCATGCTCTGTGTCTCTCTGTCTCTCAATAATAAATAAATGTTAAAAAAATTAAAAGAAAAAAAAAAGAAATCCAAATTTGAGTCAAATGATCTCTGATTACACAAATCCAGCCCAAGAAGAGCCTTCCTGTCCGGTTTTCTGTCTTCCTTGTGTCTGGTGAACTAGTCACCTCGACAACTTGATTCAGATCGTTGATATTGTAAATACAAAATTTCTTTTTCATCCTCGTTCAAATCAGAAGTTACTTACAGCCACATTTTGGATGAAAACAAAGCTCAAAGTCAGCACCAAGAAACAGTACACAGTGGTACACAAGCACAGTTGCAGAGATGCATCTAGAGTTAGATCCAGTGTTTTCTTTAATGGTGATGGAGGCCCGAGGGTGGAGCGGGCTCCCTGCTGCCTCTGTTGGGTAGACAGCAGCCCCTGTTTCCATCCAGCTCCCTGGAGGTGGGGTGCATGTGAAGCCAGCCCACCCATGGGGAGAGCCCAGCTTCTGGTAGGGGAGCCTTGCCTGGGTACCGCCCTGCTCCTTGTGACTCTCAGGGCCATTGTACCAGGACCTGGCTCAGTGTACCCAGTGAAGTGAAGTGCAGGCCAGAGGGTAAGATATCTTTGCAAATCTCCCTTGAGAACAAAGCAAAAGCCAGTGTTAAGTTGCTGTCAACCAGACTGCCTTATCCAGGGTAAGTGTGAGTGGGAAGCCTGTCTCCCCGGGTGACTGTCATTGACAAGGCCCAGGCCACCCCAAGGGCTCTAATTTCTAATCAGTGAAATACAGATCAGTCTGTCCTGTGTTGTAGTGTGTGTGTATGTGTGTTTAACATGTGCATATATATGTGTGTGTGTGTGTGTGTGTGTGTGTGTGTGTGTGTGTAGAGAGAGAGAGAGAGAGAGAGAGAGAGGGAATTTATAATTACCTAAGTTGTATTTAAGTAGATTTTTATTTAGATATTCTCATATAGGGCTTTCTATCTTTAAGAATCTTAAAATGCAAGGATCTCAAACCAGTGATCCTCAACTCATTTCTCCATCCTCATCCCAACCACCTGGGAAACTCCCACCCATGAGGGTGGCTCACTGCTAGGAATGCCCACCCCACCCACCCCCCTGCACTTCTCCAAACCCCTCCACGTGCTGTAGCACCTCCTCCTACTCTTCAGTATGGCTGTTTGGACTCTTCAACGCTTATTCTTCAGCAAGCAGCGTGTGGACTCGTTTTGAGAGACAAAACTTCCCTTTTCAAGTGAAATCTTAAGGAAAACCCCAATAAAGTACCAGCAAAGCTGCTCTGGTTGAGGGAGGGCTGAGACGGGGAGGCTTCGGCTTACTCTTCCCCTAAGTGGCTCCCCAGGATTGTTCTTGGAAGTTCTGTGGAACACAGATTTTTCGCTTGCAAGCCCCTGCCTCGGGAGCTCTTTGAGCCCACGTCTGTGGGACGTCATTGTTATTTCGCAAGTGTCCTTGGAGCGGTGAGGAACGTGAAGGGGTTCAGTTGGGAAGCCATGTCTGCAGACCGAGGGCAGGGCTTGCACTTTTGGACGTTGTATCTGTTGGGTATTTCCTAGGTGCAATCAATGAGAAGGCCACACACCCTGGGTACTATGAAGATCTAGTGGAGAAGTCCATGGGCAAGTATAATCTCGCCACGGAGGAGATCGAGAGGGATTTACACCGCTCCCTTCCAGAACATCCAGCTTTCCAGAACGAGATGGGCATTGCTGCTCTACGGAGAGTCTTAACAGCTTACGCTTTTCGAAATCCTAATATAGGATATTGCCAGGTAAATGACACAGATGGTTTAGTTTTTTTTTTTTTTAATTGTTTATTAACCAGTAAGTAAGTGAGAAGAAGAAAGAAGAATGGTTAACTTCTAGAACCATCCCTGCACCTAAGTTTCTTGGCCTCAGCACTATAGACATTGTGGACTGGATAATTCTTTGTTTGTGCTTTGTAGGATGTTTAATAACATTCCCGTTTAATAACACATTTAATCACATCCACCCACTAAATGCTAGTAGAACCCCCTAGCTGGGACAACCAAAATGTCTTTAGGCATTGCTGAATACCCCCTGAGGAGCAAAATCTCCGTGAGTTGAGGCCACTCCACTGAGCAGAGGAGCCAGGAGATAAGGATGCCCTTTCTGGATCCAACACCATGTAGCTGGGTGACCTTGGAAAGTCGCTTCTGATTACTCTCTGAGCCACCCCTCATCCCTCCCTGAGGTAAAAGAGAGCATGCCTGAGCACCAGGCCTGTGATTCTGGATTCTCGGTTCCACAGTGCTCCTACTTTGCATCCTAGGTAATAACGTCCTTGAGAATAGAACTCTTTTATGCTATGATTATATTTTAATACACACTAAAATAAATGTCTAATCCTCTATTTAAAAAATGTTGCCCCCATACCAACTAAAATTATCTCTTGTACTAGGACATATACCACAATTTGGAAAGCTCCAAGATTATATGACTTTAGACTTAAAGGCCATATATTCAGAGAGGCCTTCCCTGACCATCCAGCTAAAAGCTAAAGCAAATCTGGGCTTGCTTTGACAGCACATATACTAAAATTGGAGTGATACAGAGAAGATTTGCATGGCCTATCGCATGGATGACACACAAATTTATGAAGCGTTCCGTATTTTTGTGGGAGATAGAGGCTTCCAGTTATGGAATGAATAAGCCACAGGAATAAAAGACACAGCGTAAGGAATGTAGTCAGTAATATTGTAATAGCAATGTATCAATGTATCTGTAGGGACAGATGGCAACTACACTTGTGAACATAACATAATGTATAAACCTGTGTCAACGGTACTCCAAAAAGATGTGAAAAGAAATCACAACCAAATACAACGTTTAATATGTTGACAAATACTTCAAACTTGCCCCAAATCCAGAAAGATGGTATAATGTATTTTTTACTAAATGACTGCTTAACACAAAAATACATAAATAGATAAATGCTAAAGTAGGCTTAATTCCTCTACACACACACACACACACACACACACACACACACACACACACAGTACAGGTCTTCCTGTACCGCATTACTTTACCGTTTTGATAGCACTTCATTTAAATATACTCCCAAATTGGTTAATTAATGTTTACATCTTTATTCTGTCTCTCTGACATCAACATTTAAGCCCTGTGAAACTTGTCACCGCTGTGTCCTCCCCTCCTACCCATCCCCCAATACTTAGTCCAGAGCCTGTTATAAAGCAGACCCTCAGACTTACCTTGACTAAATAAGTGCCTAAGGAACCAACCGTGATGTACTAGAATCGTCAGGTTAATTCTCAAGTGAAATTTTAATAATGATTTCACTTGGGAAAATATTAAGACTTACAAGAAAAAGCCTATTAGACCCAAATTCCTTTTTTGGTATGCATGTTGTAGAAGTCTGATGAACGATTACTGGTTTGTAGATCAAAAGATGTACCGGACTTAGTTGGCTTCTACAATTACAGAATTCATATTTATCTTTTGATCTTCCTCTTTTTAATTAAGAGGACTATTGAAATAGTTGAGCCTTGAGTGGTTATGAGCTATGTGATAATATCTTTTAATAAAGTAGGTTCCTTTGGAGTCTAAATCACTGTTACATATCACTGCCATCCTTATCCAGATGGAAATAGTGGGTAAGGACGCCAAATTTGAAAGGTTTTATTGTTCTCAGAGGAGAGCCTCAGGCCATGTGTACTTGGTTATAGAAACCATTATGGAACATTAAAAAGGAAACATTTACCTCATGAATTAAGGATTAAAAACACTGAGTTTTCACAGGTTAACAAGCTTTGTCAAACAGCCTTTGGGCAAAGTTTTTGCATAAGGGCTTGCCTGTGTGCAGGGGCTCAGTCCTTGGTGAATATTAGTGTTCATAAAGACCCTTAACGGTTACCAGATCAAGGACTAAAGGTTTGTACATTTTTTAAGGGTTCTAAATAATATAAGCAAAACAAAACTTTGGGATAATATGTGTGTCTAGCTTGCAGAGCCTTTAAATGTTTATTATCTGGCCTTTTGCTGAAAAAGTTTGCTGGCCCTGTGAGACAAACTCAGTAATTTTCTTTAGCTCAGCAAGATTTCTTATGCTAACGTGTACGATGTATTTAAAATACATTTGACAACAGCCTTTTTCATGCCTTTAGGCCATGAATATTGTCACATCAGTGCTGCTGCTTTATGCCAAAGAGGAGGAAGCTTTCTGGCTGCTAGTGGCTTTGTGTGAACGCATGCTTCCCGATTACTACAACACCAGAGTTGTTGGTATGTGCGGGATGTAGTTAATATTTTGACCCACGGCTCCCAGCGAAGATGTTTCTAGAGCCACGATACCGGCTAGAACACCATTTCCAGTCACCATTAGCCAAAAGAATTTTAGACAACTCCAGTTTCCCAAAATGGGAGTGAGAGGGCTTGAATTAATATAAGATTGTACACAAAGGAGCCCCGCGGAGCGTAAGAGAATATGCATGTATCACTGTTACAGGAATTATTTTAGAAAACATTTGATGTGGGTGTCACTCTGTGGCATGTGTGAACTGCACCAAACATGTCAGCTGTCAATCAACCTGAAAAGATTTGGCAAAAAATGTTTTCATGAAAAGGATGCAATCTGTGGAGAACAGAAATATGCAAAAAAAAAAGAAAAAAGATCATATAAAAATGTATGCAAAACTAAGTTGCTGCAGTTTTTTTCAGAACTGGTTTCATGGCAAAGCAAACAATGACTGTAAGCATTTAAACAAATTATTACTGTTACTCCTTATAATCCTCTCACGTGTTAGACATTCCCTTTAGCAGGACAAGCTTTTTGTTGCTAGTGTAGTAAATTGTATGCCTTATGTGCTCTTCATTTCTAAACCTTTTCATACTGATTCATTGATTTTGATTCATTGGAAAAATTCTCCAGAAACGCCAGTAAGTTGATCATGAGTGTGTACAACTGGAATGCTTTTTTTTAGATTTTTTTTTTTTTTTTTTTAAGTAATCTGTACACCCAGTGTTAGGATCGAACTTACAGCTCCAAGATCAACATGCTTTACCAATAAGCCAGCCAGGTGCTCCTAGAATGCTATTGAGCTTAAAAAACACTCATTTAAGGGGCACCTGGGTGGCTCAGTGGGTTAAGCTACTGACTCTGGATTTCAGCCCAGGTCATGATCTCATGGTTCATGGGACAGAGCCCTATGTTGGGCTCTGTGCTGACAGTGAGGAGCCTTCTAGGGATTCTCTGTTTCCCCCTCTCTCTGCCCCTCCCCACTGTGCTCCGCGCCCCCCCCCCCCCGCCGCCTCTCTCAAATAAACTTAAAAAAATAAAAAAATAACCTCTCACTAAAATCAACAACTCATTTGTGGGGACTGTGCATCCAGAAAAGCATTTTGTTTTTTTATTTTTTTAATTTTTTTATTTAAAAAAAATTTTTTTAAGGTTTATTCATGTTTCAGAGATGGAGAGAGACAGAGTGTGAGTGAGGGAGGGGCAGAGAGAGAGGGAGACACAGAATATGAAACAGGCTCCAGGCTCCTAGCTGTCAGCACAGAGCCTTACACGAGGCTCGAACTCAGGAATGGCAAGATCATGACCTGAGCCGAAGTCGGACGGACGCTCAACCGACTGAGCCACCCAGGCGCCCCAAAGCAACTTGTTTTTTAAATGAGTTTGCCAGGAAACGGAGCTACTTAGATATACATTTCATGCCTAACCGAACAATTATATATCATGAAAACTTTCTAAACTGACTTATCCAACAACCCTTACCATTGTGTTACTGCCCTTCTGTGGTAGGGAAGCAGGACAGGAAGACTCTGGAAAGAGAAGAAACACCCAGAACTAATCTGCTGACTGAGCTATGTTGATTGACACCTTGGTCTAGTAACTTAGTACCTGGTAACATGGTAGCAGCAGAACAGTTAGAGAAGGGAGCTGAGTTCCGTCTCCGCAGCAATTGTGAGCTGGATTGATTATTTTAGTCAAAATATTTAGTCATTTGAAATATTTAGTCATTTAGTCATTTGATTGGGTTCCTGGGTGAGAAGGTGCGGTGGGTTCACCTGCGACCCTTTGTGCCCACCTCTGCTACAGGCGCGCTGGTCGACCAGGGTGTCTTCGAGGAACTGGCGCGAGACTATGTCCCGCAGCTCTACGACTGCATGCAGGACCTGGGTGTGATTTCTACCATCTCCCTGTCTTGGTTCCTCACGCTCTTTCTCAGCGTGATGCCCTTTGAGAGTGCGGTTGTGGTTGTGGACTGTTTCTTCTATGAAGGAATCAAGGTGATATTCCAGTTGGCCCTGGCCGTGCTGGATGCAAATGTGGACAAACTGTTGAGCTGCAAGGACGACGGGGAGGCCATGACCGTTTTGGGAAGGTAACAGACCAAGCCTCACTTTGAAAACCCCTCCGGTTCCTTCTCTGAACTTGCCTTCTTGCTTTCCCCTTGGTTTCGTGAGTCTTACTTGGCTCAGTGCAGCATAATGCCCACTTCTGTCTGTGGCTGAGGATTCATTTTCATAGGCTGCATCTTTAGAAGTTAGGAAGACTTTATTCTGTTCTTAAGGAAATACTTAAGATGAAGTATAAATTTTAAAGTATGCTTTAAAATGAAGAGTTTGCAGAAAACAGAGAACTGTAATAGGAGAACTCCAAATTAGCCTCCGGTGACTTCTGATTCCTTTCTTTGTCCAGGTATTTAGACAGTGTGACCAATAAAGACAGCACTCTGCCTCCCATCCCTCACCTCCACTCCCTGCTCAGTGATGACGTGGAACCCTACCCTGAAGTGGACATCTTCAGACTCATCAGAACTTCCTATGAGGTGGGTCTCGTTCCCTACCTGAGTGGTACAGTGCTCTGAGAGTGCAGAGGGGGACACTGATGTGTGGCACCCACTTCCATTGCTAACCACAGATATACATGCTTCCTTTCACCTTCTGAGAACTAATTGCCAAAGCAAGCAGCTGCCTTCCAGCTGACGGCTTTGACCTTTAGAGATAGGGACTGAACGGGGCCATGACCCCTGCTGACTCTAATGCCATAGAGCAGATGGCATGACAAGCTCTTGCCCCCTGGTTCTTTGCCATGCCCACCCTGAAGCCTGATCAAAGTAGCAGCTCAGATTCAGCTCTGGGTGTATTGAGGAGGGGCTTCGAGAGCAAGCATGCTAAAGTCAACCTGCACACATTGATGAACTCTCTATTCTCATGCCAAGACTCTCAGGTCTTCTCTAACGAGAACAAGCCAATTCTCTTCAGTTCAAGACACATGGAATAGCCTGTACCATCCTAGAGATGAACCAGAGTCCTGGTATTTCTCTCAAATAGCTTGACCTGGCTGGGGAGGATGCTTTCTGGTTCGTGAGGACCCTGGATCTGGCCCTGAATCTCAGAATGGAACTAATGAGCTTCTAGGAGTGAAAGAACCAGTGTTTTGTGCTTTGTAGTGTTTGGTGGTTTGTGGAGCCCCAGTGACTCAGTGCCCATAATACCTTTTCTTCATTTCCTGATCTTTGGCTGTGCAAACTTTTATAGAGATGATCATTAAGAAAGAGCATGAATATTCTGCTGAGCACAGTACTCACAGATATCTTGGGAATGTATGACTATGATTCTCAGCATTACAACTAGTAACAGCCTGGATTAAGGGACAAATAGCAAGGGACAAGCTGAGGTCAGAAAGCCTCTCTTAAAGAGAATAAAAAATTTGGTGCTTTAAAACATAATTGGTATAGATCCAGAAACCTTTTCAGAAACATATGCCCTTTCACTCATAAAGGGGACAAGACTGGTAATTTGTTATTTTTAAAAAACTTCATTGACACTCAGTATGTATTGAGAACAAAACATTTTTTGTGTCTTTTAGAATCATAAAAGTAATGCACGTTTATTTTTAAAAATGTAGAAACTATGGAAAAATAAACTATATTCTATCTGCTATATTTACTATATTTCCCTCAAATACATTTTTATATTTGTAATACGCACTTAAAAAAATAAGTCTCTACTAAAAAGTGCTTTGTAACATCCCATTTTTCACTTAAAATATACCATGAGCACTCTCTATTATTATTTAAAGTCATAATTTTAATAGAGTCTTAATATTTTGTTTAATGAGGTACCAAAATTTATTTAACTGGTCACTTTCATTGTACATTTACTTTGGTTGCTTCCAAATTTTCAATATTTTATGGCAAACTTCTATGCTATTACATACATATATGAAGAGTTTGCAGAAAACAGAGAACTGTAACAGGAGAACTCCAAATTAGCTTCCGGTGACTTCTGATTCCTTTCTTTGTCCAGGTATTTAGACAGTGTGACCAATAAAGACAGCACTCTTTATTTATATATATTCACACATATGATATATCCTATATTGTGTGATAAACTTGTATGCAAATATCACATCTCTGATTATTTTCTTAGAGTCCTTTCTGAGGAATAGATCTATAGCAATAGATCAAAAATTATGAATTATTTCCAAGCTCATAGCATACACCGTCCAATTTCCATGAAGATTGACCTGATTTATATTTCTGCTAGTAGAGATTAAGGATGAGTATTTCACCTCAGTCTCTCCAAAACTGGTTATTATCATAACGAAATAAAAAAACATCACTGCCTCGGGACTTTGGGATAATACTCTGTTGGAAATTTTGGATGATTATTTTTCTAGAAAAAGAGCCCATGTAATTAAAGGCAATAGTTATTATTATAGCTGTGAGTTGTTTTTCTAAAAGGCATCCCCTGAAACCTTTATTGTTAAGAAAATTCTGGACCAGTGTAATAAAGCTTAGTATGTGGAAACTTAGCTTTATTCTTCACAGCAGATAAGCTAACATCATGCTGAGGTCAGCACTTGACCCATTTTTAATGGGAAAGAAAAGAGAATGGAGACAAGACCAAGGGCTGGTTTCCATTTACATCCTGTCTGGCTGATCGCTAATGGTGGCCCTTTGGCTGCCAAACATCCTGTCGCAGGAGACAGCAGCAGTTTCCTTCCTCTGCCTGGACAGACAGCCCCTTTTATTTATGCCAATGCCTGTATTACCTGGTCTTTTGATGCATAATGACTGGTTTTTTGTTTTTCGTTTTTCATGTCACCGCACCGCTCATAAGTTTCCAATGGCTCCCCAGTGCCTTACAAATCAGCCTAAAGAGACCACCACAAACTCTTGCCCATCTCCCTTTTCCCCTCCTAACCATTAGATTGGTGGTTCTCAATCTTACCTGTGTGTTAAAACCACTTACAACTTTTTTCCATGTCAAGCTTTTAAAAACGTAAATTCCCAGGCTCCAACCCAGACCAGTTAAATCTGTATGTCTGTCATGAGGCCTACAAACTAAGTATTTTTTGAAAGTCGCCCAGAGGGTTCCAGTGCCCGGGGAGGGCTGAGCATCACTGCCCTAGATGCAGAATGGGGCCACTAGTCTCAGAAGCTGGTTATAACCTGGTTTGAACTCAGGCAGGACACCAGTTTTCTAAGGCATGCAACACATTTATCTCTGTGCTTCAGGATAATTAGCTAGTAAAATGGAAAGGTAGGAGGAATACTGAAAGTACCTTCAGCTTTGAGATTCCATCAAGGCCTAATCCAGGTTGCTGGAGGTTGGTTTGATATTGTTGAAATTTCTCCTGATGAGTGGAGATGATAACTTTATTCATAAATACCTCATGGAGCAATTCTTGTTCATTATAAGTTCTCCCAAGACCCTCTCTGAAGGAACTGTGTAGACAGTTTTCTTCTGGGTGGGCCCTGTGTGTGAGGCTCTGCAGTTTTGCAGGGTTACACAGAAGTAAAAGACAAAGCCCTAGCCTTCAGGTTTTATTTGTAGACCAAAATGTCCCTCCTCGAAAGCACAGGGGCACACGAATACAGGACCTTACGGCAGGCCCACGACCACCACAGAGCTTCTTCATGTTCAACGTGACCCAACCTGGTGGGTTTAATCTGAGAGAAGCTAGCTAATAGAAAAGGATGTGGCTAGGGGCACCTGGGTGGCTCAGTTGGTTGAGCATCCGACTTCGGCTTAGGTCATGATCTCGAGGTTTGTGAGTTTGAGTGCCACATCGGGCTCTGTGCTGTCACCCTGTCAGAGCAGAGCCTAGTTCCCATCCTCTGTCTCCCTCTCTCTGCCCCTCCCCTGCTTGTGCTGTCTCCAAAATAAATAAATAAATATAGAAAGAGAGAGAGAGAGAGAAGGAAGGAAAAAGAAAGAAAGAAGGAAAGAAAGAAAGAAAGAAAGAAAGAAAGAAAGAAAGAAAGAAAAGAAGGAAAGAAGGAAAGAAAAGGAAGTGGCTACTAAAACACAGGGAGAAGTTTGCGCGGGACAGGCAGTTACGTGTTGGGCTTATTGCTGATGACCACAAAAGCTACCGTTCACTGAGAGCCTGCCCTGTGTGAGGCAGGGTGCCGAATACTTCATAGACAAACCCACCAGGTACCAGTTAACCCATTTTAAGGTAAAATTGTAAGTTGAGAGAGGTTGAGCTAGGTTTTCCAAGCCACACAGCTAGAAAGTGACTCCCTAGCATTAAAGCCTGGGCCAGTGGGGTTAGTCTGGATAGAATGGAGATGGAATTGTAAATATACTGATGAACATGAGGTCAGTGGTCCAGTAGAGACTGGTTCGTGGGGAGTCTTGAAACCACTGATTGATTTGCAAGGCACTCAACAGCACCTTGGAAGCTGAGGGGAGTTTTTCTTTAAGTACATTATTTCTGCTCCCTATGCAATAAATTGGACTGGGGAGAGCTGAAGGAATAGACTAGCAAAGAAGATACTACAGCTGTGTCAGTGAGGGAAGACCCAGGAGATACAAGAAACCCCATTGATCCATTTATTTATTTATTTATTAAACGTTTATTTATTTTTGAGACAGGGAGAGACAGAGCATGAACGGGGGAGGGTCAGAGAGAGGGAGACACAGAATCCGAAGTAGGCTCCAGGCTCTGAGCTGTCAGCACAGAGCCCGACGCGGGGCTAGAACTCATGGATCGCGAGATCATGACCTGAGCCCAAGTCGACCGCTTAACCGACTGAGCCACCCAGGCGCCCCTCCATTTATTGAAAAAATCTTTAAAGATGTTATGGGTGCCTGAGTGGCTCAATCAGTTAAGAGTCCAACTTCAGCTCAGGTCATGATCTCGCGGTCGGTGAGTTCAAGCCCCACGTCGGGCTCTGTGCTGACAGCATGGAGCCTGGAGCCTGCTTCGGATACTGTGTCTCCCTCTTTCTCTGCCCTTACCCCATTCATGGTCTCTCTCTCTCGACCTCTCTCTCTCTCTCGACCTCTCTCTCTCAAAAATAAATAAACATTAAAAAATAATGTTATAAGTGCCTGTCTTTTGCCAGGCATCATGCTCGGCCTTGGCGATACATTATCAACAACTGGTGTGAATGTTTTTCTTTTCTTGATCTTTAATGTATAAATATTTTCAAGCACAGTAGAAACTCAGAGGATAACCTGATGCATTTCCATTAACTCATCACCGAGTCCCAACAATTATCAACATTTTTCTGATCTCTTTCATCTAAGTCACTTTTTTTTTTTTCCTGGAGTATTTTCAGGCCAACTCTAGACAGCATATTATCTCACTTGTAAACCCTTGATTATGTATCTCTAATAGGAAGGCAGTTGGGGCTTGACATTTTTTGCTAATCTACAGCTTTTAATTCCAAGTTTAATTTTTAAAAAGTTGTTTGTTCCTCCAAAAAGTAATGCAGACCTCTCAATTAGTGATCACCAGTTGTTAGTGGTACCTTAGTTACATATAACGTTAGGACATTTTGCCTGATTTTTAGACATGTGCTCTTTTCCTCCTTTTGCCAACATTACTATTGGTAATAACAGCTACCGTACTACAACCCAAAGAGGCAGGAATTATTTTCCCTTATTTTGCTGATAAGGAAGCTGAGGGACATCAGGTTTCATGAAATCTCTGTGGAATATGAGACTGGCATCCATATCTGACTATGAAACTGTATGCTTTCTGTAATATCAAGCTGTCCAAAGCATGTCTCCTGTATAGAGGCCAAACTGTAGAATAATGGTGTATTTTTATTTTTTTAATGTATTTATTTATTTGGAGTGAGGGAGTGAGAGCACAAGAGTGAGTGGGGGAGGGGCAGAGAGAGAGAGAGAATCCCAGGCAAGCTCCGCACTGTCAGTGTAGAGCCCCGATGCTGGGCTCAAACTCACAAATCAGGAGATCATGACCGGAGCCAAAGTCGGGTGCTTGGCCGAGTGAGCCACCCAGGTGCCCCAACGGTGTATTTTTAAAGAAGATGCTCTAGAGTGGGTGACAAGCACACATGACTGCATGTGAGACAGACACTGAGTGGGAGGGGGTGAAGGAGTGGAGAAACGTGGCCTCGGGGCACTAGATGGTAAGGTCCCTCTTGGTGGCGAGCCAGCCTCTTTGCCACTGGAGATGAGGAACCATTGTTGCCAGACCTTTTGATTGTTCAAGAGAACTTGGAGGTCTTGATTTTATTTGAATTGTCCTAATTTTCAAAATACACTTTAGGCCAAACAATACATGCCATGAGCCTCCCAACCCAATGGCTGCCTCTTTATAATTTCTGCAACTTTTAAAATAAATTCTAGGTAAATATATAACGATACAGGGCATTGTGCTTTGACTTTTCCATGCCCTATGAGAATTAGTGATCACCAGCCTGAGAATCAGGTTGTATTTTTATGCCCCTTTTACAAATCATAGAACTCAGAGAGGTTAAGTAACCTGTCCAAGGTTTCCCAGTATGTTGGAGCTGAGATTCAGATCTCATATCTGTTTATCTCTACTGCTACTCACCATTTCTTATGTTTTAATTAACATGTTCAAACTACAGCTAATAATTAGTTCACATGGGATATTTTACACTGAAGCTGACTGAAATGTTATTTTGTAAACATTTTCCTCATGTGACAATGGCTTTTCTAGACCTTTATGCTAGGCAAAACTTTAAAACTTTGTGAGGAACACAAATTTGGTTATAAAACATGGGCCTGCTTTCTGACAAGAGTTAGGAAGGTGTTGCCTGGATATTAATCTTGTCGTGAATAGAGACTTCTTTAGTGATCAGAGGACCCCTGGAGAGACACTCATTCAGCAAACATAGGACACCAACAAGCAAACAATTCACACTGACTTCATGTCCTGGTTCCTTCTTCTCTTCTTCCTCCTCACCCTCCTCTTTCCTCCACGGAAACACCTCCGCCCCACCCAACACACGAGCACCCAGGACAGACAGATGCGGTCATGGCAGAGAGCAGGGCAGAATCTGGGGGAAGTATTCTTTCAGCAGTTTGAGAAATCTCTCACCCAGCCCTTGGTCTCAGCCCCCCACAACTTTCTGCTACTTTTTCAAAGTCCAGAGACTCATTCACATCCCATCAGTTTCTCTTTTCTCCCCCAACCCACTCTTCCAAGGCACCACCTTAGGCGTTTGGAGATTTGGGGAGATTTCTGACCACAGAAAGGACCCTCAGGTGTGAATAGTGCTCAGTCCTCTGGCTAACAGGAGTGAGCCCCATTCTGTATCCCAGGAAAATGAGTACCCCAGAAAATAAGAAACATTTAAAGGGCACTTTTGAGCATAATGTCAATGGGATACCCTTACTGAAAAACAGACGCTGTAGAGTTTGGATTTTAGAAACGATGCCTTCTTTTTGTTTCAATAAATTTCCTTGTGGTAGGCAGATTCGTTCAGATCATCCCATCCCTTACTTAGGACTTAAGGCCTAAACTGTTTTATGTTGCCCCCCCCTTTTTTTTTAAGCCTCAGCATTTAAATATTTCTAGTTCTCTCTGGAGGATTTAGAAAGGAGGAGCCTTCTGAACTTGATGGAGCCTGGCCCTTGTGGTCTCTCTGTAAAATCTGTATTTGTTCTCCATCGTCCCTGTCTTCCCAGCAACACAGGGGATGAACGAATCACAGGAGGCTGCCCAGCATGGGGAAGGGAGCTCTTGTCCACTCAGGAATGATGGTGGGGGTGGGAGAGGCCAGAGAACACGCACTGGGAACTTGAGACAAACTGGTCCCCACATCATTCCTTTTCCCGAGCTGTTCTCCTTGTCTCAAGTCTGTGTGGTGAGAACTGGAACGCAGGAGGGGTGAAGTGGTATGAAATGAAGGGCCGAATACCTAGTTCTTAGCTGGTATCAGCAAGGCCAGGGGAGTGGGGCAAAGAAGCAAAAAAAGGATGCTGTGCCTGCATTGAAAATGCTTCTCAGCTCCTAAAGACATCAGAGATTAGGTTGGAAAATTAGAAACAGCTCACAGAAACATTCAGATAAAAATTGAGTTGGAGAAGAGATGGAAATGAGATGGATAATTTTGTTTATTGTTTAAGGAAGGGTAGGTTTTAGAAAATTGAGATAATCTTAGGCTCCCTCACTCGCATCACTAAATTCTATTTGTTAGAAAAAGTATTGTCGTTACGTTAGTGAATTAGTTCTTTTCATGGAACTGAAATGTGCAATGCCTGGGAAGAAGTGTTACACCCAGGCTTTGCCCTTGTTTTGGGTAATGGAAAATGTTGGCTCCGGGATGTACCGGGCCACCTTTTTAGTTTGCCCTAGATTTAGTATTTCATTCTGTCAGAGCCCCTGCAAAAGGTGGGAGAAAGGGGGATTAGGGGAGAGAGAGAGGGACTCAGTCATTCTCATTGCTCATTTTCATTTAGACATCCTCCAGGCAGGAACTTAGAGTCCATGGTTTCCTTTTAGGTTGCGACTGTTTGCTTCAGATGGAAGGGTCATTGTGTTTCCATTGTGTTCTGTCTGTTACCAGTCCCAGAGGTCTGGCCGAGGGAGGGTCCTGCCTAGCAAACAGCAGGATCCATTTCTAGTTGAGGAACAGATGTTAATTCAGTATAGACATACAAGGCTTCTTGAAGGTCAGGCTGGGAAATAACTCTTTCTTTAGCAATCTGCAAAGATTATCAAGCCAATGTTTAATATTAGTGACTACTGTCAGTTCTTTATATTAATACATCTATCTTGTTCTAACCACAGTTCTACAAGGACAGTTTTGGTGTCTCATTTACAGAGAAATAAAGTGAGGTTCAGAAGACTCAACTGAATTGCATAGAGTCGCAACGGCAAAGAACATGAATTTGAATAAAATTTTGTCTACCTCCAAAATCTATGCTCTGATCTACCCAGAGACGGGAGAGAACTTCTTGTTGGATAGAATGGTGGGTGGTGGAGTTATGGAGCTGGTGTCTGGGCCTCAGACTTGCACCTGTGGAACTCTGAGTCACTTATTTAACCTCTCTGAACCTTGGTTTTCCCATCTGTAAAATGGAAGTAATGGTGCCAACTCACAAAGTCATGATAAGGAGCCAATGACACAATTGTAGGTTCAATAAAATTTAGTTTTATTCTGTCTTACAACTAATGTTTTCTCATTGTTGTGAATCAAAGGCATATATATTTTGGCTCA
This sequence comes from Prionailurus viverrinus, assembly GCF_022837055.1. Taxonomy (NCBI): domain Eukaryota; kingdom Metazoa; phylum Chordata; class Mammalia; order Carnivora; family Felidae; genus Prionailurus; species Prionailurus viverrinus. The sequence continues at coordinate 85,853,410 of NC_062564.1, forward strand.
ATTTGAAGTAAATCCAGTTCTCTGTCTTTCTTTTTTTAATGTTTTTTTTTTTTTAGTGTTTTTATTTATTTTTGAAGGAGAGAGAGACTGAGCACAAGTTGGGAAGGGGCAGAGAGAAGAGACACAGAATCTGAAACAGGCTCCAGGCTCTGAGCTGTCAGCACAGAGCCCGATGCCGGGCTCGAACTCACAAACTGTGAGATAATGACCTGAGCCGAAGTCGGACGCTCAACCGACTGAGCCACCCAGGCGCCCCAATCCAGTTCTCTGTCTGTAGCCTGTACTTTGCAATGAATGCTTTACCAGCATTCACTGTGGGCTTGGGCAAGTTAGTGTTTTTGTTAAACTTCTGTTTCCTTGTGTCTGAAATGGGGAGAAGAGCACTTCCTTCCTGGTATTATCATGAGAATTCGATGTATTCAGCAAATATTTGTTGAGCATTTAGTAAATCAGCACTGTCCTCCACTCCAGTGGACACAGTCTCTGCTCTCATAGTAAGGGGGGGGGGGCGGTAGGCGATAGGTATAATAAGTAAAACCCAAACATAAGGTAAAATGGTAAATTCAGTTTCTTCTATGTATCAGGATTGTGTCTCCATAAATCTTGCAGACTGTGTGCTTTAGCAGATTTCTCAGAAACACCAATATTGCTCCTTTCCAGAAATTTGGAACCATCCGGGCAGACTTGATTGAGCAGATGAGATTCAAACAGAGACTAAAGGTGATCCAGACACTGGAGGATACTACGAAACGGAATGTGGTAAGTCCTTTGAAAAATAGTGGATGGCCTTCTTTCTCCATAAATTCCTGCTTCACATACTGAGATGATTTAAAAGAAGAAAATCAGGGACTTTCCCAATATAACATCTTTGAGATTGTGAAATTAATTGTGTCTACCTTCTTAAAGGTCCGAACAATTGTGACAGAAACTTCCTTTACCATTGATGAGCTAGAAGAACTTTATGCTCTTTTCAAGGTGAGTTCTTTTTTATTAATGTCTATTTACTTTTGAGAGAGAGAAAGAGAGAGAGAGAAGCAGAAGGAGAGGGGGGAAGGGCAGAGAGAGAGATGGAGACACAGAATCCAAAGCAGGCTCCAGGCTTTGCTGACAGCTCAGAACCATGAACCGTGAGATCATGACCTGAGCCGAAGTCGGATATTTAACTGACTGAGCCACCCACATGCCCCTCAAGGTGAGTTTTAAAGTTAAATGCATGTACATCCAGGGGAATAAAAGAGTTCACTGTAATGATTCAATTAGTTCTAGATTTTTTTTAATATTTATTTATTTTGAGAGAGAGAGCACGAGCAGAGGAGGGGCAGAGAGAGAGAGGGACAGAGGATCTGAAGCAGGCTCTGTGCTGACAGCAAGAGAGCCTGATGCGGGGCTCGAACCCACGAACTGTGAGATTATGACCTGAGCCACAGCTGGGCACTTAACTGACTGATCTACCCAGACGCCCCATTTCTGTTAAATTGTTAAGGGACAGCATGAGTGTCGGCATGCATAAATATGAAGATAGAGCTGAGAGTATAAAAATGGAGTGCTTCGGGGCACCTGGGTGGCTCAGTCGGTTGAGCGTCCGACTTCAGCTCAGGTCATGATCTCACAGTTTGTGTTTTCAAGCCCCGTGTCAGGCTCGCTGCTGTCAGCGCGGAGCCCACTTTGGATCCTCTGTCACCCTCTCTCTCTCTGCCCCCCTCCTGGGCATGCATGCTCTCTCCTCTCTCTCTCTCAAAAATAAACATTTTTTAAAAAATGGAGTGCTTCATATGAAAAATAAGCATTTTCTCTTAACTGACTTAAGCTGATGTTTTAGCGCTGTTCCACTCTATATATATTTTAGCTATTTCCTTGGTCCTAACAAAATACGGTATTACTTTATAACACTCATTGGAATGATGGCAGTTGAATTTAAAGTCTCCCTGAAATTATTGTACATTATAATGTCTTACAAGAAGCTGTATTAAAGCACCCTCAGAGCTTTCCTGTATTAAGCTATGTTAAAACACACTGAAAAAGAGATATGTAGCCAGAATAAGAATAAAGCTGTTCATATGCGTAAGGAAAAGCCTAATTGGTTAAAGTTCTGTGATTTTCATTCCATAATTCAGCCCATACCAATCTTGATCCTGAATAAGAAGACATTTTATTAGTAAATAAAGCAATGTAGAATTTTTTTCTTCTAGAAAAAATACTTTTAACCCTCGTTATCAACCTCATAGGTAAAAATGTGGCCATTTTGGAGAAACTTTGAAAAGATGTCTTTTATGCTGATGCCAACTTTATCCTGATCTCTAATTGGGTAGCTTCTTGTATGTTCCCCTTTTATTGCCAGAAATAACATGACTATTTGGAGACCTGCAAACATAGTACAGCAGGAAGCATTAAGGGACAAAGGTCTGGGTTGAACACTAACAGATCTTAGAATCAGAGGATGTGATAGCTGGGAATGTTTTCACTAATATCCCCACTTGCTTGTTAGCTACTAAAGAGCACCACCATTATTTTCTGTTTGTTTGTTTTACTGGTGCCTACTATAGGGTCTGTCCCTGGCAGGTGCTCTAAACATGTGTAATGAATACATGGGTAAATTAGTGGTCAGTGGTCCATAGCTGGTTAATGATGCCCTTCGTGTATCCCAGCAGCATGACCAGCAGAGTGGACATCACCCCCCCACCAGCCTCTATTCTGCACTTGATGGTGAGGTCTTTATAGTATGCTAGCCCATTCATATTTTATTCATACGCCATAACTAACTGCTCAGTGTAAGTTGGTTATTCATACGAGAAGGGCCCCTCTTGGTTTCATAAAGGAAAAATACGGTGATCCAACTTGGATCAAAACCAAAGATACAATGATCCAATTAAGATCAGATTTTGAAGAGATGCTGAAGACCAGAAGAAATCCGCTTTACAGGGTGGCGGGTAAGATTTGGGGTAACCGAGCAGAAGTGGGAGTAGCAGCCAGAGGCAGCAAGACCATGAACAGATAGCAGGAAGGGCACTGACGTTAGGAAGAGGAGGCTGCTTTGGGGGGACACCAGGGAAAGGAGGGCCAGAGCTGGTTGTGAGGAAGTCCCGGACCCAGAAACTGCCGAAGCCTGGGCATGTCTGCACCGGTTGTGTCATTCGCACCTGAACAAAGCAAACTCTTCGTTTACTCCAAAGCCCTGCCCTGAGGCTGTGTTGACAAACAGGAACTCCCCCAATCTACCATGCACCCCGAGAAAGAACCTGAGACTCGGTGTCAGGGGTCACAAGGAGCCTCAGGAGATACCGTGGAACCCAAGATAAAAACTTCATTATGGACTCTCTTTTTTTGAGTCTTCTGAACCCTTTCATTGGCTTTAAATCATTTGAATGAACATTGAGGCATTGCTATGTGTCAGACACCTTACCAGACTTCTTAGTCCTTTAAAAAGCCAATTTTGGGGAGCAGGGGGTGGGGAGGGGTTCCTGCATATACAAAGGAAAGATGCATCCCCTCTGGAGGAGCTTATAAACTTGGCAAACTACTAAGTCCTATACCTGAAACTAACGTAACATTGTGTGTCAACGATACTCAAATTAAAACAAAACAAAAACTTGGAGGAAAAGGGTGAAAGGCTGCCACCTTGAGGCACATTTGATGACAAATGTAGTTCAGGGCCCCATTGCCCTAATTTCTCTTGAACACTCTAAATTATCCCTTTGGTCCTTTTTGGATGTCTGGGCCCTTAGTCCCCCCATGATGGAGTGTGGGGGCTATCAAGGAACTGGCTTGTCTTTTCCTGATGTTTGAGAGCACTGTCAAAGTGCCTGGACTCACATTCCAACCTGGTTCCAGAGTACTTTGCAAGCTTTAATTAGGAGGAAATGCCTGAGGCAACCTTTATCCAGGAAGTAGCTCAGGCGAAGAGGACCCCTCCCAGGGATGTATTACCAAGGCCATCCCACCCACTGAGGGCTGCTGGCATCACTTTAGGGCTTGATCCTTGCAGGCTCTCTGACCTCAGCCCCGCCTGCCTGCCTTGAACATCGCCCCACTCTGACCTTACTACTACAGCCCGGGAATGCATTCCCAAACCCCCGTGAACTCTGACCCACTTCCTTTATTCTCCCAAGGCTGCATTGCAAAAACCTGCCTTTGGTTCTGCACTCCACCTCTTCCTCCCCCTCTCTTGCCTACCCCCACTCCTCTCTTTTAGTTTGTTCGCTGCGATTCCCAGTAAACAATTGTGTTCGAGACATTTGGGCTTTGTTCCTTTCTAAGAGCAAAACTACTACTATACCCACTACTGACTCCCCCCTTACACAGCTCCTAAGCTAGGGGAAAGATCTGTTTCGAAAGTGCTCTTTTTCTACTGCAATATTTATACATTACTGTAGTGAGATACTCAGACAGTACAATGGGGAATAAAGTAAAAATAAAGTCCTCCTTTTCACGCCCCTCCCATCTCCCCCATTACCATCCAGAGCTAACTGTAAATGTCTGGGGGAAGGGTGTCCTTCTGGGCCTTTCTATTACAAGTTTTATCTTTGTGGTCTTCCTAGAATGCGTGCACATATCTACCAGGATCAATATGACTTCATGAATAAGAGGCTGCCTTGTTTCCAAGGACAGAAACAGGAAGCTTTTTGTTGTTTCCAGATCTCTATTCTCCTCACCATAGTGGTTCCTACTCAGAATTTTCCTAGAGCTATTTTCAGATGCGTGAAATAAGAAAACCACACATTTGTAGCTTGAATACTGTGACTATGATATTTATGTAATTTCAGTAACCAAGAGGAAAGGGGTCTTTGGGACACTAAACTAGGAATTCAGAAACCCCAAATGTCATGATGCTTCTGCCCTGAGTACGCAGTTGATGACCTCGTGAGAGCCCCTCAGCCTCTGGGCTTTCTCATCCTCACCTAGAAAACAAGCTGGTCAGATTGCCTAAATTACAGATCCTTTCATTTAATTTTTTTAATAAATATTTTTGTTTACTTTTATGGGTTTTTTTTTTTCTTAAACGTGTGTCAGTGTGTAAAGGGGAACCGAGTAGGGGTAGAGGCAGGGGATGTGGGGGGGACCCTTTATTCACCTACCTCCGGTAACTGAGCTGGACCTTTCATGCCGGATGTAACCTGCAGAGGTGGTTGCCATGGAGTTGGTGGGGGTGGTCCAGTGGAGATGGGTGTAGAATGAGAAGACAGGGAGCCCTAAGATCAGAGCTCCTGCCCCAGGAGACACGCACAGGTGGATCGAAAAGGCTTTTTGCAAACGTGAGGCGGGACTTTTCCTTCCCGGCACTTGCCGTGAGATCGCATCCCCAGTAATCCTCTTTTTTTCTTTAACTTTTCAGGCAGAGCATCTAACCAGCTGCTACTGGGGTGGGAGCAGCAATGCTCTGGACCGGCACGACCCCAGCCTGCCTTACCTGGAACAGTATCGCATTGACTTTGAGCAGTTCAAGGGGATGTTTGCTCTTCTCTTTCCCTGGGCCTGCGGAACTCACTCTGAAGTATTGGCCTCCCGCCTCTTCCAGTTGTTGGACGAAAATGGAGATTCTCTGATTAACTTCCGAGAGTTTGTCTCCGGCCTGAGTAAGCATGGGATGTTCATGAATTGGGAAGGGATGACGGGGCAGCAACAGCCACCCCCGTTCCTGGTGGTCCTCAGTGCTGCCCTCCGGGCCACAGCCCCGCACTGCCTCCAAGGGTTTAGAGGGTAGAGCGTCTCATTTTAAGGTTTGCAAACTGATGGTAAAATTCGTTTAAATGAACGGTTATACTACATGATTAAAGCATTCGACACTAGTTAGTCCTCAGCACAAGTTAAAATACATTATCGGAGAATGTGCAAGACAATAAAATGCCAACTTACACACTGAAACCACAGGCCGTGATACCTTTACAAGAATATTTGAGTGGATTGTTCTTCTTTGACACAAAGTATATTTATATTATGTATCGCAAAATGTTATAAAAACCTTTCGTGATGTTTTTAATAAAGGGCTGAAGATACCGCAGCAGTTCTGCAGTCTCAGTGGAGGTCTTTTCTCTCCATCTGGCCTGGAGGAAGGACCGGCTGTCCTGAGAAAGCACACCCACACCTCACAAGCAGCACGTGGTTTCTGCCTGTCAGCCTCACTGCCTGACTGTTATTCTGTGTTAGCAGGACTGCCCTATGTCCTTTAGAACTCTTGCTCCCTTCATGATAGAACAGAAAGGCTACAGGGTAGTAGAGCTTGGCCCACCAGACATTGAGGTTGTGGATGTAGGAGGTGTTATGCCGGTGGGTCAGAATGAGACAAGGAGAAGGAAAAAAAAAGCTCATTCTAATTGTGCCACTCTGTGACCATGGGCCAGGTACTTTATGTATTCATTTTTTGATGTATAAAAAATTATTTATTTATTTATTTTGAGAGAGAGCAGGGGAGAGGCAAAGAGAGAGAGAGAATCCCAAGCAGGCTCTGTGCTGTCAGCACAGAGCCTGATGCAGGGCTTGATCTTAAGAACCATGAGATCATGACCTGAGCCCAAATCAAGAGTTGGAGGCTTCACCTGACTGAGCCACCTAGGCATCCGTCCCCAGGTCATGTACTTTAAAACGACATGCCCTAGGAAAGATGAAGGGGTCAGGCACAGAGCCAATGATGACTCCAAAAAGTGCTCTAAATCTTTAAGAATAATGACTAGGGCTTAAAGGCCGAAGGAAGCTGATGGTTTTTAAAAAGGCAAAGGGGAGGGGCGCCTAGGTGACTCAGTCAGTTAAGCGACCAACTTTTGGCTCTGGTCATGATCTCACAGTTCCTGAGTTCCAGCATCAGGCTCTGTGCTACCAGCACAGAGCCTGCTCAGGATTCTCTCCCTCTCTCTCTGCCCCTCTCCTGCTCGCACTCTCTCTCTTTCTCACAATAAATAAGTAAAAATAAAAAATAAATAAAAAATAAAAGTCCTGCTCAGGATTCTCCCTCTCTCTCTGCCCCTCTCCTGCTCACACTCTCTCTCTTTCTCACAATAAATAAGTAAATATAAAAAGACAAAAGGGTGTAGATGAAGTGCACTTAGGAAGGAAGAAATTATTTGTATAAAGCACTCACATATATGCTTAAAAGGGAAGGGGGACATGGAAGAACTAGCCTTTTTTCAGTGCAGACACTACTCAGATGCTTTAGAATTTGTATTTTATCGCTAAATCCAAACAGCCTTTTGAGGAGATACTAATGACAGCTGACATTTATACAGCATTTACTCTGCTGCGGGCACTGCACTCATGTTTACATGCATTCAATTTGCCTAAGACACACAACTACGAAATTGAAGTTTGAACCCAGGCACTTCAGGGGCCCACTTTGTGCTCTAACTATTATGCTTTATTACCCACGTGCTTACTCTTATTAGCCCCTTTTTTGGCTAAAGACATGAAAGCTCAGAAAAGTTAAATAACTTGCTGGGACACTAGTTTCTAGCGAGTCAATACTTACCTGTTATTGGACTGAACTACACAGTTAGTACATGCTGGGCCCAGGATTCAGAGAAGGGCTGTCTGTCTCAACGATTCATCCTTTTCTTGCTACTCCATGCTGAGGACAGCAAGCAGGATATTTCTTAGGAAGGAGGAGGTATCAATTTTTAGTTACACAAGTAACATAGAAGTACATCCCCCGCTTTTTTAAACAGTGAAAAACAATCCAGGCAAGGCTAAAGACCCCTTTATCCCTCTCCTAATCTTTTCTGCCCCAAGGTAACTACTTATTGCCAGATGGGTGGCTTCCATCAAATCCAAAGGGGATTTATAAAAATTATCTTTGGACAGGATTAAGGAGGAGGAAAAAGAAACCAGTGCTGCATTAGAAAAGTGATAGAATTTAATAGAAGTATTTAATTGACTTAAGTTCAAGTGACTCCAGTAAGGAAAATATTCTTCAAAATCTTCAAGAAAGGAAAGAGAAGTTTGTAGTCCAGGATAGTGAAAACACTGAAAAAGAGTATTTAGGGTTTTCAAAAGGCAGTTGAGTTCTTGAGCAAAGTATGCCTTGCTCCAGATACTGGGAGAATGCTCAGAGCTGTTGTCACTCTGTGGGACAATTATTATGGAGCTAGACAAGCAGACCAGAAAAGAGAAATTCTGTTCAGGTTTTAAAAACTAAAAAACAGGGGCGCCTGGGTGGCTCAGTCGGTTGGGCGTCCGACTTCGGCTCAGGTCATGATCTCGCGGTCCTTGAGTTCGAGCCCCGCGTCGGGCTCTGTGCTGACAGCTCGGAGCCTGGAGCCTGTTTCCGATTCTGTGTCTCCCTCTCTCTCTGACCCTCCCCCGTTCATGCTCTGTCTCTGTCTCAAAAATAAATAAACGTTAAAGAAAAAAATTTTTAAAAACTAAAAAACGGATTCTGGAAAAGATGATATCAATCCCCAGGAAGTTCCCTCTAGAAGTTCATGAACAGATGGTCTATGTGGAATTAGAAATAAGGGATTACTCTCAGAAGCCACAATGAACTGTATCTCCTTTTCCAATCGTGTTGCTGAAAGGCAGGCTCTAAATATGTCATACGTGTCCTGATGCAGCTGGTCATTTGCCAGATAACTTGTTATAAATGGAAAAGTTAGGAAGGAGTATATAGAAGTTGGTGATTAGGTAACTGGCTGAACACTGCCCCCAAAATATGATGGTTAATGAGTCAGTTTCAACTGAGGGTTCTCTGGTACTTTGGGTTTGATATTTGACCTCTGATTTTTCCTTTGTTTGCAAATGAGTAACTGTCAGGATAAAATGACTTTGAATAGAATTCTTGGAACAGTGCCTGACTTAAAAAGGGTTTAATGTCAGACATGTATTAATTATTTGCTTTGTGTTAAATCTCGTGCTGACTGCTTTCCACGTGTGTGTCACTTTTCTTCTCACAATAATTTTACGAGATAGAATTGTCTGTCATTACTTTCATGATTAGTATTAGTTGGTGTGCAGACATCTTGGAGTTTAGTTAACCACGCGGTCAGTATGAAACTCCAGAGTGAAAGAGTATAAAAAATTGAATGTAAACTCAGGCCATATTAGTGGAAAAGTCAAAAACAGCTCCACTATTCTCTGAAGTAGATAAGAGTCTTCTGGGACTCTCTCTCCAGAGAGATATTGATTGATGAGTCAACACATAAAGTGGATGTGAGTAAAAATGGGGAAGGCTATACAAATCATGTTATGAGAAAGTGGAAAAATTTGGAGAGGGCACGATAAACTTGCCTTGAAAAGATAAGCTGGAAGGAGACAGGTGAGTTGTCCTCAAAATCTGAAGGTTGTTGTATTGAGGCAACAGACCTATTCTGTTTGGCTTTAACGAGCAGAATAAGGGAAAGAAGAGCAGTTCCAAACCTTTTTTTGAGTCATGGACTCTTTGAGATCTAATAGGGACTTTGGACATTTTCTTCCCCTCAGAATGACATGTGCACATAGAGAGAAATTTTCTATTTCATGGGCTTTGTGGACTTTCTGAAGTTGAGATTGCAGGTTAAGGATCCTGAGACTAAAACAAAAATTGCAGAAGGACTTTCAGTAGTTAGAGAATACATCTGCAGAATGGAATGCATCTGGTGGTGATGACCTCTCCGTCTCTGAAAGTGTTCAAGCAGGTGCTAGATCCCTGTCTTTCGTCAGTGCGTGAAGGGAGATGCCTGCATTTAGTGGACACCCCTGCTGTTTCTGGCAGCCCAGATTCTGCGATTCCTCTTTCTCCAAAGCTGACTAATCTTCAACTGGCTGCTCTAAGACTAGATATTTGTGAAGGATTTTCTGATTCCAATACGTATAGACTTTAAAAGAAAAGTAACAGGGTTCTTTTGATTGAAGGGATGGTGATATGATGGCAGACAGATGAGGATGAATCAAACTGAAGAAATATTTAGGAGAACCCCAAAACGACTAACAGGGATTTCTACAATGAATAATTGGAAGTGATCTCAAACATGTTTCGAGATTATTTCTGAATTCTGTTCGAGTGTTGAAACCCAGTTAAATGGGTTTTCTTATGAATAACACATTTATTATGTTCCAGGCACTATTCTAAGTGTTTTATACATGTTAATACATTTAATTCTCACATTCCTTTGATCCTGATGTCAAGACCACTGGTAGAATCTTGTGTTTATTATCTGACCTTATACAGGGGAAACTGAGGTACAGAGAGATTAACTCTCCCAAGGGCAAATAGTAAGTACAAAGGAATTGAACCCAGGCATCTGGGTTCCAGAGCTCTTAACCCAAATATGTCCTGACCAGACCTTTTGTCACCTAATGTCTTGATTTCAGTTTACAAAAAGTAGACTTTTTAAGGGAATGCTAAACTGAGAGGCATCACTACCACACATGATACATTTCATATTGTATTTATATGATTCTAGGTGCTGCATGCCATGGGGACCTCACAGAGAAACTCAAACTCCTGTACAAAATGCATGTCTTGCCTGGTAAGTGAGCCACACAGAGGAGCCCATGTATTTGTGACCATGACCTGGTTTGAAAGTTCTTTTTTTGATATACAAAATCACTCACTGGTCACTAAGCATGAACTGAATAGTAATTACTGCATAGGTTCCTGCATCAGTGTGTGCTTGATTCCATGGTCATTTACCTGTCTGAGGTATGAGTTGTAATAGAAAAGAGCAGACATCTGCAAGAGAAAGAACAAATAGCATTTGGTAACTCACGAGATACAAAGGTCGCAAAAGAGGAGAACGTAGGACCTGAGATTCTGAGTTTAGAAGGAGTCATTTTAACACTGACAGAAACAAGTGGGCAAGATGGAGAGGTTTTGAGTTCAGGTTTTAAAAGGTTGGCCTATAGCTTGGATATATCTAGCAAACACTAAAAAAAAAAAAAAGGATTGACATTAAGGATAGAGATAGGGTAAAATTGTAGATTTGAGAATTGTCTTTAATTGTATACAGTTTCCACTTCAGTGTGAGGTTGTTAAAAAGGAAGGTGGAGTGAAAAAATGGAGTGAGCCCCCCACTCCCCCCATGAGGCTATAGAGGCCGTCGGCATTCAGGGCCCCCAGTGATGTGCCCCCTCTCCACCTTGGTACCTCCAGCTCCTCGTCCTCCCCCATGTCACTTCTTTAACAATTAAAGCACCCTTTCCTTGAGTCACCGCCCCGCCAATACAAGAATGACCTCTCCTCCCCTCTCTAGAGCCATCCTCTGATCAAGATGAGCCAGATTCTGCTTTTGAAGCAACTCAATACTTCTTTGAAGACATCACCCCAGAATGCACACATGGTAAGTGACTTTCCTCCCCATAGGTACAGTATTTCTTTTCTACAGAGCCCTCTGTTGTTACTAGAAAAAGTTGCCTCAGAGCTAGTCAGTCAAAGAAGTATATGAATTCAGTTGCCTAATACATTAGTTTCTTTTCAGATTTGTGAAGTCAAGCAGCCAACAACTAGGGAGTGGGTACTTTGCCCACTGAAGGGAGCATGCACACTGTGTCCCACTGGCTTAGAGAAAACATGACCCCTAGAGCGATATATTTTGTTCCCCTTTCCCTACTGTAGTCAGGCCCATTAAGAACATCATCCTGTTATTATTCTGCTATCCAGAATCAGGACATTTATGTCAGAAAGAGTTCTCTTATATCTGTATGTAAGAGATACACAGGCTCTGTAATAAGTGGCAGTAAACTTCAGCCCAGGGGCCAAATGTGGCCCAGGGTCTGTTTGTACAGCCTGCGAACTAAGAAAGGGTTTTACAGGGGCGCCTGGGTGGCTCAGTCGGTTAAGCGTCCCACTTCAACTCAGGTCACGATCTCGCGGTCCGTGAGTTCGAACCCCACGTCGGGCTCTGGGCTGATGGCTCAGAGCCTGGAGCCTGCTTCCAATTCTGTGTCTCCCTCTCTCTCTGCCCCTCCCCCATTCATGCTCTGTCTCTCTCTGTCTCAAAACTAAATAAAAAAAAGTTTAAAAAAAAAAGGGTTTTACATTTTTAAATGGATTTTAAGAAATCAAAAGTAGAATGATATTTCATGATCTAGAATCTAAAATTATATGAAATTTAAACTTGAGTGCCTATAGATAGTTTTATTGGAACACTGCCAAGCTATTCATTTATGTATTGCCTCTGGCAACTTTCGTGCTATGGGTGGTAGAACTGAGTAGTTGAGACAGAGGCAGTGTGGGCTGCAAAACCTGTGAAATATTTACTGTCCCGTCTTTTATGAAAAAAAAAAACGTGCTGACTTCTGCTTTATGTAGGTGTGGGTATTAGGTCTACATAGACATGGTTCAACTCACTGTATACAATGAGATACACAGACGGTGTCTGTCTTGTGTGAATCTAGGCAACATCTCTCAGTAGCTATCGCAGTGACTTCTCTACCTTCTCATTCATCATTACTGCAGCTTCATGACTTCACCCAAGTTCAAAAGTAAACATGGGCTGCTTCTGGGTCCTTTTGCCTCTTAAATCTTATCATTCCAAAATAAGCACAGTTTAGACCAGCTTTTTTTTTTTTTTAATTGGAATTTTTAACTTACAGTGTTGTATTAGTTTCAGCTGTGCGACATGACTCAACAATTCTATACATTACTCAGGGCTCATGACGATATGTGTGGTCACCATATGTCACCAAATAACATTAGTGTGATTGAGTAGAAAGGGGGGAGCCAGACCCAGTCTTATTACTATTGGCAATACAAGTTGAGGGTAGGGTCTTTGGACAGAATGCCACTCTGTATATTGTTACCTAGGTGAGCTCAGGTAGGTTCTGGCATCTCTGAGCCTCAGTTTCCTTTTGTGGAAAATGGAGATGATAGCTGGCATATTGGGTATAGTATGGATTTAATGCGCTGACATAGTCAGGCTTTTTTAGCATAGTGCCTTAGCGTATCTTACAATATTCCTAACTTTGTTTGCAATAGTTTTTTGGCTGCAAAATGTTAGCCATATCTTTGTTAGTAAACACCCATTTCAGAAAAGGATTCACTTATTTCAGAATGCTTCAGGAATGGTCACATGCTAATAGGATTTAATAATCATTAAAAGTTGCTTTAAAAAAAAATGTTTTTCTAACTCCCAAATCACTATTGCTTTGTGTTGAAATTTTAAAAATATAGTTATAATATATATATATAATAAGCTAAAGATAAAGCTTAAAATTTTGTAATACAAAGATAACAGTATCCTGGGATACTTTTGTCATTTTTATTCGTATAACATATGTAATTATGATAATATATGCATATATATAAAACGGGGATCAAATTGCCTATACAATTTTGTATCCTACTTTTTTTGTTTAAAATCCCGTGAGCATGCTACCATGTCATTAAACATCCTGTGAAAACCTGGTTTTTATTTATTTGTTTTTAATTTTTTTTAATGTTTATTTTTCAGGGGGGTGGGGGGCAGAGAGAGGGGGACACAGAATCCGAAGCAGGCGCCAGGCTCTGCTTGCAGTAGAAGGGGCCCCCCTGAAACCGGGCGCCCCCCTGAAAGCCTGGTTTTTAAATGGCTGTACAATATCTGTTGCATGAACTTAATCGTACTTTAAAATATTTTTGAATATCTACTTGTTTCCTAAGTCATTTTCAACATTAAGAGGAGAAGAATTTCTCAATGACATATAGTACATTGTTCTCACTCTGTCTTAAAAGCTGCCGAGATTAACCTGACGCTGAATTCAGTGAAGGTCACATATCTGGCAAGCCAGCCACCTTTTGGATGATTGAAGATGTGCTGGAATGCATTTGGACAGCTGACAAACTGAATGGGGAGTGGGAGGGGGAGTTTTATACCTCTCCCTTTTGAAGTCTTTATGTGCCCTGTAATGTCCTGTTTTTAGAAGAAAAAGGAACACAGTTAAAAGTGGTTTCCTTGAAAGTCATATATTTTTTTTAATTTATTAACTTTGAAGAAGAGAGAGAGGGAGAATGAGTGGGGGAGAGGCAAGAGAGAGGGAGAGAGAGAGAATCTGAAACAGGCTCTGCTCTGTCAGTGCAGAATACATTGCAGGGCTCGACCCCCACGAAACATGAGATCATGATCTGAGCCGAAATCAAGAGTCGGAAGCTTAACTGACTGAGCCACCCAGGAGCCTCAACAAGTCATAGTTTTGAAATACCATATTATGAATGTAAAGGAATTTTGTAGCATATCACATTTTTTGGTTTTCTTTTTTAAAAAGTGAGTTCTTTATCTTTTGCAGAGCCTGGCAGAAAACTAGTCTCATGAATGCAAAGTTAAGATGATGATATAACAGAGAGGGTAGGGAAATCATTCATTGGACCAACACCACCATTTTTTAAGAAGGGAAGACTACACGACATCGTTTCTTAAATTCCTAGTTCTACACTGAACCCTGTTTGTGAAAAATAATTCTGGGGGAATCCACTACTGAGAAATAGTGTTGTCAGATAAGATAAGGAACACCAGTAAAATCTGAATTCAAGGGGCGCCTGGGTGGCGCAGTCGGTTAAGCGTCCGACTTCAGCCAGGTCACGATCTCGCGGTCCGTGAGTTTGAGCCCCGCGTCGGGCTCTGGGCTGATGTCTCAGAGCCTGGAGCCTGTTTCCGATTCTGTGTCTCCCTCTCTCTCTGCCCCTCCCCCGTTCATGCTCTGTCTCTCTCTGTCCCAAAAAAAATAAATAAATGTTGAAAAAAAATTAAAAAAAAAAAAATCTGAATTCGAGACTAGCGAAACATCATTTGTTTAGCACAAGTATGTTCCATGTGATATTTAGGACTCACTTACACCAAAATATTATTTACCTATCTCAGATTCAGATTTAACTCAGTTTACTGGGTTTTGGCTTTGGTTTTCTTTGTTTTGCTAAATCAGGCAGCCATACCTAAAGGTTTTCCTGTTTTCTACTGCAAATGCTGAGTCTGTGGGTGTGTTATGTAACCTTGTACTTTTCTTTCTTCCGCACATTTCTTGGCAGTGGTGGGGCTGGATAGCAGGAGGAAACACGGTGCGGAGGATGGCTTTGTGACAGTGAGTCTGCAGCCAGACAGAGGTATACATCTCCTCTTCCGCATGTTTGCCTCATGCTGGGTGAACACTTGTTTCTGGCCCTTTGAACACTTACTTCCTGACATTTGGGTTTTAGGGAAGAGGGCAAATTCTCAAGAAAATCGCAATTATCTAAGACTCTGGACTCCGGAAAATAAATCCAAATCAAAGAATGCAAAGGATTTACCCAAATTGAATCAGGTAAGTGTCTAACATTTCAGTTTCTTCATTTTGAACCTTGAAGATGTTTTCCAAGTCATAGAAAAATGTAGACTACGTACCCCTGAAAGATAATGGTAACTCAATAAAAAAATAAAAAACGAATTAATAAAAGGGGATGCCTTGCCTGGGTGGCTCAGTCAGTTGAGCCTCACGGCTCAGGTCATGATCCTGAGATCATGGGATCGAGCCCCACGTCAGGCTCCATGCCGAGTGTGGAGCCTACTTGGGATTCTGTTTCTCTCTCTCTCTCCCTCTGCCCCTCTCCCCCACTTGTGCATGCCCTCTCTCTCTCTAACTAAAAAATAAAATTAATTAATTAACTAAAAGATAATGGTAACTTGGGGTATTCAATTAAGATCTGTTTGGATCTAGTCTGTGCATGTTTTCATGCATCAAAAATATGTTCAGTCGTGAGGAGGTGACCCCCCCCCCCGAGAAAATGCAAATCACAAAATACTCAGTTCTTAGAGTATACACATTCTCATTTCAGTTATTAAAAATACTCTCAGATACTCAGAAGACAAGCTCGTGCTGTTTTCAAATCACCGTGCTCGGCTATAAAGATGTCTGACACATTTTTTCCTTAAAAAGCTGAATTGTAGTGAGGCAGAGGAAACAATATAAATAATACAACCCAGGATGAAAATGTTGTCTCCTAACAGGAGAGCAGATGAATCACGTGGGTGGGGAGTAGAAGGCATCACTCCTGCTCAAGACACCAGCAAATGTGAGAGAGGGGATTTGAGCTAACCTGGGGCTGCACGCTGAAGAGTGTAGACATGAAATGGGATGAGGTCTGGAATTTACCTAACAATACTTGAACAGAAGATAAAAGAGTTGGTGAAGCAGCTAACCGTAGGACAGTCATGCTAGACTCTGGGTGCCAGCTACGTGAAGGTTCATTATTTCATCCTTTCTACTTTCACGGATGTTGGAAATTCTTCAAATTAAAAAGAATGGAAACATGAGTGAAGAGACTTTATTTTTTCAGGTTCATTTATTTAGTTTGAGATGGGGGGGGATGGGCAGAGAGAGAAGAGAGAATCCCAAGCAGGCTCCACACAGTCAGTGCAGAGCCCGATGCGGGGCTCGAATTCAGGAACAGTGAGTTGATGACCTGAGCCAAAATCAAGAGTTGGCACTTAACCGACTAAGCCACCCAGGCACCCCAAGTGAAGAGACTTTAAACAGTAGCCAGTTGGTTCTACATAGAGGACTTTTCAGAGTCTTTCAGGAGCCCTGTTATTAAATGGCTTCACAGTCCCCTTCAGTCCTGCCTCTGTGCTTCCAACGAGATGGTCCCATCCTCTGTGTTTTTCCTGATCACTTTTCAGGGGCAGTTTATTGAGCTGTGCAAGACCATGTATAACATGTTCAGCGAAGACCCCAACGAGCAGGAGCTGTACCACGCCACGGCTGCGGTGACCAGCCTCCTCCTGGAGATCGGGGAAGTCGGCAAGCTCTTTGTCACCCAGCCTGCCAAGGAGGGTGGGAGCGGGGGCAGCGGGCCCGCCTGCAACGCGGCCATCCCGGGCGCGCTCTTCCCCAAGAAAGGGCCCGGCCAGCCTTACGTGGTGGAGGCCGTTGAGCCCCTCCCGGCCGGCTTGGCGGTGGAGGGTGAGGAACACTCCTTGGGAGGGCAGTTGGAGGACATCAAGCTGGAGGACTCCTCTCCCCGGGACCACGGGGCCTGCTCCTCCATGCTGATTTCCGATGACGACACCAAGGACGACAGCTCCATGTCCTCGTACTCGGTGCTGAGTGCCGGCTCCCACGAGGAGGACAAGTTGCACTGTGAGGACATCGGGGAGGACACCGTCCTGGTGCGCAGCGGCCAGGGCACGGCGGCCCTGCCCCGGAGCACCAGCCTGGACCGGGACTGGGCCATCACCTTCGAGCAGTTCCTGGCCTCCCTCCTGACTGAGCCGGCCCTGGTGAAGTACTTTGACAAGCCCGTGTGCATGATGGCCAGGATCACCAGTGCAAAAAACATCCGGATGATGGGCAAGCCCCTCACTTCGGCCAGTGACTATGAGATCTCCGCCATGTCAGGCTGACCCCTGCGCCTTCTCTGGGGACCGGGAGGGGAGGGAGGGTTTTTTTTTTAATGTTCCGTGTTGGGCTTTCTTTCTTCCTTTTAAATTAAATATTTATTAGTACCCGGCTTGAAGCCTAGTGTTTTCATAATATAATACAATGAAAACTGTTGGAGAACTATTTAAACACCTCGACGTAGGTACAGTACACTGTCTTGGGGGAGGGGATTGAACAGAATACAGTTAATTCAGTGAATTCCAAAAAAGATTAATCTGTCC
This sequence comes from Prionailurus viverrinus, assembly GCF_022837055.1. Taxonomy (NCBI): domain Eukaryota; kingdom Metazoa; phylum Chordata; class Mammalia; order Carnivora; family Felidae; genus Prionailurus; species Prionailurus viverrinus. The sequence continues at coordinate 85,870,914 of NC_062564.1, forward strand.
GTGATATGTGTGTATTTTAACTTCTTAATCTTGCTGTTGAGCTGTGTACATGGTTAAAAAATAGTGCTGTTTAACACTAAATAAGGCAGCAGCCGTTTGTGTCTTTGGGCTTTTTAGATAAAACTAGAGCCGTCAGGAAAATGAAATGCCACAAACACAAAAATGTTCCTCAAAGGAAAAGGCATTGTTGGCGGGGGTAAATCCTATACCATTTTAGGTGGAGGGTGCATTAGAAATATTTTTTAAGATTTGAAATATATTTCATAAAAGTCCTCTATTCAGAAATCATATTCAACAGATGTTTCCTTTCAAGGGGAAAATATTTGAGGCTCTAAACAATTATGAATTTTCACATGATGCCAGAATAACACTTCTAGTTGATCAATTTGGACCAATACTGGACCAACTTTGCATTAAAAAAAACTGTTGTGATTATTTAAGTCAGCGGGCCAGAATTCAGGGAAAATGAACAGTCTTTTGTTACAGAGAATCTGAAAATGACAACAAAGATAACCGAGGGCTCAGGATTTTTTTTTTTTAAAGAGTAAAAGTACTGATGCTTCTGATACTGGATCTTCAGCTTCTTGTTACTCATTGCAAATAAAGCAAAAACTAAAACCGATAAACTTTACCATTGCTATACTGTGCATAGGTTCAAGAAATTAAACTACGTATCTTCTATGACCATCCTTCCCGTTAAATCAATGTCAAGTAGAGATCATGTAAAGTAAAAAACAAAATCTGCAAGATAACGTACCTGAATGTTTTAAAGCAGAACTTGTCACTTTATTAAAAGAATAGTATGCTCTATCTATTTCCTGAATGGATGTGGAAATGAAAACTAGCACACCTGCACTTTGGATTCTTGCTTTTTTTTTTTTTTTTTATTACTCTCACAGTTTTGCCTTTTACAGATGTTGAAGGTTTTTTCTCCTTATTGTTGACTTAATCATCGCGGTCACATTTTCTTTGCTGATTCAGTGTCCCTTTCGACACATTCCTTTATTATGCATTGTGTTTTTTTTTGAGCTGTTGCTGCTGTTTCTTACTTTGTTTACAGAATGATTTTTAAACTGTCAAATGAAGTAGTGTTAACCTCAAGTAGGACAAATGTGAACAAATAAAATACATCAGATATTCAGATCCGGCTTTTATTTCAAGTGCTTGAGTTCCTGCCCAAGGCAATAACGTTATTCTTTTGACAACTTTGCAGGGGAAATTATATTTAGGCAACCATTTTGACTAAGTAAATCAACACTTAGAGGCAAATATTTTCAGATAAAAAAGACCATATGTCGTGGTGTGCATGTGAATGGGTGTATTTAAAATAAGGAAGTGAATGTGTATCAGTTACCTAATTATTTAACTTATGCTGCGGAAGTGATAAAAAAGTGAAAATCATTAGTACACTGTAATACCATTTGATATGTATCTAGTTGGGTAGCTAGTCATTGATTTGATTTGACTTTTTTTTTTAATATTTTTATTTTATTTTTGAAAGAGAGAGAGACAGAGTGCGAGTGGGGGAGGGACAGAGAGAGCAGGAGACAGAGAGAGCGGAATCCTAAGCAAGCTCCAGGCTCTGAGCTGTCAGCACAGAGCCCAACGCGGAGCTCACACTCAAGGACCATGAGGTCGTGACCTGAGCTGAAGTCCGAAGCTTAACGGACCGGACCGAGCCACCCAGGCTCCCCAATTTGATTTGACTTTAAGATTGTTCCGCATTATTCCATCATGTGTTTAACTGTAAAATCCTATTCTCTTAACCACCTCTACCTTGCCAATATCAATGATGGATCTGGGAGGGGAACAGGCGTGCGTTTAAATGCATAGCCCCAGGTAAACAGGAGGAGTCAGAATGTTCCATTGTTACTGAGAAAGGGACTGTGACTCAGCAGCGTATTACCCTGAAAGCATGTCTCTGAGGCTGTGTTGTCATCTTGCCCCCCTCTGTTCAAACACATCATAGTGCTCATCACAGCGGAACTATACTTACTACGTAAAGGCCATTCTTAAGTCTGTTTGCTTCCGTAGGCTGCACTCGGAGGAGTCCTGAGCCTGTGAGTTGATTATTTCCAGCTTAGTCTGTGAGACAAATGGGCCTGTCACCTCATCCTCTTAGCCTCCAGAAGGCGGTCAGTGCATTTCAAAGAGCATTTTCTGAGAAAAGATTAAAGTTCCTGTCTTCTTTTTAATGGGTGTGTTATGTCTTTTTAGTATCTCCATGGATTCTCTTGATTTCAATTTATTGTAATTTACTATCTCTGTATGGTCCCTTTTGATCTAGTTCTGTGATGATTAGCTTCCCAAGCTAATAATCCTTACACCATCCAGATGGTAGCTCTCGTGTATATCCTAATAGACTCGAACTGGCATCCCTGTGAGCTTTTAGCTACAGAGCTCTGGTCTTGGCCACCAGTGGTGTTTTTACATATGAAAGCTCAAAAGAAAAAGCTACTGCCAGGGGAAAGGAAGAAACCTTTTGGAGCCTGGATGCTAGGGAAGTGGGTGTGCCAGAGAAACCACAGATCCAGCCCGGGTGTCATTCCATCCAGCATTACTTCAAGTCTGATTCTGGAATGGAGGGGGGACAAACTCTGTGGAAGTGCCACAGAGGGAGCCACAGGCAATGGGAAGGCTCCTGTGTCAACAGTGTCCTCGTCTCCCACTGAGGCATGCAGCCTGGGAACCATGGCTGCCAGGCAGAGGGCCGCGGTCTGTAAGTCTTTGTCACAGCAAGTAGGAAAGGTAGCTAGACATCTCCTCACTTTCCTGTCCCCAGAGTTTGGATAGCAGCCCCCCAGTCTTGAGCTGGTCTCTGACTGAAGCTTTGTCTAGGGGGTCTAAGCTTAGAGCTACCTGGGGCGCCTGGGTGGCCCCGTCAGTTGAGCGTCTGACTTCGGCTCAGGTCATGATCTCACAGTTTGTGGGTTGGAGCCCCTTGTCGGGCTCTGTGCTGACAGCACAGAGCCTGCTTCGGATCTTCTGTCCCCCTGTGTCTCCATCCCTCCCCTGCTCCTGCTTGTGCTCTCTCAAAAATAAATAAAACATTAAAAAAATTAAAAATAATAAACTTAGAGCTACTTTAGCTCTTGAATCTAACACAGTGAAACTCCTGGGGAGTGCGTTGACAGCTGCCACATTTCCAATCCCTCTGGCTGCTCTGAATGTGAATTCTTCACTATCCCATAAGAAGGCTCTTTCGTTACGGCATCGACTTCTAACCTGAACAGAGTAGCAGTTGATGTGGTGAGTGCAAAGTATTTCACACTATTTTCTGCTTGAAGATGACTCTTTACATAATGTTTAGGGCCCCATGCCTTCTGTTGAGCATTTTCTTGACAGTCTAATTCTTTAAAAGGAAAGCTCGGGGAACCAGGCAAAGGAATTGAGAGCTAGGCACAGTGTGAGTACAGACTTGGATCAGGGTTCTCTGCCTGTGGGCTCTGTTAAAATGCCAGGCTGCCAGGAGGCGGGTCAGCTCAGCTGCCAGAAGCAGATGACTCAAGGCCAAACTATAGATTGTGAGGGCTTCCTGGATTCACAACTGCTTCCTCTCCTCACCCTTCACAGAGAGGCCTAGAACTCTGCAAACCCAAATCCTGTAACTCTTCATAGAATACTTCAAGGGCAAGTATCAGCTAGACTGATGCCACATCCTAGGACTGGGCTGGAGGCAATCTTGAGCCCTAGAATAGGTCTAGCAAATTCACTTATTTCATGGATATGGCCTACCTACTGGCTGCCAGATACTGTTTCAGGCTCTTGGGGTACAGCAGCAAATGACACGGATCAAAAATTCCTGTCCCTAAGAGAAACTTATGCTCTGATAAGGGAGACCGACAATAAGCAAGATAAATGCCATCGATGCTATATGTTAGTGACACAGGCAATCAAAATGAAGCAAAGGAGCAGGGCTTGAAAGGCTGGGGTGCTCAGGGAAGACCTCACGGAGGTGACTTGTGAGTAAAAGCGGAGGGAGCGAGCCGTGCAGTTATCTGAGGGGAGAGCTTTTCACACTAAAGGAACCCCAAGTACAAAGGCCCCTAAAGTGAGAGGCTGCCTGGCAAGTTTGAAGCAGAGCGGGGCAGCTGTGGATGAACAGAGGGAAGACGCTAACAATGAGGCAGAGATAATGGGGAAGCAGATCTCACAGGATCTAGGAGGTCAACGAAAAGGCTTCGGCTCTTAATGCCGAGTGAGATGGAGTGGCCTAAAGAGTCAGGAGCTAGGGAGGCACGTTCTGACTTAGATTTTAAGAGTAATTCTGGGGGCACGTGGGTGGCTCAGTCAGTTAAGTATCCGACTCTTGATTTGGGCTCAAGTCATGATCTCAAGGTTCATGAGTATTGAGCCCCACGTCGGGCTCCACACGGACAGTGCGAATTAGAATGCTTGGGAATCTCTCCTCTCCCTCTCTCTCTGCCCACCCCCCCCCAAATAAATAAATAAACAAACAAAAGAAAAGGAATAATTCTGAGCCTGCTGTTGAGAATAGTGGTAGAAACACAGCAACAGAAAGGGACAGACCAGTTAAGAGATCAGGGTCCTAACTGGGGTAAGAGTTGGTCAGAACTGTTTCCTCCACCCTCGCTCCATCCTCACTCTAGGCCCGAACTAGAATAGGGGCACATCCACTATGCTCTTGTGGTCCAAGAAGTCCCAGGCCAAGTCAGACTCAAATGGAGGGAAGCCAGACCCTATCTGTGGGTGAGAGGCGTGTCAAAGAACTGTGCCCCCTTTTGCTCTGTCACATCTACCAGCCTGGGTTTTCCTGAGTCTTCTCCAGCTTTACCAAACAGCATCCACATGACAGATTTCCTGTCTGCCCCCATTTTTACCACCACTCGGGGAACCTCAGCATCTATAGAGAGAACCCAGCAAACACTCCAACCTCGATTTCTGTGGCTTTTCATCCCCCGTTACGCCTCAGAGATATGAATGAACCTCCCAACTCTCCAGCTGTGTTGCACCCACCGCACCTGCCCATGGCACTCTCAGTCTTCTAACCCTCAATTTGCCATGTCTCTCTCTGAGTTTCCTCATCAGATCCCATCCCCTGGTCGTCTCTTCAACCGCTGTCTTCCCAGCTCTCTCACTTCGGCTTGTCCTCACCTTCTGTGGCTCCCACTTGTGGTGGCCTCTCTGTAATCCACAAATCTTGAATCATTACAAGCATCTGCCTTCTTCAGTCGCATCTTGGCGGCTGAGTAGCAGGGGCTTCCAGGGCAGGGGGGGCACAATACATAGATTTGTGCTGCTACAATTTTATGTTTGTCTTCAGGTGAGTCTGGAATGACAAGTCAACAATCCCTTTCCACATCCCTGATCCAATCCTCCTTATCCCAACATAAGCTAATTGAATTCTTGACTCCTTTCTTAAAGTCCCCTAACCCCACTCCTACCCCCTCTTAGGTAAAAAATTTGATTCACAGAGACAACCAGTGCTATCAGCTGCAACTCTCCACTTTTAGCCCCTCAAGTACAAATGAATGTGTACCCACGATCTACTTTGCTCTGTCCTCCATCTTGGAGACTATTTGGCATCTTTTCATCTCTTTTGTCATCAACATCTTCACAATGGATTTCTTGGCCTTAGGTTGTGAGAATGTTTATTCCATTCCTCAACTCTGTTACCTACTCTGATTACTGACTTATCAACTGCGTTACCGTCAAACATCACGAAAGAGCAGTGTAATCTTCCGCCTCCATATCTTCATTCCCAACCTAACTTCCCTTCACTTTAGTAGGACGTGGTGACTCACCACTGAAGCTGCTTCTGCCGAGGGCACCAGTGATTGCCTAGACTCCTGAATCCAATAGATGATTTCTGGTACTTACTGCCTCTTTCTATGACATTTTGATCTGGTGACATTCCCACATTAAAATTCCCTCCTCCCTTGCACTGTGAAACCAGTGTTTTCCAGATTCCCTTTTCCCTCTCACACAAAGTCTCCATCAAGTATCCAAGCCTGCCTTCCTTTGCTGTCCCATCATGGGTACCACAAGGATCTGGCTAAGGTTGTCTCCACTGTGTGCCCTGAAGGAGCTCCCCGACCTCAGTTGTTTCGACTCCTGTCTGTCTGCTGCTGACTCCCGAAGGTTAGTTCAGCTCAAGCTTCTCTCCTGAACTTTCGTTCAACAAGTATGTATTCAATGGCTTGGGTATTCCAAGTTTTGTCCATTCTCTCATTTCCTGAATGTACCAGAAGCACCTTGAAAGTAGACTTGCTATTTTCTTTCTATGACATATTCTCCTTTGCTATCCCTTAGCTTAATGACATTGATACCTGTCCAGTACCTGAAGCCAAAAATGGGAGTCGTCTTCGATTCCTTCTGATAGCATATGACCCACATCCAGTTACCAGAGACTTATCCATTTTTTTCTAAACATCTCTTAATCTGTGTTCCTCTGTCTGTTCCCAGTTATACAATCAGTCTAGCCTTGTATTTGTTGATAGGTTTAAGAGGGTTTTATAAGGCTCATATTAATATTTGATGTACCCTCATCCCTCTGAACGATACTTTTTTTAAAAATAGGTTGTGTGTAAACAAAAGTAGCAAACCAACTACCTGTCACATGACACGGGAAACTCTATTGCTTTGCAGTTAAAAGAACAGAGCATGCCCAGTCTTTGGTGGATCGAGCAGGCTCTTGGCACCTTGTCTTTTCTTGGCACCTTTGCACAATATCTAATGGTCAAGCTTTATGCCCAAAAGTGTGACCCAAAAAGGGAACTCAGAGGTCACTGATGCTCTGATGAAAGGCTAAGTATGGATGTATCGTCCCTGACCATGGCAACACCAATGCAGCTTTCCTTAATTGGGTCTGTTTTTTCTTAATAACTGGAAGGCAGTTATTCAAAACAGCCCTTTGGCTATTGGTCAGACTGAGTATGACATAATTACTCTTCCAATCCTTGGCAAGCAAGAAAAAAGTGATCAAGTCTGTAAATTCATGATGTTTGTGACAAGCGTCTGAAAGAACAAAGTTGGCTGGATTGTGGCCACTTTATTTTTCTGCCTCTAGTCTCCCTTCACACCTCCAGTTACTCTTTTATGCTGCTGTTACATGATCTTTCTAAAACTTCAGTGTGATTATATTCCCCTCTCATCCCAACTTCCTACAGGAAAATAAACAAGCATATAGGAATGTTCATGATCTGTCACTGCCTGTACACCTGTAGACCAAGTTGTCAGCATTCATTGGTATTCTGAGAGGTGAGGGACCTAAAATACAGCAGTTATTATGGTTTGTTCATTTTCCCCACCGGCTGGTTTTGGTACATTATTTACAGCATCCTTTGTCAAAATCTGTGAACAACTTGTGCTATTTCAAACCCTCCCTCAACTGCTGCCACATCTTTAGGTCTAGAGTGAGAGGTAAAGGAGAGTGTTGACTTTTGAAGTGTTGGAAGTGAAAGGGATCTTGGTATAAAATAGTATGTGGTTAATATAACATTTCATCAGAAGCCAAAAATGGAGTCTTAGCATCAGATATTTGGAGATCAGTCTTGTATAATTTGTATTGAAAATCCAGGTATCCCCAGTGTGATAGACCATGGTTATCTCTTCTCACCATGAGAAGTGAAGCACTATACATCATAACGAGGGGGGAAATTGAGAAATAATACCTGAATTCACTGGGTCCTTCTTGAAATAAGCCAAAGAAATCCTCAGTGAAGCTGAGAAGATACTTGAAAGAATTCGTGAAAAAAAAAAAAGTATAAAATGTCTCAGGATGGGGCACGGGGTGGGGGGTGATTTCCTCAGCAACTGGTCTCATAAAGAAGATGCAACATGCAATAAGGGAATTTGCAAATGCCCGCTGCGGAGGAGTTAGCAGGGGTATGTAAGTTGACTTTCTAAAAGACTGAAGCAACATATAAAATTTAAACTCCTTTGAAAGTGAAGTATTATATAAAATAGCTTTAATAATATACCTAGGTTGGCATGGAGATTTCAGAATCTCCTTTGAAAATCCTCCTCCTTTCTGAATAGGGAGGAGCCAAAGGGAGGATTTTCGTAGAGCAAGTTGTCTCCAGTGGCTTAACCAGGTTTGGGGCAGGGCAGGGGGCAGGGGGATGTTGCTGTTAAGAAAATAATGACTGGAAGTCCCCAGGCTGCAACACCGTCACCACCTCATCCACCATGGCTCAGTCTGGAATCCTGAGTAAGCAATGCTGACCTGGACAGTGACAAGGCCAGGAAAAGATTCAGACTATCTGGAAGATAACAGATTTACACACTTCTCCAGCAAAATGTTTACAGTGTGCTGAGATTTCTTGAAAAATGACACTTGGCAGAAAGACTTCCACTGCGCTTAGCCTTCAACTTTGTTAAATTTAAACTCTCTACATGCTACAGTAAAAAAGTCTCCAATAAACATTAGTGCATCTGCATGGACATCACATAATAATACTTATTTTGTTTGCTTTTTACAAACAAGGAATATACAGATGTAACAATCAAAAATGAATACACATACTGAACAATAGAAATTATGTGGAAAGGAAGTCTTCCTTTATTAGCCCCTCAACTCTTACTTCCTACATGGAGGTAAGCATTCTTGGTAGATTGAAGCTCATTGGTTCTATAAATTTATATACACATCTGTGTACAGGCGTTTTTTTAAAAAACAAAAATGAGGGGCGCCTGGGTGGCTCAGTCGGTTAAGCGTCCGACTTTGGCTCAGGTCACGATCTCGCGGTCCGTGAGTTCGAGCCCCGCGTCGGGGTCTGGGCTGATGGCTCAGGGCCTGGAGCCTGCTTCTGATTCTGCGTCTCCCTCTCTCTCTGCCCCTCCCCCGTTCATGCTCTGTCTCTCTCTGTCTCAAAAATAAATAAACGTTAAAAAAAAAATTAAAAAAAAAAAAACAAAAATGAGATCAGATTAAAGTCATTCTGTGATTCCATTTTTTATCACCTAAGTGTCTGGGAGATATTTTCATGTTGGAATATACAGATACTACCTCATTTATTTTATATTTTTAAATTTTTTGAGGTTTATTTATTTTTGAGACAGAGAGAGAGTGGGGGAGGGGCAGAGAGAAAGGGAGAGAGAGAGAGAAAGAGAGAAAGAGAATCCCAAGTAGGCTCTTTGCTGCCAGTGCAGAACTGTGAGATCACAACCTGAGCTGAAACCAAGAGTTGGATGCTTAACTGACTGAGCCACCCAGCACCCCTACTTCATTTATTTTAATGGCAGCACAATATTCCATAGAAACGGAATATCCCATGCCATACCCACCTTCCCACTCCCAGGTGATGGGCTTTTACTATGGTAGAGTCTTCTTATTATAAACATTATAGTAGCAAAAATCATTATAAAGACATTTGGGGCATATATGAGAATATTTCTTTGGGATAGAATTGACAGAGTAAAATGTCCATTTAAAATTGTAACAAATACTGCCAAATCACCTTTCAAAATAATCTACTTGCTCACACTTCCATCAACAGCCAATGCTCTCCTCTCACAGCCTTCACTGACTGTGAAGTTAACAACCTTTTAATTTGTATTATTCTGATCAATGAAAGAGGATATTTGATTTTTTTAATGTTTATTTTTGAGAGAAAAAGAGAGAGAGACACAGATGTGAGCAGGGGAGGGGCAGAAAGAGAGGGAGACAGAATCTGAAGCAGGTTCCAGGCTCTGAGCTGTCAGCACAGAGACTGACGCTGGCCTTGCTTGAACTTGAACTCACCAACTGCGAGATCATGACCTGAACCAAAGTCGGACGCTTGACTGAACCACCCAGGTGCCCCAAGGTGTTATTTCATCTTAAGTTGAATTTTTCTCATGATAAGGATGTTGAATATTTTTTGAAATGTTTACTGGTCCTTTAGATTTCTTTTGCATTTGTCTTCTAACTTTTGGTGTCTTGTGTTCTACAATAGTGGGTAATTTTCATGACATCAGGTCTGCTTTTAAATATGGCTTCCATTTTTGTTTCTCTAGTTCTTACATGCCATTCACTATGGCAAAAACAGGAGAGTAAAATGAAAGAAAAAGAGCAGGTTATTAAGTATAGTGAATTGATCCACCTTCTCTGAAAGCTTGTGACTTACCAAATGTGAGACGTTTCAATAGTATTCTTAAGAGCCACTACATTTGCCACAGAGCAGACTTGATGCAAGGCCTCTAGTTACACCTGTTCAGTTGCATCTCACATACCCTAGTTAATATCTGTTCTGTTACATCCCACTAGGGGGTAATGTTGGGCTAAAGATGTATGTTTCCTGTGACTAAAGTTGAGACTCACATTTAATACATTCTGGTAAAAGTTTTACTTTTCCAGTCAAAACTGAAAGGATAACATTTCCCCTTACTGCTCAAGACAATTGCGGCAGAAAAAGACCAGGGAGTTTGAATGCAAGTGTAACTGAAAGGATATTATCAAGAAGAGCTTGACAGAAGCATCGGCTTCAGGCAGCACTCCGCAGACAATGCACCGTATTCTGTTATGAACACAGGAAGCCAAAGGATCAAAGGGAGACAAGATTGAATAGAAGGTAGATGATGCCTTCATGATGCGAACATTACCTGACATTGCGTATTTCCACAGCATTTTATTTTTGCTCGAAATGTAATTTCCTCTTGGGTTCATGGCCTTAAGCTGGCAAAATCTCCCTTTACAGCCCTGCCAGTGCCAGCCTGTCTCAAGGGGCACAGAGTTCGTCCTCCACAGCCAGTGTGTTCTGGCACCTCTCTTCAGGAGCTGTCCTGGGACCCAGGTGACCCCCTGGTGGCCTCCCCTGACAGACACAGTGGGCAGAAGCCAGTTTTCTGTACAAAAGCCGGTACTAAAGTCGTGTACCAAAGCACGAGCTAGTTTGGATGACTCTTCAACCTTTGGAAGATCTTCCACCCCCCAAGGTCCCTTCGCTCTGTTGCACACTTTTTATTTTCTCTGCAAAGGAGGCAACCTCAGGTGCTCTTCTTTTTTTTTTTTTAATTTTTTTTTTTCAACGTTTATTTATTTTGGGGACAGAGAGAGACAGAGCATGAACGGGGGAGGGGCAGAGAGAGAGGGAGACACAGAATCGGAAACAGGCTCCAGGCTCTGAGCCATCAGCCCAGAGCCTGACGCGGGGCTCGAACTCACGGACCGCGAGATCGTGACCTGGCTGAAGTCGGACGCTTAACCGACTGCGCCACCCAGGCGCCCCTCAGGTGCTCTTCTAAAAGCTCCTTTAAATGCATGAAACGTCTGAAGAAACTTAAAGGCCAGGATGGTCTCAGTTAAATGAGACAGCCATTTCAGGATTCAAAGGTGCTCCTTTAAAAATAATAGAGCCTCAACCTTTTCAGAGGGATCGATGCAGGGTCGGCCTTCAGCATGAGAGCTCACAGACAGCAGCAGCACCAGCAGACAAGCCGGGTAACGTTCTTTCCCAAATTTGGCGAGAAGGAGACAGGAAGACAGAGAGAGCATGCACACATACATACGTGTGTGCATATGTGAGAGGATATATGAGCTCACTGAGTAAAATAGCCATGCCAAGTTCCAAATCATCAAGGATCAAGGTGGCTAACCCCCGTAGAAATGTCCAGTTCTATTTCTGATTGGCATCCCTACCTAGCTGTGAGGAGCAGGGACGTGGCAGCGTGGAGAGCCAGGAGGCAGCAGGTGGGGCAACCGCATGCTAACGCTCCCCCATGTTTTCTACCGCGCTCCAGTCCCCGTGCACGGATTGAGACTTTGGAAATGAGAAGGGATACTATTTCCCAGTGTAAAGTCTAGAACCTGAGAGTTTGAGGGGTGTGGGGGGGGGCAGGGGTTGGGGAGAATAAAAGGCCAGGGAGTTGGCTAGCAGAGGACAGATCAGTGGAGTCACCTCTTCTGGGAATAAACATCCTCCCCCCACACACACCTCTGCCCTTTCCAAATCTACCCCCTTCTCTCTCTCCTTTCCCTCCCTTCCCACTAAACTCTTGCGAGCAAAAAACTAACCTGGAGATTTTAGTGACCCCTTTGGTTCCTAAGAGGCAGAAAGGAAGAGATTCAGTAAAACCACTCAGAGAAGCTAAACCTGTGGGCTGACTCTACCCCTGGCATTCGTCCTTCCTGTGTCTATATTTAAAAATATATATTATTTACTGTAATACAGCCTGAAATACCATGAATCAGAGAGCCACTGTGGTCGAGTACTGCCCTCAGACATGGGCATTTGGTGCCTTGTCTTGAGCCCCACGCTTTAGTGGTTCTGGCTTTGTCCACCCAATCAGGCTGTATGGCTCCTGAAATACCACTTCAGAAGAACCACAGAGACTACTCAGCGAAGCTTCATTGCCCTCACCCTGTACACCACATTCCAGAACCAGGCCCCATTATTCCCTCCCCAAAGAGTCCTGAGCCCCTGCCGGGGCCTGCCGGGCCTTCCTCCCACCTCCCTGAGAGCGGATCCATATATCCTAGATCTGGGATCCTAGAGCAGAAGGGTGCCGGTGAGAAGCCTGTTGGGAGGAATGTTTATGGAGCCTCAGTGTAAAAGTTGGGATGTCACGCATGTGCATAAGGCCACTCGGGGTGAGATATGGAGCGGGTGATAAGACAAGAGGGTGGCCTTAAGGCATTCATGCATATTCTTGCCTCACCCAAAAATGCTCACAGTGAGCCAGCTTGGGTTAACAATCTTTCTTCAAAATGGAACCATAATGACTTACTCATTACTATGAAATCAATTTATAAAGGAACCATTAGACCATAACACGATGCATAAACAGGGTCAAAGAATAAAAGTGAATCTGACAGTCTTCAGTTTCAAACTTGTTTTATTTCCAGACAGCTAAAGAAACTCTAAGAGCTTCAGACATTTTGCAATTTGTCAAAACACACGTTAGGTACAAAGATTAATAGTCAGGTGTTCCCTTTGAGAACTGCCAGTATTTCACAGCGCTTTTCTAATTTTTATTTATTTATTTGTTTGTTTATTTATTTATTTATTTAGAAAGAGAGAGACAGAGGGTGAGTGAGGGAGGGGCAGAGAGAGAGGGAGACACAGAATCAGAAGCAGGCTCCAGGCTCTGAACTGTCAACACAGAGCCTGACATGGGGCTCAAACCCATGAACCGTGTGTGAGATCATGACCTGAGCCGAAGACGGATGCTCAACCGACTGAGCCACCCAGGCACCCCACACAGTGCTTTTCTCCCTGATGGGAGATCCCCCAGGCAGCCTCTCCTTGGGATATTTATATCCTGAGTGATTTTCCTTAGCACACACTAGACAGATGGGGGTGAGTGTCAGTTATCCTCTCTCTGGGACTACAGGCCACCTCATCCCTAAGAAACATTAGAATTCATTTTCTAATGGAAATGTAAACCTCTCTGCTGCTTCTTACTATTTACAGTAAAAAGAATCCCCTTTGTTTTTAGCTGACAGTCAAAATTACTCAATTTGTACAAATGACACTAAAATGTAAGTTTATGGCTGCAGAATACAGTCCCGTCCAGTTGTTTACATATAGATTTTTATTTAGAATGTTTCACATATGTGGGGCACCTGGGTGGCTCAGTTGGTTAAGCTTCCCACTTCGGCTCAGGTCATGATCTCACAACTTGTGAGTTTAAGCCCCACATCGGGCTCTGTGCTGGCAGGTCAGAGCATGGAACCTGCTTCGGATTCTGTGTCTCCCTCTCTGCTCCTTCTCCACTCACACTCCATCTCTCTCTCAAAAATAAATAAACATTAAAAAAAATTTTTTAAATGCTTCATATATGCAAACAAACCATTCAAGCATAATAATGCTTGAAGAATAATAATGTAGCTTAATAATGACTTTCTAATACCTTAAAGATAAAGCAGCAGCCCACCCTTCTTTACTCTTCTTAAAGAATGTTACTGAGGACTTCTGCTTCTAGGTAAGATGGGCCAGCTGTGCCTGAACAACTAGCACAGCTGGGTTAAACACCAAAAACCAAAAAAAAAAAAAAAAAAAAAAAAAGACATAAAAACAAAGCTGTCTGAAAGCAGCTAGCACTTCAGGGACCAAAGTCCTAGAAAGAAGAAATATGCACGGAGCCAATCCCAACATTCTGCTCAGCTTTCCCCCATAAGAAATCAGTCAATTCCTTATCAGTGGAGGGCAAAACGTGATGGCAAAGAGGAAAGGTGCTGAATAAAGCCTTTAGTAGGGTCTTGAGGCTGGAGAGACAAAAACAGGAATGCAAGAATGACAAGGCAGCAAGGACATGGGGGGCCCAAATTCTGGAGAGAATGTTAGCAAAGAGAAGTAAACTCTACATGGAACACTCCTCTCCCTTCAAGGCTTCTGCTCATTGCTAAGCAGCGTATCAAGAAGCTGAGCAGAATTTCAGGCATCCTGGTTGAACAGGGAGATAAAAGCCAGGGAGTTCAAGCGGAAATCCCAGAAAGATTTTTAAAACTCAGCCAGAGTTGCCACACCATTTGGAGCCTGAGTATCATGGCCTCCCACCTGCCGTCCTCCCTAATGAGGTTCAGAACCAGGGGGTAGCCATCTGCCTCAGGGGGACACACTCGTCCAGCCAGCGCTCATAAAGGCCCCCTGGTTCCCTTGGCAGTGCCCCGGTCCAGCAAGGTCACGAGGCACTCACATAACTGCTGGGAAGCCTGTGAGGAAACCCGGGCCTTCTGCAGGTTTCCAGGAAGAGTGAGGGGCCACTAGCTCCCTAAATCCCCTCAGCACTTGAGTCTTCCTGGGCTTTCGTTTGCCCTGGTGCGCCACTACTAACGTGTCCACTGGTCATTCATATCTGGCTTGGCCTCATCTGCTGCTTTGCCGTTCTTTCCCTCCGTCGTTTTGGCAGAAGGATTTGTATTTGTTAATAGCTCTTAGCTTTTGCCTGTAGCCATAATAACAGCTTCCGTTTACTGTGTCGATGCTGTGTTGCCCATAGCCCCTACGTGCAGTATATTATTTCTAATTCTTATACTCAACTCTCAAGGCAAGTCTTGATTATTCCCACTTGACGGAAGGGTAAACTAAGGAACTTGCTCAGTCCTGTATAGTAAGTGAATAGTAAAGCCAAGATTCAAAATCGAGCCTTTCTGACTCCAAAGCCCCCAACCCTCCAACTCCAGCACAATGCCTCTCCTGTCATCCTCAGGTCACTGCTGAGAGCCCAGCCTCACGCCTTAGAATCCTAGGGATTTGCCTGGCCTGGGGGTGAAGGCGGTGCTCGCCCGGTGCAGGACCCTTCACTCTACACTTCTCAGCTCAGCCCAGGCAACCCTTCCCCACAGGAGAAGGGGCCCTCACAAGCAGGCTAGCTGCAGCACTGGGAAGGAAGAGGGTCTGGGGTGCTCAGTGACAGGCACGGGGTACCTGTTATTTCCTTCTCCTAACCAGTTTCTTAGGATCGGGTCTACACTTGTGATCACTCCCAAATTACAGGTACCTACTCAAAACTTGATGAACAGTCATTTGAAGCAAACCCCTTGAAATATTTTCCGCACTCAGCAACAGAGCCACTGTTCTCGCTCCTTCCACCTTCTACATCGCCGGTCACTCCTGCTCAGTCTCCCTTGCTGGTTCCCCATCATCTTGATGTCCACATGTTGATGTGTCCCAGGACTTGGATTTGGGTCCTCTTCTCTTCTCCATCTGCACTCACTCTAAGTGGTCTCATTAAGTCCTGTGTTTTAATCATCTGGATTAAATCATCTGGATTAAATCATCTGGATGTGTTTTATCATCAGATTAAATCATCTGGATTAAATCATCTGGATGTGTTTTATCATCTGGATATTGATGAGCCTCCCCTGACCCCAGAATCATATACTCGATTGCTTGATTGAAATGACTTGGATGTCTTTTTTTTAGGTTTATTTATTTATTTATTTATTTAGAGAGAGAGAGAGAGATGCAGGGGCAGGGGGAAGGGGTGGAGAGAGAGGGAGAGAGAATCCCAAGCAGGCTCTGCTCTGTCAGCACAGAGCCTGCTGTGGGGCTCGATCCCACAAACCATGAGATGACGTCAAGAGTCGGACGCTCAACAGACTGAGCCACCCAGGTGCCCCTGAAATGACTTGGATATCTCATAGATTAAACTCAACAAGTCCAAAGCTGAATTCAGTATTTCACCCACTCCCTCAAATCTGCTCCTCCCACATTAGCTCCATTCCTCCAATGGCTCAGGCCAGATTATCTTGGAATTATTCTTGACTTCTCTCTTTCAGCCACATGCTATATCAAATATGTCACAGAATCCTATCAGGTGTGATCTAACCATTTCCACTGCTGCTACCCTAGTCTAGACCACTACCAAACTTACTTGCATTCTGTAAAAGTCTCCTAACTGGTCTTTTTACTATAATCATTGTTCTCCCATAGGCATTCTTTTTGAAATGTAAGCTACATCACTTCTATTCTCAAATGTTCAGGAACCTCCCACCATGCTAATAATTCCAGGGATTCATCATGGCGTAAATGATCCAGTCTTGGCAGCTGCTCTAACCCAATACTTATGCTCTAACACATCCACCTTGTTCCCTCTGCTTCAGACACGTTGATCTCTTTGCTATTGCTTAAATATGTGATCAAATTCTTGCCACGGGGCCTTTGCACTTGTTTTGCCCTCTACCTAGAGCACATTTCTGTCAGTTATCAGCATGGCTTGTTTTCCTTCTGATCTCTGTTCAAATCCTACCTTATCAATAATGTCTTTCTTGAGTACTATGTCAAAAACAACAGTCCCCAATCATTCTGTGTCCTCTTATTCTGCTTTAGTTTTCTTCGTAGCACCTATTATCACCTGATACTATCAATGTCTTTATTTGCTTCTTATCTCTATTCTTTCCCCTACCCAACATAATTCCAAGGAAGCAAGTATACTGCTTTATCCTCTGGGCTTAGAATAGCTCTTGAATCGTAAACATGTTGAAAAGTATTTGTTAACTAAGCGAAATATACATATCGAGCCCCTATACATACAAAGCACTATGCTTAAAGGATGAAGGAGGGGCGCCTGGGTGGCGCAGTCGGTTAAGCGTCCGACTTCAGCCAGGTCACGATCTCGCAGTCCGTGAGTTCGAGCCCCGCGTCAGGCTCTGGGCTGATGGCTCAGAGCCTGGAGCCTGTTTCTGATTCTGTGTCTCCCTCTCTCTCTGCCCATCCCCCGCTCATGCTCTGTCTCCCTCTGTCCCAAAAATAAATTAAAAAACAATGAAAAAAAAAAGGATGAAGGAAATACAAAGTAAACAAACAGATATGACAAAATCCTGTGCTAAATGGATTTATACTCTAATCATAATGTCTAAAAAGATGAATGGGTTAGATACATTTTTAAATCATACAAGGGAGTGAAAACAGCAAGTGACTCCCAAGCCATCATATTCATTTATGTAATTTTTGGGTCCAGCCCCAGAGGATGACCTACATTACCAGGGTTGCAGCCAGGTGAGGGCAGGGCAGGCTGGGGGAGGCGTTATCCTAAATCCCCACCCAGGAGCGTGGTGGAGTGTGGAGATCCCTGCAAGCCCAGAAGAGATGAAATATCACAAGTTACTTTTCCCACGCTTTTTCAGCTCCCCCTGGACCACTATACTCCCGACCGGTGACAATGCTACAGGTGGGAAATGCATTGCATGATTTGTTTGTTTTTTTAATGAGTTGAATTTTCACTAGAGGAGGCAAGCTTAAATTCTCAAAAATCACAGTGTATAACTCTTGTAAAATTCAGACATATAATTTACAGGGCAGAGGATTCCTCTGAGGAAACGTGGAACCTAGACATTTGAATGTACTAAAAAGGAATGATTTTTCCTACCTTTCTGAGTCTACGGTAATCTTTTTCTTTTCGTTATAGCCATGTTAACAGAAAACTCTATAGTTCATGAATTGCTTATAATAGCAAGTCTAATCACTCATTTCCAGGTCAGTAGCTCCCACATTATGAAAAATTATGATTTACTTTAGTAAAAGTTTTGGTTGGTACTTAAAGGAGTGGTTGAATTTTTTTTTTTTAATGTTTATTTATTTTTGAGAGAGAGAGACAGAGTGTGAGCAGGGAAGGGGCAGAGAGAGAAGGAGACATAGAATCCAAAGCAGGCTCCAGGCTCTGAGCTGTCAGCACAGAGCCCGGCATGGGTTTGAACCCATAAACCGTGAGATTATGACCAGAGCCGAAGTCAGACGCTCAACCGACTGAGCCACCCAGGTGCCCCAAGGAGTGGTTGAAATTTAAAGGACTAAATCTTTTAGTTGATTAAAATTAAGAGCATATGTGACAAAGTCTATAAGCAACAGATCTGGATTCCAAAACAACTTAGAAACCAAGAGAACCCAATCTGAAGAAGATCAGAGTCAAGAACCTCTAAAATACTCACTCACTGCCAATTATTAAAGGTAATCCATTCAAGGGTTGGTTTTTTAAAATCATTTTGAGTGGAGTGCCTAGGTGGCTCAGTTGGTTGGGCAACTGACTTCGGCTCAGGTCATGATCTCGTGATTTGTGAGTTTGAGCCCTGCATCAGGCTCTGTGCTGACAGCTCAGAGCACGGAGCTTACTTCAGATTCTGTGCCTCCCACTCTCTACCCCTCCCCTGCTCACTCTCTGTCTCTCAATAATAAATAAACGTTAAAAAATAAAATCATTTTGAGTGTATTTTTTATTTACATACCGTAAACTGCCATCTTTCTGGTATACAGTTCTAGGAGTTGTGACAAATTCATGGAGTTGTACAACCATCATCACTATAATTATGGTTCAGTGGAGCTCTACCACTCGCCCAAAACTCTCTCATTTAACCTGTTTATAGGCAAACCCTTCCCCCCAGCCCTGAAAACCACTGATCTCTTCTCCTTTTCTAGAGTACTGCCTTTTCTAGAATGTTATATCAAGAGAGTCGGATGGACAATGTGTAGCCTTTGAGATGGGTTTCTTTCACTTACACTAATTCATTTAAGATTCATACATGTTGTTTTTACTGCTATGTGGTGTTTCACTATACGGGTACAACACAGTTTGTCCATTCACCAATCGACTTTCCTGGCCCTCTGTGTTTGTAGTCTCTGATAATCTAATATGGCTCTAGAGACTAAACTTATTGATTAAATACTATCCTTTGTACATTTTATGTCTACTCTTGTAAAAATCATTTTTGTGATGGGGCGCCTGGGTGGTTCAGTCAGTTAAGCAGCCAACTTCGGCTCAGGTCATGATCTCATGGTTTGCAGGTTCGAGCCCCACATCAGGCTCTGTGCTGACACCTCAGAGCCCAGAGCCTGTTTCAGATTCTGTGACCCCCCCTCTCTCTACCCCTCCCCCACTTGTGCTCTCTCTCTCTCTCTCTCTCTCTAAAAAATAAATAAACATTAAAACATTTTTTTAATCATTTTCATGTTCAGGTTTATAACCATGTTTACAACATGTAAATCTACATTTAACTGGCTGTACCGCCCCTGCCAGTCCTTCCATGTTCCAACTTCTCCATTTTTTTTAATTGGCAAAAATATCAAAATCATTTGCGCTGACAGCTTGGAAACCCCCCCAGAGCCTGCTTCAGATTCTGTCTCCCTCTCTCTCTGCCCCTCCCCCACTCGTGCCCTGTCTCTCTCTCTGTCTCTCTCTCTCTCAAAAAATAAATTAAAAAAATTTTTTTAATTAAAAAAAAATCAAAATCTTGATATCATGATATCAAAGTCATCAGGAAATCTCAGGTTAACATAAATAAGTATAAAAAGTATCTAGTTATTAACATAAAAAATATTAACATTCAATAAAATTTCAATCAGTGTAAACCTTAATACGGTCAAGTGTATGCAATTTTATTCTGTGTTTGTCTTAAAAACAAATTTGTGGATAACTTTCTTGGATAAGGTAATACTTTTTTTGGAACGAACAAAGTGTCCCGAATGACACTTTTTGAATAGATGGAAACTTCATGAGGAACTTCACTTCAATAAACTTTGAGTATGAAAACCCCAATTACCACTATAGCATGAATGCCAATTCATTCATCTAAGTAAGCATTTTTATATGGTTTGAATTATCCTTTTCTGGATATTCTATAGTTTTTCCTGTCTTTTGAATGCAAAACATTTAATCTTGCCCTCCATCTATTTAAACATAACAAACTTTTGGGCTTTTTGTTTTGTTTTAATGTTTATTTATTTTGAGAGAGAGAGAGAGAGCACACACGCAAGAGCTGGGGAGGGGGAGAGAGAGAGAGGAAGAGACAGAATCCCAAGGAGGCTCTGCACTGTCAGCACAGAGCCCAACACGGGGCTCGATCTCACAAATGTGAGATCACGACCTAAGCTGAAACCAAGAGTCAGATGCTTAACTGACGGAGCCACCCCGGGGCCCCCTGAACTCTTTGATTTGTTTTAACATGGCAATCTATTAATGATCTGGTTTTCCATTTGTTCAAGATCATGGACTTTAAATGAGATAAGCTGCATTTAAAGCTAGTTAGACAGACCTTCAATGTCTGTTTAATTTACTTTATGAAAGCTAAACTAGTAAACTGTAAAAATAATAAAACTACTGATAATATACACACAAGGATGTTATCTCAATACAGGCTGGAATCCATACTACTAGAAAAAAATATTATTATTTGAAATAGTAAATAAAGTGCCCAGTTTACAAGAAATAGGTAATAAACGAGGGAGGATTACAGTGTAGAATCACATCCAAAATGAAACTATGGACAGGCTCATCCATATTGAAAACTATCTTAGTCCTCTGTCCCAGAGTAACAACTTCTGCCCAGCAGATTACGAAAGTCATATAGATGAAAGTCATCACATAATAGAAAAGATATGGACAAAAGCAGAGTTGTGTGAATTCAGGCTTTGATAGACAGGTAGCTGGATCTTCCAAAAGAAATACAGGCAATTGCAAAACAAATTAAAGTTGCTGTAAGAAAATGAAGTCTGTATAATGAATATATGGATGCTTGGTGGTTTTTAGATAAATCTAAGTAGTAAACCAAACAATTTACTAATTAAAAAAAAAGCCACAAGTAAAGGTAGTAATCCAAACAGACAGCTCTTTAATAACTCAGTGCATGGAAATACAAAATCTTGAAACAGGATATGATGGATAAGTCACCAAAAGTGAAAGATTGATGAATGCTACTGAAATGCACAATGTTCCATAACACACGGGTGTTTTCTTACATTCCTATCAGAAGATTTTCATAATATTTTCCCAAATGTAATTTCAAAAACACCAGGCAGCTATCATCTGGGGATGGTTGGACGACTGGTGCTTAACATTCTGGTGCCCAGGAAACACTCACACGCCTTTTGTTAAACTTCAGAAGTCCTGCTGAAATACCTATGCATGTGGTACTGTTATGCTTTATTTTCTATGTCCTGACTTCTCCAGCAGGGATTTCTAACCCCCAGTGGCATTTCTTGGTTAATAGTGACTTGATTTCTGTTCTTCCACTACTTATTCTCTTACTTGTCTCTGTACAGCTTGATGTTGCCACACTGGAAAGCTGTGGACAGTTAAGGCACCAAACCTGTGGGCTCCTCCCTGAGCAAAGATGGCCTGGGGATTCCCAACGTGGCTGTCTGTCTGTCTGCAGGGCAGGAGCTGTGGCAGAGGGGATCGCTCGCCCACCTGCACGCAGGTGATGGAGGCAGGGAGCGAGCGCCTGCTACCTGGTCCTGCAGCATTGGGGGACACGATGCCAGACTAGGCATGGGGCCAGGAAGCCCTCCTCTGACCAGGGTCCATTCCTTGTTCTGCGAGCAGTTCAGGTAAGCCAAGGCCGCAGGCAGCCTCTTCCAGCTTCTTTCTTGGGCTCTTAATTTTGATCCATCCCTCCATGAGCTGGCCTACTTGTTCAAGTAATTTTTACCTGAGTATCTGGATGTTTCTGAGCTTTCCATACCTTATGATTGGATCACTAGTCTCTTTTTGTCATGTTTATTATCTCTCTAATCAGCTTTATTTTCCTGTCCGATGTTCTCTGCATTCGGGAAGTTTTCTGGTTTGTTCTCAGATCACTGTTAAATTCTATTAGTGAGTGCCTTGCGGATGTTGGCAAATTCACTTCTGATGCAACTACATTTCTGATTCCTGTTCCTTTCTCCATGTCTGTCAGAAAATTTATTCTTCGTTATTCGGGGCTGCATCCTGGGGTCGTGCTGTGGATCTTACAGTGTCAAGAGTGGGAGAAGAGTTTTTTCCTTGCTTGTCTCCACACTTTTCACGCCCACACCTGGGGCAGGTAAAACTCTCTGAAGCTGCTTTTCTTTCCTGGGGATTGGTGGGGGGCAGGAGGAGGGGGCAGTCCACTGGGTCCCATTGTTCTTGGAAGCCATCCTGCCTCTAACCAAACACCCTCTTCCTTTCTGGGACTTGAGTTCTCGGACACAAAAGCTGGGAAGAAAGTCTTTTCAGGGCAATGTGTCCATTCCACTAATTTGTATCTACCTCTAAAGCAGTAAGTGTAAAGCCAGCTACCTACTTGAATGAGATAAAGTTAAAAGGGAAAATACAGGAAGGGGAAAAAAAACCATAAAATAATATTTTGAAACATTAAGTAGCCCTATGCAAATTCTGTGTATTGTTTCCACCAGATCAGATTTCCATTTGGCTATTGAAAT
Organism: Prionailurus viverrinus; assembly: GCF_022837055.1. Lineage (NCBI taxonomy): Eukaryota > Metazoa > Chordata > Mammalia > Carnivora > Felidae > Prionailurus > Prionailurus viverrinus. The sequence continues at coordinate 85,893,470 of NC_062564.1, forward strand.
TTTGATTTCTCTGCCTTTCTTAGCTCTCGAGGGTCCCTTTTCTTCCTGATTCGCCTGCCTCTCATCCTCTTTTAATATTTCCCTTGGCATGATTTCTCATGGGACTTTCTGCTTCTTTTTTCAAAATTCATATCTTCTTTACATCTTTAAAACTTTTTATGTTTATTTATGGGTTTTTTTTGAGAGAGAGAGAGAGAGAGAGAAAGATAGAGTGCAAATGGGGGAGGGGCAGAGAGAGAGGGAGACACAGAATCCAAAGCAGGGTCCAGTCTCCAAGCTGTCAGCACAGAGCCCGAAGCAAGGCTTGAACTCACAAACTGTGAGATCCCGCGCTTAACTGACGGAGCCACCCAAGCGCCCCCCCTTCATCCTTTTTAATAGGCCATGAAATTTGTCTTACATTTTCTTCCAGCTCCTGAAGAGGGAAGTTCTCTTTGCCACCATGCTTCCTCTTTGTTTTTCTATTTATTCTTTTTTAACCCAAAAGTGACATCTAAGCTCAAGGTTTGCCAAAAGAGCCCTCTGCAGGGGCGGCTGGGAGGCTCAGTCGGCTTAAGCACCCAGTTTTGGCGCAGGTCATGATCTCACAGTTAGTGAAATCGAGCCCTGTGAGGTGCTCTGTGCTGACAGCTCGGAGCCTGCTTGGGATTCTTTCCCTCTCTCTCTGTCCCTCCCCAACCTGCATGCACGCACGCGCTCTCTCTGTCTCTCAAAATAAATAAACAAGCTTAAAAAAAAGTCCTCTGCAGCTTATCACTGGCACCTGTTATGGGTTGTATTATGTCCCTCTCCCCACCAAATTCATATGTTAAAAGATGTAACCCCAAGTACCTCAGAATGTGACTTTATTTGGGAATAGGGTTGCTGCAGATGTAATTAGTTAAATTAATTAATTAATTAATGACGAGGGCATTAGGCAACATGGATGAAGCCAGAAGACAATTCTGCTAAATGAAATAAGTCAGACACAGAAAGGAAAAAAACTGAGGAGTACCTGGGCTGCTCAGTTGGTTAAACATCCAACTCTTGATTTTGGCTCAGGTCATGATCTCATGATTCATGAGATGGAGTCCTGGATGGGGCTCTGAGCTGAGAGTGTGGAGCCTGCTTGGGATTCTCTCTCCCTCTCTCACTGCCTCTCCCTCCCTCTCTCAAAATAAGTAAACTTTTTTTAAAAAAAAAAAAGGGTACAAAGTTATAGTTCTGTAGGAGGAATAAGTCTAGACATCTAATGGACAGCATGATGTAGTTAATCATACTGTATCGAATACTGGAAATTTGCTAATAGTGGATGTCAGGTGCTGTCTCCACAACAAAAGAAAAAAATGGTAACGATGTGAGGAGATGCATATGTTATTAGCTTAACTTAGTAATCATTTCACTATGTATATGTACATGCACACCTCATTTTATTGCACTTTGCTTTATTATGCTTCACAGACACTGCATTTTTTACAAACTGAAGGTTTGTGGCAACTCTGTGTCCCCATTTTTCCAATGACATTTGCTCACTTTGTGTTTCTGTGTCACATTTTGGTAATTCTTGCAATATTACAAACTTTTGATTATTATATGTGTAATGATGATCTGTGATTGCTGATTACAACTTGCTAAAAGCTCAGACAATGTTTAACATCTTTTAGCAATAAAATATTTTAAAATTAAGTTATGCACATTAATTTTTTAGACATAATACGATTGCACATTTAGTAGACTACAGTATAAACATACTTTTTATATGCACTGGAAAACCAAGAAATTACTTTGACTAGCTTTATCGTGACATTCTCTTCATTGTAGTGTCTGAGACCCAACCCAAAACATCTCTGAATTATGCCTGTTTATCGATTATCATGTCATACACCTTTAATATATACAATTGTTATAGATGAAAAAAAAAGATAAGGTCATTAGGGTGGGCCCCCTAATCCATAGGACTGGTGTCCTTATAGAAAGACATACACACACAAGGAGAACACCATGTAAAGGCGAAGGCAGAGGTCAGGATGATGCTTCCCCCTTCCAGAGACTGGCAGCAAACCAGCAGAAGGTAGGCAAGAGGCATGGAACAGATTCTTCCTCGCGGTCCTCAAGACATCTGCCCCAAAGCCACATAAATGTATCTAAAACACAAAACTAACTTTGTCCCTCCCGTGTTTAAAACCTCCTCATTACTTAGAAGACGATAAGATCAGAGCCTCCCAGAGTTGCGCTGCCTCCTTAGGCTCAAGTCTGGTCTCTTGCCTCCCCCCGCCTTGCCTTTTATGATCCCAAAATACCAATAAGCTTTTATTTATCCAAACTTACTATGCTGTTCCTTGGTTCCATGTCTTGGCTGTGTGGTCCCATGTGACCAGCATGACCTTGCTCTCCACACCTCTTGCCTGGGTAATTCCTACTCACTCTCTAAGACTTGGATCCATCTGCATCATCTTCCAGAAGCCCCCCACATGCCCACAGTCTGCGTCAGATACCCTTCTCTTCTGCTCTCTGATCACCTGAGTACATCTCTAACGCTGCACCTAGCATATTATATCACGATCATTATTAGTGAGTCCATCTCCCCAGACTTCAGCACAGTGCATGCAGCAAGTGCACAATAAATGCATGTGGAATCACATTCGCTGCATAAACAAGTAGAATGATAGAACAGCTAGAATGGGAGAAGAGCTCCACCCAATGAATAGATACCCCCAAATGCCAATCCTCTTCATACCCTATCAGGAAATACTGAGGGACGCCTGGGTTGCTCAGTCAGTTAAGCGTCAGGCTTTGGCTCAGGTCATGGAACACGTGAGCTTTGGCTCACAGTTCGTGAGTTAGAGTCCCAAGTGGGGCTCTGTGCTGACAGCTCAGAGCCTGGAGCCTGCGTTGGAGTCCCTCTCTCTCTCTACCTCTTCCCCGTTCATGCTCTGCCTCTTTGTCTCTCAAAAATAAATAAACATTAAAAAAAAAAAGAAATACTAAAAAAGAGTTTAGCACAGGGTCTAAACAAAGAGGGAGCACCTGCAAAGGGAAAGGGCTAGAAACATGAAATAGAGCACAATGCTAAGAGTCTACTTCTAAGTAGACTAAACTCTAAGAGAGTGACTTCATTATGAAATTTAGCTGGGCAAAGAAACCCTCCAGGAAAGTGATCAAAAGGTCATTCTACGGATCACAGGAAAATAATGCAAAAAAGACTTTGTTTTCTTATCTGTGAAATTTGGACATCTTATTTTATTTTTTTTTAAGATTAAAAAAAAATTTTTAGCATGTATTTATTTTTAAGACAGAGAGAGAGGGAAAGGGAGAGCGTGAGCAGAAGAGGGGCAGAGAGAGAGGGAGACACAGAATCTGAAGCAGGCTCCAGGCTCTGAGTTGTCAGCACAGAGCCTGACTTGGGCCTTGAACTCATGAACTGCGAGATCATGACTTGAGTCAAAGTCGGCTGCTTAACTGGCCACCCAAGTGTCCCATAAGAATTTTTTTTAATGTTTATTTATTTGAGAGAGAGAGAGAGAGAGAGAGAGAGAGAGCAGGATAGGGGCAGGGAGAGAAGGGGATAGAGGATCCAAAGCGGGCTCTGTGCTGGTAGCAGAGATAACTCACAAACTGTGAGATCACGACCTGAGCTAAAGTTGACACTTAACCAACTGAGCCACTCAGGCACCCCAGAAATTTAGACATTTATAAATCAGTCGCTTATGTCTTTCCAAACAGTCATTCTGACTACGCAAGTAAAATGTAAAAGAGAGAACTTGTATGGAATTTTAAGCACACCAATACATTTGCACATGACAAAGAGTGCATATAGTCAGATGTTTCCCCCATCTTCTTTCCTCCAGACCCAGCACCTTGGGCATGTCAGGTGTGGGAGACTGCATTCCGTGGGGAGATTCTCCACTGCCTGCCCCTTTGGCATCTTACCCAGCACATTCAAACAACAATGTGAAAATAGTTCAAGGTAGTCATTTCTTTACTTTGCCTGGCTCCATCATGCTGTAGATGAGATAAATCCATCCTTTAATTTTTAGTGTCAGGCTGCATCTTTCCCAGACAGCTTGCCACACAGGGGCTTCAGTGGGACATTTCACAGTCTGGCCAAGAAGGCCTCCTGGACGTCTCTGACTTGGGAGCAGTGTTGGAAACAGGCAAACTGAAGCAACAACCACAGACATCACCAAGAAGGCTTCCAAGGTAACCTCAGTTAGTCTTTGCTCCTTCCCCCCGTGTCCATTTCACATTCACACTAGGGCTGCAATCCTTGACCTTTAGCCAAGTCCTCTCTGCCAGGCAGGATGCATCGCTCTGACATTTCCATTGGTCTGGGAGATTAGGGGAGGGAGAGGATCCTGGAACTGGGCCATGACCTCTAACCTGGCAACCATGTCCTCATCACAACAGAGCCCAGCAGCCCCTACACCCTGGGAGCCTCAAGGCTGGCTCTCAGCTGGAATGGCCCCATTTCACCTTCATGCCACTCCTGGCTGCCCTCCACCAAGAGATCTGGGTCCCAGTCCTGCTTCCCCTACGTAATAACTGCATCCCAGGATGGGTCACAGAATCCGGAACTCAAGTTCTGAGTGTGAAGGGACTTTTACACCTTTCAGTAAAACTGTTAGTTGAATGGGGTGCCTGGGTGGCTCAGTCGGTTGAGCATCTGACTTTGGCTCAGGTCGTGATCTCGCGGTCCATGAGTTCAAGACCCACGTTGGGCTCTGTGTTGACAGCTCAGAGCCTGGAGCCTGCTTCAGATTCTGTGTCTCCCTCTCTCTCTGACCCTCCCCCGTTCATGCTCTGTCTCTCTCTGCCGCAAAAATAAATAAACATTAAAAAAAATTTAAAAAAACCCAAAAAACTGTTAGTTGAATGCTTTGGTTCCTTACAACAACCTGAAAAATGGTCATCCAAACTGCATTAATAAAATATAATTGTAATGATCATTTATTATGCCTTTTCTAGGTGCCCCTCTATAGTTATTGTGCTAAAATCTTACTAGTATTATTTAATTACATCCTCACAATATCACGATAGCTGCAATTTTTTAAAAAATTTTTTTAATGTTTATTTATTTTTGAGAGAGACAGAGGCAGAGTGTGAGTGGGTGAAAGGCAGAGAGAGAGGGAGACACAGAATCTGAAGTAGGCTCCAGGCCCCGAGCTGTCAGCACAGAACCAGACACGGGGCTCGAACTCACAAACCACGAGATCATGACCTGAGCCGAAGTTGGACGCTTAACCAACTGAGCCACCCAGGCGCCCCGCTATAACTGCACTTATGACTGCCATCCCTATTTTACACACAGGAAAACAGGTGTAAAGAGATTAAACAAATAAATGTTTTATGAAATGAAATAAAGTGATTTTAAAAGTAGAAGTGTTGCAATGTTTATTCTTTTCTTTATAAATCCCCTCATCATGTATACAAACCAAGTAAAGGGTATATATTCCATATGACTTTTTTGAAACTTTTTATATGATTTATTAAGAAAATATATGAGTATACCTAGGCATTCTACATCTTTAAAGCATAGGAAAACTACCTAGAACCAAATATCTGTAGTGACGCAAACTCTTTACCCAAAATAGCAACACATTCTATCTCTCATCACATTGACTAGTAGAGTATTTTTTATGCTTACCTAAAATACGCTTATCAGTACTTTCCCTACCTCGGCACTAATGCTCTTCCCTAATTGTGTACAGAACAAATCTCACCTGTCCACCGCATATGCCTCCAAGTATCTGAGGACAGGAATGTCCTATTCTCCAAGTCACCTCTTCCTCTTCATTCTCTGGTCCCTCCGCTGGGCCTCAATCCCTGTAAATCAAATTTTTCTAAATCTCATATATCACCTTCTCCACCTCTTCCACCAGCTCTTCCTGAAGATGAAATGAAATAAAGTGGTTTTATTTTATTTATTTTTTTAATGTTTATTTATTTTTGAGAGAGAGAGAGAGAGCGAGACAGAGTGCTAGCAGGGGAGGGGCGGAGAGAGAGGGAGACACAGAGTCTGAAACAGGCTCCAGGCTCTGAGATGTCAGCACAGACCTTACATGAGGCTCAAACTTGGGAATGGCAAGATCATGACCTGAGCCAAAGTCAGGTGCTCAACCAACTGAGCCATCCAGGCGCCCTTGAATTAAAGTATTTTTAAAAGTAGAAGTGTTGCAATGTTTATTCTTTGTAAATCCTTTCATCATGTATACAAACCAAGTAAAGGATATATATTTCACATGACTTCTTTGAAACTTTTTATATAATTTATTAAGAAAATATATAAGTATACCTCGCCATTCTACATTTTCAAAGCATAGGAAAATATCATGTCATAAATATATTGGGAAGGCAGTTTGGGTAGCATATAGTGACAGAGGGTTTGGGGCTCAGACAGACCCTAAGTGTACCAGTCAGTGGTTACATGACCTAGGAGAACGTTCTAAACCACTCTAAGCCTCTGAGTTTCCTCATCCATGACGTGGAACAACAGTAGTACATTTTTCAAAGGGCTGAGATGAGGAGTAAGTGTGTTAAACTTCAAAAAGTGTTTAGAACAGTGTCCAGTACTTGTTATAGGCTATGTAAATATTTGTTATGTGCATGAAGTGGATAAATCTTTCATAGGCTTAGGACAGTTATGTGCAGCCGGTGCTAAGCACAAAGAGTGATCCATTAATAAGAATAACCTAATGTGGGCACCTGGGTGGCTCAGTCAGTTAAGTGTCCGAATTGGGCTCAGGTCATGATTTCACGGTTTGGGAGTTCAAGCCCCACATTGGGCTCTTTGCTGCTAGCTCGGAGCCTGGAGCCTGCTTTGGATTCTGTGTCTCCCTCTCTCTCTGCCCCTCCCCAGCTCACGCTCTGTCTATCTCAAAAATAAACATTAAAAAAAAAAGAGAATAAACTAATGACATAAGAACAGTCATTGTAAAAGTGAAGAATATGAGTTCAGAGAAGTCATTTGTCCACGCTCACTCAGCCAGGAAGTATCTTAGCTAGAATTTGCACATGGGCTTGTTTCTCTTAAATGACTGTGCTATGAAAACAGAATATTTTCTCCTTTAACACACAGTTTGATAGTCTCTCTCTTTGGGCTGGGCTGGACTAAGAGAACCCCTTCCTGCCCTCTCCCTACTTTCCCAATTCCCAAGGGCAGTCTCTCCTTCCATTTACGTATCGCTGCACACAGTTGGACACCTATGGGTCACTAATATGCATGATTCTTCTGACAAACCCAGGTGAGACAAACTGATGTAGGTACCCCCACTACTTTGCTCTTACAAATATTAGACTGCAGTAAGCATCATCCTATATATGGCTTTTTCACATTTTGGCTAATTATTTTAGGGAAGGTATCCAGAAGAAGAATCATTAGATCAAAGGACATGGATGTTGTCTTTGCTCATTGCATACTGCCAAACTGTTTTCTAAAAGAACTATGCAAATTTATAATGCTGTCATTAATATAGTACTGATATTATAATTATCATGCTTTTACCATTCACAGTTTGTAATTAACTCATTATTTATGTATATTTATAAGATTAAATTTATAATATGAAAATATACATGTCAATGTGGTAATAATTATAATTTTGGTAGAGACAGGGTATTAATTTATTAGGTGAAAAAGGTACATTTCTTTATCAATGACATTAAATATATCACCTCTATTTTTAAAATTTGTATTTCTTTTTTTATGAATCGTCTCTTCTGTCATTTGCACAGTTATCTATAGAGCTACAACACAGTGTTTCCTATTGGTGGTTAGTGACAGAATTATGGGAAAGTGTAGAACAGTATTCAAATGCACAGCATTATCTTTTTTTATGTAATATAGAGACATTTGTTCAGTGATTCCTGATTGGCCACAGCTTGAGCAAGTACAGTTGTAAATGTTGCTCTAAATTTTCAAAAAGGAAATAGGAATTTAGTACATTAAGAACTCGCTGCCATTCCTTAACCACGTCATAAAAGGGCTGTTACCCTTGGTCACACTGACCTATTCTTCACCTCTTCTTCTTTGTGCCAGAAGAGAAGTCTGACCTTGGGGACGCCACCCTCTACCCTACTGTTCTCTCCGACCTGAGGCAAACTTTCTCCTACTTCCTTCCAAGGGCCTCTTAGAAGGGGTGAGTTGTGAGCTGGGGACTAACCAGTTGATAGCAGATGTTCACTAGAGTCACCAAGGAAAAGTGTCCCCCCTTAGACACTTAGTCACACTATACTGAACATTCTCGATCTCTGCTTAGCCATCAGCCTCAATCTAATGACTCCACCACAGCACACTCCCTAAGATGACCGATAGTGTTAGAGCCAAATTCAATAGGCTTTTCTTCACTTTTGTCCTCTTTTGACACATCTTCTAAATTTCACGCTAGTCGAGACCCCACCCTTCCTTAAATTATATTCTCTAATATCATGGCTCCATGACTGGACACCCTACGAATTTTACCTTTGACAAGACCATTCTTCCCAGACCATAACTCTGGGTACCCCTACCACTTGGCCCAATCCTGTTGTACTCACTCCCATTTAAAGCGTACCCTTTCTCATTGCATCCATATTGCTGTCTCCGAAATACCTCCCAGCTCTGATTTCTTGCTCTTTTAGTATGTTATATGTAGTTTCCTATGGTAGCTTTTTACCTATGATAAACACTCTTCTCTTCAAATAATTCCAAGACTTTAAAAATTAATCTCAGGGGCGCCTGGGTGGCGCAGTCGGTTAAGCGTCCGACTTCAGCCAGGTCACGATCTCGCGGTCCGTGAGTTCAAGCCCCGCGTCAGGCTCTGGGCTGATGGCTCAGAGCCTGGAGCCTGTTTCCGATTCTGTGTCTCCCTCTCTCTGCCCCTCCCCCATTCATGCTCTGTCTCTTTCTGTCCCAAAAATGAATAAACGTTGAAAAAAAAAATTTAAAAAAAAATTAATCTCATCTTCTTGTCCCTAAAATCACCTCTCCTTACCAACTGTCTCATGACAATCAGCTGGCACCATCACTGAGCCTACTACCCGTGCTCTTTTATTTTTTTAATGTTTATCATATTATTTTTGAGAGAGAAAGAGACAGAGTGCAAACAGGGGAGAGGCAGAGGGAGACAGAGACACAGAATCTGAAGCAGGCTACAGGTTCTGAGTTGTCAGCATAGAGCCTGAAGTGGGGCTCGAACCCACAAGCACGGCCCGGGGGGACGCCCCGGCCAGGTCCACCCCCCGGTCTGCGGGGGTGAAATCATGACCTGACTTGAAGTCGGGGGTGAAATCATGACCTGACTTGAAGTCGGATGCTTAACCGACTGAGCTACCCAGGCGCCCCACTACTATCCATATTCTTAAACTTAGAGTCATCTCTGAAAAATCTTTGACTCCATATCAAACCATTCACAAAGCTGTATTGTCTACCATATCAAATACAACATGTACAATCTGTAAAGAACTACACAGGCATGAAGTGATAACATGAACACACATTTGGAATAGACTCTCAGGATCAGCCCTCAGCTGGCCATGTCTGGCTTCCACATTTTCATCTTTTACCAAAGTCATACCCTGCCTCTCTCCTTCTTCCCATCACCCATTTTTCTCAGGCAGGTCAACAGAACACATCCCCATACATTCACCCTGCTTTCCCCAAGTCTTTGCCTTTGTATATGCCACCTACTTGCCTCAACTGCTCTTTATTTCAGCAGGTGTTTGCAGAGGAGGAAAACCACTGTCTTCTTCTCCTGTTTATTCAGAACCCACCCTACCTTTACCATTGACTTCCTCAATATCTCTCAGCCATGTCCTCTCTTGGAAGTCCTCTAGAAAGGCTTTTCGCACAGGGCACACAACCTGTTCATACAGAGTATTTGGAAATCATTCTCTAGGGGCTCTGTATCCTATTTTCCCTACTCCTGAACCAAAAGAATAAATGAATGCTCACAATACAGCTTTGCACAGGGTAGGAGCAGGAACAAAGACACATTGCAACATTTAATTTATCACTGTAGGTAAGCTAGCAACAGATTTCCCACCTGGGATGTCTCTGGAACCATATTTTACTAGAAGGAAGCAAAAGTGGGAGTCCAGATGACCAAGCCAGATCAGAAGAACTGCCCCTTGGAGCCAAGGGATCTGCCGGTGTCATCTCCACCGCCCTGTCCTAAGAAAGGAAAGTAAAAGGAGCAAGTTATATCTCGCTTCATAGAGTGCATTAGCAATTTACTATTTGCTTTCTAGAATGTCAGTGATCTCATTTGACATCCTCTGCAAAAAGCGTTCAAACGAAACACTTTATTTCTTTTTAAAATTCAAGGTGTTCTTGGTTCCTGCCTTGGATTTTCCCGGGTCTGGATTTGGTGGTTGGAAAGAAGAAAGGAGGATGAAAAGTTAAAAAGAGAGGAAAGGACGCCGAGGGGATGCCTGCAAGGTTCCCAGGGTGCCCGAAGGTACAAGGGGCGCTCCACTCTTGCTTGGGTGAATTCCCAGCTCGGCAGGACCTTTTACCAGAGTCCCCGAGATCGCGCTTGTTTAGGAAGCCCGCACCTGCTCCCGGCCCCAGCTGGGACCGGGGCTGGTGCCTGCTGCGGTGCGCCCTCCCTCGGAAGTGCCGGACGCAGGGCGCAGGGCGCAGAATGCTAGGTGCGCGGCGACTGCTTTCGGGGTGGAAGCCGGCTCTCCAGGCGCGCGGCGAGGATGCGGGTGGGAGGGACTTGGCCCCCCAGGGCACGCCCCAGCCAGGTCCACCCCCGGTCTGCGGAGACCTGGCGAGCCGCAGCCCCCGAGCGGCTGCCTATATAAGTCACCCGGCGCTGGCAGGGCGCACGGGAGCTTCCAGCCAGCGAGCCTTGGTCCTCCCCGGCGCGAGGGCGGGAAGACGAGAGGTGCGCCCGGTTCCACCTGCAGCCACTGCCCGCGCGCCGCCCAAGCTGCGAGCGTCCCCCGCCTCTCTGAAGTCAGGAAGCCGGTTTGCTGTCCCAGCGGGACAGGGGAGGAGAGGCAGGGAGAAATTCCACCTTGCGGGGGCCCGAGTCCTTCGTCCTTGCGCCCGCTCGTCGCTCCGCAATTTGAGCGAAGATGGTGGGCCTGACAGTCTCGGACGTGCCCCCGACCATGGCGGTCAAGATCTTCTCTGCTGGCGTGGCGGCCTGTGTGGCGGATGTGATCACCTTCCCGCTGGACACGGCCAAAGTCAGGCTACAGGTAGCGAGCGAGATGGGGACGTGTCTCAAGGAGAGGGAGGACATCTATTCTGTGCGTCCCTTTGACAAGCGCTTTGGTTTAACCACCCCTTCTCAAGGCACGGCCGTCCGCCCCTTAACAAATGGTGCGGCATTGTCACAGCACTGGATGCATTAGGGTGGGAAACTGGAATGCTTTGAGAGTAACGGAAGAACCACAAGAAGCCACGGAAGACAGGTTGACCATGTCTGCTGCCAAAGCCCCCAAAGTTAGGGTGTATTAAGTGTTCTAACGGCTAACAATACCAGCCTCTCCCAGTTTACAAGCCAGGCTCTTTGCCTTCCTTAATTTGGAGGGGTCACATTCGCATCTGCCGCTTAGGGGTCCTGGAGAATTTATACAGGGAGGGTGGGAATGTTCAAAATGTGCGTTATAGCTGATCTCTCTGCATATATACATAGCTAGAGAGATACAGAGATATGTAGGGAGACGTTGCTGAAAAGGGAAAAGGAACTGAAAATAGGAACACAGCTGGAAAAATCTTGGCTTAAAGTTTCTCCTCCACCGAGGACCACCTATGGCCAGTCTTCGTTCTTTCCTCACCAGTTAGGATCCCCTTACTCAATTTTAACTTCCCTCTGACCTGTCCTTTCTCATTTCCAGATCCAAGGCGAATGCCAGACCTCCAGCAACATTAAGTACAGAGGTGTCCTGGGAACAATCACCACTCTGGCAAAAACAGAAGGGCCGATGAAACTCTATAGTGGGCTGCCTGCTGGCCTCCAGAGACAAATAAGCTTTGCCTCTCTTAGGATCGGCCTCTATGACACCGTCCAGGAGTTCTTCAGCGCAGGGAAAGAAAGTAAGCAGGGAACATTCCTGGGAAGGACAGATAGAAAGACATGCCCTGAGCCCAGCTCTGGTCAAGCAATGTTACATGCAGGGTAGTGGTCCTCATAACAAATTGTCAAGGAAGCATCCAATATTAGCTTGGTACTCACCGTTCATGGAAAGAAAAGTGTGCAAAATCCAGTTTTCAGATGCAGATTTATACTTGTAAAAATCACCCGGTGGATCCTAGATATTTGGGGCCTCATTTGGATATCCATCTGGAGAAGATGGATGGGCTGCAAAATAACATTTAAGTCAAAGTTCTCCAAACAGTGAAGTCTCTCAGGAACACCAGTGGAGCTTGTTAAAACTCCCAAGTGCTGAGGACTGCCTTGTCCTCCGAATCTGAATTGCTCAGGTTGGGACCAGGGAATCTATGTTCTCACAAGTTTCTTGGAAATTTTGGCATGCAACAAGCTTGAAACCCTTTGGTCCGAAGGGAAGAAAATCAGACCTCATGAGGAGAGTTGAGAGGACAGGAAAAAACTCGTTTCCTTTAAGAGTTTCCTTGTCAGGTCTCCAGTGTTAGAGAAGACCAGAGAACCGAGTCAGGAGCAGCGGTGAGGAAGGACTACAGTGGACTTAAGCTTGCCAATTTAAAAGATGGTTATCTATTGTATGTTCAGCTCCTAGACAAGCATGATGAGAAAAGAGTACAATCATACAGTTAGGAAAAGGATTGCTGTACTTCCTATATGCAGGTTAGTATGTTAAGTGCTGAATTGATATTATTTTAACTGACACAGTGACTCTATGAGGTAGATGTTATTGTCTCTATTTTACAGATTAGGAAACAGAATGACTGAGAAAGCCCTTGATGAGTAAATGTTTTTGATCCATACTTTAATTATGGGAATGAGCATGGGGGTGGGGGTGGGAGAGGAGGGCTCCAAGACTATTTATAGTTGATTAAATAATATCTGTCTTGAGTAACTTAGGCTAAAAGATTTCAAAATTTTATATCAAAAATCACTTTTTTTCACTTCTTTTTGTTGTTGTTGTTCCCTTTGTAACCTTTCATAGCCTGATACCACTTGACATCCCATACGGGGGCCGTTTGCCCACTTGGGATTTTCCTAAGACCTCGAAGTCCAATAATTAACATCACCATTGATGAGAGGAAGGTTACGCCTCCCTGGTGACTGGTGCCTCCTCCCAGTTGGGATATACAGAAAAAGAGACCCAAATATAGGAAAGAACTAAGTATTGTGTTTCTTGGTGCTTCAAAGTCTTTATTTTTTAAAAAATTCTAGTCAACTTTGAGGTTTCTAGCCTATAGTGATTTAGCACATACTTAGTGCATGATCATCACAAGCATTGGGGAAATAGAAAAGATATAAAGATAGAATAATACTAACTACTAAAATTAAAAAGACAGAGTTGCATTCTGGGTCTTGGTTTTTTGTTTTGTTTTTTGGTTTTTTTTAATTTTTGCTTGATAAATATTTTTTCTCTCTGAATAGCAACAGCTGGTTTAGGAAGCAAGATCTCAGCTGGTCTAACGACTGGAGGAGTAGCAGTATTCATAGGGCAACCCACAGAGGTCGTGAAGGTCAGACTTCAAGCACAGAGCCATCTGCATGGTCTCAAACCCCGATACACCGGGACTTACAACGCTTACAGAATTATAGCAACAACGGAAGGCCTGACAGGCCTTTGGAAAGGTAACTGACTTTAAGGTGAATTTTATAATTATTAAAACACATGTATTCAATTACCACTTTATCGTATACTGGAGCTATTAAACATTTTCTTCTTTTCAGGGACTACTCCCAATCTGACGAGAAATGTCATCATCAATTGTACAGAGATAGTTACATATGATCTAATGAAGGAGGCCCTCGTGAAAAACAAACTACTAGCAGGTAACTTCCTATTGTAGATAACAACCAGGTCTGCACATTTACAATTTCATCCTGGAGCTTCTCCAGCCACATTGTACTAAACCCCCTAATTGTAACAGTTCTCTCTTTTAAAAAATTAAGTAATTTTGAACATTAGATATAACTTTTTTTAAATGATTATTTATTTTTGAGAGAGAGAGAGAGAAAGAGAGACAGAGTAAGAGCAGGGAGGGGCAGAGAGAGAGGGAGACATAGAATCTGAAGCAGGCTCCAGGCTCCAAGCTGTCAGCAGAGGGCCCAATGCAGGGCTTGAACTCAGGAACCTTGAGATCATGACCTGAGCTGAAGTCAGATGCTTCACCGACTGAGCCACCCAGGTGCCCCCATTAGATAGAGTTTTTAAGGAAAAAAGTGGTGGGGGGGAGCACCTGGGTGGCTCAGTCGGTTGAACGTCCGACTTCGGCTCAGGTCATGATCTCACTGCTCATGAGTTTGAGCCCCGTGTCCGGATCTGTGCTGATAGCTTGGACCCTGGAGCCTGCTTCAGATTCTGTGTCTCCCTCTCTCTCTGTACCTCCCCTGCTCATGCTCTGTCTCTCTCTCTCTCTCTCTCTCAAATATAAAATAAAATAAAAAAAATTAAAAAAACCCAAACTCTAAATATTAGATGTTTTGCTACAACAAAAACAAAATGCAACTATATTCTTAATCAGCATTATTCTCATTAAATACTAATATATGGGACTTTGTTGGCATCTTATTCTTTATATAGCATAATTCAGAAGGTGAGTCCATCCCACACTATATCCACATGAGCTGGTTAAATAAGGAGCTCATCAGTGTTTTTATCTAAAATGTAGTACCATTGGATAGGTTCCTAAAATATTCTAACAGGTTCTATAAGGATCTGATAGAGAACTGAAAACTAGAAGCTTCTTCCAAAAGTCTGATGCTGACTTGTCTCATTGGTCCGTTTTAGATGACCTACCCTGCCACTTTGTGTCAGCTCTCATCGCCGGATTTTGCACAACTGTTCTGTCCTCTCCAGTGGATGTGGTAAAAACCAGATTTGTTAATTCTCCACCAGGACAGTACACAAGTGTGCCCAGCTGTGCAATTACAATGCTCACTAAAGAAGGACCACTGGCTTTTTTCAAAGGGTAGGATATGGTCTTCTCTATCTGTAATGCTGTGTTCACAGTATCTATGTGTTTTGGGGTGCTGTCTTGTCCAAATAGTTGACATATAGCTGACCAGCCTTTGTCTATGCAGTATACTTAGTATATATTTTTCTTTGCCGTAAGTATCTCCAATCCTCCAACACTGGGCCAGAACATTAAAAACTGTGATATTAAAATTTTCTCAGCCTTGATCAGAAGCTCACTTAAAATCAGTGACCTCTCACTTGGTCCCAGTCTATTGGAAACGTAGATGGGATTTTGCCTGATCGGGGCTAGAGAACTATAAAGTGGAGAGAAAGTGTAATAGAGGAGTAAGAGAAAATAGGATGTGATTTTTACTATTTAAATTTTTTAAAAATATTTTTTAATTTCAAGTTTTTATTTTAATTCCAGCTAATGTACAGTGTTCTATTAGTCTCAGGTGTAAATATAGTGATTCAACACTTCCTTTTACTTTTTTTTTTTTAATTTTTTTTTAATGTTTATTTTTGAGACAGAGAGAGACAGAGCATGAATGGGGGAGGGTCAGAGAGAGGGAGACACAGAATCCGAAACAGGCTCCAGGCTCCGAGCCGTCAGCACAAAGCCCGACGCGGGGCTCGAACTCACAGACCGCGAGATCATGACCTGAGCCGAAGTCGGCCGCTTAACCGACTGAGCCACCCAGGCGCCCCTAAACACTTCCATACATCACCCCACGCTCATCACAAGTGCCCTCCTTCTCCCCTATCACATTTTTAACCCATCCTCCACCCGCCTTCTGGTAACCATCAGTTTGTTCTCTATAGTTAAGGGTCTGTTTCTTGGTTTGTCTTTGTCTTATTTTTTTCCCTTTGCTTTTTTGTTTCTTAAATTCCACTTATGAGTGAAACCATATGGTATTTATCTTTCTCTGACTGACTTGTTTCCCTTAGCATTATACTCTCTAGCTCCATCCATGTCATTGCAAATGGCAAGATTTCATTCTTTTCATGGCTGAGTAATATTCCATTGTGTGTGTGTGTGTGTGTGTGTGTGTGTGTGTGTACCACATATTTATCCATTCATCTATCCATGAACACTTTGGCTGCTTCCATATCTTGGCAATTGTAAATAATGCCGCTATAAACACAAGGATGCATGTATCCCTTTGAATTAGCTTTCTTATATTTGGGTAAATATCCAGTAGTGTGATAGCTGGAATTTTCACTATTGTGACTTGATGGACTCAGATTTTTAGATTGTATTAAAGTAAAAGTAGAGAAAAATCATTGCCACTGACCTGGAAAAGTGATGCAGAAAATGGTGTGGCTTAGATAATTATTATACTCACCTAGAAACTAGTATCGTGTAGATCCCATTTCCCATTAAGCAATATTATATTGGAAACTACCTTCCTAAGAAAATACAGTATGAACTAATTTATGGATATACTTCATAAGGACTAAACTAGTGATAATATAACAACATTCTATAACCCTTTAAAATTGTAAGGCAATGCCTCAAACCTTATCAAAAGCATAGATGCACCAATCACATTATCCACAAGGTTCCAATTCACCATAATCAGCACTTATATGTTAATACAAATGAAACACATTACAAAATTAATTTAGAATGGATATATCAGTTATCAACCATTAACCATTTAACAATATTTTTTTTTTCAAATTTAAAACCTTTTGGGGATACATGTGACAACAAGGATGAAGCCTGAAAACATTATGCTAAATAAATTGAGCCAGCCCCAGAAGGACAAATGTTGTGTAATTTCACATATATGAGGCATCTAGAGTAGTCAGATTCATAGAGACAGAAGTGGAATGTGGTTAGCAGAGGCTGGGGGAGGTAGGAGCATAGGGAATTCTTGTTTAATATGTATAGTTTCAGTTAGGGATGACCAAAAGGTTCTGGAGATGGGCAGTGGTTGCTCACAATGTACTTAATGCTACTGAACTACACACTTAAAATGGTAAAATGGTAGACTTATGAACATTTAAAATATGTAATTAAAATATGCACACACACACACACACACACACACACACACACATCCATCCAGGAGTCAGAAGAAATGTATTGAGACCGAAACAAAACACAACAAAACAAAAAACAAAACCACACACAAAAACCTTGGGGGTCTGATTTTTATAGGCCAGATCTCTTTAAAACATCTATCCAAGGCAGATTTAACTAATGACATCTTTTTCTGGAATATCTCATTGCTGCAAACAGGCATTTGAAGTCAGTCATTTGGTCTGCACAGTTTGACATAATTCTTAAACATAACACATACACACACACACACACACACACACACACACACACACACACAACCCACAAAAAGCAAAACCAAAAAATGCACTTAGTCTCTTGACAGTTTAAGGACAAGAATTGCCAAGATCTGGACAGCACGAATTTCTTCACTCTGGAAAATGGTCGGTCCACTTACTCATCACTTTTTCTTTGCTTTCTCCTTTTCCTCTTTCAACAGTTTCTATCTCCCATCCAGAAAGCAGAGCAAAACAAATCAGAACTTTCCCCACCCCTCAAAAAAGGGAGTTATTGGAAAATGCCCCTTCAGGAATGAGACATGCTTTGGTGGGAGTGAAGGCTGTGTATGTATGTGTCTAGATGTGAGCACCTCGGTTTTGTTGTTTTGAAGAAGTTTTAGACAATATTATTTTAGGTGCACAGTAGGGAAGGGTGAAAAATAGCTACCTTTAAGTGCCTTTATTTGAGAAGAGTGGCACAGTGAGAAGCATAAGCTGTCTGTGCCGCAATAACTTTAAGAATTCTAACAAACTCAGAGAATGGTGATGTGCACTTTCCTAGATTTGTACCTTCCTTCTTGCGACTCGGATCCTGGAACGTCATTATGTTTGTGTGCTTTGAACAGCTGAAGCGGGAACTGATGAAGTCAAGGCAGACCATGGACTGTGCCACATAATCGTCTTCAGGAAAAGGATGTAACACAATGGTGGGAATCTGTGCTGACTGACCAGATAATTAAAATCCAAAACAAACAGAACCTACTCATTTTATTTCACCCTAAAAAGATAGAGGAATACTAATTGAATTTTGGACTTTTTAAAGAAAAAAATGTATTTATTTCTTGTGACTTTTATTCTCAGTGTTTTAAGAGGGAGTGTTTTAAAGAAAAAATTGTATTTATTTCTTGTGACTTTTATTCTCAGTGTTTTAAGAGGGAGAAAACAAAACACTCAGTATACACCCTGGCAAATGCAGTGTCCGGATAAATGACTGAATCTGCCTGTTTGGGGAGGGCTGGGGTCTTACGATTGGATATGAAGAACTTTAATATGTTTTAATTATAATTCAGGTCGCCAGAAGAGGCAAATGGAGCGGTGCATTTTAGGTTTATAAATATTTAATGTTTCCTTTTAACTTATTAACCCAGTTGTAAGTTAATATATTCAATAAAGGACCGTTAATACCTTTAAAGGTTTGCCGTTTTGGACCTATATCTGAATCTAAGACTTGCAGTTCACCTAGACTACAAAGTGGTCCAATAACAAGTGAAGGTCTTTAGAACCAATAGGCAGAAACTTACTTTAAATGTAATTATTAGTTTTTTTTTAAATTTTTAGAGTCTATATTTTATGGCACTTTTAACAACTTCTAATCTAAGTCAGTATAATCATTTGGGCCTATTGTTATTAGAATCGTGGTGTCGGGGCACCTGGGTGGCTCAGTCAGTTGAGCGTCTGACTTTGGCTCAAGTCATGACCTCATGGTTTGTGAGTTCAAGCCCCATGTCAGGCTCTGTGCTGACAGCTCAGAGCCTGGAGCCTGCTTCAGATTCTGTGTCTCCCTTTCTTTCTGCTCCACCCTCCCCTTCTCTCTCTCTCTCTCTCTCTCTCTCAAAAATAAATAAATATTAAAAAAAATTTTAGAATCGTGGTATCTATCCCAGAGTTACAGCATTTTTGAGCCAGAAGGTACCTTTGGTTAGATACAGGAACAGTCTTAGATTTCTACTGGGATAAAAATGAATCTTCATGGCATCTTTCCAGCAAAGCTAAATCCATTTTTAACACCTGCAGTAACCATTTTTTCATGCCTACAAACTGAGTGCCGAAGAGACAGGGAAAGAATAAACAAGAGATTTACAAAGTATAAGACATGGTCCAAGCTTGTTTTCAACCCCAAACAAGGAATGACACAAGGTCCAGGAAGCCCACAGGCTGTCAGGCAGCATTCTATTTGTTTTTATCGGCTCCATGTTATATCTACTGTTGTCTTTTTCCCCTTGACTTTATGAGGTTTTTCCCTGGTGCTTATTTCCCCTGTTGTTACCTGCAAAAGTGTCTTGTAGCAAATGTCTTCAATATCCCTCATCCGTCACCCTGCTCTCACCACTTTAGCACACATGGGCCTGACTTCCTATTGTCATGTCAGCACCTCTACAGGGTCTTCTGGCCATCAGAGCCATCTTTGCACACCTGTGCATGGCATGCTAGAAGTGCAGGGAAAATAACACACCCCTGGGAGGGCCCTTGCCCAATAACTGATGGGAGTTGGTGTATAAATACTTCAGTCCCCTTATCCTCAGATGGAGTCACCCCTCACCCTCATCCAAGGGCTCAGAATCCAGTTACACACAGTGTTATTTTACTTAATACAAAATACCCTTAATGGGAGGACTTCAGTTCCCTCCCTCGGTTCCCCACTCCCTTACCAGCACTTCCTGGGATCACCTCCCAAATGAATGACACTTCTTTATCTCTAGGTCTGATTCTGGGGGAATCCAAATGATGAAAGATCACCACCTTACAGCTGCATATTTCTGTCAAGGATTAGGAAGAAAACATAAAACTTCGTTTCTTTGCTGAAATCTTGCTCAGGCAATAGGCAGTAGTAACAAGATGCTCCCCTTTGACCAAACTGTAATCAGGCTCCTCTGAGCCGTGTTTTCCCAAGAAGTGTCATTGTTAGGCATGTCTTCAAGAGCTCAGTTTTAGCAAAAAATCAGGCTGAATAGGTTTAGCGAGAATCCCTCACCCTTGATAAATGATCACCCTTGATAAATGATCACCCTTGATTCCTCCTCTACCATTGATATCTGATCAATTCTCTTGGATTTTCTATGTACATATATCACTTATGAATAGTCACTTTTCTTTCTTTCCATCCACTTGTCTTACTGCACCAGGTGGGACTTCTAGCACAACTTTGAACAGATGTGCTGTGACGATTTGGATTACTCAAATGTTCACTCCTTACCCCTTCCTAATAGAGTATATTTCGCTGTTTCATTGATGTTGGACTTGTCCATGTGACCTGCTAGATGACCAAGCGAACATTGGTGGACATGATGTTAGCAAAGGCCTGAAATACCTTTGAGCCACTGGGCTTGTTGTTTCTGTGCTTCTGCTGCACCGTATAAAGAGCATAAATCAGGTAGCCCACTGGTCCCAGACGCACAAGTCACATGGAGCTGACAAGAAGCAAACCCACGACCTATATTTAAGGCCAGCTGAATCCAGCTGGGATTAGCAAAGCTGCCTGGTTGGCCTACCCATGTGTGAGGAGGAAATGCTTTTTTGTATGCCCCTAAGATTTTTGTATGATTGGTTGTATATTTTTGTATGTATGATTGTTCCTGTGGCAAAAGCTGACTGATACAAGTGGTGACACCCTTTCTTATTTCTGATCCAGACATTTTACCGTTAAATATATTTGCTAGGGTTTATTTTATAAAGACACATTTTGTAAAATTAAGGTAACCCCTATTTCTCATTTGCTATGTTTTTAACATGAATGGATGTCGAGTTTTTATCAAATGCTTTTCCTGCGACTTTTAAGATCATCATGTGATTTTCAAATATTAACGTGGTAAATTTCATTAATTTTATTCTGGGAATTAACCCAACTGAGCTATAATTGATCACACATTAAAACAGCAGGTCTATATGCAGTTCATTATTTATTATGTAATATATGAAATTCAATATATTTCTGGATTTCAGTGTGCTTCTATTTTATTTAGGATTACTGCATCCAAAGTGACATTAGCATATAATTATTCTTTTTTGTTCTGTCCTGGTTGGGTTGAGTCATCAAGATTATGATAGTCTCATGAATTATACGGTGTCCACCCTTCATTATTTAGAAAAGATTATGAAAATTGTTACCATTTTATCGTTAAATGTGTTAACTCACCAGTGCAAGCTACACGGAACTGTAGGTTTTTTAATGGAAAGGTTTTTAATTACTGAATCCATTTAATAGTGCTAGGACTTTTTGATTCCCTATTTCTTTTTGTACAGTTTTGTTTTGGTAAGTTATATTTTTCTAGAAATGTTTATATCCCATCTCAATTTTCAAATTTTTGAGGTTATCCTCAATACATTTTCTTTCCAGTATTTGCAGGATCTGTAGTGATGTTTCACACTCAATTCTTGATATCATTATTTTCTTCCTTATTCTTTAAAATTTTTAAAAATTTTTACTTCAGAGAGAGAGGAAGTATGAACAGGTGGCAGGGAGAGAGAGAAAGAGAGAGAATCCCAAGCAGGCTACATACTCAGCACAGAGCCCGACATCGGGCTCCATCCCACGACCTTGGGATCACAACCTGAGCTGAATTTATGAGTTGGATGCTTAACTGACCTGAGCCAGCCGGGCGCCCCCCTTATTCTTTATTTATCTCACCAAGGTTAATCAGTATTATTAGTCCTTCCAGGCAACAGATTTTTACTTTTGTTGATTCTATTGTATGCATTTCTATTCCATGCATCTAAGCTCTGACCTTTAATATCTCCTTCTTTATTTTCTTTACATTTATTTTGATCTTCGCCAAACTCCTTGAGATGACTGCTTTGTCTTTAATTTTCAGCCACTTTTTTCTAATACATACATTTTAAAGCTATAATTAGTATTAGCTTTAATAAAGTTCATTTGCTGAATCCAACCAGTTCCATATGTAGTATTTTTGTTTAGTTCAAAATGATATACACACAGAGGAATGCTCTGCAGCTGTAAATAAATAGAATAAGGAAGCTATGTATTAATATAAAAATGTATCTAAGATACACTGTAAAGTTAAGAAAAGCACACTGCAGTGCAGTATGAATTATTCCTATCCTTTGTAAGAATGGGGGGGTGGGAGTGGTAGCTTCTTTTCTTTTTTTTCCAGCTCTTTTCTGGTCTCATAACCAATTGTTGTTACCCAATAACATCTTAAATAGGTAATTAGTGGATGAGTTAGTCACAAAAACAAAAAATTTTCTGTGTATTTTGATTTACCCTATAGGAACATGATTAAAGGGTTAAATAAGGAAGTCACTGTTTCATGAACATAAATGGCTTAAGTAAGGGATGGGGAGGATAGGAAGAGACAGAAGGATTAGCAGAGCGGCTTGTAACAATTTTGACACACTTTTTTATTTGTTCACAACATTCTGAACAAAATGACATCACATTTAAACTATTGCTTTTACATATGAAGTTAATTGTTTTATCCAAAGTAGACAAAAATCGATTTCTTTAAGTTGACAACCAGCACTTTTTCCCCCAGGGAAAGCCACTGCTTATTTTTTTAATACATTAACAGAACCACAGAATTGCCCTATAATTAAAAAAAGAAAGAAAGAAAAAAAAAAAGGATTGCCCTATAATAGTTAGGTCTTACCTGAACTACATTTAAACTTTTTCTTGTCAAAAGGTGAAGCCAGAAAAAAAGAACCAGCTCACTCATGATTTCTCTCAGATGTTTAGTAAGTCCCTTCGTCTTTGTTAAAAATCTGCTTGTGCGGAGAGGTTCATAGATGTGAAAATGGAAAGGAAGCCTCCCCAGACTTGTTCAGAGAGAAGTTAGGTGGACCCTTTATCCTGAGAAAATAGCTGCTGGCCCCTGATCATTAATTCTAAACATTATTGCCCTCCAAGCCAAACTTCTCTTCTGTGCCATGATAGTGTGTAATCTTTTCTGCTCTGGAAACGAGAATTCCACTTTCCACTCATGTAATGCTGCTCCTTTGAGCAAATCTTTGACCAAGTTCTATTTCGCTGAATGCAAAGGGGAGAAACAGTATTTAAACAATTATTAATACTGGAATAAAAATGAAGAGTACATATATTTTTCACATAGAAAAATACATACAAATCCAAGTAGCTGTTAAAGTAGAAAAAAAATCAGGATGGGCATTTTTTAAGAAAAAGATCCTGTTTTCTAAACTGGTGCCAGTAAGACACTGATTTTTATATCTAACTATATCACCATATTTATATACAAAGAGAGGCTGATCTAGGTTCACTGACATACTGATATCCCCTGATTCTCCCATTTCCCTAAAGATTGTCTTTCAGAACATACTTGAACTACGACCAGTATAATTCTATTTTTACACCATTCTTGTCACTGGCACGCTCTCTTTGATCTGGCATATACAAAAATTGATTTTAACATCGATTCACTTTTCTGATGCTAAAACAAACATAATTTTCCTGCTACTTCAATTCTATCACTACTTTGGTATTTTATTCATTATTACAGAAACAGGGAAGATTCTAAACATGGATTTTAAGACTACATAAAATTCTAATACACATATGCTGAAAGCAAGGAAAAATAGGACAGGAGACACAATTATATTTTTTCATGTATGTCACTATGTTACATTCTAATTTACAAGTGGGGACGCTTAGCTTGGCTTCCAGACTATCAAACTTTAGAATTTATTGGTATCTTTTAGACCAATTCACTACAGAGCTTCTGAAATGGTTATTGAGTATCTGAAGCAAAAGCAGGACAGAATTTATATTGTACAAACAGTGATGGATTTAAAGAACATATTACTGACCAAACTTTCAAATGACATTCTCAAAACATTATTACAAAGTATTTTTCCTCCACAGAAGGCGAAAAACTTGATTACTTTAAAAAGTCTTCCCTTCCATACATACTTGTGTCATTCTTTATTAAGCATACTGACAAAGGTTTAAATCAGTTCAAGACCTCAGCTGTTGAAAGATTAAAATATAAAGGTAAGAATTTTCAGCATAAACATTAAAAGACTAACAGAATTGCTTTCCATGTAATAGTAAACACTATAAAATGAGCTTTAATGGTTAGCACCTGATCCTTACCAGGATTTTGCTACATCTCCTAGAACTGCAGAGCTAGAAACTAATGCACTGAAAGCATAAAGAAAAAATTCAGATAATCCCAGGGTTTAGAAGTCTCCTACAAGAAACCAATTTTAAATGCCTGTGATATGGAGACACTAAACCACCACAATCAATAATAAAGTGAACCCAAGTTTTACGTGTTTTATCCTGTTGAGAAAGTAATAGTTTTGATGCTGCGCTTTCAATGTGTGTGCTATACGACACTGCATCTGTTACTTTCACTCGGATGTTTTTTACCTCTCTGACAAGTTTGCAGAAAGAGGTCTGTCAAGAGACATGAACGAACACTGAAAGTCTCGGGTCTTGCTACCACATGAGTCAGTCCTTAAGCACCTGATATACACATTTAAAGACGGGCTAACTCTCATCATATTTAAAATATGTCTTTAATAGGCCGGTTTCTGTAGGATTTAAGAACTTAGTGATCAGACAAACCTATCTTTAAACTCTTTTAGTTTTGCTAGGAGTACAAATGTCTAAAACACACAAGGAAGAAATCATTCCCATGAGAAGCTCATCACTATATAATCCTTGACAGCACTTGATGCCCTCCTGAGATTTTAGGAGAATAAAGCTATACGAAATGCACAGTCATCATCCTCAGGCTACTTTTGAATCCCACAGACCACTAACTCAAAGAATACCCATAAAGTCCATATACCATTATCCAGAAACACCATGGAGGCAAAGCAAAAAGAAGCAACAGTTAATCGTACATAAAATAAACCAATGATGTTTCACCAGTATTTTTGAAAAGCTTTAAGTTTTCCTTTTGTATAAGTTCAAAGACAGTTTTATTGAAATAGCCACTGTCCTTCAAATACAGTCTAGATTTTCTTAGCCAATACATCTCTTTTCATAAACACTCACAGGCAGAGAAGCCTCATAAAAGGCCTTCGCACCAAGCATTATTATTCTTTTCTACAACTGACTGAAAAGCAAATAACTGAAGATGAGAAAATGCTTTTAAGCTTTAAAATACCACTGTGATATTTTAAAGTGTGGTATTTAGAAACAAAAAAGCTAGTCACCAATACTGTCATTCTCTCATTATCCATTATGCTAAATAATCAGGGAAACCAAAAAAAAAAGAGGCCATGATTCTTTATCCTGTCTGACATATCAATGCTTTTTGCTACTAATGAAGCAACATTAGGGCATGTGATTGAGATGCAAACAAAGAAAACCATGAAGAACTACTCTTCCTGTTAATTAACCTAGGAAGAAAACATGACACAGAAAAAGAACAATCATCTCCAAACTAAAACACAAAAAAATCTTAAAAGAGCTTTGAAAGGTTACGATACTGACTTGATAGTACAACACATAAAAATGAAAACTGATTCTCACACATTTTAATCAACCAATTAAATACAAATACCTGATTTGTACTTTTACACTACATGGGCTAAGTCCCAAGTTCCAAACTGTAGTTCACAGGACTCTACAGAAGGGATCTTTGGAAGGATAAGGTACCTTTGGAAAACAGTGTATAAACAACTGTAAACATACACTGATTGTCCACTAGCTTTCTTAAATAGAATTTCTGAAATCTTTTTGTAGGAAATTATATATAAGGAGTGTAATTGATCAGATACTTTCTATTACAACATATAAATTCTGTTGTGTGTGCAAAATGTGGTAGAAATAGAAGATACTACGGATGATTCATATTTTTAAAGTAAGTGATACATTACAATCCAGTAAGAGTCCTTTAATCTTTTCATGAAACTTCTCTCTATACATGTTGAAATACATAATGCTTTCTGGCTTTTCTTCAAACCAAAACTTGTCAAATTCATAGACAAGGTAACCTGCGGTTAAAGAAAAACAAAACATAAATATAGTCTCAGTAGGGAAATCACAACCAAACCACCTCATTTTAAAGTACAGGACCATCCTTTAAGTTATATATTAAAATACAATAATCAGGAATCATATTAAACTACTAGAAACCTGAAAAACCTTGTAAGAAATATTTTTGTTCAAAATAAGCAGGAATTTCAATAAAATATTTAGTATATTTACTGTTTGTCTCAAGTATCAATAAAATCCCTCAAATGTAAGAGATACAGTACTGTCAAAAGATGCCTTGGGAATAGGAAAAAAAGTTATTCCCAGAGACCCCTGAAACACAAATATGAAAGTAATGAGAAAATGTGGCACCTGGGTGGCTCAGTTGATTAAGCGTCCAACTCCTGATTTCAGCTCAGGTCATGATCTCAAGGTTCGTGAGTTTGAACCCTTCGTTGGGCTCTGCATTGACAGTGCAGAGCCTGCTTGGGATTCCCCACCCACCCCCCTCTCTTTTTCTCTCTCTCTCCCCACCCCCCCTCAAGTAAACAAAAAATCTGAAATAACAAGAAGACATTAGACAAGGATAAAGTACACAAAAGCCGTTTTCTATTGATTTATAAATCTAATAATTATTTCTACTTTCTTCAATGAACTATCAACATCTTCTCTTTTTAAAAAGAATACGCAGTGCTTGCTTCAGCAGCATATACACTAAAAAAAAAGTATACACAAACTCTAAATAGTAGGCTTAATGTTTTTGTTTTTCAATATCTTCATGACAGTAGCCAAGTTAACCCTCAAAGTATTAACAGTACATAATAAAAATAAAAACATAAATAGATACATTTACAAGCAAAAAATGTGAATTTAAAATCACTCTTAAACCATATTTGGATTCAACCAAATATATGTATTTAACAAATGCTACTATAGTCATGCTCACCACTTGCTCATGTGTGTATTTGCTCTCCCAGCAAGCCTATGATGTGGTATTGTTATTCCCGTTTTACCGATGAAGAAATGGGGGGCACAGAGAGTTTTTACTTTTTTTTTTTTTTTTTAGTAATCTCTATGCCCAACATGGGACTAGAACTCATGATGCTGAGATCAAGAATCGCATGCTCTAGTGACTGACACAGCCAGGTGCCCTGAGAGCTTAAGTAACTTGCCCAAATCATATAGTCTGCAAGTGGTCTCCATTATGTTATAAATTAGACTTTGTATCCACCAGAATCTCATTTCCTCTTCTGAGAGGATTTTTAATAAGGGATAGAAGTGACTTATTTCAGATAAATGGAGGAGGGGAGGGAAAGACAGTTACTACATAAAAGTGTGGCTAGATTATCATAATCACTTAGTATGAAAAAAAGTGAATTCCATTTTAGAAATTAGTCATAAAGCAAATATACTAACAGTTAAGAACCATGACATTTCAACATTGAAATATCACTTCATAAGAAGGCCAATTTAAGAAAGATTTCAGAGTAATCTCTTGATATGATAAAACAGATTTTTGTTAACTAGGATATATGAGAACAGCAAAGAATAAGGCCTCTTTGAGCAGAGGGCTTTTCATTCCCAAAAGCCAAACTGAGAATGGTAATCTTGTACTTATTTTTAAGTGGTATTGTTTTTAATTTTCATTTCATTCAAAATTTACTTTGTGCATACATTAGAATAGTACATCTATAGAAATTATACATTCATATATAAATTGAACCTGTGCTCCCCCCCATGCCTACTCCCAATATATTGATAGGGACATACAATAAAAAATTTGGAGATTAATATGTTGGGTAGTATGAAAACTAAGACATCTATGCAAACTTGATATTTTTGTTTTAATTATATTTGGCAATTATATCTCATCTATTTACCATTCTTGTAAGTCCTCTAAATTGCTTTTCATTACTGCCTAAGCAAATGAGTATTTAGGTTTCGAACAAACTGCTCCAGTATAAGGTACTAGCAATTTCTTGCTTCAGAACTGAGTTGTTGGTTTATAATGTAAACTGGTCTCAGAGAAAGACCAGCCTGAGACTATAATGGCTAAATTGATTTAATGAGACATCAGGAAACTGCAGGAGATGAGAACAAAATTACAGAGGGCTGACAGGGCCTTGCAAGACTCTGAAAGCCTTGCAGAAACGGATGGAAAACAGTTGTATCCACAAAGCACATCTATTGCTGTTTTGCCTCTAGGAGGTTTCAAACACTAGACTCAACAGAAACACCATACAAAATTTCTAACCTCAAAATTCCCCGTATGCTTTTACTGTCCCTGACCAAAGCCACAGGGGCACTTAAGGTTTTCCAAAAGGGGTTAAAAGAAGGTAACCATAGGAACAGGGATTAACTGTAAACTGGCATGAGGGATTTATTGGGATGATAAAAATGTTCTAAAAGTGGACTATGGTGTTAGTTGTATAACTCAGCAAATTTACCAAAACTCACTGAATTTTTCACTTGAAATGGGTGAATGTTATGGTATATAAATTATACCTCAATAAAGTTGTTATTGAGCCATAACTTTTCTGTTATACAAACTTGAGTTATTTTTTTTTGAATCACCAAACCACTCAGGTGACACTGGATATCTGCTTGCATTTTTGACATACAACACAAGGGTGACAATGGAGCTAAGAAACTGAATTGGCACTCACTTGTTTCCAGCCTTGTCTATAGAGAACAGTAACAACAACAAAAAAGCAGTAGGGATAACAAGGGGAATGGGAGATGGAGATATATCACAGGGAAATAATATATGTGAAAGCTAATCTTCTTGTAGTTCTTTATTCTACACAAAAACTTTGACCTTGGAATTGATTTGTGCAAATGAACTGGGCCCAGTCCCCCAACAAATAAGGTTTGAAATTATTTTCTAGTTAGAATATGCTCTTAAAAATAAAGAATACTTAAATACCTAAAAAAGAATATCTAAAAGAGTATCTAAAAAGAATATCTAAAAATAAAGAATATAAGAATAAAACCTTAATTAAGACAAAAAACTTCAGGGGCACCTGGGTGACTCAGTTAAACTGTGTCGGCTCAGGTCATGATCTCACAGAGCTTGAGTAAGAGCCCCACATCGGGTCTCTGCTGTCAGCACAGAGGCCACTTTGGATCTTTTGTTCCCCCTGTCTCTGCCAATCCCCTGCTCATTCTCTCTCAAAAAATAAGCATTTAGGGGCACCTGGGTGGATCAATAGATTGAGCATCCAACCTCGGCTCAGGTCATGATCTTGCAGTTCGTGAGTTTGAGCCCCGCGTCAGGCTCTCTGTGGTCAGCACAGAACCCGCTTTGGATCCTCTGTCCCCCTCTCTCTCCCCCGCTCAATGTGTGCTCTCTCTCAAAAATAAATAAACATTAATAATAATAATAAATAAACAAAGATTTTTTTAAAAAAGACATAAAACTTTACAGTAAAGGGTATAAAAATCAATTTGGGGGAGGAAACTCCAGTGTATAAGATTAAGAGAGGGGTGTGTGTGTGTGTGTGTGTGTGTGTGTGTGTGTTTGCTTTAAATGTTCCAAGAAATTTGAAACATAAGCTTAATTGTTTCTAGGATGATGCACAGCTCTTATGAATCTAGAACTGATAAAAACAAGGCAACTGAGAAGGTCCTATAATGACTTTTGCACCTCAGATATTACCTTGATGCTCTTCCTAGACAGGAGCCAAACAAGATGTTGATGCTGAGGGCACTGAGATCAACAATATCCAAAGATGCTCGTGTTACCCATAAATAGGGGCAAAAATACTGGGCAGAAGTCATTTTGCACTGAGTTCTTACCTACCACACTTTGCATTTACTTGAATATGGTAAAATGTTTAATTTGGGGGAGGGGAGAATTTTTTGATTGTTTCTTTTTATATTTGTTTTATGTTCAATTGGCATCTTTAAACAAGCATATATTTCATAGAGAAAACAAATTATCAGAGGCCATCAGTGAAGTCCCAGGAGTCTAGACACTATGCTAAAAGTCAATGAGAGGTTTAAGGGAGTAAATCAAACAAGATTAATGGGGATAAATAGTTCCCTGGCAACAAGATGAAAGATAAGACCTGGAGAACAGGGAAAAGATGATGCAGATTTGGATACAAATCTGTTCAAAACGCCCAACCCCTAAAAAAGGAGACTGGCTGAGCTTGACCCAAGGCAAGGAAGGGTCTCTTCCCAGCTCATAGGATGAACACACAGACTTAGAGTCTGTACTAATGGATAGGTATGCTGGGGCTATACTGACCCGGTTTCACGATTTGTATCTGGGAGCAGCCAAGGCACGGAGACATCTCCAGTACAGTCAGGAAGGGCCAGGAGGGTGTATAAATAAAACTACAATGATAACTCTGCTATGGTAAAGGAAACCAGTGCCCCTAGGCAGATCATCGACAGGGGTCCTAGGGACCTGAAAAACCTGACCCTCCATCTGAAAACACATTGTATCAACTCCTACTTTGTGTGCCCATCCCCATGAGATCCTTTAACCTTTTCCATTAAAAAAAAAAAATCTAGACATCCAAATGCTGGAGGCTAAAGAGAGGTTGGCCTTAAGATGTACATTTTGGCATCACTAGTACATATATGGTATGTCAAACAGGGGACTAGATAAAACCACTTGGGGATAGAATGAAGGGCTGAAGACAGAAGGGGGTCTAGGGCTGGGCTCTGAGGTGCTCCTACATTTAGTAAGGGAGTAGATGAAGGCTCAGCATAAAAAGTCTATGGATGAGTCAGTTGGGGCCAGAGAAAAGACAAAAGAATGTGCCATCAGAAAAGCCTAGATAAGGTTGCAAGAAGAAAGGCATGGTCATTTAAGCCTGGTGCTGCTAAAAGTATCAAATAACACAAAGAAAAAAAAGGTGGCAAGTGGATCTGGCAACAAAAAAGTTGTTCATGTATTTGAAAAAATCCGTTTTAGCAGTGTAGTAGGGAGAGAAACCAAACTGGAATTAGAAAAAAGATGAGCAGTTAGGAAGTGAAAACAGCATTTATTTTAAAAGTTCAACAACGAAGGGGAGCAGATAAATGGGAGTGGTAACTGGAGGTAGATGCCGCACTAAGGGAATGTTTCGTTTTGGTTTGGAAAATGAAGGCTCCATAAACGCAGAGATTTTGCCTCATTTCTGCCATATCCCCAGTGCCCAGAACAGCATCTGACACACAGCAAGTGAATGAATGAATGAATGGGAGATACCAAAGCAGGTCACTAGTTCTGATAAAAATATTCCAAAAGAGAAGAGAAGAATAATAAAGAAATGGGTAGCCGAAGGAACAAAGTCTCTGATAAGACTTGAGAACGTCATGTCTAAACTGAGATTTGAAAGATGAGTAGCATCACCTAGAAAGAAAGGAGGGACCAGAACAGTGCTCCAGGCAGAGTGAAAGGTCCAGAGTCAAGAGAGAGCACGACACATTTGCTCAACTAAAAGAAGACCAGGGTGCCTAAATTTCAGACTGTGGGGAGTTGGTGTTTGGCAGAAGATGAACCTGGAGAAGTTACCAAGGTATGGATTATGAAATGGAACCTTTTAAAGAATTGTAGGCAGTGGAGCAAAACGATTAGATTTTCATTTCATTTTATTTTATTTTATTTTTTTAATGTTTATTTATTTTTGAGACAGAGAGAGACAGAGCATGAACAGGGGAAGGTCAGAGAGAGAGGGAGACACAGAATCGGAAGCAGGCTCCAGGCTCCAAGCTGTCAGCACAGAGCCCGACGCGGGGCTCAAACTCATGGACCGTGAGATCATGACCTGAGCCGAAGTCGGACGCTTAACCGACTGAGCCACCCAGGCGCCCCTAGATTTTCATTTTAAATAGTCCTATCTTCAATGTGTAGAAGAACTGGAAGAAGGTCATCAGAGAAAGACTAGTGAAAAAGCTAAAACAGTAATCTAGTAACAAAAGCCTGATGTCATGCAGTTACAAGGGGGGATGGGAAAAAGTAGATAAAGGCAAGAGAAATTTAGTTAAGTGACACGCCGGGAGTAAGAGATCAAGTGAAGGCCGGGGAGGCTGTGTGAAGGAGAGACTTGGATGACACCTTCAACAATGGAGATGAAGAAGTTATGATTCCGCAATTTATTACCTAACTAGTTTCCTATATCCTGCCAGCATGCAAAAGGTGTTACAAAAAGATCAAGAAAAGTAGAATGGGAAACTATGCTAGGTTTAAATTCTTTGCCTCTGAGCAATAGCTTCACAAGATAAGTTCATTTGATTAAACCTTCAGTGTGCAAATACCATCACAATAAAAGTTAATGGAACAGTGGTAATAATGACAGCATTAGGAACAGTTATTAAGTACCACCAACCTAATACAAGAAAACCTGGCCTTGAAAAGGGGGTGGGGTGGGGATAGGAGGTGGGGAACGTTCCTTTAAATTTTCTTACAAGACTAACAAAATAATCTGTGAATGGCCTGTCCTTCACTCAGCAGCATTCACTAACCAGTATTCAAGAGAGAAAATTCATTTTATAGTTGACTACAAAAATGGATGTCTACAGAAAAACTGCATAAATCCTAAATTTGCATATATGTGAAAAAACTGCCTTGCTGAATTTTTTTATTCAGCAAATATAGAAACTGATGGTAAAATACTCTTGGGGACCCATCTACCATTATTTCCCTGTTTTTCAAAGACCCTAAATAAAAGCATAAGTTATATACTTAATAGAGATATTAAATTATATATCTTCCTAATGATTTAAAGATTCTCTTAGAAATATCTACTTTTAAGTCATTTTAATACTCACAATAAAACTGATGAAAGTGTTCCATTGTCGGTATACCAGGAACAAAGTTGTAGAGATGAAACTTCAAAGCTTCACTCTTTAGCAAGCTATAAGCCATCTCAGTAAGGTTGATTCCAACTATTGCATAAGAATACCTATGTCAGAAACATTACCAGTTATACCAGCTAGCCAAACAGCTCATAAAATAACTTTAAAATTATGCAAGAAATCAGTGAAAAGTTACTTTGATCCATTTCTAATACAGTATTGATTCTATAATAATCTCTACCTATTAAGAAAAATAAACCAGAATAGATAAAAGATTTCTGTTCTTTTAGAGTTCTGTTGAATTTCTGGATATAATCTAAGAAAGTAAAAATGAAGCTTTGGATACAAAAATACTGACTCAAAGGGGCACATGCACCCTGACGTTTATAGCAGTTTTATCAACAAAAGCTAAATTATGGAAAGAGCCCAAGTGTCCACTGACTGATGAATGGATAAAGAAGATGTGGTGTGTATGTATGTACACACACACGCGCGCACACACACACACACACACACACACACACACACACACACACTATGGAATACTACTTAGCCATCAAAAAGAATGAAATCTTGCCATTTGCAACAATGTGGACAGAGCTAGAGTATATTATGCTAAATAAAACAAGTCAGGAAAAGAAAAATACCATATGACTACACTCATGTGGAATTTAAGAAACGAAACAGATGAACATAGGGTAAGGAAAAAGAGAGAGAAGAAAACCATAAGAGAGTCTTAACTATAGAGAACTGAGGGCTGATGGAGGGAGGTGAGTAGGGAATGGGCTTGGTGAGTGATGGGTATTAAGAAGGGCACTTGTGATGAGCACAGGATGCTGTATGTAAGTGATGAGTTACTAAATTCTACTCCTGAAACCAATATTACACTATGTTAACTAACTAGAATTTAAATAAAAATCTGAAAAAAAAATCCAATATATATGTTTGTGTATATATACACGCATATGTGTGCATGTATGTATATACACACACATATATGTAAAGCTATAAATGAATAAATAAATATGAAGCTTTGGTCACACAAATACCAAAAACCAAAATCCTTAAAAAAATTAAAAAGAGTACTATATACACTCTTATTGACTTCTAACACACACTGGGTAACCTGACATTTTCTCCATTATCAGAGAATTTATTTTTATAATGTAATATTTTAATAACATTTTTTCAAAGATAGGTCTCATTGGAATATAAGAATAAAATAATAATGACAAAGCTAATAATAGGGCCTCATTTGCATTTCACTTCACAATTTTCAAAGCTATTTTTCATTTTCCTATTTCTATTTCAAAGCTATTTCCTATTCCTATTTTCAAATCTATTCCTCAAGAAACTTTCTTAAAGTTCCTTACCTCCATTTTATAGACAAACTATATCCTGTGACAAAAATATACTGAATACAAAACTGATTTATGATCCACTTAACTTTTAAAATAATGTATCATGCAATATCCTTTATAAAGTTCTTATTAAAAATAATCTCATTTTTTAAAATACCATGAAATACTTTCAGATCCAGATAATCTCATCAACACTTTAACATTCAAGAATTTATAGTTGCCTTGATCTATCCAGCTTACCCTAATTTTGGATGATTTGAACGGGAAAGAATCTGGTGAGCTTCACTGGTATAGTTTTCACTGAAATACCTTTAAGAAGTTTAGGAAAAATAATAAAATACATCATTCAAATTGAAGATATCCAGGAGAAATTTAAAAAACTACTGTTAAGACAATAATACTGCCACAATCATCCCAATCTCCATCTCAAATCATTTCAGGGACTCAGAAATGCTTCTGAGTCAAAATTTAATTCTGAGCTATCAGGCCTATCCTGTTAGTACAGGGCATGGGCCCTTGGCAAGGCTTTAAAGTACTTAAGCAAACAAATGATTTAACAAGAGGCGTTCTATCTATCTTTAAAACAGATCTAGAGTTCTTCTTGTTTGTTTGTTGTGACTTTAAATTTTCTATAAAATAGTCCATGTGTGCCTGTTGGGACATCATCCTTTCACCTTGGCTTATTTCTTCTATTGCAGCTTAGGTCAGTATTGTGTAATGGTGTTTTCCGTGCAAACAGAAGAAGGTCAATAGCCTTTCTTCTGCACTAAAAATATCCTCCTTGGTCAGTGGTATAACTAAAATGCTGGCCATAAAACAGAAGTATTAGCAGGTACCACAGAGAAATATATAAAGCTATCTGTTTGTAGGCTCATACATCCTGTTGGCTTATAGTAATGAAACTTCTTAAAGCTAGGGACTAGTCTTCTGTTCAACCTTCTGGATCACCTCATGACGCACTGGTACTCATACACATATACATATATACTTATATGAGGATAAGAAGTAGAATAAAAAGTGGATTTCCATGGCTCATTTAAATTTTAGAGGGCATAATCATTGAGATTTTCATAAAGTACAGAAATTTCTAACCAAACTTTCCCATTTTCCTTCTATAGATTAATAATATAGATTTCCATTTTTCTTTACTGGCTCTAACATTCAACCCATTAAAAAACAAGAGTTGTTAACTCAGAAGTCTGTGAATGAAGGATCATTCATGAATGAAGGCGTATCCATGAACCACCTTAAATTATGCATAATTTTTCTGAGTATACATTTTCTGGGGAGAGAATATACAAAACTTTCATCAGATTCTCAAAGGGATCTATAATTCCCCAAAAAGGAAAAGTTCAGTTTTAGTGCAATGCTTTCCTTACATACTCTCATTTTTCTTCTTTATCCCTAGGTTGGCTCTAAGGATGCCTTTACTAAACTGTTTATATTTCATTTTCACACATGATACTAATATAATTCAGTATTACATTATTATTTCAATAATCAAGTTACTCTTAAAATACTCAATCTGTAACACAGAACAGTATTTAATTTCCTTGATGAACTTATAGTCAACCCCTATCTTAACAGCATCTAAGAAAAAGGAACATCTGTGCA
This sequence comes from Prionailurus viverrinus, assembly GCF_022837055.1. Taxonomy (NCBI): domain Eukaryota; kingdom Metazoa; phylum Chordata; class Mammalia; order Carnivora; family Felidae; genus Prionailurus; species Prionailurus viverrinus. The sequence goes on from NC_062564.1 coordinate 85,929,227, forward strand.
ATAAGGAAAACTATTCCTTACAATAATCTGCGCTGAATTCCCTCCCTCCTTCCTATCCTCCTTCCCTCTCACCTGCTTGCCTGCCCGCCTTCCATCCTTCTCCTTCCTTCCTAACTTTTCTCCGTTCCTACGTACAGTTTTCGCTTTAATTTGTATGTTCTTCTAGTCACCTGTTTCTATTTGCTCCTCTATTCAGATTTCTTCTTGAATTCTTCAGTCTCTCTTGAACTCATTTTCTGTACAGTATCCTTTATTCTTCTACACCTGCCTCAACATTCATTCACCTAAGTCATTATTATCAAACTACCAGCTATATTTCAAAACAACAAAATATCTCAAGAAATTAGATAACGAAGGCAGAGAAAGATAAAAAATAAATTACATGTGGACATTTGAACAGCTCGCCTGCTTGTTGACTGTATTGCTACTTTGACCCCGAAGACTCATAGCTCCATACACAGAACAACAAACATAACTGTAGAGGAATCAGCTCTGATTTTTTCTGTTTTCAACCATCTCTAGTACATCATTGGCAATCAAATAACTATTAACATATGTGCGTCTTGGTCATTTTTCAAATTAGTAATATTAGCTCCACATAAAAGTGTCTGTAAGTCATTTAAAGGTCTATTGGAATCCCTTACTACAGTCTTGAATCAAATCCTACCAACTTATTTCAATGTTAAGTTAAATTAAGCGCCCCCCTGGCAAATGCTGAAAAATCTTGATTTCTTAGGAAAAGAGCAAGAAGCAATGTTACTCATAAAAAGAAAAGAAACATCAGAATAGTGTTCAGCTAACTGAGGTTCAAGTATCTGTGTAATTTACAAGTACCAAGAAAAAAGATGGTTTTTAAAGGTTAAGAACAAAGAATCCATGTGTTCTGAAAAACAATGAATTTTAAAATATTTTATAATTCTTCCAAGTGGAAACAAACTGCATTTATTCTACTTCAATTCCAACTGGAAGTTTGTTTATTGAAGTAGAAAACTGGCAATCTCACTTTTTGTAATTATTATTTTTATATTATGTTACATCTTTGGCAGTTGTACTTACAGGGAATCTTTATACTTATAAAATTTAGATATTACAGAAAATTAAATACTTTTATAACTGGAAAAAAAACTGGAGATATCAAAACCCTCCTGTGTCTGTTTTCCCCAAAAATAGCTTTATCCATACAAATCTAGTCATTTTTTCTCAATATTAACAATCGAGCACAGTTTTAGGAATAATTTTTTCACAGTGACAACCATCCAAACTTTGCTACTGGTTACATTTCCCATTCTAGGCACTTGATAGTCTATAAATCACAATTCGAGGAGAGACCCGAACACTAGAATCTTTTAATTTGCATATCCACATCCATATTAATCTTTCAGTTTATTTTCTAGAACAGTTTTGCCATCAATTCTGACTTTAATCACATATTTTGGAATTTCATGTATGTGCCCAAGTGTAAGTATTAAAGGAGAAAAAAACAAAAAGAGAGAGTTGATATAGGCTCTGAAAAGTCAGGGCTTTGGATCTAGTCAGGGCTTTGGATCACTTGTTACAGATGGTGAACAATAAGTGTGAAGACACTTTATTTGTATCTTATCGAGTTGTATTTCCCAAAATGGAATTAGAGAATCAAGAGAGAAGAGGCAAGAAGATAAAAAGGGTAAGAAAAGAGTGTATATAATTACTTAAGAGGTATCAGAAAGGAGGCCAGGGAGAGAAGGGAAGAAGAAAGATATTAGTAAGCAAAGAAATCATACACACAGAAAATCTTTCCCATGTTTTCATATTGTTGCCAGCACATCAGTAAATACTTCTAGCAGTGTAGCTATTCAAATTCAGAGAAAGTGTGAAACAACTAGATCAATTATTAGAGTTAAATAATATTGGAGGTTCCATGTAATTTCACTTAGAGAAGAAAAAAAAGTTTATTTTCACTTACACGAGATTGATTAATCCAAGTATGCCCATGCCTCTGAAGTCTGTTTTGGGATCATCACCCTGGAAACCAATGTCAGCCCACTGCTTGGAGATTCTAGCCTTCAACTTTTTCGTGGGCATTAGAAGATTCCAAAGCTGTACAAACATGCTTCCATATTACAAATAATAGTGATGTTCTTAATTTACCAAGACATTTTTCTTCTCATAGCTAATATGAGTTAAGTCAAATGCTTTCAATGTTAAATAGCCTTTGTAGACAAATTATAGGTTCAACAAAAACTATACTTAAGAGAACATTACAATTATCCTAAAAAATGCAGCGTACTTACCCTAACTTAAAAGACTGATATAAAGAACAGTAGACTTTGAAAAAGTGTCAAGTATACAGATATCTAAAACAGTGAAGTATCTTTATTTACTAAGTGATACATATATGCCAGCATTGGTAAACTGCCTCCTTAAGAAAAACACTGTTAGGTACTTGGTCCTTGCCTCAAACACTAAACACTTAAGTAGGCTCCACTCTAATGGTGAGTGATTAGTCCCTAATCAGAAGGGAGACAGGGAGGGAATCATGAAGAAGTAAGACTGCTAGTATTTCAATCCATATGATCATTATTTTATAAATTTTCATAATTTTAAAAGAAAAATATAATATGGCTTGGTTTCAAGTAAATATGTTCCTTAAGACTGAGGATTTAAGAACAGAAATCAAATATTAGCAACAAACTAACCAAAGCAAAATAAAGTTGAAAAAATTTAATCCTTTTCTAAATTCAATACCACAAAAGTCATCAAAGAAAACAGACTTATAAAAATTATTAAAAAGTTTGTGAATATTTGCAGAACAGAAATACCTGCATTTTTTTCCATTTCACTACCATTTCAGGCATTGTTGAGTAAAGGACTCCTAATGAAAGGAGTATCCTGTCACCTAAAATAAAATGTGAAGACTTGTGACTTTAAGACAGGGTCAAGACTCTGGCCCCGAAGTGAATCCAGGCATTACATTAGATTTTACCTGGTCTCTTCTCTTTTTACTAACATATTGGCATCTCTCCATGAGTTTGGCAAGGGGTTTGATGATGGGTGGCTCAGTGGGTTAAGTGTCCAACTCTTGGTTTCGGCTCAGGTCATGGTCTCCCATTTCTTGAGTTTGAGCCCCACATCAGGCTGTGTGCTGACAGTGCAGAGTCTGCTTAGGATTCTCTCTCTCCCTCTCTCTCTGCCCCTCCCCCACTTACTCTCTCTGTCCCTCTCAAAATGAATAAACTTAAAAAAATTAAAAATAAAATAAAGCAAAATAAAATGCACAAATATCAAACTGCTGGGTTCCATCTCTGGTGATTCTGATTTCATAGGGCAAAAGTAGAACCTTCAATTCTAAATATTAAGACACTGGTTAACTCTAGTGAAGGTGGGCCTTAAACTACACTTACAGAAACACATACCTACTTTACCCACAGAGACTGCTGAGTCTGTGCAATGGCTGGGTGGTTCACTGCCAGCAACTGGCTTTTTACCTTTAAAACTGGGTTTCATGATGAATCACTAAGATAAAAATTCCCTTGACTAAAATGCTTGGATTTACATCTTACCCCTTCTAAAGGGAAGGTATTATGTAAAAAGGGTCAGAAGTTAAGGGAATAATGATTAACAATGAGGATATAAACAGAGGGCAAGCCACAGTGAGTGCCCAGCACAATTCTAAAACTTTGTGTTTTTTTGATTTTTTTTCTATAACTTTAAATATACAAATTCATTCTACACTAACAGCCCTTTGAGATACGTATTTTCATCATTCTCATTTGACAAAATCAAGTTTTATTTTTAATTTTAAAATTAAGTGAAGTATGTATTTATACTCTTTTTGAAAAACAGGGTTTTTTTTTTTTAACTTGTCTCTTACTGTTACTTAGATACTACTAATGCCTCTTTCTACAGCATTTTTATGTATAACAAACTCCTAACTCCAAGTACAATGTGCTATTTTCTTTGACTTTAACCATTAAAAATAAAATTGGCCCTAAAGCAAATTACTTTATCTTCTTTGGGCCTTAGAATCCTCATCCCTAAACCTAAAATGAAGATGCTAGACCAGATGATCTGGAAAGCCTATTCCGGGTATACTAATCTCTAATTTTGGCCTCTCACCAGCCTCACGTATTTATACTTTAGAAATAAGAAATAGGAAAATTCAAAGTAAATTTTATTACTTTATTAATTTTTAAATCTGTGGTGGCATTATTTGGCAATTCACATTCCATAAATCCTAAAATATTTGACATAATAATATGAAATGGGACATCCATGTTCACAATTTGAAAGTAAGCTAAAAAAAAAATGCCTAACTTAAATGAGCAATTTATACAAAAAGTAGAGGGAACATCTGAAGCTTATGGACTCATACTTATCAGTTAAAAAGATATCTCTCTTAATAAATTTATCTTTTATTTCAGAATTAAAAACATTAAAATTTATGTGAATATATTTTAAAGAGGCTTATCAGAATATTATAAAAATAGTTAACTCAAAATCTTTTGCCAACAAAAGGGGCAAAGAAATTGGATGACTGTGTAAGCCTCTAGAATTTGCACACAGACCTTACTAGCTCAAGCCCAATTTATTTTTCCAGTGTCCAATAACTCCAAATACTGAAAACAAAATTTTACCTTGAGAAGCAGCTTTTCATGTTGGAGGTTATCAGAATCATATGGCCTTTTCCTCACACTCTCTACATCCAAATAGAGCTGTTTATAACCGGATATCTGCAGTAAGCATGCCTTCATGCAGATTTTAAAACTGAAAACGATAAAATTATTATTTTTAAAAATCACATCTTCTTATCACAATAATGTCTTCCATAGCTTGTGGTTCGTATGTCTATTTAGAAAGCATCTCCTCAATTCCTCATCTAGTGAAGTGAAATGGTTGAAATGGATGATCTCTACAAATCCTTCAGCTCCAATATTTTATAACTGTGCATGTGATCTCCACACCTCACCATACAAGTGTATAATAAAAGAGAATACTGTAAAGACAGCATACCTGGCATCCTTCTCAGGATTAATATTCTTTTCCTTCATTATATCTTCTACACATTTGTCTACTTCACTCTGAACAACAAGTGTTGCTTTCTGCAAAACCTGTTTATGTGAAAGAAAGCTGAATGAGGAAAATCCCTTACAGTTGAAACACAACAGTAAGTTTTGGGGGCATTTAGTCTTTACAATGCATATATTAAAATGCAAAATAAACCAAACTTGCTTCACTACAGCTAAAATCATACATACACACATACAAACAAATATAAAAGAGAAGCAGCATGATGTATCAGATAAAGGTTCTTCAACTGGAATCAATAGGTTCTCAACTGGTAAGTTCTTAGCAAATGAGCTACCACCACAGTGGGTGCATGAAGCAGATATATAAGTTTTTTAAATTACATAACAAAAACATGTGTACAAAAATTTTAATGCAGAAGTTAAAAAAAACTTGGGGCATCTGGGTGGATCAGTCGGTTAAGCTTCTGACTTCGGCTCAGGTCATGATCTCACAGCTTGTGAGTTCGAGCCCCACAGTGGGCTCTGTGCTGACAGCTAAGAGTCTGGAGCCTGCTTCGGATTCTGTCTCCCTCTCTCTGCTCCTCCCCTACTCGTCCTCTATCTCTCTCTCAAAAATAAATAAATATTAAAAAAAAAAAGTTAGAAAACTTGAATACAGAAGAGCAGAAAGAACTCAAATATTCTTGCAATTACTGACCCCTCAGACATAGCCCATGGTAACAGATATCCTTAGTCTTTTTTCTATGCATATAAAGCAGATTTCTTACATAATATGTCCTATAAATGTCTACTGGATCCTTCTTTCAACAATCAAACAAGTTCAGGTCTTTCTTACCCTTAAAAAGTTTCTTTAACTCTTATCCCTCTGTAAACTACCATCAAAATCCTCTCTGGTATCCCTTATAACTCCAGGCAAAATATTCTCATCATACCTGGAGTTACACCTCTGCATATGTTGGGCCTTTCTTCTGGAATGCCCTTTCCCAATCAATAACATATCAATACTTCCCATTTTTAAGTTAGCTCACATACCAGGTCAAAGAAGCCTTCACTGATTCTATTCAAGTGGAATTAACCTCTCCTCTCTTTGAATCCCCATAATAATTTATCTATAACCTTTCTATGATATATTCTACTTCCTATATTATAGTTATTTTTATATATTAAGTAGAAAATTCTTTGAGGACAGAGATTGTATCTAGTTCATCTTTTCATATCCTGCATGTAAAAGATAAGTGACAAGTAATTGGTAAATGGAGATATTTAACAGATAAAAACCTGTGGGAAGGCGACTGTCTCAGTAAAAGATAAGTACAGCAATGCATACTATTATTTAAAAGCAAGAAAAGGGAAGAAAAAGAAGACTCCCCAAAGTAAATTAAAAAATGAGAAGGAAAATGATCAAAGACTGACAGTAAAGATACACATATGGTCAACAAGGTCTAGTTGGTCAAATGCTGAGGTAATATGCCTACAGGAAATATCTTAAAACTTAAAACTTAAGCTTAAAACTCAGGACTAATGAAAGGGCTACCTTTACCATGGATAGAAGCCTTTTGCCTCCTAAAACATGACAAACCTAATCAAATATCACCACCTTTTGTGAAGCCTTCCTTGGCCCTGGAGTTAGCTACTTCCTTTATGCTCATACCTCAGTGACAGAGCACTGACTACACCATATTTGTTTACTTTTATTTTATATATTTGCCAACGGGCTTTGTCTCTCTTATTTACTCTTACATTATGAATGAATGAGTGACTGAACTTGCTAAAGCCCTACATAAACTTAGAGTTCATATTAGAAACAATGTCTAGTCTCTTAGCAAATACTTTTTCCTGCAGACTGACTTTTTAAAAAAAAATTGAGGTATATTACAGATCCAGTGAAAGAACAGATGTTACTCAATTTGATTTTGACAAATGCACATAACCAAGTATTACACATCCCTATCAAGATGTAGAACATTTCCATAACCCCAGAAAGTTCCCTCGTGCCCCTTTCTCAATCAACTGTTCTTTTAAGAAGCAACCACTACCCTGATTTCTATCATCATAACTTTGTAGTGTACACATAAATCAAATCAGAAAGTAGGTACTCTTTTTGTGTCTGGCTTCTTTCAATGTTCCTAGGATTCATTCACATTCTTGCTTTTAACAGTAATTTGTTTCTTTTAACTGTCAAGTAATATTCTATTTTAGGAATAGATCTTAACTTGCTTATTCATTCTTGTGATGGGTATTTGCATGGTTTCCAGTTTTAGATGATTATCAATAAAGTCGCCATAAAGATCCTTTATTATCTTTTTGTAAATACAGGTTTTCATTTCTCTTACACACCTAAGAGTGGAATTACTAAGACACAGGATATGTTTAACTTTGAAGAAACTGCCAAAACCATTTTCCATAGTAATGGTAGCATTTTATACTCCCATAGGTGCTCACCAACATTTGGTGCTGTCAGCCCATTTCATTTAGGAAATTTCATCATCCTATCCTAGTGTGCATGTAGCGTCCCCTTATTGTGCTTTTAATTTGCATTTCCCTGCTAATAACGTAGAGAACTTTTAGAAGTGATTTTTGGCCATTTTTATTTATATATACTTTTATACGTACATATATATGAATATATGTTCCATGTCATGTATATGTACGTATGTGTGTGTGTGTGTGTGTATATATATATATATATTTATATACATGTATATGTGTGTATACACACATATGCATCTCTTTCCTTTGTGACTATTCAAGGCTTTTCCCCTTTTTAAAACTGTGTTGTCTTTTTATTAGAGATCTCAAAGTACTTTACTAGATACAAGTCTCTAACCAAATATATGTGCTAACCAAATATCTTCTCAGTATGCTGCTTGCCTACCCATTTTTTTTTTTGCCAATTCATTTTTAAAAGACATCTTTGATAAAAAAGACAGTTTTTATTTTGATAAAGCCTAATTTTTCAACTTTTTCTTAAATGGTAGCACTCTATCTTCTCTAACAGAAATCTTTGCTTAACCCATGGTGGTAGATATTCTCCAATATTTTGAGAAGCTTTAAAATTTTAAACACAGGTGTAAAGCACGTATCAAATTAATTTTCACATGTAGGGGAAATAGGAGTTGAGTCCTGACTTTCCTCAATTTGGATATCCAATTGTTCTAGCACTATTTGTTGCACTTTCCTGTTCTCACTGAATTGCTCTGGAATCCTTGTTAAAAATGACATGTGGTCTATGGGGCACTTGGGTGTTTGCTGGTTAAGCATCCAACTCTTGATTTGGGCTGAGGTCATGATCTCACCATTGGGAGACAGAGCCTGGTGACAGGTTCCACACTGGGCATGGAGCCTGCTTGGGATTCTCTCTGCCTCTCCCTCTCCCTCTGTCCTCACCCTGCTCCTATGCATGTGCACATACACATGCTCTTTCCCTCTAAGAAAAAATTACATGTGGTCTATTTCTGGTTTCTCATCTGTTATATTGATCTATTTGCCTAGAAAGTTTTCCATTCAGGTAGCTTAAGTCCTCTAACTTTGTTTTTTTAGATTACTTGGGGTGTACTAGGAACTTTACATTGCTGTATAAACTTTAGAATGAGTTGTCACTTTCTTCAAAAATAGCCTGTTGGGATTTTGACTGGAATTGCACTGAATCCACAGGTCAATTTGGGAATTAACATCTTAACAATATTGAGTTTTCCAATTGATGATTAGAGTAGTCTTTGTGCTTTTAACGTTTCTTAGGAAAACAAGTTTTAGTGCAGTCTTGCATAGTTTTCATTAAATTTATCATTGAGTACTTTGTTTCTAAATGCTATTGTAAGTGGTATTGTTTTGTTTTCCAAAAGTTTGCTGCTAACTTATAGAAACACAGTGTCCTGAGACATTGCTAAATTCATTTATTAATAAAGCTAGTTTTTGTAGATTTCTTAGGGTTCTCTGCACTCACAAACTCTTCCACCTGTTAATAATGACAGTTTTCTTTCTTTCTCTTTAATCATGTTTTAGATTTATTTTCCTTACTGGACTACCTAGGACCTCCTCCACAATACTGAATAAAATCAGAGAGTAACTATCCTGGGCTTTTTCCCCATTTGATGTGGGAGCATTCAATATTCCAGTACTATGTATCATGTTAGTTGCATGTTTTTCACAGATGGCCTTTATTAGGATGAAGAATCTCCTATTCCTAGTTAGTTTAGCTTTCTAATCAAAAATGGGTATTGAGTTCTGTCAAAATAGTTTAGTATCTATTGAAATGATCTTATTTTTCTCATTTATTTTGTTAATGTGGTGAATTATATTCATGGATTTTGAAAACTCAATCATGATGTAATATCCTTTTTATGCATTACCAGGATGAATTTGCTAATGAAGAATTTCTACATCTGTATTCATGAAGGATATTGATTTGTAATTTTTATTTAGTATACTGTCCTTGTCTGGTTTTAGTATCAGGGTCATACTGGCTTCACAAAATATGTTTCTTCCTACTTGATTTTCTAGGAGTTTATGTAATAGTGGTATTATTTCTTCTTAAATGTTTAATAAGAGTTCACTAGTGAAGGACAGTTTTTAGTGCAATACTTTTAGATTATAAATTCCATTTGTTAAGTATATGGCTATTTATATTTTTAAATTTCTTTTTGTGTTAGTTTTGATAAATTGTGTTTTTCAAGGACTTTGTCCCTTTCATCTAAGCTACAGAATTTATTGGGATAAATTCATAGCATCCCCTTATACTTTTAATGACTGTAGTTTGATGTCTCCTCTATCATTCCTGATATTGGTAATTTGGGTTTCCTCTCTTTCTTGATCAATGTTCCTAGAGGATTATTAATATTACTAAGAATCAAATCTTTTCAAAGAATCAGTTTTTGAGTTTGTTATTTCCTACTTTTGTCTGTTTACCATTTTATTAATTTTTTATCTTTTAATTATATCCTTTCTTTTCTTTACTTTGGGTTTAATTTGCTCTCTTCTGGTTTAAGGCATAAGCATAGATCATTGATTTAAGGCCTTTAAAAGCTGTTTAGGTGCACTCTACATTTTGATATGTTGTTTTCATTATCACTGAGTTCAGTTTTGTTTCTTTTTTTTTAATTTCCCTTGTGAGTTCTTTTCTAATTCATGGGTTATCTTCCAGATATTTGGGAATTTTCTAGATGTCATACTTTTCTTACTTCTAAGTTAGTACTATGGGAGACAGAAAACATACTCTGTATAAGTTCAAACCTTTGAAACTTATTGAGACTTAAAGACTCACATATTGATGTGTCTATATAAATATTCCATGTGTACTTGAGAATGTGCATTTTGCATTTGCATTTGTTGACTATAAATGTCATTTAGATCAAGATGGTTAAAAGTATTGTTCAAATGGTAAATATCCCTTCTGATTTTTTTTTGTCTTTTTGTACCATCAAGTATTGAGAGGTATTTCCAGCTACAATTGTTGATTCATCTACTTCTCCCTTTGAGTCAATTTTTCTTCAAGTATTTGGCAGCTTTTTTAATAAGTGCATACACTTAATATGTTGTATTTCTTGATAAATTAACCGTTTTATCAATAAAAAAGTATTTAGTCACTGGTAATATTCCAAGTTTATATTTTCTGAAACAAAGACACAACAGCTTTTTTATGCTTATTGTTTGCATGGTGTATCCTTTTGTTTTCTATTTGTGTCTTTATGTTTAGAGTATATTTCTTGAAACAATATTCAGTTAATTGGGTCTTACTTTTTTATCCATCTGTCAATCCCTGGCTTATTCTCTACCTTTTTGGTAGGTCTGCTTCCCCATCAAAAACAAAATAGCAGCCTGGATGGAGGATAAATATAAAACATTACAATGTTTTCTAGTTCTTATGTACCCCACCATTTTGAAGGTATATTCCATACTGGAATATATAGTACTCAGAGAATTTCTGAGGTCAGCAATTCTAAAATTTTCTTTTTTAACCTCAAACCATGTAAGCACCCAAAGACTATTTTCCCAATATCATTTACTTTTTACTAAAGAAAAAGCAGGTGACAGTATAAGAACAACAAATATGAATCACTTATGTATTTTGTAAGAAAAGATATATATGCTTATACATATGATTTTATTATAAAACATTAAATGAACATTAAAGTAATATAGTCTTTTTTATTATACCTGCCTTGATAGATTACAAATTACATGATTAACACATATTCATAGGCAGCAAATATCAACAGTAAGTTTCACTATGCAAGCAAATTTGGGGAGATTATACATACATTTGTGTTTGTATACACAGTGTTAACATTTCGTTTTTGAAACACCATGCCTATGTAGTTATATACTTAAAGGTTGGGTACTTAAAGTCTAGCTTTTGCAAAATTAGAGACCAAAAAATATGCAAATACACATCACTATAACAATGACCCACAGGCGACTAACCTGATGCCATAAAACTAATTTATTATTCCACAGCTAGAATGTTATTATTATTATTTAAAAGCTAAGACAGCAGCTGCAATTGAAACAAACGCAGCCAGTTAAAAACACTATTAGACTGACAAAGTGTTCTTTTCCTAAATTTCAAATATTTCAAATACTTGTAAATGCATTAGTACAGTGAAGTTTTGTAACATTACCATACATTCCACAGCAGCCATGCTTCTTAGCAGAATAGTGAATTAGACTCCTCAAATTCTAATAAAGTTTCCATTTTCATTTATAAATCCCAAAGTTTAATAAATCTTAATATATAATTAATAAGTAGTCCTTAGCCTAAAATACCAGCAAATGAGACTCAATTTTTAACAGTCAAGAAAAGAATTTCCACTATGAAATAGTTCACAACCCAACAGGACCATTCTATCACTGCTTTAGGAAACTGGCCTTAGATTAAAATCACTTTTATCCACAGCAATCATCAGTAATGTTGAGAATTTAAATACCTAAGAAGCTTTCATGAATATTTTAAAGTTCTCAAAATCTTGTAGTGTACATTGGTTTAATCCCATTAATATTACCAATAATTACTATTTGTTGGATACTTATCGTGTACTAGGCATTCTCTTAGACTGCTTTCATATTAATATCTCCTAACCTAAAACAATCACTTGGGCATTCACACCTCCTTTTACAATGAGAAAATAAGTAACTTACACAAAAGTCAAACAACTAGCAAGTGATAAAATCAGGATTTGAACCCAGACTTTTCTCATGTACATAAAAAAGTAGATCAGGTTAGTAGAAATATCACAAAATCACAATTTGATTTTACTCTACAAAGTAATTGGAAATATGTGAGATGCAATACATACCAGAAATGGTATGTTTAAATTGATGAGGCTTCCTCCATTTGTTTATTGACAAGTTTATTTTAGATTTCAAACTTCAAGAAAACAAAGCTTCTGTGATATATAATTCAGTAACTACATTTGTTCACCACCCATCCTTTTTTTTAGTATGCCCTACATAACACTATTAGCAATCTATACTTTTTAATAATAAAACTGTAACAATACAAATGTTTATTTTTCAAAAGGACTTTTCAGAGTCAGTATATCAGATAAAAAAATAATAAACATTTGTACTGCTCTTTAACTCATTACCCCTACCTTAAAGTTCCCAAACACTTCAGCCTCTATTTATCTATACTTTCACAAACTGCCTATTCATAAGTATATTCAACACTGGTTTTTATTTCTTTTGTATATTGCAAAGACCCTGGTGGAATGTTGAATATATGGTACTGCTCAAATCTTTGGTCAAAGATTCGGCCAAGGCACTAGAGTTCTTAAAAAGTAAAATCTTATGTATGGTCCCATATAAATTTGGCATAATTTTACCACACATAAAATCCCATTAGTAAAATCTGTGACCAAAACTGTTGTTACAGTTATAGTAACAATAGTTACACATGGTGACACTGAGCAGCTAGTTTCAGAATTCCTCTTGAGGTTCTTCCACAATTTTTGATAGTTACTTTGTGAAATTGTATCCTAAGTTTCAACTAATGGAAGGAACCATATGGGTGTATAAGGTAAAAATAAATTTTTAGAACCAACAACTTATTAACTTTTTAGATCCTTACATTCTCATTAAAAAAGATGAAGAATATTAATCTCTCTAGGATTTGGAATAAAAGAGTAGGACTCCAGACTCTTGTTCCCCAATATATATTCATGTACATGAGCTTTTCTTATCTTGACCATTAATAGAAAAAGATGGTAACTAATCAGTAAAACACTTATTTTATAGGTCACTTTCCCGAACATAACTGATATGCTTGCAATATTCAACAATGTCCATTTACTCTCTGGCATGAATTAGTAACTCATATCAATATCACTAGACAACAGTAAGTCGACAGTTTTTGACTCTTTTTTATCCACATTGTACATCATGACCCAGTACAAACATACCCATGGATATCTAAAATATAAACAGATGCGCACACACAGATAATGAATATTAAAATTTCATAAAACAGTATTTAACCTTATTATGACCAATGTTTTCTAATTCTATTCTATTCTATTCCTTTTGTTGTTAATGCTGGCTGTGACCTCCTACGGGATTTCAAACAATGATCTAAATGACCCATACTCTACCTTTGTCACACCGAGTAATACATATACATACATATATACGTATATGTATATATATATATATATATATATATATAAAAAACTGTGAGCTACTATAGAAGAGAACAGCATGCAGTAGATTGAATTACTGGTCCCAATTTTTCACTCCCCTATAATTAAATTATATACTCACATGCTTACCATGGCTTTATACCGAGCATAGTGTATTTCTCTGCTCCTTGATTTGGGTTTGGCTATGTAACTTACTTTAGCAAATGAGATGTTAATAGACATGACAGACATGTCTGTGTGGTTGGACAAATAATGACCTACTGCAAGAAGAACATTCTCCAGGTATCTACTGCATTTTCAACCTGGGTTTCATAATGACACAATTGTAACAGATCTGAACTTGAGACCAATTTGAAGAGCCTCTCCAGTTGGCCCACAGACCATGAGCAAGAAATAAACAATGTATTATTATATATGCCCCTGAGATTTTATAAGTTTGTTACACAGCAGAAGCTAACTAATGAATAGTATGAGGTATGACTTATTTTAGATCAAAAGACACATGATACAGTTTTTTATAACTATCCAAAATCGTTTGCTTTATCTCTCACGTAAGAATCTATCCCAAAAACACAGTTTATGAGGTTTTTCTCTTGAGAACTTGCTTTTTCAAAGGCTATCAAGTTTTGAGGCAAAATAAACAAGCAAAACCTCAGATAAAGACAAATTATTCAAATACCTTCTTTGTGCACAAGTAGCACACTAACATAAAGAAAATGTTTCAAAAATAAAATATTACCTCTCTTTTTGAAAGAAAGAGAGAGTAGGAGAGCAAGGGAGGGGCAGAGGGAGAGGGAGAGAGAGAATCTTAAGTAGGGTCCAGGTCAACGAGGAGCCCCACAGGGGGCTCCATCTCACAACTGTGAGACATTACTTTTAAAAAAGTGGGAAATTTCATGCAATACTCTTTACAGCAAAGACTTGTAGAACATAAAAAAATAATTAATTCAAAAACTGAGGTATTATTTTAAAGAAAAAGTTTTCTAAAATTACCAGCTTGAGATAATCCTACCTTATTCTTGGAGTAGGTCAAGGAATTTTCTGAAATAAAGAAAAAAAAAAAAAAAGAATGTTACCACTTAAATGCTGTTTGTGAATTACTGTATAAAAAATAGTATAAATATCAAGCCAGCAATAAGTTAATAGTTTAGAAGATGTAATTTCCACATGAATAACACAGGAAAAATTTTAAAAAATTATCCTTATAGATAAGTAGATATGATTCCAAGACTCTCAACCCAACACAACACACCAGAGCCAAAGAGGTGGGACTGTCCTAATTTCCCCAGGGTCATCTGTTTCTATGCAAACTGCCAAGTGTCTACTAACCACTGCAATTCATTCATGGCTGCTTCACAATAGCTTGGGTCCCAGGAACTCATCTAAATACTATATAAGGAAAGTGCTCTCTACTACATTTTTTTTTTTTTCATTTGTTAGCCTTATGGAGTAGGCATTTAGATTTGAGGAACTAGCAAGTGAACCATACAACAACGAAGGGGCAAAAATAAGAGATTATTTGGCTAACTATCTTCTAACAGACAAATAAAAAAATAGCTTTTCCATTCTTGTCTTTTATTTTAAGAATGACCAGAACATTTTTACTAGACTATTTAACATTTTTTTTCTGGTACATGTACTAACAGTCTCTTTATTCTCAGCAATTTGAAAAATTCAAGACAAATAGTTTTGCTACAAATTAATGCCTTAACATGTTCTTCCCCCATACTACAGAACATAAACCACTACTGTTAAGATTTCTCATCAAGAAGTACTTTGTTCTTCTTAGAGCAGCCAAAAGGGCAAATCAAAAGAGCAGGCAGTAATTGAAGTCAGCCACAAAATTGTGAAAAAACTAGGGAAGTAATTAAACTTCAATCATCCAGCTGCCCTGAGGCTTACTCACTCCCTCCTTACATCTCTCATTCTTCCCAAGTTGCCTTGGATACCAACACCCACCCCCCAGATCTCACAGAGGTGAATTTCTTCCTTGAAGCTAGCTGTTCAACACAAAGGAGGATTTGGTTAAGTCATGATTTTCCCTTTAACACAGTGAACATGAACTGTAACCAATTCCTGATCTCCCTTACTCTGGTCAAAGAGTGATGACCTCAACCAAATTTCTCACTCCTCTGTGTTCTAATTTAAAGCAATAATTTCAATTAAGCACTGAAAGCTGATGAATTTTAGAAGGTAACAGAGCACCACTGTTCAACAGAAATATAATGCAAGGCAAAATGTGAGCCACATGTGTACTTTAAAAATTTTCTAGTAGCCACATTAGAATAAAACACACACAATTTTATATATTTTAACCCAATATATCCAAAACATTATCATTTCAACATATATTAATGAGGTTTTTCTACATTCCTTTTTCATGTAAAGTCTTTGAAACCCAGTGTATATTATATATTTCTGCACATCTTAATTCAGACTAATCACATTTTAAGTGCTCAATAACCACACGTGGCTGCTGGCTACAACACTGGACAGTGCAGACTTTGAGTGCAATAATCTCTACCAGGGATCACTAGATAGATACATGTTACTGTTCTTTCATGAATTACATACGACACTAAAAGACTGATGAAAGATGATGAATATAAAAGTGGATCCAGATTCAGACACCCAGTCTTCCCCACCAGTTAAGTAAAAATTTCAAAGGGCATAGAAATACAGAAATTTTTCTCTGGAAAATAGGTTGCAACTATAATCTAAGGTATAACTGATGAATTTCACGAGCCAAGATCATTCTTTGCACAGATGTGGAATTAAATAATAATGTTTCTTTTCCTATAAAATCATAATATAGTTTTAGAGCAGAAATCATTCAAAGCTAGATTTCAAAGATTAAAAACTAAGTTTCTTGATCAGAATACACAATGAGTGCAACCGCCACTATGAATACTGAGAAAAAATATTCACTCAGAGTTAATCACCCTTTTCCAAATAACATTACCTATCCTGTGTGTCCTTTGTGCACCTACATAGGTATCAAAAATTCGCTGCAATTCACACTTTCCGGTCATCTGCCGTAAGAGCCATTTCATCCAAAATCGAAAAAAGTGCCCATAGAAGAACTCCCACAAAGAAATAAACATTTTTTTTCCTGGAGAAGGAAATATATGACAGATTTAATGACCTTGAATTAGATTTTAAAATGGAAAAAAAATTACAGTTTATCCAACTCATCAAATCCCAAGTTATACCTATCATGCTTTTCCACTGGGTCTACTTTGTAGCAGTTATTTAGGCATGTACGAAAACAAAGACAGAAGTAATAAATACCATTTAGATCAATTAAATGACGGATGGTCAAATGGCCAATTTATCACTTTTTAGGAATTAACTGTAAAAATCAAACTACTTACTTAGATTCAAGTTCTCAGTTCCCTATGTTCTCATCTTTGAAAATGGGGCTCAACAGTTCAAGAACAAAAGGGGCCCAGCTTAGCAACAATTATATGAAATATGCCTTATATCAGAATCGTTTGTAAAAGGAAGAGTTCTTTTAACCCCTATGTATAATTCCAGTTACATCTGTCCCACAGTCAAGGAGATTCCAGCAAAAAAAAACCCCACTACATATGGCTTACAAATTGAAGTATATAAGTTGAACACAAAGTAGATCGCACCCTGGCTAATAATTGTTGATTTTCCATTCAACAGGAGAAGGGCAGAAACACTAAGAAAAGTAACAAACTACACCCTCAACAGAAATGAATCTTTATGCCATTAGAAAAATCTTGAGCTTCTAAATGAAGCGGGGGTGGGGGGAACACAAGTGAGGAGTTACTTTAAAATAAAAACGCTTATCTCCTTCCTGTCTTCAACATTCCCTAGATACATCATCTCTAGACTACGGTCTGAGGGGGCTGTCAAATTTGAAATCCCCGCAGGCCAGTGCAGAAGCAGCGCCCATCATCAGAGATCGGCTGAACTGTTACTCTAAAATGACTCTATCTAGTCCGCGCTCAATAGGACAAAAGAAACAAGAACTGCCAAGCGCAGGGAACACAAGCTTCGAGGCGCCTGAGCTCCCCAGACCTCGGGGAGTGGCTGCGCGGAGCCCCCCCTTCCGGAGCCTGGCCGAGCCCAGGTCGCGCGCTGGCCGCGAGTGGGAAGGTACGGCTCGCACAAAGCCCCGCCGGCCTGGACGCCCCACGGTTTTCGTTAGGACACCGAGGGTCTCAACTAGCCCGCGCGCCCTCAGCGCAGCCGCACCGAAGCAGCACGGGGCGAGAGGAAAAGAAACAGCAGCCACCTCACAGGAGCGGAAGAACTAGGGGGAAAGCTGGAGCTGCCTCGGTTTCCCCAACTGCAAACAGCCGGCAACGGAAACGACGCTACCCGCGGAGCGCTCCCTGCAAGCACCGCGACCCGGAAGTGGGGGAGCGAGGCCGCGAGAACGCCTTTCCCGGGACCCTGCCCGCCCCCGCCCCTCCGGCCACTACGATTGGCCCGAGCTCCACCAATTGCTAACGCTAAAAGGAGGTAGCGCTGAGTAGCCGGCGCGCGTGCTCTTGTTTTACGGACTCCCAACGGTTTCCCTGGCAACGGCTACCTGGAGGCTAACCCGGCGCCAAAGGTTGGTCTCAAAGTGCAGCTCTGGAGGTTTTTCTCGCCTTAAACCTAGGTCATTTCCGTTGATTGAAACTGTACTACCCCTAGACTCCAAGCACGGAGGAAACAGCGTACTTTTGGTAACTTTCAGAGCACCACGGTTACAAAAGCGCTTTCACCTACGTGTAATCTTAATCTTGCGAAGAGATTATTAATAGTCCTACTTTATAGAAGAGGAAACAGGATTTACGTTTAATGACTTGCCCATGGCTAATGCATGGCAAAAAAGGAGAGCTCTGTATGTTGAGAAAAGGAATTTGAACTTTGTCCTAAACCTGAGTTTCTGTAGGAGGAATATTCCAGGCACTAGAAATGCAAGTGCAAAGGCCCTGAGCCAGGAGCATACTTCATACATTTGAGGAATAGCAAGAAGGCCAGTGTGGCCGGAGGAGAAAGGACAAGGGGAGAGTAGAATATAAGTTCAACGGACAACTTCCATTAAGAAATGACTTACCCCGACCTACCCACAACTCCTAATCCCTCAACCCCTTTTCTCAAAAGCAGCCAGTTTTGGGGCGCCTGGGTGGCGCAGTCGGTTAAGCGTCCGACTTCAGCCAGGTCACGATCTCGCGGTCCGGGAGTTCGAGCCCCGCGTCAGGCTCTGGGCTGATGGCTCGGAGCCTGGAGCCTGTTTCCGATTCTGTGTTTCCCTCTCTCTCTGCCCCTCCCCCGTTCATGCTCTGTCTCTCTCTGTCCCAAAAATAAATTTTAAAAAGTTGGAAAAAAAAATTTAAAAAAAAAAAAAAAGCAGCCAGTTTTTTGTTTATACCTCCAGGAATGTTTTACGCAAGTGATATTTGTATAGTCCCTGCATCCCCTTGTTAACACAAATTGAAGCAGCAATACACACTTTTCCGCACTTAAATCAACATATTTTTTAAAAAGTACTAAATTGTAGAAAATTAGACGTGAAGGTTGAGCCATCATCCCTGCTCTGTAAAAGCAACCAACAATCAATTTGGTAATGAAATTTGACCATCTACTATAATAATAAAATCATAGAATCTTTGATCTTTTTTTTAAACGAGTTTTTTTTTTAACGTTTATTTATTTTTGAGACAGAGAGAGACAGAGCATGAACGGGGGAGGGGCAGAGAGAGAGGAAGACACAGAATCTGAAACAGGCTCCAGGCTCTGAGCTATCAGCACAGAGCCTGACGCGGGGCTTGAACTCACGACCCTCGAGATCATGACCTGAGCCGAAGTCGGTGGCTTAACCAACTGAGCCACCCAGGCGCCCCTAGAATCTTTGGTCTCGAAGGGAACTTAGAGATCATCTCAGTGAACACTTCTTATTGTAGGTAAAAAAGATTCAGAAAGGCAAAGTACATAGCCAATTTGGCAAGTTAAGAAATAGAAACAAATTTCTACTTCAAGGGTCTTCCAATTATTACACAAGACCTTTATATGATTTAAAGTGAAATAATCCTGTGGTGCAATTATATATAATCTTTTTACCTTTTAAATTTGCTATGCTGAGAGTCGGGAGTACAGAGGAACTCTCGCCTTGTCTCCACGCTGCCCATGGCCCACTTCTGTCCATGTTTTTCTCTAAGAGAAAGTAATGGTAACCTGTTTGGTTAGAACCTGAAAAGTTGATCGAACTGCATTTATTGGAAGCAAGGTCCTTGTACGTTAAAATGTCATGTGCATATGATTGCCTCTCCTCTTTTCCACTAATTCATTTGCATATAACTGGCAGATATATGAAGCCCTTCTTGTCTCTCAGGGAAGATTGGCCTTCTCTCTCTCTCTTATTCTCTTTGGTTTTCTGGCTAAATGGTATTTAAGTCCTGAGATTAGAATTCTGGCTTTAAGGAGAAGGTGGAACCTACCTAGGTCTCTGAACTAACCTGTGTACTCTACCTGGCCCTATCAAATCACCTACATGGAAAACAAAGGCCTCAGTGTAATGATGTTTGCTTATATTTTTGAGTAGTACTGAGGAATCCCTGTTTTCTTGGATTCTCAGACTAAACAATCAAGCACTATTAATTTTAGAAATTGCGTGGGGCACCTGGGTGGCTCAGTCAGTTGAGTGGCTGACTTCAGCTCAGGTCATGAACTCACGGCTCATGAGTTCCAGCACCGCGTAGGGCTCTGTGCTGGCAGCTCAGAGCCTGGAGACTGCTTCGGATTCTGTGTCTCCATCTCTTTACCCCTCCCCAGCTCATGCTCCATCTCGGTGTCTCTCTCTCTGTCTCTCAAAAGTAAATAAACATAAAAAAATTTTACAAATTGCTTAATGGACATGTTGTTTGGCATGACTGTTAATCAACAACTTGTTGCAGTGTTCAGTGTTTGATTCATAAAGGACTCAAATTAAATATCCCCTTTTGGTATTTAATATCAAATTAAATACCCCCTTTTGGAGTATGTGAGGTCTGTAATACAGCAAATTTATAGTGAGAAGGAAAATTATTTATTCCTTTCACTAACAGTGAGATGGATTATCTCTGTGGAAGTGTTAAAAATGTTAAGGTTTTATGATTTGTGTTGTACTTCCCTAAAACTATTTTTTTCTAAAACTATTTTAAATGCTATTTTAGACACTGTAATGAGGGGAAACACCTCACATGTATATGGTTTACCATCGGATTCTTTTAGTGGGAGAACAAGGAAATACACAGAATGCCAAAGCAGATTGTTTCCCCTAGCTACCGGTAATGAGCTTTACCAATGAAAAAAAAGTTTAAACTATTCACAAGTAAGCTAATGCACTGGAGTGAAAATGGTAACCAGAACAAAGGAAATAAACATTTAATCAGGTCAAATGATTTGTATGATTGTTTTTAACAAGAAGAGAGGGTGAGAGGGAATAGAGAAGCAGGAAATTGGAATAGAGAAGCAGGAAACGATGTACAAGGGGTTCATTAGCACGTTTGGTAGTAATAGTTGAGATGAGGGAAATCTACTCCAGCACTGCATCCACCTCACCTAAGTTAACCTATCAGATCAGCTCCAATGATCCCAGCCTGGAAGAGTTTAAAGCCAATGATGCTAAAGAGAAATAGGGAAGAGAGGTGTGTTTAACACAGGATGGTGATTTTAATTCATCTATTAAGGTTGTGGGAGAAAAATGACAATTAGCTTGAGGGTCAAGAAATCTTCATCTGGTAGCAGGTCTGAGATTGCTTGATATTGTTAATGTCGAGTGGCAGAGGATAGTGGAATACTTTTGGGGGATTATTGAATGATGGTGTGATATGTAGCACATTGCCTACAGGGCATTGGAAAGACAAGTGGAGCATATGAAAATGTTGGGGTAGGTAACACCAGAATCACCATGAAGCCAAAGATGAAGAAATAAGAAAGGAAGAACTATCTAGTTCTTGACTTTACCTGAATATATAATTAGAATCGACGTGATGATGGTCCTTGTCACTACCAGCTTAAAGCCAAAAGGTTTTAAGAGCCAGAGAAGTCTGCCTCCATGTAATTTTAATTGGACACGCAAAATGAAAGCCCTGAGAATTGCCCAAACCTTCCTTTGTAGTAAATATTGGGCAGTGTCAGATTCTGAACGACACAGAAAATCTCACCTTTCAGTAACTAAAGGAGAGCAGAAGAGCTAATCTCCACTAATGCTTTGTATTAATCTTCTGCGACCCAGGACCAAAAAAGAAGGCTCTGGAAAACAACATGTTAACTATTACGATTTCAACAAGGTAGTCTCCATGATTTAAACAAGCGTCTGGGGGTGCCTGGGTGGCTCAGTTGGTTAAGCATCTGATTCTTGATTTTGGCTCCAGTCAGGATCTTATTTATGGTTGTGGGATTGAGACCCATGTTGAGCTCGATGCTGACTGCACAGAGTATAATCTCTCTTCTTCTCTTTCTGCCCTCCCTCTCTAAATAAATAAATAAATAAATAAATAAATAAATAACAAAAACAAACGTCTGTTGTGCCAGACATTGTAAAAACTGTAAGAGGTTCAACAGGCTAACTGGGACTGAGAGTTTTTGTGATCATTTCAGCTGGTTCTGTCTTCTTGATCCCACTCTCAGAAATCAAGCACAGTTTGCTTGTCCATGAAAAGGAATGTAGTATCTGTTGAGAGTCCTTCCCCAAGACATCTGACCTCTCCAATTCACTGCCACAATTGATGAGATTGGATGTAGACACGATCACCATCAAAATGAAGTTAATTTATTGCAGTGATGATATTATGATCATTCCCCCTTTGGAGGAAGGAACTCAGAAGATTTGAGATAAGTAGAGGCAGATATGACTACCCAAATGGTTCATTAACTCAGGTAAAATTCAGCACTTACCACAATCAGTTAAATTTATCAACATAACTTTTGGTTACCAGAGGTATTCCATGAACAGTAAATAAATAACTCTCCCTCCAGGACTCCGCCAATTAAAAAAGGCACAATACCTTTATGAACTTTTTGGCAAGCTATGAAAAATATATAATGGGCAGTGGCCTAAGTATTCTTTGAGACCCTACGATTCTAATACATTCACGGGTAATTTTAGAAGTTTCTGATGCCAGAATACAAGCAAATTGGAAGCTTTGAATAAGATGTAGATAATACTGCCCCCTTGTGGCGACCACTGGGATATTTTTACTCAAAAAGTTCCTAATGATGGCGCTAGAGAGCCATTTTGCCAGCATAATGTTGGGCTCTAATGAAAACAAACCCCACAACTTGAGCAAATGAAGATCTGAACTACCTATGATATTGCATGGGTAATACAGGGAAAAAAAGGAGGTTGTGATAAATACGAGGCTGCACAACAAAGTTCTCAAATAAAATGGACTTTGTGTCCTCAGAGGGACCTCTGAGAAGTTACAACACACCCATGACCCAGTAGCATCTGGCATTAGGACTAATTCACAGTTCACTTCTCTTGCTGAAGCGTCTGAATCTCATGACTTCCCTTTCAATAAAATAAAACAAGTTTCTTAAAAATGAACAAACAAACAAAAACAAAGATAAGTTTCTTGGTTTATCCATGAGAAGTCCTGTGGCATGGAAACTGCCATATAAAAGTCAGCTACTATTTGCTCTATGGCGTAAAAACCCAGTGAAATAATGCCAAGGTAAGTTCATGCAAGGGGCCAAGTTGAGGGCAGTATATATGGCAGTGCAGGAAGAACTTAGGTTTTTAACCTCAGGGCAATGTGTGCACATTTAAATGGTCATAAGCCAGTAACCAAATGAGAATCTTGGTGCATGAACATGAAGAATACTCCTATTGTAGGTGATGCAATTGTGGAAGACCCTATGGGGCCTCAATTATAGTGGATCATAAGAATGGAGTTAGTGAAGGGCGCCTGGGTGGCTCAGTCAGTTGAGCGTCCAACTTTGGCTCAGATTATGATCTCGGTTTGTGAGTTCAAGCCCCACATCAGGCTTGCTGCTCTCAGCACAGAGCTGGCTTCGGATCCTCTGTCTCCCTCTCTCGCTACCTGTCCCCCTGCTCGTGCTTTCTCTGACTCAAAAATAAATAAACATAAAAAGAAAAAAAAAGAGAATGGAGTTGTTCAGGAGGAGGATGAAATGTCAAGCTGATGCCCTGCCATTTTCTAGAAGTAGCCACGTAATTTAAGTGGGTACAGTGAGCCAAAGCCATGCAATAGTGCGTGGAATAATGATGTATTCCACTTGTGTTTTACCTGTGCCACTAATGTGGTAAGAGACTATTGAATGCTAATAACAACAGCAACAAAATTAGCTATTTAAAGATGGCATTCAGAAAAATCTCCTGGGCAAAAGGATCCAAGCATAAAAGCCAGTGAACTATATAAGATTACTATTTGCAGTCCCTACAGGATCCAAATGAGTTTGACATTTATTCTATCTTGGACTAAAGCCCAAACAAACACTGTCAAGTGCTATTTGGTTCCCTATAATACCTCTCTCTGTGTGGGCTGTGTCAATAGGATGACGCAGGGAGCACCAAATGTGGGGCGCTCTGATCCGGTGAAGGCTGGTGGCATGGGTGGTGAAACAATTCACCTAAGGCCGAATAAAAGAGATAAAAGTTTATTGAATACACTGCCAGGGAGCAGTGGGCAGGACAGCAAAGGAGAGACTGTTTGTGACCAGGTGGTGGTGAGGGCCCACAGTTCTAGGGCAGAGTGAGAGAGTATGGGGACATATGGAATTGTCCCTTTTTGGCTAATCATAAGAAGGGTGCCTGGTTGTAAGTGGACAGTTAGGGCCTTTGGCTATTTCGAGGTGGGTCGCTTAATGAGCCTATTTGCATCCAGCTGTGTGGTTGCTGTGGGCCCTTTTGCCTTGCTCTAAACTCTGGACCAAAGAATGCATTCTACATTCCGGTGTGCAGAAGTAGGCCCCCCCAAATCCCAACATGATACGGACACATCAAATTCTTTGCTACCTGTAAAGTAATTGTTAAATCGATGCTAGAACTGGTCATTGAAACATTATTGAAAATACGATGTAAAGATATGGAGGGCTGGCTGGATCAGTTAGGTGAAATGTGTTTTGTCCAAATAGAGGGGTAGTAACGGAGGAATGGCTTTTTTGAGTGTTGGAGATGGGTACAATTCTGGCCATCAGTTCCAGTGTATAGGTTTTTCTTCCCCCCCCCCCCCCCCACACCTCTGAGTAATGCTCGGACACCAGCTGGGTAACCCACAGTTCCGTTCAATTCGGACACTATCTACCTGGAGATAGTGTCAGATCCTACAGGGCTCAGTCCTACAATACTTCTCGTCCACCCACTACTGCAGATACCGCTTGAAACTTGTCACCTGTGCTTCTGACTTACTCTCATAGATCAGAGGTTCCAAAGACCCCCTCCATAGGTTGGGTTAATTTGCTTGAGCAGCTCACAGCACTCAGAGAAACATTTTACTTACTGGTTTATTATAAGGTAATATAACTCAGGAACAGTCATATGGAACATAGGGCAGTATATGGAGAAAGAGGCATGAAGCTTCCATGCTCTGTGAGAGCTCCACTTCCCCCTAATCTCCATGTGTTCCCCAATCCAGAAGCTCTCCAAATCCCGTCCTTTTGTTTTGTTTCATTTCTTAAGTTTATTTATTTTGAGAAACAGAGTATGCAAGCAGGGGACGGGCAGAGAGAGAGGGACAGAGAGAATGCCAGGCAGGCACTGTGCTGTCAGTGCAGAGCCCCATTCCGGGCTCAAACTCACAAACTGTGAGATCTTGACCTGAGCCGAAACCGCAAGTTGGAAGCTTAACCAACTGAGCCACCTAGGCTCCCCTCCCCCCATCTTTTGGTTTTTTTATGGAGCCTTTATTACTTTGGCCCCCTTGGTGATTTTTACTCAATCTCCTGCCCCTTTCCTATCCTCAGAGGTCAGGGAGATGGGAACTGAATGTTCTAACACCCCCCACATCCCACCTTACTTAGGTGCTTTCTGAAAGTGACTTCATTAACATAACAAAAACCACTCTTATCACTCTTCATCTTAGGAAATTCCACGGGTTTTAGGAGCTCTGTGCCACGACCAGCTAAAGACACAATATATATTTCTTATTATAAATCACAATATTGCAACGGGAGTGAAGAGGTGGAGGATGGTGCTCTGACTCTCTCTCTCCCACTTTACAAATTTATTTTAGTGGATCCCATGGGTAAGGGACCAGCACTACCCTTGGAAGACCCAGTGGAAGGAAGACTTGCTGCCCAAGACACAATTTCCATTCCTTTTGACATAAATGTGCATATTTTTTTAATGTTTATTTATTTGAGAGGAGAGAGAGAGTGTGAGCTGGGGAGGGCCAGAGAGAGAGGGAGACAGAGGATCTGAAGCAGGCTCAGTGCTGACAGCAGAGAGCCTGATGTGGGGTTTGAACCCATGAAGCATAAAATCATGACCAGAGTTCAAATTGGACACTTCACCGACTGAGCCACCCAGGCGCCCTAAATGTGCATCTTTTTAAGGAATCCCCTGTGTTGGATAGTGACTTTGTCACAGGAGGGTGGGAGAGACACTGGTCCTTGTCTCAAGGATTCGAAGAATGAATCTCGAGGACCACAGAGAGTGAGCAAAGCAATGGAGTTAATTGAGGGGAAAGTATAAAGCTCTCTCAAGAGTGAGAGGGGTCCTGACTGGGTAGCCACAGAGGATTTCTGTCCCTGAATTTTTATTGGCACTTTATCAGAAAGTTTGTAAGACTCCACTCATGACATCTAGCCTAGGCAGATCTGGAATACATTTATCCACCCACACCCCCGACCCGAAATCCCCACTTCTTCAGCCTCCAGATTACAGCTCCTGCCTGCCTCCCTGACACTCCCTTATCTCTCCCTGCCTAATGTTAACCCATTCCCTACTCAACTTCACATCTTGTGGCCAAACAAGGATTGGCTATAGGTCTCACTCCCAGTCACCCCATAGGGTGGGAAGATAGCTACATCGTACTTGACTGAGGCAGGCCTCCCACTTCCCCCGGGAATGGACAAAGGGGAGGCCCCAGCAAGTTTCCGACAGCTGCTCTTTTTGTGGGTTGAGAGTATGGCTGAACCAAAGGGGAGACCAGGTTTGTATTCTGACAGGTGAAAAATGGAAAAGAGACGACATTTTACAAGAAGGAGAACAAGTAACTGGCGATGCTGAGAAAAGAGACTGTCATTCTTAGTCCTCGAGAATGTCTGAGAGTAAGAGAATGATACTTACTACAGTGGTTTCTCTCAGATGTAAAGCTACATCATGGCTGATGACGGGAGAAGCCCTAAGAGCTGTTCTCCCCTGAAAATTAGATTGAAGCTGATTTCGATGTCTGGCTTGAAAACTCTGCCAGGGTAATCTGGAGAAAAACTGTGACACAGGACCACTGAACCCTTGCCCCAACAGTAACAGAGTGGCACTATCATTCGGCTTGTGATTTATGAGCCATGCTTGTTTTTCTACTGCTTTTCTAGTACCCTATGTGGTACCTACACAGCTTCCTAGTGTTAGTGACAAGACAATGTCTTGTCCTTGTTCACTCCTTCCAGGGACGGTGAGGCTTCCGCCGCCTACCTGATGCTTTTGTGTATGTTAGTACAAGATGCACTCCTTGCTCTCAACAGAACCAACCCGGCAGCAGAATGCAGGTGGTACAAGGGCTGATTTCAGCCCTCACCTAGACAGGCCCCTTTGGTGGGATTACAGCCTTTCAATTCAGGAGGCAATCCTAGAAACTGAAAGCTTTTTTTTTTTTGGTTTTATTTTATTTTTATTTTTATTTCTTTGTTTTGTTTTTGTTTTTGTTTACCTAACCAGGCCCATCTTGGTACATTCGGGGGTAGGAAATAAATTTTTATAAATACTGTTAACTTCTAGAATATAATTACCAGGGCACATAATGGAATCCCGCTCGCTGGTGGCAGAGAATGTGGTGTCTTTTAAATGGGTATTTTGGGGGTGCCTGGGTGGTTCAGTCGGTGAAGCATCTGACTTCAGCTCAGGTCATGATCTCGTGGTTCGTGGGTTCTAGCCCCATCTTGGGCTCTGTGCTGATGGCTTGGAGCCTGGAGCCTGCTTCAGATTTTGTGTCTGTCCCTCGCCCACTCACACATTGTCTGTCTGTCTCTCTCTCTCAAAAGTAAATAAACATTAAAAAAATAATTTAAAAAAATAAATGGGTATTTTGGGATGGTTTGAGCAAAGAGAATAAATTAGGCAATCTATACCTTTTTCTAAGTCCAACCTTTGATTCCATGCAGTGTTATTATTATGAAGTGGTTCTCAAAGTGTCATCCCTTGGACCAGAGGCATCAGTATCACCTGGGACTTGTGAGAAATGCAAATTTTGGAGTCCCAACCTTACTCTGCTGAATCAGAAACTGAGCATGGGCCCAGAAATCTGCCTAACAAGGTGTCTAGGTGATTCTTGTTTAAGAAGAACGGCTGTCCTAGATGATCCATAAAAGTTCCTTTCAGTACTGTCATTTACCCGAATTGTGCTGAACAGATGGCACTCGCCCTGGGCACAGATGACTTATTTCTAAATCACCTGAAACAGAAAATAGGACCAAGACAACTGGCATTTTATCAAGTTATTATCTTTCAGACTGTTTTCACCTTCAGGATCCTATATTTATACAAGACTAGAAAAATCTGTCTCCGCTAATAAGTTTATTCTGCTGTACTAATAACAGTCGCGAGACCACCATTTAGACTGAAGTTAACTCTAGAAGCCCTGAGGGCTATAATGCTGGTAATACCCCCATAGGATACTCTTCTCATCCCTGTTATTATTCCTATAAGTATTTAGCAATTATTTAGCCTGGCAATTCTCTACTTCCCCGTGGTCTGAATGTGCCACTACTTTTATTTATTTATTCTTAAAGTTTTTAAATGTTTTTTATTTATTTTTGAGACAGAGACAGAGCATGAGCAGGGGAGGGGCAGAGAGAGAGGGAGACACAGAATCTGAAGCAGGCTCCAGGCTCTGAGCTGTCAGCACAGAGCCTGATGCGGGGCTTGAACCCATGAGAGTGAGATCATGACCTGAGCTGAAGTCCGACGCTTAACCGGCTGAGCCATCCAGGTGCCCCTGTGCCAATACTTTTAGAAAACAAATCACAAAAGGGAGGTGTGAAGGTCTTTGAAAATGCTAGTGCATTCTTTACTGGATTTCCTGGAGTGATACTTATTGTTGGCTTGAATGGTAGCAGGTAGTGACTATAGTGGTTAGTTGTGAACATAGCCCAGTTGTACTATAGGCTTGTGTTTCAATCAACACCTTTCATCTGTAAAACACCCTGGGGCACACAGTGGGGAATATGATATGGAGATATGTAAGGCATCATCTTTTTCTTTCAGGGACTTCTAACATGGTAAAGGGAGTAAAATACGTACGTAACAGATAAGTGATGCAGACTGAGTGTCCTGAGAGAGAACCCAAGGGCTACAAGCTTTCAAAGAGCATAGAAACTTCTTTATACGTGGGTGATCAATGAAGCTTCATGAAGTGACATTTCAGCTGAGTCTTGAATACTTTTGAAAGGTAGGCGTATGTGTGTGTGTGTGTGGTGTAGTCCGTGTTTGTGCGTGAAGAAGGTGGAGTCAAGAGCCAGCGATTGACTACTTGTAGCTCCAGTACCTAGTTCAGTGACTGGCACAGTGTAGATGTTCAATAACTATCACGTGTTCTGATTCATAGACAAACCATTGCCTGATTATCAGGGTTTTGGATTTTCCTTTCTTTGGAAAACAAGACAAAAAGAAATAGCTAAAATATAAAAATCAGAAGGCACATGCTGATTTCAAAAGCATTAAGATGTGAGAGCAAAATGCTTTTTTGAATCTTGAGAACATGGTATTTGGTGAGTTTGAGTGCAGCAGAACTTTTGAGTACTAAATTGGAGGCATATCAACAGCTGGGATAGATACAATAGCTGCAAGGTAGATGGAACCAGATTCTGTAAGGTCCTGGATCGCAGGACTTTTCATTTTTAACACAGAGTTGCTGAAGGATTTTTGAGCAGGGAGACTGCCACAGAAAAAATAATAGAATTAGTGAGAAAATGAATATTGCTCTGATGAGCAACAACAGAAAACCAAAATGTATTGAGCATTACATAATGACAAGAAATATGCTGTTTTTTTTTTTTAATTTTTTTTTTCAACGTTTATTCATTTTTGGGACAGAGAGAGACAGAGCATGAACGGGGAGGGGCAGAGAGAGAGGGAGACACAGAATCAGAAACAGGCTCCAGGCTCTGAGCCATCAGCCCAGAGCCTGATGCGGGGCTCGAACTCACGGACCGCGAGATCGTGACCTGGCTGAAGTCGGACGCTTAACCGACTGCGCCACCCAGGCGCCCCGCTAACTGGTTTTGAATGTTATTTAATTTAGCAACCTTGGACAGATACTATTCATCCCATCTTTCTGTCGGGGAACACTAGCTCAGAGAGGATTAAAAACTTTCCCTGGATACTGCTAGTGGATTGTGACATCGTTTGCTTTCCAACAAAAAGCTGAGAGGTGTGAAACTGGAGACCAAGTAAGAGGACTATGAGCTATTGAATTTGGAGATATCTTGCGCTGGATAGCTTCTTCCCACATGTCAGTCTACTCTACAGGAGGCAGTTCTTTAGATCTAATACAATGCACAGAACTTCCTTGCCTTCTGGCTTCCAGTAGAGGTTAGCTAATGGGAGGAACTGGCAAGGGACCAAAGGGATGAAGGAGAATGAAGTTGAGGTGTCTCTTCCAGCTGCCATTCCTGGGACCTGGCTGGGTCACTGCTCAACTGAAGGTCACAACTCCTGGCCATCATCACATGAGAAAACACAGCTTACAATGGCATCGTTACGCTGATATGTGTTCAAATGTTTCTTCTTTCAAGGAGCCAGAAACTAGCCCATCCAGTGGTATAGTGCTGGTTTGAAGTAAAACGCTTATAACCAGACACTGACAATAAGAAGATTGCTCAGTGTGGAGAACCCAATAGCAAACCACGGTTCATGGAGCCCAAAGAGTCTCACCCTACTGATTTTCTCCTAGTGTTTCCCAGCCTTGGTTTGTAAAGGGCTGAGAAACTGATATCTTGAACTTGGCAAAGGTTAGCAAACCTCCCTTGCAGTGCTCATTGTATATATAACTTTTTTTTTTTTTTACAATAGTTGACTCCTTCATCCTTTTTTTTGGGGGGGGGGGCGGTTACCAAAATATAAAAGATAAAGGGATAAAGCTGAAAGTCTGGTGTTGGCCATTTCCCACACAAAAATCTAAGCCCCCTAAGTTATTTGGGCATTTGATGGCTTTCATTTAAAGCTAAAGGTACATATTTTATTTAGGAACTTTTATTTATAAACTTCTTATCTATGTACAAGGTTTGTAGCAGAACTACTTCCAGCTGTGTATGCTGTAGCTTAAATTCACAACGGCTCCTTTCTTTCAAGGTAAAAGATACCAATAGCATATTAGATACTATTATCTTTATTACCTTAAAAAAATTGGGATGTGAGGATTTACCCAGCTAATACATGCAAACTGCTTAGCCTAGGGTCTGGCGCAGAAGTCACTGCTACAGGAAAATAAATTAACAGTTACTGAGCACCCACCACTGTGCCAAGCAGTGCAGAGCTTTCCCATAGTTGATGGCATTTAACTACCCTTAGTCCTAGCAAGGGGTTCGGGATGCTAAGTGCTGAGCCGAAGGACAGGCGTGCTGAGGTCTTCACCGACACAGGGAGGGCAAGGGGGCGCGGGAGCGCGCGTCCAGAGGCGCAGGCGCGGCGGCGCGCGCTCATCCTCCGCTGCGGGGGGCGCTGCTTGTTGTCCCCACTCGCCGCGCCGCCGTCGCCCGCGTCAGGCCGGCTCCATGAGGACTAAGCACGTGAACGTGCTGATCGCGCTGGCCGCCTTCGTGCTTTTCAGCTTCTCCTGCTTCTGCATCTCCAGGATGACTCAAACTAGTAAGCTGAGGGTGGCTTCTCTGCCCCCTTTGCCGCCCCTTCGACTTCGGGGCTCCGGGATTGCCGGGGCGGCCGGGTGGAAGAGAAGGGGGGCGACGTGAGAGCCTGACACTGTCACCCACTCTCCTATAAGGTGTTTTACAATTGTAACCCTACCCCCGACCCCAGGCTCCTGTCCGACCGGCGGTTAAGCTATAACGGACGCCCCTAGTTTACCCCGGCGGCGGCGACCCCCGCCAGGCGCGCGCGCTAACCGATTGGCCTGCGGGGACCTCCCGACGCCCTCCTGCCTGCGCACTCGGTTTCCCTCCCAAGGTTCAACGGCCCAGGGTGTTCCCTGATTCCCTGCCGCCACCAGCGTCTTCCTCTTTCCCATCGTTTCCAGAAACGGGTGAATGTCCGACTTAAGAACCCTTTCCACTTTCGTGTTCCACCGTTAGATTATGGAGCCACCTTTGAAGGCTCCCGAGAGTATTTTTTTGCGAAGCCGAAAAGGGGTGAGATGATGGAGAGAGACAACTTAGAGCACTGGTATAGCAGCCGAACATTCTCAAGTGGGCCATGTGTCTTGCGTTGCAACTTTGAAACACCAAGATTTTAATTCATTTTGTTTATGGGGTTCTCAATTTGAAATTTGCCCAGTGAAATTTGAACTTTAGATAAACAATGAGTAAGTTTTTAGTATGAACATTGCACGGGGGTTGAGGTGGGAGGTAGGACTCCTGGGTGGCGTAGTCAGTCAGTTGAGCATCCGTCTGACCCTTGATTTTGGCTCAGGTCGTGATCCCAGGGTTGTGGGATCAAGCCCTCCCACCCCCACCTGCTTGGCGCCGAGCTTGGAACCTGCTTAGGATTCTCTTTCCCTCTGCCCCTCTCTCCCACTCGCTCGCTCTCTTTTTAAAAATAAGTTTTAAAAATTATTTAACTAATTAATTAAATTAATTAATTAGTTAAATTAATTATTAAAATTATTATAATTTAAAAATTAAGTTTTAAAAACTTAATTTAAAAATAAGTTTTAACTAGATTTCCTGTATTTTATCTTCCAGCTCTTCTTATCCAATGTCTAGTGTAACATTTTAGCGTCCATATAATTGGATTTTGAATTTAAGCTCAAGAATCCCTGTAAACATATTAAGTCTTCCACGATTGCTCTTAGGTTGTTTCAGGTTAAATTTTCATTCATTTTTTTAATGTTTGTTTATTTATTTAGAGAGCACACAAGCAGGAGGAGGGGCAGGGAGAGAGAGAGGGAGAGAGAGAATCCCAAGCAGGCTCCATGCTGTCAGCACAGAGCCTGACCTGGGGCTCAAACTTACACACTGTGAGATCATGACCTGAGCCAGAATCAAGAGTGGGAGGCCTACTGGACTGAGCCACCCAGGCACACCGAATTTTCATTCTTACTAAACACACTTATGACTCAGGTTCACACAAAGTAACCTTGGTGGTAGTGTCAAGTGTGGAAGTGGTTTATTCCTCTAATTAATACTTAATTTTGTCAGGTACACACAATATCGACATTCTATTCCGTTTGTTTCAGAGATTAGACATGTGTATTAATTGATCTGATTTATGCTACTAATATTTGATCATTTTGTACACTTTCTCTCTGTTTCATTTTCTATAAGGAACGTTAGCCAAATGTGTTTTTATGTACTTCAGGACAATAAACAATTTGCACTTTTATAACAAAAATAAATAAATCATAACTCATAATGAGAAAGCAAAACATAAACTCCTTTTTCTAGCAATTTTGGAAGGCAATTCACTTTAGTAACCTCAGAAGGCATTTTAATACAGTTAATATTATTAAAATGAAACTGTGGACTTCAGACAACTGGAGAAGTGGAGGTGCCATGTACTGGAATGGTGAAGGCTGGGACAAGGGCAGATCGGGGTGAAATGAGTATTTCCATGGCGCCTATTAGACATCCCAATGAAAGTATTAATAGGAGATTGGCTATGTCATTCTGGGTCAGGACTGGGGACAAAAATTGGAGAGCTGTCAGCATACAGTATTTAAAGCTACGAGATTGGATGAGATCATATAGGGAGTTGACATAGATAAGGAAAGATTCCAAAGACTGAGCCCTGGGGAATACTAACATTTCAAAGTCAAGGAAAAACTAGGAAACTGAGAGAGCCAAGAAAATATTTCAAGGAGGAGAGTTTCACAGTGTCAGAAATGCTCATGAAGTTCTTCAGTACAGGAAGAAACACCCATCCACTTGTAATCCTTAAAGTCCTCATTCCTATATTATTGGTGAATGCCGCAGCCACTTCCTCTGCAGGCTACAGTCTGAGAAGGCACTTCCCGGTCAAGCACAGAAGACCACTTAGGTAAGTGTTTTGCCAGTGCCTGTCCCAGACTTCCAGTATCGCGTCTTCTCTGGCAGGTGGTAGGCTATCCCTGCATTTAAGCCCAAGTAGGGCACATAAGCCCATGTAGGGCAGATAACCAATTCCAGATCCTCTCCTGAGTGTGTTTCTGGGTAATGCAGCATTTAGTGCCACTGCCCATGGAAAAGCTACCTCCCTGGAAAAGCCAGCACTGGCCTGCCACTCCCATTGGCAATAGTGGGGCTGCAGTTGGCCTGCTGCTGCCTGAACATCTGACACTCCAGCAGGAGCTAGCAGTTCGGTGGAGGAACCACCAGAAGCAGGAGGACTCCATCTTTTTGCAGCCTCCAGTCTGGCACAACTGCCTCTCCTTGGCAAAATGTGATGAGAGCATGGCTGGTAAGGAAGTCTGGGACAAGTAGCAGACTTCTGGTTTTAATCAAACCAAAGAGGATCTAGAAGGGGCACATGAAGACCGGATATCAGCACACAGAGTCCAGGAACAAGCCAAACTAAATAGCACATAGTGAAGGGACATATATAAGTTGATAAAAACTGTACTCAAAAGCAAAGGAACAATAAACAGCTCAGGAGAGTAGTGACATTAGTGACATGGGATGGGACAGGGATCCACTCTTGGAAGCAAAGGCACTGGGCGGTGTTCTAGTTAGTAGCTTGGGTGATAGGTTACCTGGGTTCATTTCACATTATGCTACAGAGCTTACCTATGTATTCCACATTTTTCTTTTGTATGTATAAAGTTATTAAAAATCAAAAGAATTTGTACAGTGTAAATATGAAAGCAAGAACACTGAAATGATAGGAAGCATATGGTACTCAGTTCACTTGAGAATATAGAAACAATCAGAATGCATTTTTAAGACACTTTAAAATAAATGCCAGTACTCTTACAGACATATGTAATTGATTTACTTTAAGTTTACTTATTTTGAGAGAGACAGAGACTGTGTGAGCAGGGAAGGGGCAGAAAGAGAGGGAGGGAGAGAGAATCCCAAGCAGCTCCGTGCTGCCAGCACAGAGCCAGATGCAGAGCTTGAACTCACGAAACTGTGAGACCATGACCTGAGCTGAAACCAAGAGCTGGATGCTCAACCAACTGAGCCACCCAGGCACCCCTGTAATTGACTTTTTAAAAATATTCATTTAATTCGAGAGAGAGAGAGAGAGAAAGAGAGTACAAACAGGGGAGGGTCATAGAGAGGAGAGAGGATCCCAAGCTAATAGCACAGAGCCCGATGTGGGACTTGATCCCACGGACCATGAGGTCATGACCTGAGTCAGACCCTTAACCAACTGAATCATCCAGGCGCCACCCCATACCCCTTGTAACTGATTTTTAAAAGCAGTTCAACTTGTGAGGGTTATAAATATGAGTGACTTTTGTTTTTCCAATAATTGCCCATGCACGTTCCATCAAACACCCTATTCTGTTGGCACAGAGATTCATAGTGATATTTAAGACGTATTCTGTATCTCTTTTGTTTATTTTTGGTTATTCAAACAGTCTCATTCCTGTTACTAGAGACCCTATCCCATTCTTTTTAGAACTTTAACCTCATAGTTAATTAAGGGCTTTCTTTTCCTTTTCCTATGGGACAGACCAGTCTTGTGGTTCTAGGAAAACTCCGTGGCAAGAGAAGAAAGTGATGTGTTCTGAGACACTTGTCCTGGGATTGGTGTAAAACTTCCCCAAATCTTAGTGGCTTAAAAACAATAATTTTGTTTAACTCTTGGTTTACAAAGAAATTTAAATCAGAAATTTAGGATGAGCTCTGCTGAGCGATTTGTGATCTGCAGTGGTATCGCTGGGGTCCTTGGGGCTGGAGGATCTCCTAAGAGGCTTTCTCACTCTGGCATTTCTCTTGTCTCCCCACATGGTGGCTTATCCTCCATGGCCTCTCCACTTGGCCTGGGCTCCTCATAGCATTGTGGTCTCAGCAGAGTTTTACTTTTTATAAGGCAACTACCCTTCAAAAGGCAGGAAGTGTTAGTTTCCAAGCCAGTTAGGAAACTGCCCCCCAAATTAGTACTGCCTTACTTCTGCCGTGGTCTGCTGGTCTGTTTTTTTTTTTTAACGTTTATTTATTTTTGAGACAGAGAGAGACAGAGCATGAACGGGGGAGGGTCAGAGAGAGGGAGACACAGAATCCGAAACAGGCTCCAGGCTCTGAGCTGTCAGCACAGAGCCCGACGTGGGGCTCGAACTCACAGACCGCGAGATCATGACCGGAGCCGAAGTCGGCCGCTTAACCGACTGAGCTACCCAGGCGCCCCTGCTGTCTGTTTAAAACCATCATGGGTTCGCCCAGAATCGAGGGAACAGAGAAACTGAATAACTCTTGACGGGTGACTGCAGAAGAGCATTTGCTGTGGGAGATACTGTTGTAGCCATCTTTGGAAAATATAATCTGCTGCACCCTTCCTCCACCCTTGCTCTGTACCCCTGTGGTATTGGGGTGGGAAGGGGTGCAGGGACAGAGGTTTCCTTGCATGATGGCAGCCTGATGGTTTCGGTCTCTCTGGAGAGTGCTTATGTGTGGCAGAAATCCAGTGCTGACTCTTACGCAGTAGTTTGTGACTACTTCTGAGATCTGCTGGGGTCTCCTCACTTCCCATTCCCTGGTGTGGGGTATCCATCTGCCTGAGGGCCCCCTTCCTCGTGCTGCCCTTGCCACAGCCTCTTGTTGCTAGGACTTTGTTGCCTAGCAGGTGGCCCTCTTCAGGACCTGCAGTATGCACTTGAGCCATAGCTGACTCATGCATCTTTGCCATTTCTAGCTGCATGCAGGGTACTTCACAGATGTTTTCTCTTAGCTTAGCAATTTCTCTCCCACTCTCCTGCCCCTTTTCATCTGTCAGCATGAGACATTTTGTTAGTTTGGCAGTTCAGCAATTTTCAGGGTAGAAATGCTCTCCAGCCATTGACTTGGTGGAAAGAGGGCTCATTCTGGAGCACCCAAACTTTATAAATGAATTTCTTGGGGTCTCACTTTCTACCGTTGGTAGAGGGAAAGCAGCCTCCATCCCATCCAAGCGGGATAAGTACATAGTATATACTGTTGTAACTATATGTGTTGTAGTATGTACATAAATACCAAAGTGTATGACCTTGTGAGAATATGCGTACAGAATGCCATGGAGCAGAAGTGGTGAGGAGAGTGGTCCCAGCTGTAGCTCTACATCAGCAGAGTCCAGGATGCAAATGGGGTCCATTCAAGACAATAATTGGAGGGGCGCCTGGGTGGCTTGGTCGGTTAAGCATCCGACTTCGGCTCAGGTCATGATCTCACGGTCCGTGAGTTCGAGCCCCGCGTCGGGCTCTGTGCTGACAGCTCAGAGCCTGAAGCCTGTTTCAGATTCTGTTTCCCTCTCTCTCTGCCCCTCCCCTGTTCATGCTCTGTCTCTCTCTCTCTCAAAAATGAATAAATGTTAAAAAAAAATTAAAGAAAAAGACAATAATTGGAATGTCTTGTGGAATTTAAAGTATATCTAGAACAACAATGCATGACAACAATCACAAGATAGGAGAGGGGTCAGTGGAGTTAAATGGTACAGACTAGCAGCACTGTTGAAAAGTGAGAATGTAAGAATTTGTATGAGACTGCAATAAGTCAAGGACTCAGGTTGAAATCTAGTCTGACTACTAAACTAATAGCAAAATAATGCATAACAATATCACTCATTATAGTAAATGCTCCAAAGAGGAAATTACAGTATTTTCTGACTGGATATAAAAACAAAACCAAACTTAATGTTGTTTACAAGGGATACATTTGAACTTCAAAGACCTGGAAATGTTGGGAAAGGGATGGAAAAATTTATATCAGCAACCTGAACCAAAAGAAGGTTGGTATAGCTATATTGTTATCAGCAAAGTAGGCTCTAAGGGCAAGTGTAACATAAATGTTGAATAAACATGGAGGACTTCATTAGCAATTAAGGAAATGCAAATTAAAAACACAAGATACCCTTTCATACCTTTCAGATTTTTAAATTTAGGAAATCAGACATTTGGTGAGGATATGGAAGTGCAGGAATTTACACACACTCCCTTTGGGAGTGGGGCGTATACATTCAATCACTTTCATTCTGTGACGTGCATTTCCTCTGTCCTAGCAATTTTTCTGCTAGTCAGGGCTGACACTGGTGCGCAGCTTTACTCAGTGGTTTATGGCCAAGTCCTCTTCTTGGTGATCAGTACCCAGGCCATACACGTTGTTCAGTGTTTAAAATAACGTCCCTACCACCAGATATATCCAAGGGAAATTCTTGAACATACATATGTGGTGTATTCTTGGTTGCATTTTTTGTAAGTGTTCAGCAAGGGTAGAAGAGGTAAATATGTTGTTGTATGTTCAAAACAATGGCACATTTAATGTAGTAAAAATGAATGAACTAGAGCTTGACTTACCAGTATGGATTGATTTCTTTTTTTTCTTTTTTTTTTTTAATTTTTTTTTTTAATGTTTATTTACTCTTGAGACAGAGAGAGACAGAGCATGAGCGGGGGAGGGTCAGAGAGAGAGGGAGACACAGAATCTGAAACAGGCTCCAGGCTCTGAGCTGTCAGCACAGAGCCTGACGTGGGGCTCGAACTCACGGACCGTGAGATGATGACCTGAGCTGAAGTCGGACGCTCAACCGACTGAGCCACCCAGGCGCCCCTGGATTGATTTCAAAAACATAAATTAA
The DNA here is from genome assembly GCF_022837055.1 of Prionailurus viverrinus. Taxonomy (NCBI): domain Eukaryota; kingdom Metazoa; phylum Chordata; class Mammalia; order Carnivora; family Felidae; genus Prionailurus; species Prionailurus viverrinus. The sequence continues at coordinate 85,967,914 of NC_062564.1, forward strand.
GCAAAAGGAACAAGTATAGAAGAATACATAAAGTATTATTTTTTGACTAATGTCTAAAAACAAATGTGAATCAGCTTGCAAAAGTGGTAAAACTTAAAAGCAATGGATGATTAATACAAAATTCAAAATTCTGCTGATCTGGGAGTGGGGAGGAAGGGGAACATGATCTTGGAAGGAAACAGACGGAATATTTTTAAGTCTAAGGTAGTGACTTCATGGATGTTCATTCTTGTCTCAGACTGTTTTACATACTCTTTGCAATGTCTGAAATAGTTCATCATAAAAATCTCATGCACAGAGGGACCACTCAGAGAGAGTTCAAAGCTCATGGTTCGTAGTGTAATTTGATTATTGCAGTCTATGTGGACTGGAATAATCCAAAATGTATTGTACCTTTTTAACTTCATCTCCTACCAGCTGCCTCAGATAGTCTTTCTTTGGAACCATGTTCGGTACAAATAAATGAATAATAAATTTGAAGTGGTCTGCCAATACTTTCACTTCATGCCGTTCGTTTTCCTTTCTTTCTACCCCGAGTGAATTACTTGCTTTCCCCTCAGAACGTCTTGCCATTTCATACTTATGCATTTATGTTGTTATTTTCTTAGTTTGAATGGCCTTCTCTGCCCTTTGCTGTGTTGCAAAAATTCTATACATTCTTCAAATTCTCAAATATTTCCTCTGCTCTGATACCTTTTTCCCTCCCTCCCCCACTCCTCAGTCTTCCTTACTAGTTAAGCATTTCTGCCTCCCTTTGCCTCTGTATTTGAGTTAACTCTGTTTTCACAGTTACATTAACTGGTTGTTTAAATATACGCTCCTTCCCCCATGTCTTGTCAGGTAATTTAGAGCAGGAACCTGACTTATCTATGTTTGTTTACCTTTCACATAGCTCAGTGAAATGACACGTGGTAAGTATTACATGGCAGAAAGAATGCAGACCCTGGGATGCTTCTCATTGCTGGAGGTATTTAGTGAATGAAACAGACTGGGAAAGTCAGGTCATGGCCATATGGATAGGACCTTGCATACTAAGGCAAGCAGTTTGGACTTTATTCAGTAAACATTCAGAGAACCATTTAAAGTCTTTGGGAAGTATTTCCAGAAGATTAAGTGTGGATTGGCGGTGAGAGACTAATTAAGAGGCAGTTACAATAGCGCAACCAGAAGCAATAATGATCTACACTATGGTAAAGCCAATGATGAGAAAGATAAAACAATTAAAGAGACTGATAACAGTGCTTCTCAAATTTGAACGTGCATACCAGTCACCTGTGAATCTTATTGAAGTTCAGATTCTGACTCAGTAAGTCTGGGGTGCAGTTTGAAATACTGCATTTACCTTTTTTTTTCAAGTTTATTTTTTATTTATTTTGAGAAAGAGAGGGAGAGAGAAAGAGAACACGAGCAGGGGAGGGGAAGAGAGAGGAGAGAGAGAGAATCCCAAGCAAGCTCTGCACTAACAGCCTGCTTGAACTCACAAAACTGCGAGATCATGACCTGAGCCAAAACCAAGATTCAGATGCTTAACTGACTGAGCCACCCAGGTGCCCCGTGAGATACTGCATTTGTAATAACCTCACAGCTGGTGCCATAGACCTGCTGTCCAGTATGGTGACCCCTAACTAGGTGGCTGTTGAGCACTTGAAATATGGTTAGTGCAACTGAGGCACTGAATTTTAAATTTTGTTTTATTTTAACTAATTTAAATGTAAGGATTGAAGCAGTGCAAAATATTTCTCCACTAAGCAAAGTTTTATTGTTTTGGTAAGACTGCAGGTCAGTTACCATTAAAATTTAGCATGCAAATGAAGATGTACTACAAGTATAAAATATACACAGGATTTAGTCTACTTAGTACAAATAGAATGTAAACTATTCCATTAATTATTTTTTATGGTAATTATATGTTTCAGGTATATTGAATTACATTAAATATATTCTTTACAATTACCTTGCTTCTTACTTTTTTAAATGTGGCTACAGAAAATTTTAAATTACAAAAGAGTCTTACGTTTTATTTCTACTGGGGGGCTGTGCCTCAGACTCTTGCAAAAGTCAGTGGTACTTAGGACCTCACCTGGCCCCTTTCTGATGGGTGGAAGTCACATTGGCCCATTGCACACATGGACTGGTGTCTGTTTTTATAATTTCACCACAATTGACTCAAAACATCATATTATTATTAATTTCAAACCTTTGCAACATATTTTTATAACATTTCATCCTCACAAAATACCTGAATGAATACACAAATAATATAAATATTTTTCTTGTTGAATTATCAAGTAAAAATATATAAGAAGCAGATGTAAGACTAGGGAATATCTCTTTTACCTTTTTTGCATGGATGTTTCTGCAAATACTGTTTCCTCTAGAGAAAACTCTTTCTTTTCATGTTTACCAAATTGATCCCTCAGGGACTGACTTACATTGGGGAAGCTTAGACATGTTGCATCACCCATGATGTATCAATTTCAAACACATGATCCAATTTGCAAAGAGCGTATCACTCCAGGAGCCCCAGGAATAGTGTTATACTGGTTAAACTATGTCTACTTCTAAAGTTTGTAAAAATCTTCAAGCAGTATCTACCTTATGAATATTCAAGATTTATCTGGGATAGCTGCAGTTCTTTTGATTAAAGCACAATTCAGTTTAAAAATCACTCAAATAAATAAACATTTAAAAAATTAAAAAAGGGACACCTGGGTGGCTCAGTCAGTTGAGCGTCCGACTTCGGCTCAGGTCATGATCTCTCCGTCTGTGAGTTCGAGCTCCGCCTCAGGCTCTGTGCTGACAGCTCAGAGCCTGGAGCCTGCTTCAGATTCTGTGTCTCCCTTTCTCTCTCTGCCCCTCCCCCACTCATTCTCTCTCTCTCTCTCTCTCTCTCTCTCTCTCTCTCTCTCTCTCTGTCTTTCTCTCTGTGTCAAAAATAAACAAACATTAAAAATTTTTTTTTTAATGTTTGTTTATTTTTGACACCAAAACAGACACATAGACCAATGGAATAGAATAGAAACCCCAGAACTAGACCCACAAACGTATGGCCAACTCATCTTTGACAAAGCAGGAAAGAACATCCAATGGAAAAAAGACAGCCTCTTTAACAAATGGTGCTGGGAGAACTGGACAGCAACATGCAGAAGGTTGAAACTAGACCACTTTCTCACACCATTCACAAAAATAAACTCAAAATGGATAAAGGACCTAAATGTGAGACAGGAAACCATCAAAACCTTAGAGGAGAAAGCAGGAAAAGACCTCTCTGACCTCAGCCGTAGCAATCTCTTACTCGACACATCCCCAAAGGCAAGGGAATTAAAAGCAAAAGTGAATTACTGGGACCTTATGAAGATAAAAAGCTTCTGCACAGCCAAGGAAACAACCAACAAAACTAAAAGGCAACCAACGGAATGGGAAAAGATATTCGCAAATGACATATCGGACAAAGGGCTAGTATCCAAAATCTATAAAGAGCTCACCAAACTCCACACCCGAAAAACAAATAACCCAGTGAAGAAATGGGCAGAAAACATGAATAGACACTTCTCTAAAGAAGACATCCGGATGGCCAACAGGCACATGAAAAGATGTTCAGCGTCGCTCCTTATCAGGGAAATACAAATCAAAACCACACTCAGGTATCACCTCACGCCAGTCAGAGTGGCCAAAATGAACAAATCCGGAGACTATAGATGCTGGAGAGGATGTGGAGAAACGGGAACCCTCTTGCACTGTTGGTGGGAATGCAAATTGGTGCAGCCGCTCTGGAAAGCAGTGTGGAGGTTCCTCAGAAAATTAAAAATAGACCTACCCTATGACCCAGCAATAGCACTGCTAGGAATTTATCCAAGGGATACAGGAGCACTGATGCATAGGGCCACGTGTACCCCAATGTTCATAGCAGCACTCTCAACAATAGCCAAATTATGGAAAGAGCCTAAATGTCCATCCACTGATGAATGGATAAAGAAATTGTGGTTTATATACACAATGGAATATTACGTGGCAATGAGAAAAAATGAAATATGGCCTTTTGTAGCAACGTGGATGGAACTGGAGAGTGTGATGCTAAGTGAAATAAGCCATACAGAGAAAGACAGATACCATATGGTTTCACTCTTATGTGGATCCTGAGAAACTTCACAGGAACCCATGGGGGAGGGGAAGGAAAAAAAAAAAAAAAGAGGTTAGAATGGGAGAGAGCCAAAGCATAAGAGACTTAAAAACTGAGAACAAACTGAGGGTTGATGGGGGGTGGGAGGGAGGAGAGGGTGGGTGATGGGTATTGAGGAGGGCACCTTTTGGGATGAGCACTGGGTGTTGTATGGAAACCAATTTGTCAATAAATTTCATAAAAAAAAAAAAAAAAAAAAATTTTTTTTAAAAAATCACTCAGTTACTATGTTGGCAAGTCCATGCATTAATTTGTTCATTCATTTCAGCATATATTTGTGAGGGGCTATATGCCTATTACTGTTTCGAACATTGGGAATTTAGTACCAAAACCCCCCAAATTCTTGCTATTCTCAAGCTTGCATTCTAAAGAGCTCTGGAGAGACACATAAAAACAGTAAATACAAAAAACAAAAACAAACAAACAAAAAACCCCAACAGCATATACATAATAGAAAGTCTGGTAGTGATGAGAAATTTGGGGATGGGGAAGGGTAAGAGGAGTGAGAAAGGGGTACTGTTTCATGTAGGGTGGCAGGGTAGGCTTCTCAGAGGAGGTAACATTTTAACAGAAAACTGAATGAAATTGGAAAACTCTAGCCATATCAATATCTGGGGGACAAACATTGCCTGCTCAGGAAATTGCAAAAGTCAAAGCCCCAAGGTAGGAGGGTGATTCCTGTGAGGAACAGCCACCAATGTGGCTGGAGCTGAGCTCCCTCTGAGTGGGGCAGAACAGGTAGGAGATGAAGCCAGGGAGGGTCAGAGGACTGATCCTGTCATGGTGAGGGCTTTGCTGATTTTACTAAGTGTGAGGAGAAATCTCTGGAGGATTTTGAGCAGGGGAGTGGCATTATCCAGTTTTGACACTGGCTGGACAGTGTGTGCCCTTGGTTCATACGAGGCAGATGAATGAAAAAAGTATTACGTGTTTCTACCCAAAAATACCACCATCACTTTTACAGTTTCATCTTTTACCCTAATTAAAAAAAACCCATCTGAAATTTATTTTCCAAACTGTGAATTTACCTTTTTTCTATCCAAACTGTTAGCCATTTCCTATGCTTTTCCTAATTGAAATACAATATCCTATATTCTTGTCTCTAATAGTTTTTTCTTTATGTATTTTGGTATTTGACTACTTAAAAAATAACTGTTGTTTTCATCATAGATTATACCTTTTTCAGCATAAAGGGAATCACTTTAACTTAATGCCTTTTCCCCTGCATTATTCTATCTGATTTTTATATGACAGAAAAAAAAGTAGGTTAAAGTCTAGAACCATGTAAAACAAAACATTAGAGGTGATTATCGTGTGTGTGTGTGTGTGTGTGTGTGTGTTTCAACCTATGAATTGCTTATCTAATTAAATGTTTAAATATTTTAACAAAGCAGCCAAGATTGGAAGCTGCTCTGTTCCCTTCTTTTCTTCTTGTCTTTTTTCAAAAGTTTTATTTATTTAAGTAATCTCTACTCTCCACATGAAGCAGGAACTCATGACCCCAAGATGGTACTCTTCTGACTGAGCCAGTTGGGGCCCCTGTTCCCTTATTTTCTCTGGGCCATATTCTAGTTGCTTTGTATCCATTAGAATGCAAGTTCCAATGTGTTAACAGGTATCCAAAACAGCAGCGGTTTAACATTTAAATAATAGGCTGGTAGGGAGACTCTTCTCCCTAACTTCATTCAAGGCTTTGGGTTCCTTCCAACTCATTGCTCTTCATTATTCATTAGGCAGAATTGGCTCCTGAGTCCTGTGTTACTGTAGCAACTTCATGGAGAAGGAATGAAGGAAAGTGAGAGAAAGAGGGAAGAGGAGATGAGACAGACAGGCAGACACACACACACACACACACACACACACACACACACACACACACCCATTATAGGCTCCCAACTTCTTTGGGCTATCTCTTATCTCCCTGACTATGGCAAACACCACGGATTGCTCATCCATGTGCAAACTCAGCCTCTTTTTCACTTACAGAGCTGTGATATTGTTTGGGCCTGCAATGCATCACCTAAAATTACTTGACTTCCAAGACTGCAGCTAATTCAATAGGGAGCTGCATGTGCTCAGAGTTAAGACCTCTCCTCCCAGTCTCAATGCCTCTGTCCTCAGGGGCAAAAGAGAGTCCCAGAGACCCTAATGGTCAGAGTAAGACACCCACCCTTCGCCCTCACACCTCCATCAATAAAGCTCAAGAAAGAACAGCGGTGTTCCTGGAGCCCCTGACAAGATAGATACACATCCGTCTGTCTTCCCAACGCTCACAATGTTGTCCCACATTCTACGTTGAGACGATCAAGGTTGATCTCATTAAGCCCTTTATCCCAGCCCCTGACTCCCACGTTAATCCTCTTCTGGACTCTAATCCACACATGGTTCTACACATTGTGCCCCCCGCCTTTCCAGTTCTACTCCCCAGCCTTCCCAATGCCCAAAAGCCTTGACTGCTCACTAGAGCTCAGGGCCATTATGAGCATTGTCTATGTCTTCATCCCTTAAAGTTTCTTTTGCCCTCTTTCTTTCACTGAAATTAGCTCTTGCCTGAGGACACTGCTTCTGAGACACTGAGGACACTTGCCTGAGGACACTGTTCTCAAAGAGTGGTGTTTTCTCTCCCACACCGTTTGTACTCAAGGTAGGGTAGATGCCCGCCTTCCCTCTCATTGTTGCTTCCAAATCTTTCTCTCACCTTTCTTCCCAAGATGCCTCATTATTTACCCTGACGATATCAAGTGATACCCCACTTTCTCTCCTTCTGCAATCATCTTTAAACTCTCGGGTCACTCTCCCTCATTAGCAATAATTGCCATGTTTCCGTAATCTCCATTTCATGCAACCAAATCTCTGACCACCACCTCCCAAATTTCCAGGCCGTTGTCTTTAGTACCCCAACTACTGTAATCTTTTGACACACCGAGACCTACAATCTGTTGATTCATCTACCTTTTCACATGCCTCCCCCTCACTGTGTTCTTCCTCATCAGGTTTCGATTCCGTGGACGATCATTATAACAGCTCCCTAGTGTACACGCTCAAGTCCCTTGGTTCTTTGTCAGTTATATCCACTTGGCTAAATCACACCCTGGTGAAATCCTGTCCTCCTTTTACTCTGCATCTGCCTCCTGATGACTGAATGTGGCTGGAGTGAAATAAACAGCCACAGTGATGGTCTCACTTCGAATTCATGACCCCCTGCACTCCGGCAGGCCCCGGAGGCTGCATCAGAACCATGCTACATTTCCCTGTCCTGTCTGCCCTCCTGCTCTCCCAGGAAACTATTCCATACTTCTTTCTCTTCAGGCCCCAGTACCTTCTCCTCCCCTCACTCTCAGCTGATGACCGTACTTCCTATTTCACTGACAACTAGAAGCAATGGGAAGAGAGCTTCCAGAAGTTCCATAGTCAGTGGAAATCCCACCATCGTTGGGGTAGCTAAGGGCCAGGCACCCTGAGTTCTGTCCCATTATGGCTGCAACTATCTGTGCTTCTGGCTGAAGCCCGCCTTCCCCTCGCATACCGGATGCCATTCCCTCTTGTCTACTTTCACACGTATCTCCAGTTTTCTCCCTTTTCCCAGATCACATCCATCTGTATACAAACATTGTGTTTCTTTCCCATCCTATGAAGGAAAATGAAGAACTCTCTCTCTCTCTCTCTCGCTTCCACTCCCACCCTAGTTACTGCCCATCATCCTACCCCCTCTCATGGCAAAACTCCTCGAAAGAGTTGTCTAGATGCCCTGTCTCTAAGCCCTCTCCTCCTGCTTTCTCCTGAACCCATCCAGCTCTAGGCTTTCACTTCACTGCTGCACAGCCACTGGCGACTGCACACTGCTGAGTCACCGTCCACCCCGTCCTCATCCCCCTCGTCCTGTTCAGCAGCAGTTGACAGTTGATGCCTTTCGTCTTCTTGAAACACTTTCCTCACTTGGTTTCCAGGATTTCACACACATGCGAGTTTCCTCTTGCCTCACCGGCTAATCCGTCTTAGCTTTGTTACTGTCTTCTCTCATTTATTCACCCTGTAACTTGGGGTGCCCCAGGATTTAGCCCTTGGACCTCATCTCTTCTCTACTCATCCTCATTCCCCTAGTGATCTCCTGAATCTAAACAGGGCTCTCTAAATGTATATGTCCAGGTCAGGCCAGTCCTCCTGCCAGACTCACGTGTGGAGCTACCTACTGAGATGTGTGAGAAGCACCTCAAATCTCACACATCTCCAGCCAAACTCCTAGAATTCTCACCAAAGCTTGCTCCCTTCACCTTCTCCATCATAGTAAATGGCTGTTCCCTTCTTCTAGTTGCTCAGAATATCATTGTCTCTTTTTTCATGTCCTACATTCAATGTCAGCAAATTCTATTCTCTTTCCCTTCAAAATATGTCCAAAATTAAACCATTCCTCACCACTTATCCTAACAATATTTTCTAAGCCACAGACATCTCTCCCCTGATCTCCCCTCTTCAGTCTCAGTTTCTCTAATTCTGTTTTTCACACAGCAGATAGAAGGAACCTGTCCTGATGTAATTCAGATTATTTGAGTCTGTGCTTATGGACTTCTGTTGGGTCTCCACTTTGCTTCAAGTAAAAGCTAAAGTCCTTACAACGGTGGCTTTGTGATTTTATCACCTGCTACTCTTCCTGTCATTCGTTTTGTTCAACCACACTGGGCTGCATGCTGTTTCTGGAAATAATGGGTGCACTCCTGCCTCGGGGCTTTTGCACATGCTCTTCTCGCTGCACCAGAGTTACTTGCAGCATTCCTTCCTTTACTTTGTTCCTGTCTGTGCTCACATGTTACCTCCTTAGAAAAGCCTTCTCTGATCACCCTGTTGACAGTTAAAACCTCCCCAACCCAGCCATCATCAGCACTCTGTATCCTTTTTCCCTGCTTTATATTTTTCTTGTACTTACCATCTTTCTAATAAAATGTATAATTCACTTATTCTTTTTTTTCCTTCCAGTAGGATGTAAGTTCCAAGGGGACCAGGAGTTCTGTCTGTTCTGTGCATTGTGATACCCACAGGACATGTAACATTATTTAGTTTAATAAATATTTGTTAAACATGTGAATGAATTGAGTGGCCAGGCAACTGTTCTGGCTAGTGAGCTGTAGAAGCTCCTGACAAGAGCAGTCCTGCCCAAAGAAAAACTCAGGCTTTCCTTGGAATCGTAAATGAATTCTGAACACTTCGTCACCGTGTTGCAGGAAGAAACAGCAAGTTGCTTCTATTCTTCACACCCCACTGTCTACTGAAACCAAATGGTTTGTGATCTCTCAGCTATAGCCCCGTCTTTCCATCTGTAGAGAATATGCAAAATTCCTAGTATTGCACTGTGAGGGCAGTGACAACCCACACAAATTGCCAACCAGTAAACTGACCGGTCCCAGACATCTGCCTATTCACTGGGTCAGCTGGATCAATTCGGGGGCCCAAATTAGGAGGCCTTCACAAGGCTGCTGAGAAAAAATTAGTTCAGAGCAGCAAGTCCTCCATCTAATCGTGACTGAGTGATTGAAATGTGCAGATGAAATTGTGGCTTGGATCTAACAGTGCCTTTTCACCCTCGTCATTTGTCTTTCACTCTTGTCTGGCCTTCCCTTGGAGGTGGATGGAGGGAAGACACCATATATCTTGTGCCACCAGCCAGTCACTAGTGAAGACTGCAGGTGTAGAGCCTTGAGTTCTGCTGGTTGTATCATAAAAGGCCAGGGACTTGTGCATGGGTGGGGTACAACACATTGCCGAGGACTGCCAGAACTCCTCATAATTACACAATTCTCTGCGATGATTAGCCAGCCAGTTGGGTCTTTCCCTAAACCTCCACAGCCCTGTTTCAGCCAGCCCAACCATCCATAAAGCCCAAATCAACTTGTTTGTTTGTGTTATTCTATTGATGGGTGTCCCTGTTGGCAGGATAATCCATATAACATGAAACTGTTGCATTTGAGAGATTCAGTGACAGGTAACTGGAGACGGAGAGGTGTTGTGACAGACCCTAGAGATGGAGCTGGCTGCCAATTGAGCACAGGAGCGATGGGGCTCCCTCCAACCCAAAGGGGAGAAACAAAACATCCTATTAGAGAGCAGCAAAGCAGCAGGTTCACTTCCCTCTGTTGTATCTTGGGGTGGATGGTCCATTGAGCCTTGGCAGGGAGGTATTAGAATATTACAGTTTACTAGTTGCTTCCTATCTTCAGTTAGGTAGAATTCAGGCAAGACACAAGTTTTGTTCCAAGCTGTCATATCTGAAAGGTAAATGGAACCAGCAAGATGGACATACAGTGCTGTCAAGAGGCGCCACTTTTGCCCATGGCCGGGGATCCAAGACTTCTGGGAACCAGACACTTAGGCACCCTGCTGGATTTCAAAGACTGAACCCTCTGCCCTAGGCTAAGGCTGATGTGCGCCAAGGCAGGGACAAAGGAAACATGCAGGAGATAAGACTGGGACAGTATTTTTATCACTACATTTTCTTACTCCATTTTGTAAGTGAATCTTACTTTTGCTCTCACTATAATGCCAGCCCTAATCTCTCCCTTAAACTTCAAAGCCTAATCTCTCCCTTGAACTTCAAATGTTTGCCACATATTTGGAAACCTCAAAAGCATCACAATTGCTCTTTTCCTGTTCCCCCAATTCAGACTGAAGAAATCTAGTGGTCATGTCTGAAGCCTAGCAGGGATTCTAGTCTCCCTCTTTCAGTCAGTGCAAAGTCTTTCCAATGAAAGTTCTCAGATATTTCTCATCTTAACCCCTACTTCCTAGTCCTTTCTGCTATGGCTTATTCTTTGGTCATCTCTCACATGAAACCTATCACTGTAGTTTCCTAAATGGTGGTTTCTCTGGCCTCAGTTTTGCCTTCCTGAAACAATATATGGCTACGAGAATGATCTTTCTGAAAAAAAATTTTTTAATGTTTTTTATTTACTTTTGAGAAAGAGCAAGACAGAGCACAAGCAGGGGAGGGGCAGAGAGAGAGGGAGACACAGAATCCAAAGCAGGCTCCAGGCTCCGAGCCATCAGTACAGAGCCTGACGCAGGGCTTGAACCCAGGAACTGTGAGATCACGACCTGAGCGGGTCAGACACTTAACCAGCTGAGCCACCCAGGCACCCCCAGAATGATCTTTCTAAAACACACGTTGCACATGATAGTCTTCAGCCGTGTTTCTCAACTGAAGTGGTAGCCTGTAGTGATGTTCCAAGGTATGTAAAGTCATCGGAAAAAAAGGTTGGGAGGAGGGCAGAACATGACTCCATCCATTATCTTTATATTAAAACAAATACATTTTAACTAGATTTATTGTGGTGACCATTTCACAATATAGGCAAATATTAAATCATTTTTAAAAATTTTTGTATAAAGTTTCTTTTGAGAGAGAGAGCATGCGTGCGTGAGAGCAGGGGAGGGGCAAAGAGAGAGAGAATCCCAGTCAGGCTCCATAATGTCATTGCAGAACTGGACAAGGAGGTTTGAACTCAAGAACTGCGAGATCATGACCTGGGCCGGAATTGAGAGTCTGACGTGTAACTGATTGAGCTACCCAGGCACCCCTGAAAATTACTTAACCGAAAAACAAAACAAAACAAATATATACCGTAGAATGGGCTGCAAAACTGCACACATTTTAAAAGAACTTCACAGACATTTCATGACTGTGGTGGGCTATTTCAGGTTACGCCTCCACCCACATCCCTTTTATTCAAATTTACTGCCATTAGATGGTTTTTAGAAGAAAGTTTGAGAAACACTGGTGTATAGGGAAAACTTCAAGGTCTTTATCATGGCTTATCAAAACGATAAGCAGAACCAGATTCCTGTTTTCACCTCTGAATTTTCCCACTATTATCCTTGAGATACTGAATAGCTTCTAGGGGTATAGAGACCATGTTTTGAATGCTTCCTTGCATTTTGCACACAGTGTTCCAAATAGAACATTTCCCTTGCTTCTCTTGACTGCCTAACTCACACTCCTTCCAGAGTCCCCTCAGGCAGCACATCCTCCAGAATGCTTCTCTGTCTTCTCCCCCTGCCCCCTGCCATCACCCCCCCCCCCCCCCCCCCCGCTGTCTGGGCTCTGTCCTCTATGCATACTATTATCACTACAAGTTAGGGGCTGAAACCTTATTCAGCTGTGCTCATATTTTCTTTCATGGGGACATCTTTCATTTCGTTCTAGAAAGACCATTTTAAAGTGACCACTTGGGCCTTCTCTCAGAAGCTCATTACCTCTCTCAGAAGACAGAGAGATTCATCTGAATGGGGAAATTGGTCAGACTCGACTTCTATAGACCACACTGACAGGGGGGAAGAATGGCTTCCTTAAAAAGGCAACTCGGGCCATCTCTGGACTCTTTCTCTTATAACATCTCTTATGTACTCTATGAAAGAAGGGCCAGTTCTCCCTGCTTTTTCCCCCGAAGTAGTGAGCACATGTGACAAGTCACCCCCTTTGTGGGTGTGGCCCCACTGTTGTCCAGCAGCTCTTTTGATAATGGGGTGGGGGTAAGTTAACTTGGATAGGGAAATAGGACATCCTAGCACACACTGCAATGTACCCATTGTCAGGCAGCCCCAAATAAAACTGACAGCCAGTGTTTGGGGCTGGTGTTATCTATGTGTACCCAATAAGTTAAAACCCTAATAAGGAGAAGGAAATTTGTAACATCCGAAATCTCACAATGATTTAAATTGTCAATTAATTTAGTTGTACCAATTAGCCTATAAACTTCCTGAAGGCAAGAACTACCATATCTTTTTTTATTGCTGTATGTCCCTTGACACACAGTAGGTGGCACATAAAACGTGTTTAATTATTTTATTTGTTAACTTTTTTTCTGATTATAGAAGCAATGCAGCATGATAGAACAAAAGAATTTTATAAAAATAGGAAACAAAAAGTGATTCAACAAACTAAAGATTATATATTAACAGCATGTAAACTTGTATACTTTTTCTTTTTTACTATCTGTACATTTTTTTTGAAAAAAGGAAATGATTTTATGTACAGTTTTGTTTTTAAAAAACAGTTGTTTTGGGGCACCTGGGTGGTTCCGTCGGTTAAGCGTCTGACTCTTGATTTCAGCTCAGGTCATGATCTCACGGTTTGTGAATTCAAGTCCCACATCAGGCTCTGCACTGACAGCAAGGAGCCTGCTTGGGATTCTCTGTCTCTCTCTCTCTGCCCTCCTCTGTTCATGCTCTCTCACTCTTTCAAAATAAATAAATAAACATTAAATAAAATAACAAAAATCAGCTGTTTGTGCAACATTAAATATAATGTTCTTATATAAGATGATTTTCATAGCTGCATAGTATTGCATTGATAAATGAATAAAAAGTAGCCCATTGATAAGTAATTTCTCACACATTTATCAAAGCATTTTTTTCATGTGCTTTCCCACATGGTTTACATGTGTTATTGCATTTCTTCTTCCCAACTCTGGGGCAAGAATTTTTTTTTAAGTTTATTTATTTATTTTGAGAGAGAATGTATGTGTGAATGGGGGAGGAAGAGAGAGACAGAGGGAGAGAGAGAGAGAATCCCAAGCAGGCCCTGCACCGTCAGCACAGAGCCCAACTCAGGGCTCGATCCCATAAACTGTGAGATCATGACCTGTGCTGAAATCAAGAAATTGGATGCTTAACCAACTTTGCTACCCAGGCGTGGGGCAGGGATTTTTATCCATTTGCATATGAAGGAACATAGGCTAAAACAAGCATTAAATAGCTTGTCCAAGGTCACTTGGGTGTTAAGTGGCAAAACTAGGATTCAGTTATATATGATTTAATACCAGAGCCAATATAACTTTTAAAAGGATATTCTGGGGGCACCGGGGTGGCTCAGTAGGTTAAGTATTGAACTCTTGATTTCGGCTCGGGTCATGATCTCATGATTTGTGACATTAAGCCCATGTCAAGCTCTGCACCAACAGTGTGGAACCTGCTTGGGATTCATTCTCTCTCTCCCACTCTCTCTCTCTCTCTGCCCCTCCCTCACTCGTTCTCTCTCTCTCTCTCTCTGTCTCATTCTCTGTCTCTCTTTCTCGAAATAAACTTAAAAAAAAAAAAGGATATTCTGTAATTTATTTAACATATTTCCATTGTTGGGCATTAAGGTTGTTTCTTATTTTCTTACAATAATAAGTAATGTTGCCCATATTAAACATCCTTTGAGCCAAACCTGTGTATATATTTCTGGTCGTTTTCTTCAGATAAATTCTTAAAAGCCAGTATTTTGGCTCAATTGGTTTTTTCCTTTAATTACAAATCTAATATGTGCACAAAATGAAAAATTTGGAAAATATTAAATAGCACAGAGTTATAAAGCAGAAACTATTTATAATAATTCCACCTTCCAGATAGTACTATTTTAATGTCTTACTCTTTCTCCAACCTTTTATGTGTATCATATGTACATATTTATATATAAACTATATACATGCACATATGTGCATGCACACACACACACACACACAGGCACACAGAGTGTTATATATAGCTACATCAAAGCATATATTTTACTTTTTTGTTATGTATTACAGAAAATTGTATGATAGTACTGATACATATATGAGCATGTACACATATGCTTTCTTTGCAGGTAATCAATTAATTAATTGTAGAAACCATATTTTGGAATTTAAGGAGAAAATTCTACGTTTAAAAAATAAAACTGAAAGAAATCGCCAAGAGCTGATCAATGCCTTGAGTAAAATGAAGTATGAAATGACACAGAGAGAAAATACGTCCACAGACTTAGGTTTGTGTTACTTTTGTTTTTGTGTGTCGTGGTTTGTTTGTTGGTTTTGTGTTTTGTGTTTTATGTTTGGAAATTTAGATTTTCTGATTTCTGATTTTAGGACATTTCTCCCCAACCACTAGAACTAAATTAGTACTTGCTCTTTTATTGTGAGACATACAAAAATCAGGTAAGAGATAGCACTGATGCGCCTCTTCTCTGTAGCCCAGAAATGGTCTTCCTGTGTTTTCTGTGTGAAATGCACCGCCTTCGTGTTCCATCCAAAAGACACAGCCATTGCCCTGAGGGTCACTCTGACCCCTCCCCTCTCCCTCTTGCTTATTTCCGTTTCAGTCAGCAAGCAATCCTGTAGGTTGGTAATCCTATGTACTTCACAAATCTGTCCACATTTTCCTATCACCATCTCTGCTGCTCTAGTGAGGGCATCTTCATATTTCATCTGAATGACTGCTAACACTTCTATTTTTCCCTCTCCAGACTTGTTCCCACCTG
Organism: Prionailurus viverrinus; assembly: GCF_022837055.1. Lineage (NCBI taxonomy): Eukaryota > Metazoa > Chordata > Mammalia > Carnivora > Felidae > Prionailurus > Prionailurus viverrinus. Next base: position 85,983,360 of record NC_062564.1, read on the forward strand.
TCTATTTCCACCATAGACAGTGAATGCTCACTCTACTGTATATCATCCTGCACTGGCTCCCATTTCTCCAGGATAAAAAGTCCTGCCTCTGTTTCTCCTTTTGTAGCCAGGTACTCCCTGCTCTTAATTCCTTGCAACCACTAATCAGTTCTCTGTTCTTATAGTTTTCCCTTTTCCAGGATTCCATACAAATGGAATCATACAGTGTGTAATCCTTGGAGACTAACTTCTTTCACTTAGTTGTTACGTGACCAACTTATATATAAACCATACACATGCACACATGTGCATGCACACACACAGGCACACATTGAATGTTATATATAGCTACATCAAAGCATGTATTTTACTTTTTTGTTATGTATTATAAAAAATTGTATGATACTATTGATACCTATATAAGCATGTACACATATGCTTTCTTTGCAGGTAATCACTTAGTTGTTATGTGACCAATTGTTGCCTTTATATTGCTGAGTAGCATTCATTATATGGTTGTAGATTGGATACAGTTTGTTTATCCTTTTACCAATTGAAGGACATTTGGGTTTTCATTTTTTGGCGATTACAAGTACATAAACATTCATATATAGGTTTTTTTGTTTGACGAGAATTTTCTTTAGCATATATATATATATATATATATATATATCCTGAATACATATCGGATGGATATGTGATTTGGAAATGTTTTCTCCCAATCTGTAGCTAGTTTTTTCCTTCTCCTTGTGATGTCCTTCAGAAAGCAAACATTTTTAATTGTGATGAAGTCTAATTTGTCAATTTTTCTTCTTTATTATTGTGTTTTTGGTGTTATCTTTAAGAACTCTACCTATATCATGGTCATGAAGATTTTCTTTTATATGTTTGTTTTCAATTTTATAGTCTTTGCTTTACATTTAGGTCTATGAAGTCTTTGAGTTGGTTTTTATAAATGGTATGAAGTATAGGTCAGGATTCAGTCTTTTTCATGTGAGTGTCCAAGTATTCTAGCACCGTTTGTCAAAAAGATTGTCCTTTCTTCATTGAATTACCTTTGTACTTTTTTTTAATCAACTGACAATATTTATATGGGTATATTTCTGGATTCTCTATTCTATTCCATTGGTCTGTGTATCTCTTTTTAATGTAATACCATGCTGTCTTTTTTTTTTTTTTGTCTTATTTATTTATTTTGAGAGAGAGAGAGAGAGAGAGAGAGACCAGAGGAGGGGCAGAGAGAGGCAGAGAGAATCCTAAGCAGGCTCCACATTGTCAGCGCAGAACCTGATATGGGGCTCGATCCCACAAACCGTGAGATCGTGACCTGAACCTAAATCAAGAGTCGGATGCTTCACTGACTGAGCCACCCAGCCACCCCAATATTATGCTGTCTTGATCACTGTATTATGTATTATGAATTAAATTAGATAATGTGAGTCTTTTAATTTTGTTCTTCTATTTCAAATTTGTAGAGGTATATTCAAATGAAGGGTACAAGTAGAGTAATTAAATGTTGAGCTACAAAACAAAGTTATAGATACAAACTTTAATGTGATATTAATCTGAATAGCAGATCAGATCAATTATAGCATGTTTCCATTATACTTCATTTGGAACTGACAGTTCTGTTAGTCTCTGGTTATGTAGCTCAGGGTGCTAGACTTAAATATCACTTTTTAAATAAATATGAATCATCACTTCTAGGCCTTTTGGCTAAGATCACATGTATTATCTGTTCTTACAAGTTTAAAGAAATAGGAATAAATAACATTTGAGCTATAAATTATAGCCAAATGATTTTATTAATTCACATTTAATATTATTTCTCTTATATATTGAATACTGAATTAATCTGATAATTACATTATGAAAATTGTACCAAAGAGAGAAAAATCTCTATAGTCATGAACTTAGAAACCCTATTTTTTTCTCTTTTTCAGTTGAGAAGAAAATGAATACATTGGGTAAGGATGAAACAGTGTCTAATAATACATTTGAAGTCCTAAAGTTCTTTTTCCCTCATCTAAGGAAAGTGGGCAGAATTTATCCTGATGTAATCATTGGCAAAGAGAAAACAGGTGGTAAGCAAACTTAGCTTTAGAAAATCAAATATAGATATTTTGATCTTGGGGGACAAGCTTTTAAGTTTTTTTGAACACTTCTCTATTATTATGCATGCTTTTATGTTTTAAAATGTAATCCATTGATACAATACTCTGATACGTAGACCACCAGCCTATGTGGCATTAATTTGGACTGCCAGAAATCAGTACATTATCTGGAAGAAGAAACTAGTTCAGTAGATATTTAGCGACTTGAACTCAAATTCAATTTTAATACAGATGTTTTAAAAAACAAGTCATTATAAGTCACATGCAGATGTGACTTATATGAAGCATCTGGCAACCCTTATCTCCCTTGGTTTTGATAAGTGCATTCTTATTCAGTTGTCTTCCTATTCCCCATCTTTCTGGGGACCAAGGTCAGCAAAGTCTTTACAGAAGAGGTGATGTTTGAGCTAAGCCTGAAATAATGAATTTAACCTCAGCAGGTATTAAAGAAGAGAAAAAACATTTAAGTTGGAAGCAGGGATATTAGGGCGAGTCTGAGTGCTTGCCATTCTCATAAACCTGTCATTCTAATGAGTGAGTCACTCTAGGCCAGCGGCAGGAAATTACAGCCCTTGGGCCAAATCTGCTATTTTAAAATAAGGTTTTGATGGACCTGGTCAGTGTTCATTGTTACTTGTCTATGGTTGTTCTCCCACCACAGTGGCAGAGTTGCGACAGTGACAGTATGGCCTGAGAGACAAAAATGTTTACTATCTGGTCCTTTACAGAAAAAGCTCATTGATCTCTGTTTGATCTAGGTAGTTCCTTGGGAATATGTAGGATTGTTTGATATCACATGCCTCTGCCAAGCCTGTTGTGTTGGGATGGGGATGCCAGACGGCGGTGTTTAACATCTGAATTCTCACAGTGTTCCATATACTGAGTATGTTTTCTTTCATTATCTCATTCGATCCTCACAACCCAATACGATTATCTCTCTTTTACGCCTAAGAAAGTTGAGGTTTGGAGATATTAAGGTACTTCCTGAGGTCACACTTGAGTGTCAGGTTCCCTCTTAGGAGTATTTTGAGTGTGGCATGTAAATGTGTACATATACATGCATGTGTATCTGTGTGTACATATGAGAAAGTGTGTGCTACACAAAAGCTATAGGTAACAGGAGGATGAGGTGAAAGTCATAGAACAAAAATCCATTACATAGAAACCCATTACATATAAAATATTGGATACCAAGAATAAGCACACCCTTGAATAAACATCAGCAAAGATAAGCAGAAGCCCAGTAACTAATAGACCCTAACACATAAGACATTTGTAAAAGCACTGAAGACTATAGCCAGGTCTACTGGGGAATCTGTCATCAGGCTTATTTATTCTGTATTCTGAGTATATCCCAAATAATTTCTGCTCTCTACCCTCTATAACTATTCTCCTTGAGCTTTCATTTCTTGCCCAGTGTAATAGACTTGTAATTTTTCTCATGGTTTTAGTGTTACTAAAGTCAATCCATTCTTCATATCCTCCTCAGAGCTATGTACTAAAATGTATATCATGCTCAACTCTTGCTTAAAGTCCTTTGCTGGATCGTCAGTATATTTAGGATGTTAGCTCCTTGACATGGTATATACACAATAGACCATATCTTTCAAATCTCAAATTTTGCCACTTCTTTTCCTTTCCAGCAACCCCAAACCACTTATAGTCCCCACAGATAGGCCAAGTGATTAGCACATGCTAATCACTGCCTGTAATGAACATACCACCTCCTGTCAACCACACCTCATTTGTCATGGAAGTCTTTATCCAATATGACTTTTCAGCTTAGCTAACAACTTCTTTGTGCAGTCCTCCACGTCCTCAAGGGACCAGCCTCTACCAGGTCTTTACTAAGCCCTGGGAAATAGTGGTGGGCAAGACGTGACCCTCATCCTCCTAGAGACGTGTGAGAAAACAATTACAATATAAAGTGACCAGTGCTATGACAAGGGAAATGCAAGGTGGCGCAGGTAATCCATACTTGGGGAGTTAGGGCAGACTTTCTGGACGAAGGGCATCTAAACTGAGACATGAAGGGTGGAAAGAATTGGAATAGGCTGAATGGGGAAAAAGCACGTGATGGACAGTGGAAAAGTAGAGGATGTTCATCCAGGTAAAAGAAAAGGAAAGGAGAGGTCTAACAGTAACAGCAAGAGGGCCTAGAGAAAAAGTGTGACATATGTGCCCAATTGGAGCTGGAAGTTTGGGGCAGTGAGACATGAAGCAGAGGCCAAATAATAAAGGGGATTGGCCATTCACTTATTCACTCCAAATGTATTGCTGTTATGATGTATTCTAATAACAAAAAGGATGATAAGTACTATGTAAGACAAATATATAGCTGGTACACTCAGCCTCATTTAGAAAGAATGAGTAGAATTGGCACAAGGAGCCTGAAGAAGAATGTTCTAGGCAGAGAAGGAATGGTGTATGTGCAACGATTTGGAGGTGAGAGAGTCCTCTTTGGTCAGTTTATGAAGCTGAAAGATGATTTGTAGACAGTTGAAATAGAAGACGTAGGTTGGGACCAGGTCATTAAAGGCCTTGTAAATGTTTGTAAACACATTCCTTATCCTAAGGCACTGGAAGTCATTCCAGCAATTGCATTTTATTTTTTAGTTTTTTTGTTATGTTTATTTATTTTTGAGAGAGAGAGAGAGAGAGCAAGAGAGAGATGGGCAAGGGGCAGAGAGAGAGGGAGACACAGAATCCGAAGCAGGCTCCAGGCTCTGAGCTGTCAGCACAGAGCCCGATGTGGGGCTCAGACTCACGAACCACAACATCATGACCTGAGCCAAAGTCGGATGCCCAACAGACTGAGCCACCCAGACGCCCTTTCAGCAATTGCATTTTAGAGTGGATCCCAAATTTGAAACTTGATTCCTGCCTCACACCACCCATAAAAATCAGTTCCAGATGCGCTGTAAGCCTATATATAAAAGGCAAACAGTTATTTAGGAGAATATCTGTTATGACTTGAAGATAAATGAAGATTTCTCAACAGGAATCAAAACACTAACTATAAAATAATAGGTGGATAAATTATATTAAAATTAAAAATTTCTGTTCATCAAGAGGTAAAAAGTTGAAAAGGGAACCCAGAATAGGAATTGATATTTGTAATATGCATAACTGACAGAGCATTTATATTCAGAATCTATAAAGTGCATCAATAGATAAGAGAAATCCAGACAACTCTAATAGGGAAACAGGTAAGAGCTTAAACAGAGATTTTACAAAAGAATATCCAAAGACCTATAAACATATGAAAATATGTTCAACTCAATAGTAGTCAGGGAAATACTGATTCTTACTGTTCTCACCAAAGTTCAATAATTTTTTGTTACATAAATGCTTCTCGGTTTGTTGTATACCAGAGCCCTGATTGTTTCAACATGTTTTCCCCCTGGTTCTATTATTGCCAAGTTCTATTATTGCTAAGTTCCTCACTTAGCCATTCTAGAAGTCCTTATCCCTGTCTTAACAGAGGGGAAACTGAGGCTGGAGAGGCTGTGTATCTTGCCCAAGTTCATACAGCCAGGCACTGGTGTTGAGTTTGCGCAGACTTCAGTGATAACAATCTTGGTAGCTATTTAGGATGGCATGAGGTCTGTTCCACCAGTGTTCCAGTCAATATTGGGCAATAAAAGTAACTCAGGGGCATGGATTCATTCCATCAAGTCACTTGGAAATTACTTCGTACATTTTTTTTTTCCACAGATGAAAATATTTCATAGTATTTTTCCTGTTTTGGGTTCCAGTGTGTTCTTAGGAAGAGTAGACAATCGGCCAGTGTGTCACATTTTGTATCCAGTTAGGTAAAAGCTATAATAAACAGAGAGTGGTTACTTTTATTTTTCACTACACTGAAACCCTCCAACATGAGAAAATCTTGGAGACTACTTAATGCATTTACTAAGAATCCATTGCAAATTGGAATTTGCTTAAGCACAAAATGAACTTTGTAATAAAAATTAATAGTAGTTTGGATTATTTTTGTAATACAGTTTCAGACACTCTTTTTTGACCATACAACTAACCCAAGCATAGTGATAAGCATAGACATTAATGATAAATTATGTTTTTTCTCTGTGGTTCAAAATGATGATTCCATGCACCTATGTCTGCAGTCTCTTTTGCGCTGGGTATTTCCACTGTTAGCAGAGGAAATCAGAGTTACCTGAAGCAAACCCTGAATTCTGTTGTCTCCAGGATGACTCTCTCAGAAGAGAAGGACTCTGTGGTGATTGTCTCGGTTGCAGATGTACGTATGAAAAATAAGTAGCTCTCCAAATACCCTTCCTCCACGGTAATCACTGTATAGTTTCAGATGTTTTTCTCAAATTTAAAAAAGCAATTCATAGATGCCAGTTTTGGATAGCAGACAATGTATTTGAAACTTGTTTGGCACCACTGAGAAAATTAAATATGTCAACCTAAAAAGAAAAGATAATGGTTACATGCAGAGAAATAAGATTGCATTGTTAAATATGTTACTAGGAGCCCTGTGTACTATATGGTACAGAAATTATATTTATAAACAGAACATCAAAATTGAAGCTACAGTAGAAAACAAAAACAAAAACAAAAACCCTGCCCAGCCCAATAAAAGGTTGGCATATGAATCAAGAGGTAATTTCTGTTAAATTAAGTAACAATAACTACCATGAATATTGAAGCACTCCTTTCTGTATCTCAAGGATTGTGGACCATTTTTATATACCTTATTTGTAGCCTGCATTACATCCTTGTAAAATAGGTATAGCTCTCCTGATTTTACAGGTGACAAATCCGGGGCTTTATAGAAAGTAAGTAACTTGCCCAGTAATTAATACAGCAGATTCAAGTCTATGTCTAATAGATTCTCTATCTTGCCTCTAATGCCATGTAAAACTATAAAGCACTGCGTAAATATTAATACCATAAAACCTTTTGGAGGGGAATTTGGGAGTTTGTGTTAGATTTAAAATGTCTATATCCTTTGTCTCAGAAATCTCAATTCTGGGAAGTTATCCTAAAGAGATAATTAGGAAGAATTCCAAAATAATAAAAATATGACAGTATGTGACAGTATCTATAGTCGTTGAGAACACAGACTCGATCTAGATTTCTCTGCTTCCTGGCTTGTGAACTTGAACAAGTTCCTTCACTTCTCTATGCTTCACTTTCTTTCTCTGAAAACAGGCATCATAATATTACCTATGTCACAGTGTTGTTTTGTCAATTAGCTACTGTATTTAAAGTATTTGGAATGATGCATGACACATAGTAAGTGTTCAATAAGTAATTGTTTCAAGGATTTTCAGTGCACAATTGCTTTTTAAAAGCATAATATTGGAAACCACCAAAAATGTCTATCAATAAGAGGCTGGCTAAATACTTGTCTACATTGTGATAATCTGCAGTGTAATTGTAACCATTGAAAAGAGAATGAATATCTATATTCGCTGACATGAAATTATGTCCCTATCATACTGTTGAGTGGGAAAAAAGTTGTTAAGCATCTCATTTAACATAATGTTATCTATGTAAAATGCGATAGAAGGAAGGAAAGAAGTAAAAAAAGATATACAGATAGATGAAATGTATAAAGAAAAAAATGAGCAAACCTTGGAATAATGGTCTCCAAAATATAAATAATGGTTATCTCTGGATAGTAGGAGATGTAGGGATCCTTTGTCCTTTCTTTTGAATTTTCTATAATAAACATGTCTTTGAATGCAGAAAAAAACTCAAAATAAGCAATAGAAGAACTAATAGGAAAATATAAATAAAAGATTAAATAGTCATTCTGTCCAAGTTTAGTTTCTTAATATTGGAAGAATATACACAATCTCCAAAATGTTTTGCCACATTTCTGTATATTACATATTACAATCTTCATTTCTTTGCTGCTGACACATGCACATATGCCTTTATAAAATGTTTAGACCAGTGATAAAATATTAGGGACAGATTTTAAAATGGAATGTAGAATGTTTAAGAAGTGTAACTTTAGTACTATGTTTAAAATGTAATATGTTTCAGGGAACCTGGGTGGCTCAGTCAGTTTAGCATCTAACTTTTGATCTCAGTTCAGGTCTTGATCTCGGGGTCATGGGTTCAAGCCCCTTGTTGGGCTCCACGCTGGGCATGGAGCCTACTTAAAAAAAATAAGTAATATGTTTCAGTATGTAACAAATAGCTGGTGATTCAGTGTATGGTTATCTTAAGAACCTTAAGTACTGTCATAGAGTTATCTGTATCATGACAGATATATATTTTTTAATGTTTATGTATTTTGAGAGAGAGAGGGAGAGGAAGAGTGCGCGTGGGGAAGGGCAGAAAGAGAGGGAGAAAGAGAATCCGAAGCAGGCGTCATGCCCAGCAGGGCTTGATCTCAGGCATCCCGAGTTCATGACCTGGATGGAAATCAAGAGTCATGCTCAACTGACTGAGCCACCCAGGTGTTCCTTATGACAGATATTTTTAAGTAAACAATCTGACTATATACATTTCAGGGTACTCAGATTTGACAATACAATTGTCATCATTCAGACATTCTTCAGAATTTTGTTTTGAGAGTGCTTGTGGCCCTGAAGCAATATCATTTAAATGCCATCACTTTTGTAAAAAAAAAAAAAATGCCATCTGAGAATAAACTACCGAAAGATATTTACAAATGAGTCTGCCATCTAATCTAGCGCAGCATTTGATGAAGAGTAGGCAAATAAGGTTTGTTAATGGGCAAAAATTTGGGAATTAGGCTGAGTAATACTGTCTGGAAAACTGTGGTTAATATTGAGGTACATTTAGTACCATATAATACTCACAAAATGAAGACATCTTCAAAAAGAGCAGTTCTTAGGGGCACCTGGGTGGCTCACTTGGTTAAGCGTCCAATTCTTGATCTCAGCTCAGGTCATGATCTCATGGGTTCTTTAGAATGAGCCCCACATCGGGCTCTGACAGCACAGAGTTTGCTTGGGAATCTCTCTCTCCTTTCTCTACCGTTGCTCACACATGCGTGTGTGTTCTCTCTCTCTCTCTCTCTCTCTCTCAAAATAAATAAACTTAAAAATTTTTTTTAAACTTCTTTTTAATGTTTAAATTTCAGGTGGGGGGGAGACCCAGAGAGAGAAGGAGACACAGAATGTGAAGCAGGCTCCAGGCTCTGAGCTGTCAGCACAGAACCCGACATGGGGCTCAAACTCATGAACCACAAGATCATGACCTGAACTGAAGTTGGATGCTTAACCGACTGAGCCACCCGATGTGCCTCTAAAAAAATTTTTTTAAAAAGAGCAGTCCTTAGAAATAAGCCATCCCATTTTTAGCACAAAACTGTTTTAGATACATAGGTTTTTGCATACAAATTTTTAAGTGCAAATAATGTATAGTGATATTTTGTATTGTGACAAAGGAAGAATGAAATATTTTAAGTATTCCAGTCAGGTCTTTTAGACACAAGGATATTTTAAATTATTTTATAGAAAGTGAAAAAATAAAAAAATTCTTAGGACACAATGACATTCCACACATAAACTAGATTTACATGTAGCAAACGTTATCAGTAAAACTATGAGGCATGCTTAATTTCAGTAAAATATTTTTCTCATTTTCAGAGAAATGAAGATTATTTAAAATCTGTTGTTGACATGATTACAAAAAGGTGAGTGCTGTCTGATAAGCTTAAAAATAGCTGTTCTTTCATTTTTTTCTTTTATTTTTTCTGCCCAATTATTTTATTAGTGATCATATTCTTCTTGATGAGTGTAGCTGTGTAGATGGAACTACTTAGAACTAAGGGTAGTTCTAAGCTGTGATGAAGTATAGCTTACAACTTTCCCCAATTTTGTAGGTTATCTGCCTCATAAAATCCATCTTTTTCATGTTATGATTGTTATATCTATTCTCCCTGAAATCCACTTCTTCTGAGAGAAGCCTACTAGATTATTTTTTAAGCGATCTTGTGTTCCTTACCATATGAAGTTACATTCTCCGCCTCTGCTTATGATCTCCTACTGGACGCAGCCCAGGAGAAGCAAGCACATGCTGACGAATGTACATGAGGTGATTCATCCAGCAAGACCCTATGGAATTGGTCCCAGCCTGTTAGATGTTTATGTTCACGTGGGTGATACAACTGGTAAAAAACAAATCACAACAAGGAAGCTGGTGTTTCGCATTGGTATGGGGAGAGCAATATGAGAACATGTAGAGGAGGAAGTATTTTATTCTGCCTGCAAGATATCAAGAAGGTCCTTCCTGAGAAGTAAGTAACAGGCTGAGTCTAAAGGTGTGAGTAGATCTTCTTCAGGTGGATCCAAAGAGAAAGGGAATGCCTGGCAAAGAGAATTGCTTGAGAAGGCAGCAAGGCCAAACAGGAGTATGCTAGAGTTTTGGAAATATAAGTATATCCTGAGGTGTGGATATTTGGGCTTGAGGAAGAAGTATCAGTGGGAGTTAAGGCTGGCTGTAATAAGATCATGAGGAGTCTTGGATACCATGCTAAGGAATATGCACTTGATTCCACAGCCCAGAGTTGCAAAACATGGCCTTCCAGCTGAATCTGGCTACTAGACGTGTTTGGCTTAGACAGCAAAGTGTTCTGTGGTTTTTTGTTTGTTTGTTTCCTCACCCAATAGCTCAAGGGGATGAGGCAAAGTTATTTTAGTCAAAAGAATTCCAGCTAATAAGTGTAGAATGAATAGAATTAGAAAATCACCATTTTGAAAACAACTGAGTCAGGCATGTCATTAAGTGATGGGGAGCTTTACAAGGAAGGTGTACTAGCCAGCATCCAAACAGGAAAACCTTTGGTAATTCAGATAGAATTTGATACAAAGAACTGGTCAAAAAGTGTTTACAGGGGCTGAGAGAACCAAAGAGAGAAGAAAGGAAATGGGAGAAGCATGAAGGGAGACAGGAGTATATATACCGCAGGATCTGATGTTGGGCTGCATCTGCTGCTGTGTTGTTGAAAGAGCCACGATCGCAGGTTTGAGCTGTGCCGCCTTGCTCAGCTGGGATCTCCAGTTCTCCGTCGCTTCCTGCTACTCTATCCTGTTGCTGCTGTGGCCTTCACCAGAACCTGAAAGTAGGAAGATTACCCTCCTTGTTGACTGCCTTCCAGTCTCTTGATACTGCCTCCCATGGGCAGAACCTATGTGGAAGGTGTCTAGCAAGGGGGCCTGGGATTGTGGCGTGCAGGAACCCTCCCCCTATAATACCTGGGAGAACAGAAGTGTGAGAATGGGGGCTGAGGGCACATGGGCAATCCGCAGGAGGGGGTCAAGTGCCCCCACCTGAACCTGTGATCAGTCACAGCACCCCTGGAAGTGAGACAGCGAGACAGTTTGTGCCTTCTGTTGTGATGTGAATGAAATACACCATGAAACAACTCTAGGGAATTATTGCCCACCACTCTCCAAAGTATAACACAACACAAACACAAAATACGACATCTACTTTAAATCCAAGTTTGGCGTCTACACAGTGAACAAAGGAAGCAGTCTGGAGTAGCCACCAGAATGAGGACGGAGGACATTCTGTAAGACAGGTGACCCCGTTCTTTCAATAAGACTTGTTTGAGAGCAAGAATAAAAGAGAAACTGAAATGATCGGTCTGGGTAGTAAATTTAGAAAAGAAGCAAGAGGTAACAGATTACAACGAGGGGATCTTATGTGGATGGTTATTTGAACACTCCACCTCCCCCACTGAATACTTGTCAGGCTCCTGGGGACATGTGAGTTATCAGCTGAATATTATGTGATATTACATAACTATTCTTAGTCTTGTAAGGTGTGATAATGGCATGCAGTTATGTGAATAAATGCCCTTTTTTGATTTTGACACTGAAGAATTTAAGGGTAAGAAATGATATCCAGGATTTGTTTTAAAAAACTTCAACAACAAAAAGTGGGCAGTATGGATGAAACAAGTGTGGTTAAAAAAAAAAAAAATAATGGTTGTTGAAATCAGATGATTTGAGATTCGTTGTATTCCCACTTTTGTGTGTGTGTGGTAATTTTCATAATAAAAGTTTAAAGAATTGAATTAGACTATTTTCAACAAGCTTGATGGATGGGGAGTAAAGTTAAACACAGCAGCCTGAAGGAAAACTTGTGTTAGGGGAGGTCTGGAGATGGGGGCTCCGGGAGTGGTTTTATATGTGATCTCATCCATGGGAGGAAGCTGATGGACAAGGTCTAGGGGCAGTGGATACCAGGCACGTGTGGAAGGAGTTTTAGGCAGGACTAAGCTACGATAAGGGGGAAAACAATAAGAATAGGTGAAGGAGCAGAAAAAAATAATTAGTTTGAGAAAGGAGGGTGAAACTAAAGAATTCCATCCTTAAAGGCTATTCCCTGTGAAAGAAAAATAGTATGTTGAGAATGAGGGATTTATTGGCAGTGAGCTTGAACTGCAGAATGGTAGTGAAGCCTCGAAGTAGATGTTGTGTGTGGAGGGAGATAGAGCTGGGCAAGATTAATGAAAACACCCATATATGTCTGTTTTTTCCCAAAAAAGATTGCCCAGGAGAAAAGTTGCCTCATACTTGAAATGTTCTCCTAATCCAGGATATGCTCTCTTGGTTGCTTTACTCTGCATAATAATCCACTATTTGGAGAATACACATTAGCCTGAAATGACTTCAGTCTATACTAGGTTGGTCCTTATAAGGGAGTCTTAATAGGATCCGTTACAAAGAAGGTAGAGGTTTATAAACAATTCCTGGGGATGTCTTTGCATAATTGCAAAACTTTTGAAGATGACTTTAAAAAAGAATTCTAGTAAATGGTTACTTGTGGAGATCACAAAAATATTACTTGATGTATAGGGATACTTACGTTTTGCTATAAAATGTACAAAGACAATGTCACTAACTGGTATTTTAGCCAGGCTTGAAGATCATGTGTATCAGAGAACTGTATTAGATGATTCAAAAAGATTCACATGATGATAAGGATATTAATGTTAACAATACAGCCTGAAGGGTTGGGATACAATTTTATTTTTTGTGAGACTAGAATAAAACTATAATTTAACATTTTAATGTAGACTCATAACTTCTCATTTATATGCCTACATTTTTCTGTATTTAATTTAGCTCAAAACCCTCTTTCTAGGTCTTATTATTGGGGTTAATGAGAGATTGCTCTATATGTTATTGACCCTAAATTTGAGACTATATAGTAATTGTTAAAGGACCCAACTAAGGTTATATAAAACCTTATATGAAACTGTATGTAGCTATGTGCTTTATATAAAAATATAAAGCTGTATGGTTTCCATACTTTTATGACTGTAAGGTAAAATTATTCATTTATAATGGCAACAACATACAATTATACTATTTTCTCTAGTCATTGGCAATTCGCAATTCTGGTATCATTATCTCCAGGACTTTTGATGCTATCCGTAACCTAATAAGCTAGAAAAGGTTTAAAGAATCCTAGAAAGATGTCACCACACAAGATTCAAGGGTCTTGCTTAAGACAGACTGAAAAAAAAAATGAGCCTGGAATCTTTCTCTTTATCAGTAATGGGAAATTATACCGTCAAGATAGAAATTATTTGTAACTGGGCCTTTGTTGTTTTGAGACTTTGCGTGAAATTTTCTAGAGGACAAAATTTATAAGCTTCTGCAATCCTATTTTTTGATGATTGTATATGCTGCAACTTAATGTTATTTTCACGTACCTCTGCTATTCTAAATTGCTGTACAAAGTTACGCAATTTTACTTTTTTAAAATGTAGGTATTGTGTTACTAATTTTTACCCCAAAGCAAGCAGAATTCCTCATTCTTTTCTTTGATCCAGCATTTTCTACTCTCCAAGGAACATACTAAAATTAGTGTTTAAAAATCTTTCCAGTTGATACACCATAAAATCAGAGGATTCAGGAAGACTTTCATCTCCTGCACTTCCCCATTTACACTCCCACCTAAATAAATAATAAGTCAACAAACAAACAAATAACCAGAAACTCTTCCACTGATGCATAGAGCCTCGTTAGAATCGAGTTACCTGTAGAACAGTTCTTTCCCTGGAAGGGAGTGTATCGCTATGCTAGGTTTACAGATGAGGAAACTGAAGGTTAGAGCAAGTAAATAGCTGGTTAAAGTTTGTAAGTGATGGAAGCAAAATTAGCAGAGACCCTTTTCTGGGTTCAAACCCCACATTCTCGGTAGCACATGCTGCCACCCCATGCTCATGATACACACCAATTTCAAACATTTGGAAACCATTTTAAAAGCAAACAAAAGGAATAAAATTGTCTGCATTCTAATGTCACAAGAAGGCGACACAAGCACTGTGATCAGGCGCCAACAGACTTTGGAAGAAGGGGTGAGATGATGATGTGCATTTGTTATTTGTGTAACGGCATGTGGGCTGAAGAGCCCGAAGCAAGTTTGTACTTTATGGAATTATTCGCGGTGAATATAGCATGATGACTCAAATTCCAACAGTGTTGTTGAGGGAGATGTGTTATCTAATACATGGTAACTGAGATTCATTCGTATTGGAATTGTGCAAAGTGAGAACTGCCTTTTTTGCACATAATTGAGATTGTGCATGTAAAACTCTGCCCTGCTTTTTCACCTATTAGTAAAAAACAAACATTTTCTTGAGACTTTAACATTTTAATAAATAATGTAATGCCTAAACATAAATCCCACTTAAAGTCGTATTCTCTCTAAAGGAAAATCATTCAAAAGGCTCTACCTGGTGTCCCACCCTTTACCCTGATGGTGGAAGATTTGCATAACAGCTTTTGTGAGCCGTGTGCTGTGCATTTTAATGATGGTCTATAAATATTAACTTAGAATTTTTTTTAATTTTTAATTTTCTTCAATTTTAATATATATTTTTATTTTATTTAAATCCAACATACATTGTATGTTAGTTAACATATGGTGTGATGAGAGTTTCAGGAGTAGAATTTAATGATTCGGCGCTTAACTTTTAACACTCAGTGCTCATCCCAACAAGGGCCTTCCCCAAAACCCATCATCCATTTATCCCATCCCTCCACTCAACAAAATAAAGATTATAAAAAGCATACATAGTCATCCAATGAATGTGGACAAGAGTCACCTTTAATCTTTGCTTGCTGTGATGAGTCTATAGTTTCAGGAGCCACAGTGCTGTTATCCAGTAGGAATCTTATTAAACTCAAAAGTATGCATTTTTTTATTTTTTAAGTTTATTTATTTACTGAAAGAGAGAGAGAGAAGAGATGGGGGAAGGGACAGAGAAAGATGGAGAGAGAGAATCCTAAGCAGGCCGTGTGCTGTCAGCGCAGAACCTGACGCAGGGCTCAAACTCACAAACTGTGAGATCGTGACCTGAGCCCAAACTAAGAGTCAAACGCTTTACTGAATGAGCCACCCAGGTGCCCCAAAACTATGCATTTTTAAAAATCACCTAATGTTCTAGGCTAACTCACTAGTTTCATTATTTTGAATCTTTTAGTGTATATATATATATGGTTGTAAACTTGCAAAAATTTAAAGTGCCTATAATTTTTATGAAAATAAATTAATTTTATATTGTATATTTTAACTTTTTGTTATATTGTGCACTAATTTATAAAAGAAATAGTTTAGCTAAAAAGTATTAGTTTCATAATGTGGATATCATGTATCAACCTGTGAAATAATTTGAATAAAAATATTACATGGACGTGCATGAAGACATTCTTTTTAAGTATTTGTTCATTTGGTAAATCAAATATTCAATTACAAACTTCCACTTCTGTTTACAGATTCAAAAGGCAGCTGAAGTCTGGATCCTTGGAAGTCATTTCAATACCTGCCTTTTTTTATCCAAACATGTTACACATCAAGCAGTCAACTGAGGACTCAGGAAAATTAGAGAGGTATCAGGGCACCCGGGTGGCTCAGTCGGTTAAGTGTCTGACTTCAGCTCAGGTCATGATCGAACAGTCTGTGAGATCAAGCCCCGTGCTGGGCTCTGTGCCGACAGCTCAGAGCCTGGAGCCTGCTTCAGATTCTGTGTCTCCCTCTCTCTCTCTGTCCCTCCTCCATTCGCACTCGGTCTTTCTCTCAAAAATAGATAAACATTTAAAAAAATTAGGTATGATGTATTAGAACACAGTATTCTCAAATAACAAACTTCATCAGATGTACTGTTGGAACCAGCATCTAATAGATCCCATTTCACAGTCAGTTCTTGCAAGAATGACTATGTGTGTGCCTTCCCAGTCTGTGTCCAGCGATGTCAGGTTGGTAGCATGAAATCAGTGATGGTAGGAGCAACTACACTATGGAAATGGGCAGAAGCTACAAATCGTGGTTCATCCCCACCCCACTCCCCAGAAAACATTTACCACCAGCACTGGATTATCAGTGTTCACATGTTCAGCTGATAATTAGCAAGGGCATAATGATGGGGGAAAAAAGCCTGGGGTTATAAATTATTACACGTGCCTTCTAATTCCAGCTTTTCTGTTTGTTGGTCATCCTGGCAATTTAGCCTTTGTTTTCTTAGCTGCTTCCACTTTCTGGTGTGTATAATAAAATCTATGTTGTATATTTGGAAAAATCATGGTGAGAATAAAATATGATAGTATAGTATTTATGAAAGAATTTTGAACAATTAAAAGGTTTGTATGTGTACAAAGGAACACTACTGTTTGATTATAAATGTGGAAGGTATTATAAGAAATGAAGTAATTCGGTTCCTCAAAACTTAATAGAGTAAAAGAAATGCCAGAATTCAGAAAAAACATCTTATCCCAGGAAACTCATTTAGCTCTGTTTTGTTTTACAATAATAAATGGTATGTCAGAATCTGGAAATCTCTTAAGGATTTTGTTTTAATTAAGTAGTCAGTTTTTAGAGTCATAAAGCTGGGAGGCATTCTAGATCCTGTTTTTCCTTCTGCCCTTTATGTCTCTATCATTTCTTCTTTAAAAAAAAAATCTCTCTTGGAGCGCCTGGGTGGCTCAGTCAGTTGAGTGTCCCGACTTCAGCTAAGGTCATGATCTCACAGTTGGTGAGTTCGAGCCCTGCATCTGTCTCGCTGTTGTCAGCGTGGAGCCTGCTTTAGATATTCTGTTTCCCTCTCTCTCTGCCCCTCTCCTGCTCACACTCTCTCTTTCAAAAATGAATAAACATTTATTAAAAAAAAATATTTCTCTGCATCATCCCTCTCCTTCCCATTCCTCTGGTCTGGACCATTCCTCTGCTCTGGACCATTCCTCCGCTTCAGGCGATTAATGATCTATTTGCTTTCCCTAAGCCTCACCTAGCCTGTCTTCCAATTTATTCTCCATAGTGTAGACAGAAGAATCATAGGAGAGCAAGTGCAAAGTTTCCTTCATGATCTGGTCTCTTCCCACCTTACCATCGTCAGCTTCTTTTCCATCCATTCTTGGTGCTGTAGATCTGAGGTGGCAGGCTCTCTCACATGCTTCATGTCTTTGCGATACTGGTCCTCTCACTGAATGCCCTGCTCCCTGCTCCACCCGCCCTGTCTTATGTTACATCATCATTGCCAACATCTTTGTATATCACTTATCTAATCATTCTGATCTTATTACTTTTCCATATTTTCATAGAAGATTATGAAACCCAGAAGGGCGAGAGGTGCATTGTGTATTGTTCTTTGTATCTTAAGGAACTGGCCTTGCATCTAGCTTAGTGTTAAATTAGAACCAAGTTTCTTCTTACTTTTATTTGAACGAGACCTAAGATGAGAAAGGATATTAACTTTCTTGTACAGATCAAAAATTAACTGACCAAAACGTAAAATTAATAGATTGTGCTTATTCTAGTTTAGCGATGGCAGATATCGGCCACTAAATGAAGATGGGAACCTTTTTGGTGTAACTTTTCAGTGTAACACTCAATTTCACTTACTGTAGACAGTACTCCATGTTAGCAAAGGGCTAAACAAAGTTTGTGTTTAATTACTGGTGTGCTTATAAATAATTATGTAAGAATGACAAATATTAACAGATTTTATTATTTATCTTTAGTTGGCGCATCAAACAAGTACTGGATTTTTGTTTTTTGATGCTTTATGCCCAACCAAAGGCCATGTATTATTTACAGGTAAGACCTTGGTATATATATGTATAATTTAAAGTGGAAGTATTATGTTTTCCTTCCTTCCTGCTTGTATTCCTCCACCTTACTTTGTATTCAGAAAATAAGAAAATGCCAAAGAAAATGCCAAAAGGAAGTTGAAAGTTGATTTGAACTAAGTCTTCTAGCGGGGTTTACTATTGACAGAGGATATCATAGTTACCTGAAGCAAACTGAAAAGAACTTCTCAAATTAGAAAAAAATAGAAATTATGCTCCCTACATTTCTCTCCCCGCAAATTTATTACATTAAACAAACATTTTAAACACTTAATATACGCCATTGGTACCCTACATTGTCTCCTCTTGTATTTTATGTTCTACCCACTTCTACAGTGCCTTACTGTATTTCTTAAATAAATAAACTGTATATAGTTTGGATCCCCTGAATTCTGGCATATTGTTAAATAAAGAGTTTTATGTTTCAGCCGTGAGTATATACTTCACTATATGTGACAATGTGCAGTTGTAAGAAGAGTTTGTAAGATACCACTGGAGATGAGAGAAACGTTAGAAAAAAGCCTGAAGCAAGGTGTTTCTCTTTTACCGGAAGAAAAAAAAAAGAGCCTTTTGATTTCTGGTTAACAGAAACATGAGATCCACCCAATGTATTCTTCCCAATTTGAAACAATGTGATTCTAGTTTGTGCTTTGGTAACTCGCTTGTGGATTTCCACATTTTTCTGAATCATTTAGGAGGCCCTCTTATTGTATAGATTACCCATAATATGTATGAAATTAAAAAAAGAAAGGTCTAGGGGAGCCTGGGTGCCTCAGTATGTTAAGCGTCTGACTCTTGATTTCGGCTTAGGTCATGATGTCACAGTTCATGAGATGGAGTTTCAAGTTGGTCTCCGTGCTGCCAGCACAGAACCTGCCTGGGATTGTCTTGTCTCCCTCTCTCTTTCGCACCCCGCACCCCCCCTCTCCCCCCCGCTCGTGCTCTTCCTCTCCCTCTCTCTCAAAATAAATAAATAAATATTTTTTTAGGAGAAAATTCTAGTTTCTCTTTCCCCCTCTCTTATGGAGAGCTATTCTTAGGCTTATGTGTACCAACATTCATCTACCCAGCTAGTTGTGGATGAGAGTGCCAGTTCCCTTTCGTCATCTCATTGCCAAGCACGGTCCCTGGTTCTCTGGTGACAGGACCTGGCGCCTATCATCTCAAACATAAAGCTAGTGAGGCTTAAACTGGGAACGGAAGTATTTGTAAGGATGTAAATAGATTCGGATAAATAGATTTTTTTCAATGAGGATTTAGATTGAGTGTTGCATATTACTACTTAGGAAAGAAACCTCATCTCTAGTCTCAGAATCTCAAAGTGAAAACTAACTAATAGTAAATACCCTCAGTGAATTGAACTAAAAATAAAATAACCTCATAAAAACTGGTTTTTCAGTGTATTCTATTGAGAAAGTATTTTCAGTTCTCAAGCAAATGCAATTTATTCAATGGAAGCATCAAAGGAACTAATGACTTTTGTTTTTTTCCAGCTAGAAGATGATATCATAGCTAAAAAGAGGTACTTTACAAAAATCACAGATTTTGTGCATAATATCACTTCAAATAATTGGTTTTATATTGAGTTTTCAATTCTTGGATTCATAGGTAAGCCTTGTATTTTCTAGCACACAATAATCCTAAACTTTCTTAAAAACTTACTAGTTTGTTACTTAATGGAAAGGAATGGCATGATTTCTGTAAAGATACTGTTAATTTAACAGTAAGATCAAATTCAGGTATCTTGAGTTTCAGTAAATGTATTTTTAAACCAATCTTTCCGAGATAGACAATATAAATAAGCAGCCTATACATGTGATGAAAATGTAAGAAAGCTACTACTTGCTAAATGCTTGCTGCAAGTCTGGCCCACATGTTAACTCAGTGACTAAGGGGTACTGCTCTATTTTACATGAAAACTC
Source organism: Prionailurus viverrinus (assembly GCF_022837055.1). Classification (NCBI taxonomy): domain Eukaryota; kingdom Metazoa; phylum Chordata; class Mammalia; order Carnivora; family Felidae; genus Prionailurus; species Prionailurus viverrinus. Next base: position 86,003,472 of record NC_062564.1, read on the forward strand.
AAAGAGTTAAAGTTGTAAGAAAGGAATTCTGATTTAGGACTACCGTACTCTAAATTCCTGGTAATTTCCAGTATGCCAAATGTGACATACTTAGAAAAGTATAAAAATATGTGAATCATACCCACCATGGAAGAATGCCTAAAATTGGGCCAATCGTGGGATTTAAAAAAAAAATTCTTTTATAAACTTTCTTTCTTCTTCCTTCCACTCTTTCTACCCTCCCTCCTATACTTTTTCTTTTGTTTGAACCTTGAGGTGGCAAGTTGAATTACCACCCTCATTCCATGGTGCATATCATCCTTGCTTTCATACAGGAGCCCTCTTTTACTTTGTTCTTTCATTTTATGCCCAGTCCCTACTCCCACTTCCTCCCACCCCCCAATAGGCTTCCATTCTAATATGTTCAAAGTGTACATATAGGGGCACCTAGGTGGCTCAGTCGGTGAACCGTCAGACCTCTGCTCAGGTCACGATCTCACAGTTTGTGAGTTCAAACCCCGCATCGGGCTCTATGCTGACAGCTCAGAGCCTGGAACCTGCTTCAGATTCTGTGACTCCCCTCTCTTTTCCCCTCCCCTGCTTGTGCTTTGTCTGTCTCTCGCTCTCGAAAATAAATAATAGACATTTTAAAATGTTTAGAACAAAGTATACATATAAATATGCTTATATTGGTGTTTATCATGTTTTTATCTGTTTAAAATTTACATAAATGGTGATGTGATAACCCTCTTCATGCCCCTTAACATTTTTGTCCTCAAAACTAGATTTTCAAACTGTCAACATGTTGATTTGTGTCAATTTAGTTTATTGTTTCTTACTGCTGTTGCATATGCCCCACATAATAATCCATTTGACTTCTCCGTCCTCAAAGCGGTCAACTTTGCTCCCAACTCTCTGCTGCCACAAAGAAATGAAGTGACATATTTTGTCCCCTGGATCAGGACCACTGAGGGTGAATATGACTGTGTCTCTAAGTCATGCCAGATTACTTTGCAGATTGGCTGTACAGTTTATAGTCCCCTAAGCAGTGCGTATGAGTTCCCACCTCCCCATATGCTTGACAACATGTGATTCTATTACATCATTTTTTATTTATTTATTTTTGCCATTGGGAGGAGTGTTAAGAATTTCTCTGATTGCTAGTGAAATCTGTTATTCATATACTTACTTGATAACTTTCTTTTCCATACTTTCTGTCAAGTATTGCAGAATCCAATTTTGAAACCCCAAAGGTTTATGCTCAGCTTTGATTTAAATACGAGGAAAAATTATAGGTAACAGCAATACCTGATAAGCTTGAAGAGGAAGTAATTTTGTTGATACATTACTGCGAAAATTTTAAATTTTTTGTATCTTTCTCACCAAAGCCCGGTGTGAGAAGGCTGGAGAGTATTCACATTCTGACCAAGAGCACACTGAACAAGGAGCATTGTATATGTAATCCTGAAGTCTTATTTAAGCTTAAGTTTACAACACCTTTGTTTTTTGTTGTTAGTGTTGTTATAAAACTAACAATTTTCTTACTCAATATTACCAAAAACATGAGTTTGCTAAATAGAATTTTACAGCATGCTGACAGCAGATAAGGAAGAGACAAATATTGATTCAACTATTTCCATCATTAAATCACTTACTTTGGTTACTATATAGAAACCAAAAAATTAAAATATAACTATACATTTGATTAAATAACTCATACAGATTCAACTCCTAGTAAAGAAAAGGAAGCATGATTACTTCCTACTATCATATTTATTAAATAGGTGTATTTTACACTATTTACTTTAACATTTACCTGAATCTTATACCTTCAACTTCATTTTAAAATCAAAAATGCAGTATATTAGAAGAAAGCAATTGGACCTAAGGAAATAGCCTACTTTAAAGTATAGCAAATCTTTAAGTATCACAAATATAAGATAGAAATAAAATTCTTATAAAATGAGGGGTGCCTGGGTGGCTCAGTCTGTTAAGCAGCTGACTTTGTCTCAGGTCATGATCTCGCGGTCCGTGAGTTCAAGCCCGCGTTGGGCTCTGTGCTGACAGCTCAGAGCCTGGAGCCTGCTTCTGTTTCTGTGTCTCCCTCTCTCCTGCCCCTCCCTCATTCGCGCTCTGTCTCTCTCTGCCTTTCAAAAATGAATGAATGTTAAAAAAAATTTTTTTTAATTCTTATAAAATGATGCTCAAATATTGAAATAATGCTATATTTTAATCAAAATTAAATACTAAACATAAAAAATGTGGTAGATGGATAAAGTTCTACAAAAGTCAGGTTATAGATCCGCTTCTACAAAATTAAGTAAAAATTATAGCTTCTGTACATTTCATTTTATGTATTTGTATCTTTCACAAGACTTAGAAATTGATCCTCATTGGTTATCAAAATTGGTTTCCTGAGGGTATTCACTATTCTAAACCTGCTTCACACTTCTCTCTCCCAGAAGTGGTAATCTGTAATACTTAAGCAGATATATTATTTTATTATCCTTAACTTCATGAATGCTTTAAGGATATACTTATATAAGGATATATTTAATTTTTAATGATTTTTTGGTCCTTTCTCTTGTTAATAGAATGAACAACTATATATAAGGGTTATTTTATAATATATGGTATAAACACTCGAGTTATTTGGATTTGTTTACTTTTTCTTCGTAGGAAAGCTATTTAAATCTGAGGACTTAACTGACTTTGTGCGTTTTTTTTTAATGTTCTACAAAGATAAACCCATAGATTTGCTTTTGGGGGACATTTTTCAGGTAAAGATGTGTAACCCAGGAGAGACTCCTGTGAGTATTTCTTTACTTTGTAAATACAAACTATTTTAGGAAAATACTATCTGTCTAATGTAATTCCCTGAAATTTGTTTACAGAACTAAACCTGATGAGTGCACTAGTTTTTAAGTTCTGGTATCCAGAATTTTTACTGACACTTATACCTACTACATCAAATAATGAGAGGCCACAAATTTAGTGAAAAGTGGAAGAAAAGTGACAAACAATAATAAAATGATAGATGCAAATTAAATATGTCAAAATATACCAGCTAAGAGATAGTTCATCAGAATGGATTAAAAAACACTATGCAATTATAGCTGTCTGTACTCAGTTAAAATATAATGAAATACATAGGTTAAAAGTAAAAGATGGAAAAATAAATACCTTGCAGACAATAACAAAAAGAAATTTGTACTAGCTATATTAATATCAAAGTAGACTTTGGTGCCAAAACCCAAAAAATTTGACCAGGGATCAAGAAAGATACTAAAAGAGTCAAATCACCAAGAAGATATAACAATCCTAAAAGTGTATGCATCTAATAAGAGAGACTCAAATACATGCAGCGAAAGATGACAGAATTAAAGAGAGAAATAGATTAGTCTACAAGTATAGTTGGAGACTTCAACACTCCTCTCTCAAGAACAGAACTGGTGCATAGAAAATCAGCAATGAGATAAAAGAATTGAACAACACCATCTACCATCTGGATTTAATTGATATTTAAAAAGCACTACGTCCAACAGCAATACAAAACACATTATTTAAAAATACACATGGGGGTGCGCCTGGGTGGCTCAGTCGGTTAAGCGGCCGACTTCAGCTCAGGTCATGATCTCACGGTCCGTGAGTTCGAGCCCCGCGGCGGGCTCTGTGCTGACAGCTCAGAGCCTGGGGCCTGTTTCAGATTCTGTGTCTCCCTCTCTCTGACCCTCCCCCATTCATGCTCTGTCTCTCTCTGTCTCAAAAATAAATAAACGTTAAAAAAAAATTAAAAAAAATAAAAATAAAAAAATAAAATACACATGGGGACTCCTGGGCGGCTCAATTGTTAAGCATCTGACCTCAGCTCAGGTCATGATCTTGTGATTCGTGAGTTCGAGCCCTGCATCAGGCTCTGTGCTGAAGTGCAGAGCCTCCTTGGGATTCTCTGTCTCCCTTTCTCTCTGCCCCTCCCCTGCTCGCTCTCTCTCTCAAAATAAATAAACATTTAAAAAGAAGAAATTAATAACCGAAAGATAACTGAAAATCTGCAAGCACTTGGAATTTAAACAATACACTCCTGAATAAACCATGAATGAAAGAGGAAGTCTCAAAGGAAATTAGAAAATACTTTGAATAGAATGAAATGAAAATACAACCTATCAAAATTTGTGAGATTCAGCTAAAGCACTGCTTAAGGAGAAATTTATCCTAGAAGAAATCTTTACCTTAGAAGAGAAGAAAGATTTTGCATTAATAATCTCAGCTTCCACTTTAAGAAACTAGAAATAGAGAATAAAATCAACCCAAATCAAGCAGAAGTAAGAAAATATTAGCTATGAAGTCAGAAAGCAACAAAATTGAAAACATAAAAGTAGTTCTTTGAAAAGAGCAAGAAAACCAACAAGAAGATTGACAAAGAAGACTCAAAAACAAATTATCAATAATAGAGACTATCATGATACATATGTATGAGTGTGTGTGTGTACTAACAAGATATGTAGATTATATGCTGAAAACCTAAAAATGCTGATGAAAGAAATAGACATACCATGATCATGGATTGGATGTGTGTAAATGTGATATGCAGATAGGTATGTATGTAAGCAAGATGTTTAGGTTGATATGTAGATGTTGGTATGTATATACGTACCTACCTACATATCAACCTAAACATCTTGCTTGATAAAAACATTATTTCAAAGTAGATCACCTATCTAAATATAAAAAAAACTTTAAAACCTTTAGAAGTGTAAAAAAATATCTTCAGGATCCAGGAGAAGAGTTCTTAGACATGATACTAAAACTATGATCCATTTTTTTAAATTACTAAATTAGATTTCATCAAATTCAAATCTTTTGTACTGTAAATTTTACTGTTAGAGGATAACATACCACAGACTATGAAGAAATATTTGTAAATTCCATATACAACAAGGACTTGTATTCACAATATATATAAAATTCCCAAAACTCAATAACAGGAAAATAACCCAATTAAAAAATAAGCACAACACTTGAGTAGACACTGCTAAGGTAGTTTCTCCCTTACTGCAATAAGCAATTAACTCAGCTTTCCTTTAGCAGAGCTAAAGGGGCATTTTGTGGGAAGCCAACATTTGATAATGCCATCTCATTGGAACTTCTATTAATAGCTTAGCAAATATTATCATATTTGCTGGTTTTTAACTCCTTAACTAATTTTATCTGACCTTAGTTTCAAATTAAATTAACTCTAGATTATTTAAATACTTTACAGTTATAAAAACAATCCTTTAATATAATACTTTCCTACATGTTTGTGCTGCGTAGAAATACATTTAAGTAAGCCTGCTGTTTAAAGATTGCAAAAATGCAATCTACCAAGTGGGAGAAGATATTTGCAAATAATATATCAGATAAAGGGTTAATATCCAAAATATATAAATAACTTATACAACTCAGCACCAAAAAACTCCCAACTAATCCGATTAAAGAATGGGCAGATAACGTGAATACTTTCCAAAGAAGCCATACAGATGACCAACAGACACATGAAAAGATGCTCAACATCACTCATTATTAGGGAAATGCAAATCAGAACCACAATGAAATAGCACCTCACACCTGTTCGAATGGCTAAAATAGAAAAGACAAGAAATAACATGTGTTGACAAGGATGTGGAGAAAAAGGAACCCTTGTGCACTATTGGTGGGAATGCAAATTGGTGAAGCCACTGTGGAAAACAGTATGGAGTCTCCTCAAAAAATTAAAAATAGAATTACCATATGACTTAGTAATTCCAATATTGGATATCTACCCAGAGAAAACAAAATACTAATTGGAAAAGATATATGCACCCCTGTGTTTATTGCAGCATTATTTACAATAGTCAAGATATGGAAGCAACCCAAGTATCCATCAACAGAGGAGTGGATAAAGGTGTGGTATATATACAATGGAAAATTACTCAGCCTTAAAAAAGAATGAAATCTTGCCATTTGCAACAACATGGGTGGACCTAGAGGGTATAATACTAAGTAAAATAAATCAGAGAAATACAAATACCATAATATTTTACTCATGGGGAATTTCAGAAACCAAACAAACGAAGAGATTGACAAACAGAACCTTAAATATAGAGAACAAACTGGTGGTTGCCAGAGCGGGAGGTGGGTGGGGAGATAGAAGAAATAGGTGAAGGGGATTAAGAGAACAGTTATCTTGATGAGCACTAAGAAATATATAGAATTGTTGAATCATTATATTGTGTACCTGAAATTGATACAACACTATGTTAATTATACTTGAATATATTGAGTATATAAATTTGAGATGGATTTTTATGAATTTTTAAGTATACAGTATGTAAAGTAATTCTCAGTGATCATAATAATTTCAAATGTTTGCTTGTAATATTAAGGGGTGGTTTCACAGGTCATCTTTCTTATTTTTATTTTTAATGAGATTAACCAAATCTTTTTTCTATAAAGCATAATATTGGTTGTTTTAATCATGTTTTTTTTTTCTACTTAATACATTGAGGGGGGTGTAACAGTGTAGGAATTAATTAATATGAAAAGACAAAGAATAATATAGTCTGAGAGAATGGATAGAAAAATAAAAAAAAATTCATTTATGTTGTTGAAATAACAAGAAGGGAGTGGAAAATTATAGTTGGTACAGCAGTAGCCTGATTTTCTATGACAGAGTTCAAGAAAATACAGGCTTTAACTAACACCTTTTTGTACCTCAACTTTTATTATTCTTATGAAGAAAAATCTAAGTAATAAAGTTTTATTTAATGTTTAAGTATTAAAATAGAACTCTGGCAAAAACTAATATAATACAGAATTCTTCCATCCATAAAAGCAATAAAAAGGAGTATTTGGGTTGTTACAGAAGATTATTGTTTCTCTTTTTCCCCAGGAAAAATGTGCAGAACGAAATAAGCAAATTCGTATTCGATATAAACCTTCTCTTTTCCAGCATGTGGGTATACAGTCGTCATTCTCTGGAAGAGAACAATATTCCAAAGTAAGATTTTGAAATGTTACTTGAGTAATATATAATGTCTTGTGAACTTATAAAATATTGTTTAGGAAAGGAGAGATGGAAACATGAGAGAGACTGTGAAATATGGTTGTTTAAACATAGTTCATCTTATGATAGCTATGTGTTGTGAAGAGCAATCATCTTTTCAAGACCCAAGTTGTCTGTCATGGTTAGAAAAATCTAGCCTATGTTAATTTCTTTGTCTTACTATTATGTAACAGCTGTGCAATTCAAGTAATGACTAAAAACATGTTTTAAAAATCATAGGGGCGCCTGGGTGGCGCAGTCGGTTAAGCGTCCGTCTTCAGCCAGGTCACGATCTCACGGTCCGTGAGTTCGAGCCCCGCGTCAGGCTCTGGGCTGATGGCTCCGAGCCTGGAGCCTGTTTCCGATTCTGTGTCTCCCTCTCTCTCTGCCCCTCCCCCGTTCATGCTCTGTCTCTCTCTGTCCCAAAAATAAAATAAGAAAAACGTTGAAAAAAAAAATCATAATATACTCACTATTTTAGTCTAATATTTAAAATTAGACAAGAATATTTCCAAATAAAATGTCCCTATTATTTAATTTAGATGTATCAACATTCTTATTTCAGATCACTATTTATTGTATCAACAAAAATTTGATTTTTTGGTATTGTTTGGTTTTTATCATTCTTAAATTTTCCATCATTTTTGGAAACAATGTTATTTATAATTGAATTAGCATCTTGGTAGGGTAGAAGAAGCAAAGACTTCAGAGTCAAAACACCTAGTTTTTAGTTATGGTGACCTATGTCCTCTGTGCTCTCTTCAGTCTGTAAGAAGTAGTTTAAATTCGATGATCCTTAAGATGTTTTCCACCTTTGAAATACTATTGACATCTCTCCCTTCATTTCTTCACACAACAAAGCAAATGATTGCTTTAATCTTTGGCAGTTGAAATGAGAGAAATGCACGTGCACATACTCTCATCATTTCATTCATTATTTATGATCAGCCCTCCTTCCACCTTTTCTACTCCTTATCTCTGTATATTTATTGTACTGAGTTCTTTGGAACACTGCCTGAAACATAGTGTGAATTTAGTAGATGTTAGCTATTAGCTATTATGCAAGGTGAAATTCTAGATTGAAAGTATTCATTAAGCAAAACAGACAAGTGTCTGGTATATTGAAAATTTATGAATCTGCCTGCAAAAAATAACACCATAAAAATACATAAAACATAGCTGCAGGTGATGCAGAAAGAAATTGGTCTATACCATTCTATTTGTTGGTGCTGTTATAATGGAACTCTTTTCTTCCATTGTATTTTTTTGCTTGATGAGCTGTTTTAACCTTACCTTTGTAAATTTACAACCGATTAAGTAGAATATTTATCTAATCACTCATATTTTAATGTTATAACCTAGCTTTTTACCTTTTTATACCTCACACCATGTAAAATAGAAATAAATAACAATTTAGTGACATGTCCAATGTGGATTGTATATATTTAAAATATATATTACTTTAATTATTATAATTACTTAATCATATTATTTTAAAATTTTCTAACAGGATATTTATTATTAGGAGTTTCATAATTCGAGTACCTTCTTTAAAAATGATCAGCATCAGTCTTTGGAAAAAATGACATAATGAGGATTAGTCTTAGTTCTCAACTTTCTTCATAGTGGCTAAGAGACTATCTCATATAAAAAATTAAGGCTTTGATAATATAGTGGTAAGTATAAAAATTGATATAAATATATAGAAAATTATCAGATATTTATTAGCCTTATTTTATAATCATATTTTGTGTGTTTTTAAAACTTTATACATATAACTTTCTGATATACTCTCTAATATTTTGTTTGAGAATAATGAGTATTTTCTTTTCCTTGTTATCATATACTGTACACATACAATGAATTTGGAGACAATAGATCTCAGTTTGAAGCTTCATTCTTATCAATAGATGCAACACTATGGATGAATCTCTAAAACACTGTGCTAAATGAAAAAAGCCAGATGCAAAAGACTATATACTCTGTGATTCAATGTGGAATTCTAGAAAAGGCAGATCCTGACATCTTATTATGATTTTAATTTGCATTTCTTTGATGGCAAATGATGTTGAGCATCTTTTCATGTACTAGCTGTATGTATGTATATATGTATGTGTGTGTGTGTGTGTGTGTATAATGAAATATAGATATTTACCAAATATGGATTTTAATGAAATGTAGTATATAGTTTTTGAAATGTCTGAGTATTTGCCCATTTAAAAAAGTGGGTTGTTCACCTGTTTACTTTTGTTTGTACATACATGGTCTCTGCTTATGACTTGCTCTTTCATTTTCTTAACAGTGCCTTTCAATGAATGAAAGACTTTCACCTTGATACAGGTCACTCCACCCAAACTTCACTCTGTCCATATAGTTATGTCATTGCTTAGTTCAGTATTCAATGATTTCATAACGAGAATATAAAACCTGTTTACACTTAAACTGCATGGTATGCTCTATTTTTCCTTTATTATGCAGCTTTTTTTGTTTTAAGTTTGCTTTATTTCAATGTACTTATCACTAATTCATCCTCAGATTCCTTGCAAATTATCTAAATCTGTTCCTGATGTATTGAAACATTTTAAAAATCATGGCTGAATGTTGAATATTGTTGAATGCTTTTCTGCATTTCTACTACTTCCTAACCTTGAAAAATCTCTCTCCTGCAGCCTCTGACCAGTTCTAGCATATATCTTAGGAACCAGGCAGTTGATTTTCCTGTTTTCTATATCTCAAATCCGTATCATTCTTGGTCAACTCATTTGTTTTAGTAAAGCACACTCCCCTCTTCCTGGTAATTTCTTGAGAAAGATTGTGTAGGAGGTAAATTCTTGGAAAAGTAAAACATCTTAAAATGACTGCAGTCTATCAAACTTAATTGTTAGGTTGGGTAGGCAAAGGATTCTGAATTCTGATTTTTTAAGGTATTCAAGACTGTAACTGATGAAAAGTAGTTAAAGCCATTCTAATTCCTGTTCCTTGGTATCAGACCAATCTTCCCATCCGTAGACCTTTAAAACTTTTCTTCTATTTGAGATTCTACAATTTCATGATGATAGGATAGGTCTATTTTTATCTATTGTGCTTAATATTTGGTAGGGCTTTTTAATATGAAAACTCATGTTTCGATTCTGGAAAATATTCAGAAATTATTTTGTTGATAAATTTCTCCCTCTGTTTTCTATGCTCTTTTTAAGGAACCCTATTTCAAATGTAAGATTCCTTAGATTGATGTTCTCTCTGTCTCTTACTTTCTCCTTCCTATTTTCTTTCTATTTGCTTCACTCTCTGAAAGTTTTTCTGAATTTTGCCTTATATCCTTTTTATGAGTGCTTTTTTTGTTTTCTTTTGTTTTTTGGGAAGCAGGGCAGTTTTCATTGATTGGTTGGTTTGGTTGTTTGTTTTTGCTATTGTAGCTTTAATGTCTGAAGAACTCCTTTTGTTCTCCTAATGTCATTGTCCTCTTTTATAACCCTTGGTTCTTATTTTATGATTGAAATACTTCTACTTAACCCTCTGAGGATTTTAATATTTTTAAAATATTTTTTAAGCTTCTTATTCCTGCATAGTTTCTATTTCCTCCAAGTTGGTTTGTTGTTGTTGTTGTTATTGTTGTTTTTGGTCTCTGTTCTTCAAGTTGAAGGATTTCCTCAGGTATGTAGTGATCATAGATTGTATGTTCAAAAGGAGAAAGGTGGTTGGAGGCCCTGAGCACATGGCTGAACCTGTCAGTTTCACTGTCTGGGGAGGAGTGGCTAGGCTCTTTCCCTAAGGAATCATCTGTTCGTGTCTCTAAGTTTTGCCTCATGGGCTAATTAAATTGCTAGAGAATCTGGGAGCCCAGTAGGCAAAGATAGTAGGGGTTTCGGTGTTCACTTTGTCAATATTCACTTATTTGTCTTGTTTATCATTGTTATCCTTACCCTGGTTTGAGTCTAGATACCCTATGTTTGCGTTTTCAGAGAATTACCCTTCAAGAGTGAAGAGAAGATCATCACTTCGCTCCATGGGGCGGAAGAGGGTATTTAGAGCTTCAACTACCTCAGACTTGCAAGCCAGTCTCACAGTTTTGCCCCATCTTCACCTCCATTTTTAGCAGTAGGGGGGTTTCTCTGCTGCAGATGGTACTTCTGTTTCCATACAGCTTTCACAGACCTCCATTCTGTTGCCATTGTTTCCCCTCCCATTCTGTTTGTAAGATCCTGTATTTTTAACTGACCCTGAAGGTTAAGTGTGACTTCTAGAAAGAGTGAAAGTAAATACTTGTGCCTGATTCACCGTCTTTATTAGGCAGCCTACTAGTTCATTCTTGAACTTTGACTCTTTGGCCTATTTGTTTTTTAACTTCCAAAAACAAAATTTTAATTTCCAGGACTTTCAGCTGATTCTTTTTATGTACACAGTACCCTTCCTATCTCTCAGAGACAATTAGTTACACTTAAACATTAGCACATTAGTATATGTGTAATTCGTTATTTTAACCACTTTCTATGCTTATTGTTAGTTCTGCATCATCGCCATCCTTCTCTCCATCTCCCCTGTTTCTCAGGAGAAAACTCATGCGGTACAGAATATCTTTCCCCACAAAGTGCCATGTTAGATTCTGTCAGTGAGAGATAGTCCCAGTAGATGTGGAAGACAGCAGAGAAGGTAACAGTTGCCTGCTGTGGACAGGAAATTGAGATCACACTTGCTGCCAGGCAGCTGAGATCATCTGCCGTGGTTTCCATATGACCCTCGTACTTCCAGATTTCCTGAACGTGCCTTCTTGACCTTTGCTCCCCCAATCCTTCCAACAATTGGGTTCACTTCCAGTTTGCTCCATCTACATTAAGTCTACTTCTTTATTCAGAATACCTCCAGTGGCATCTGTTTCCTTGACTGACCTCAGTTTTCCGCTGAATTGAGATTTTGTTTCCTGCTTGTTGAGACTCTCTGTTTGTTTCGTCTGTGAATGCTGACTCTGTTTTCTGTCGCCTTCCTCCACTATTGGTGGGAGGAATGGGGCAGTCTACTGCTGCTCCCTGTGCACACAAGCTTTTTTTCTGAGTAGGGAAGACCCTTCTTGCTTCTCCACTGGAAACACCCACACCCAGTGCCTCTGCTGGGGAATGGTCGTTTCTGATGTCTGCTGCTCTGCATAAGCACATATATTCCAACTGTGACTCTGCAGTTAACCCCAGGGCCCTTGCCTCTTCCCCTATATCCACTGTCTCTTGAGTTTGGGTCATCCTTAGAGCTACTCTCACCTTTTTAGTAGCTGGTGCCAGTGTGTTTTGGAATTTGAAATCCTCCCCTTCTCATCTGGTCTCATATGCTTTCCATCTGACACTCCCTCGGAATGATTTCTATGGATGGAAGGGTGTTCATGCAGAATTAACATTTGATACTTCAACAGTAAAAGGGGCACAATCTGCAACTATGTGAATGGAACTAGAGGGTATTAGGCTAAGCGAAATTAGTCAGTTGGAGAAAGACAAATATCATATGACTTCATTCATATGAGGACTTTAAGATACAAAACAGATGAACATAAGGGAAGGGAAGCAAAAATAATATAAAAACAGGGAGGGGGACAAAACATAAGAGACTCTTAAATATAGAGAACAGAGGGTTGCTGGAGGGGTTGTGGGAGGGAGGATGGGCTAAGTGGGTAAGGGGCATTAAGGAATGTACTCCTGAAATCATTATTGCACCATATGCTAACTAACTTGGATGTAAATTAAAAAATAAATAAAACTACTAATAAAAATCATCAAAATCTTAAAAAAAATAAAAATAAATTAAAAAGGCACATAGTATATAACCAAAAGTATGCATTATTTATATACATACCACTTCACCATGAAAATGTGGGTGCATTTCCATGAAGATAACCCTGCATTCTGTGAGTTCAATTAGACCTGCATCATGTTGTTTGTTTGTTTGTTTGTTTTATTTTTTTAGTGGGACTGAGGTCAGCAAAATTTGAAGAAGGTAGCGCAGGTAACAAATTTCCCAGGCAACTTCTTTATCTGTTACCCTCTCAGTCACCTGTCTTTCTAACAAGCTCCTTTCGGAAGGTCTCCCTTCTTTCCTGCAAGAACAGCAAGAGACCACCACCACCTCATTTTTTCCCTCCCACATTAGGAATTTGAAATGCCTTCAGCACCCTCCACTGCAACCAGATTTCCCTATCAAAAACAATTTCAGGGAAATCGGGAACTGTCCTTTTGCTAACATTTTTAGATATTTAAAATTAGGTGTTTCCAAACTGATGAAAGAGCTGCAGAATGGGTTACCCCTTCCATTTTCCAAAGGGTGCGTTTCAAAATGGAATAAAATTCAATCGTATCAGATTTTTAGCTTTGTTTATATTTATTAAGCAATATACATATATCCGGCTGAACATTAACAAAAAGAGCAACAATCCTCTGCATTTTCCCCATCCTTATCTGACTCACCAGAGGCAAGGACATTTAATCATTCTGGCTTAAATGCTTGGTAGTTTTCTTTATATTGCTAAATAATACACTTATGCTGCTAATTTTTATGTGTCCACATTATTTTTCCTGCAGTATAGATGAAAATTTAGATACTTATTCATTTTTATTATGTTTTAGTCAGTTTGGGCTGCCATAACAAAAAACAAAACACACGCACACAAAAAAAACACAAACTGGGTGGCTTAAACAACAGAAATTTATTTATCACATTTGTAGAAGCTGGGAAGTCCAAGATTAGGATGCCAGCATGGGGGCTTTTGGTGAGAGCCCACTTCCTGGTTTGTAGACAGCTGTCTTCTGACTATATCCTCACATGGCCAAGAGTAGAGAAAGGTCTGGTCTCTTTATCCCATTATAAAGGCACTAAAGTCATTCATGAACATTCCACCTTTTTGACCTAATTATCTCCCAAAGGCCAAAGGCTATATTTCCAAATACACTGAGGATTTAGGCTTCAACATACGAATTTGAGGAAGGAGATGCAAATATTCATTCAGTTGATGGGATATTATGACATTGATTATTTTGCCCCTTTCTTTTCTGAGTTTTCTTTTCTGAAAGAATAATCAAATATTAAGTTTACTGAATTGATCTTCTATATGTCATAGCTTTTATTTACTATGCTCTATCATTGGTTTTTCTATGCACTAGGTGGATTCCTTGACTAGCTTTTCTAATGAATGTTTATTTTTATTTTATTCCTTTTTCCCTAGCATCTACTTGTGTTGTGGATACAATTATTCTCAAATCTCAGAATACTATTAGATCTCTTTATGAAACATTTTTATTTTTTTTTAAGTTTATTTATTTATTTTGAGAGAGACAGAGAGAGTGCAGGAAGGAGACAGGCAGAGAGAGAGTGGGACAGAGAAGCCAAAGCAGGCTCTGTGCTGACAGCAGTGAGCCTGATGTGGTTCTTGAACTCACGAACCATGAGATCATACCCTGACCCGAAGTCAGATGCTTAACCTACTGAGCCATCCAAGTGCCCCTCATGAAACATTTTTAAAGTTCTCTTCTGCATTCTGAATGCGCTGTTTTTTCTGTGACCAGAAAAATCTGCTTGTCTATTTTGATCTGTCTGTTAGGTTACACACTTTCCTCAAATATTTAGTGATTCTTGGTTGTCTGGTGGCAAATATGGGTAATTTTAATTCCTCTCCCTCCCCACTCCTTTCCCCACACTGCATTTATCTTCATATTCCTTTATAAAATTGAAAGGAATGAGGCTTCCTGAGAGTTTTTGGTACATGGATAGAATTTGTTGGCTTATGGCCACCATAAGTCGGTTAAGCTCCGACTCCGGCTGAGGTCATGACCTTATGGTTCATGAATTCGAGCCCCTCTGCTGTCAGCACAGAGCCCACTTCAGATCCTCTGTCCCCAGCCCCACCCCTTTCACACGTGCGTACGTGCACTCTTGCACAATGAATAAACATTTAAAGAAAAAAACTCTGTTGTAGAGTATGTGGGTGACTAGGCTGTGATTGTTTTGTGTTGGAGTGTTTTTTTTCCATTTTTTGTTTTCCCAGTGGTTTGAGTGAAGGGGCACCAACATCGCAACCTATGTCCCAAAGAGCTTTGTTCTAGGACATAGGTTCACCCAGTACCTGCCCTAGTTGCTAGTTACATCTGGGTGGCTCATTCAGCTTTCCTTAGAGAAGACTATGTGTATCAGTTGCCTGGGGCGAAAAGGCCTTGCAGCTCTCCCATGCCCCTGACAACACTCCCCCTTCCTTCTTCAGGGTTAGCTCCACTTTGGCTTCCATCTTTCATCAAATTTGCCATCTCCATTCTAGCCCTGTGTTCCACATGCTGAAGTCACAGACTCCTCGGCTCCATTGTCAGGCCCCACTCTTCCATCAGATTTATGTCTCTCGTTAATTTGATTAAATGTCTCCTCAGCTGTGAGCCTCCTCTATTCTTTATGTCGTTTGGAATTACATCTTTTTCATTCATTTACTATCATTTCAGTGGGGTCTAGCTGTCCACTACCTAGAACCAAGAGTTTAGATACTACATTTCAACTTTTGTCAACTTTTCATTTTATTAAGTAAAATAAAATTTACATTCATGACCCCAGCAAGATAAATGTCACCCTCTTTTCTTTAACCAGGTCTAACATAGCAACACTTTAATATTCATTTCTTTAAGTCTTTTTAAAAAACTTCTATGTAAAATTTGTTCCTTAACCAGTTAAATTATATATTACACTTCTCACAAAACTTTTTAAAATGTAAGATAAATTTTCTATAGTTCATTAAGGAGAAAAATAGTTTGGTTTATTTCTATTCATCTAGCTAGTCGTTCAAAAATAATAATTTAATAAAAACATTTATCTTGGTGATGAATATTCTAAGTTTTAAATTTTTAAAAATTTTGCCTGCCATCAATTTAAATGTTCTTTATCATTTCATGTTCTACGTCTATAATAAACATAAAAGAGATTTAGAAACAACTAAAATATTTCTGTATGAATAATTTCTGAAAACTCAAATAAGATACTTAGTTTTTCTATTAGTTGGTAAGCAAGAGAATAGTGTGTTTTTATAATTTGCCAGCGCTGCATCCTACATGAAAAGGTATTTTTGTTTTACTGTGGCTCACTGAGCATAGGGCAAAGTGTTTCAATGTGTTGAAGTAGGGTTACCAAATAAGATACAGGATACTTAATTAACTTTGAATTTAGTTAAACAATCACTTTTTTTTTGTATGTGTGACCCATTTGTTTTATTGCTGTTGCTAAATCTACTAAGCCTCGTTGGAGGTGATGGAGGGAAAGGAAGTAGATAGATATCTCCCATCAAAATGCTTTAATTGAATTATTTGAGTTTATGCCTTTGACTTTTACTGAATAACAACATATGGCATATATGCATGTTTTTCAAGACTATTATTTAAAGTTTTGTTTTGTTTTTTTTTAATGTAAAGATACATGTGACAACTTTCTCTTAATTAGAAAAAGGATATTCTTTCCCAAGGAGTAATCATGATTTCTTTGGCCCATTGTGGGTATTTTTGTTCCCTTTGACTAATAAGAAATTCAAAGCTAATTTAATATGAAATGTAGTACTCATATTTTCTTGCATTCACAGCAAAATTTCTCCAGTTCTAATTTTATATTTAGTCTCTGATTTTCTTTCATATATTAGTGTTAAAAGATTATTATGTTTCAATTTTATGTTTATGTTTCAATCTTAAATCTTTCCTATATTTATTTATATTTTAAATTATAAAAATAAAGTGAATGTTTAAAGATATCTGGATATTGTCATATTAGGGACATCTGGCTGGCTCAGTAGAGCATGCAACTCTTAATCTCGGGGTTGTGAATTCGAGCCCCATGTTAGGTGTAGAGTTTATTTAAAAATATTTGTACCTTATCTATAACAGTTGGTTGGCTTTAGTGATAATCCCAGGTATCCCAGTGATGGAAATCTACTTTCAATAATTTTAACACCATGATGGTATTAAAATTGATATTGTCTAATACATCTTAAGAATCATGTATTTGCCAATTTAAATATTCTTCTCTACTTATAAGGTAAAAGAGTGGTCAAAAGGATAGAATAAAGAATGTTATCAAAATTTTTCATAAAAATAATTATATCCTTGTGAATTAATTAATTTCTATTTAATTAATTTTCTAGATACTATACATTTCTTGTTTTTATTTCAGAAAATATGAAGATAATAAGCATAACAAGAAAAATTCTGTAATACATTGGAACCTCAGAAAAGCCTGATTTCTCATGGCATCTTTCAGAAATTATAATAATGAAAATGCATAATTATATAGAAGAGAATTCAGAAATTAACACACTTGTAGTTTGAAAGTGTTAAGCTCCCTCTTATGTCAAGGAAAATTACAGTGTTTATTCATGATGTTTGTACCCTTACTATTATAATTTAATTAAAAAAATAGTAAAAGCAGGGAAGTTTTTGAAAATTGAGAAATGAATTTTGTTGACGTAGTTATGCTATCACATAATCTTAATAAATAGCTAATAGTTCACAAACTTGTCATGGACAGGTTCTGTGTAAATTTGTATATGTTCTTATCCATTTTGTTAGGACATCTAAAGAAAGCACAATTTAAGCCTGGGTCTGGCAGTGCCACAATATCTTCTTGTCTTTTAAATAAGTGCATTTAAAACTATAAACCTACCCCTAAAGTGCTGTTTGAACTGGTTTACCAACCTCTTGATATTTATGTATTCCGATAGTCATTCAGTTCTAAAAGATTTTGTAATTTCTCTTATTATTACTTTCTTAGCTCATGGGTTATTTGGGAGTGTTTTCTTTTTTTTTTTTTCTTCAAATATGTTGGTTTTTGCCATCTTTTACTGTTGATTTCTCATTTAATTACATTGTTCTTAGTGGATTTTTATCTGTGTGGTGAGATTTGAGAATTATTAAGAATGCTTATGTTTCATGTGAATTTGAAAAGAATGTATAGTGTCTGTAGACTCCCTTTTAAATATGTTGCATTCATTTGTTTCTTATAAATGTGCTTTGTGCTTTGAAAACGTCTTCTTAAATATTCCCAATTATTGGGTGCAGAATTCTCTTATATCAGGCTTTTTAATTTACTTATTCAGGTTTTTAAAATTCTTCCTAATTTTTGTCTGCTTGATTATCAGTTTCTTATAGGAGTCTATTAAACTCCACTATTCTTGTTATTCTGTTGAGTTTTATTTTATTTATTTTGAGAGATAATAAGAGATATTTCTTCTTCCTTCTTATTCATCAATAAAATATGAAAATTGTACTTCCTATTGTGTATTACCTATCCTTGAGTGCCAAAACTTTACATATTTACCTCAGTATGAACTGTGTCACATACCAACATATAAAAAGAATATGAAAGATGAACTGTTCACATGTGTCCATTTCAGTCTCTTCTTTTAGAAAAGAAGAAGCAACATGTCAAGTATATTTCAGTGAATCTGGGTTAGGGTGATTGGTGGGGGGAGAAGAAGAAAAGACATTATATGGATGTTACCTGTGGCAGATGCTAGAAGAAAAAAAAAAGAAGTTGAAGAGAAGCCTTAAAGATTCAACACAATAACTGTTGCCCTTAATGAAATGATTCCAGAACAGAGAATTTTGGCAGTCAACACAAAGCATTTCCAGAAAATGTTCATAGTGTAGCCAGGAGAGACACCCCCAGTTTCCATCCCCATCTCTTCTGCCCAGTTGCTGGATGTTTGGACCATTTCACTCCTCACCCATGGTCCCTGGACTGAGGTGTCTGAGAAAGGGGTGATTTGGAGAATCCCTGACACTCATCTGGGATATAGCAGAGCAAATAGCACTTATTGGCTGTTTTGGGCATTGTTTTATAACATTCATACTGATTTTGCTTTTAAAAGTCACTTTCCCTCAAGCATATGTATGAAAGCACATGATATATTTATGCCCTTGGCTCAATATAACAGATGAGTTTGTAGAAACCACATTCAGACAAATTTCTACTGAAATCTTTTTTTCCCCCCCTCAAACACTACTTTTGAAGTAAATAGAAGCTCTGCAAACTTTGGAGACATGATAGGTAAAATTCCCTTTTACAAAAAATTCAAGTATTGAGATAAGCTACCAACAACTCCACTATTTACCATTGAAGTAAACAGTAACATGGTAATATAACTAATATTAGCAGTAATAGTAAATGTGACTACACTCTTGGGGAGAGGGAGAGAGTTAACCCTCTACCAACATAGGTGTATAGAAGTATCTCAGGGTTTGTTGTACACTCTTAATATGGACCGTCCACCCTGTGGCAGAATTTCAGTAATTATCTGGGCAGGCATTTTCCTATGAAAACTAATTACATTTTTAGATGTTGTCTTATTAATAGCCAGTCATAGGCAACAAATTATGAGGAAGTTTATGTGAGCTGATAGGTTTTTGTTTTGCTGATACTAGTTTTCTTTCTAAAAGCCCAGATAAAATGAGGATTTCTTAGAATGCAGTTTACCAAAATTGATGTGAGTAGAGACAAAGTTTAAAAAAATTTTTTTAAAATACGAAATTTATTGTCCAATTGGTTTCCATACAACACCGAGTGCTCATCCCAATAGGTGCCCTCCTCAATGTCCATCAACCACTTTCCCCTCCCTCCCACCCCCCCATCAACCCTCAGTTTATTCTCAGTTTTTAAGAGTCTCTTATGGTTTGCCTCCCTCCCTCTCTAACTTTTTTTTTTTCCTTTCCCTCCCCCATGGTCTTCTGTTAAGTTTCTCAGGATCCACATAAGAGCGAAAACATATGGTATCTGTCTTTCTCTTTATGACTTATTTCACTTACATAACACTCTCCAGTTCCATCCACGTTGCTACAAAGGGCCATATTTCATTCTTTCTCATTGCCAAGTAGTATTCCATTGTGTATACAAATCACAATTTCTTTATCCATTCATCAGTTGATGGACATTTAGGCTGTTTCCATAATTTGGCTATTGTTGAGAGTGCTGCTATAAACATTGGGGTACAAGTGCCCCTATGCATCAGCACACCTGTATCCCTTGGGTAAATTCCTAGCAGTGCTATTTCTGGGTCAATGGGTAGATCTATTTTTAATTTTTTGAGGAACCTCCACACTGTTTTCCAGACCAGCTGCACCAGTTTGCATTGCCACCAACAGTGCAAGAGGGTTCCTGTTTCTCCACATCCTCTCCAGCATCTACAGGCTCCTGATTTGTTTATTTTAGCCACTCTGACTGGCATGGGGTGATATCTCAGTGTGGTTTTGATTTGTATTTCCCTGAGGAGCAGTGAGTTGAGCATCTTTTCATGTGCCTGTTGGCCATCTGGATGTCTTCTTTAGAGAAGTGTCTATTCATGTTTTCTGCCCATTTCTTCACTGGATTATTTGTTTTTCGGGTGTGGCATTTGGTGAGTTCCTTATAGATTTTGGATACTAGCCCTTTGTCCGATATGTCATTTGCAAATATCTTTTCCCATTCTGTCAGTTGCCTTTTAGTTTTGTTGATTGTTTCCTTTGCAGTGCAGAAGCTTTTTATCTTCATGAGGTCCCTATAGTTCATTTTTGCTTTTAATTCCCTTGCCTTTGGAGATGTGAGACAGAAAGTTTAAACCAATAAATTTTCATAGAAGAAACAGAAATTTATTGAGAAATTATAAGCACAAAGAGCCACCAGGCCCAGATGATTGCACAGGGGAACTTAACTAAACTCCTAGAAACCAGATAGTCCCAATGTTTTAACATTGTTTCAGAGTATGCAAATAAAGGAAAATTCACAAATTCTTTTAATGATGTAAGTATAACATGAATACCTGGTCCTAATAATGATAGCACAAAAAAGAAAACCACAGACCTATACCATTTATGACAACTGATGCAAAAATCTTAAATGCAATATTAGAAATAAATTCCCAAGCCACGTTAAGAAAACAACATACCATGACCTGGTTTTTTTAATACCAGAGGTGCAAAAATCTGGGTAGGATTCTTACTAATAGGTCTAAGGAGAAGAATCAAATGATTACCTCCATAGATGCTGAAAAAAGCCTTTGAAAAAAGGGAAGACCTATTTTCAATAAGAATATTGAACAAAATTGCAATGAATGGATACTTTCTTTTTTTTTTTTTTCAACGTTTATTTATTTTTGGGATAGAGAGACAGAGCATGAACGGGGGAGGGGCAGAGAGAGAGGGACACACAGAATCGGAAACAGGCTCCAGGCTCTGAGCCATCAGCCCAGAGCCCGACGCAGGGCTCGAACTCACAGAGCGTGAGATCGTGACCTGGCTGAAGTCGGACGCTCAACTGACTGCGCCACCCAGGCGCCCCAATACTTTCTTAACATGATAAAATTAAGGGCCAGATAAAAAACACATATGAAAAATGCATGTCTAAAAGTATGTCTAAAAAATTACTTGTTTATATGAAATTAGAATCTCATGGGGTGTTGTGTATTTTAATTTGCTAAATCTGACAATCATAAATACAAGGTATGTACCTCAATCCTAAAAATGGTTCTTTATTTAATGGGGAAACACTGGAGGCATTTCTACTAACATCAGAAAACAGAGCAAATGATCCCCTGCTATCTTCAGGACTGTTAAATTGTTCTGGCAATGTTAGCCAGTGAAATTTGATAAGAAAAAAAGATTATAGGCATAAGAATTGGAAAATAAGTAAAATTCTGCTTGAAGAAGTCAGGGGACTTAATAACAAAACTAATTCAAATAAAATAATTTAGCAAGGAATCAGGATATAAATTTGGCATTCAAAAATCATTAACTACTTGGGTGCCTGGGTGGCTCAGTCAGTTAAATGTCAGACTCTTGATTTCAGCTCAGGTCATGATCTCAGGGTCGTGGGATCAAGCCCCACGTCGGGCTCTGTGCTGGACATGGAGCCTGCTTGAGATTCTCAGATTCTCCCTTCCTCTACTTCCCCCTCCCCCACTCCTGCTCATGTGTGCACTCTCTCTCAAAAAAAAAATTACATATATATATGTATATATAATATATATATATATATATAAATGAGTAACTTCTTAAAAGTGAAAATAAATCCTTAGATTATGTGATGAATGAGAAAATCTCTTTTATAACAGCAGTGAAAAAGATTCAGGAACAAACCTAGGAAGAAATGTACAAAACCAGGAAACCGTTTGAAAGTGATGGAAATATCCTGTATTTTGATTGTGGAAGTGATTTCAAAGGTGTATACATACACCTGTCAAATTGTAAACTTTAAATGAATGATATTTATTGTATGTAAATCTCAATAAAGTTGATCTAAAGGTAAACTACTGTGTAAAACCTATATGAGGAAGGCTATGAAACTCTCCTAAAGATGCAAGAGGAGACTCAAGCAAATAGACCTCTCTCTTCTTGGACAGGATATCTCATCAAAATATTAGTTCTTCCTAAATTAACTTAAAATTTCATTGTGATTCCAATAAATACGCGAACAATCCTTTTTTTCCTGGAGGTTGGCATATTGATATTCAAATTCATATGGAAAAAAACAAACCCATTCAGGAATATCTAGAAAAGCACTGAAAAGGAAGTGCTAAGAAGGCATCTGAAACAACCAGATACTAAAACATTTTTCAAAGCCTCTATAATTAAAATAGTGTGATACTTTGTGCTAGCACTACACAAATCAGTGAAATAGAATCGAAAGTCCAGAAATATACCCAAGTAAATATGGATATTTAGTAAATGATAAAAGCAGTATCTTAAATCACTGGGCAAAGAGATATTCTGATGATATTGGGGCAACTAGATAGCCATTTAAAGAAATAATTACATGTTACAGAAAAATAAACTTCAAATAATAAACTTATAATAAAAAGTATAATAAAGTATAATAGTATAATAGTATAAAAAACTATAATAAAAAAGAAATAATAAAATTATATGAGTATTAAAATATAGATGAACCTGGAGTAGGGAAAGGTATTCAATGACTCAAAATCTGGACGCAATAAAAAGGAAACATTGTCCTTATGCGTAAAAATTTATCCGACCTCACAAGTAAAAATCAAAACCAGGGCAGGCGCCTGGGTGGCTCAGTTAAAGTGCTGGATTTTGGCTCAGGTTGTGATCTTGCCATTCCAGAGTTCAAGCCCTGTGACAGGCTCTGTGCTGACAGTTTAGAGCCTGGAGACTGTTTCAGATTCTGTATCTACCTCTTTCTTTCTCTCTGTCCCTCTCCTGCTTGTGCTCTCTCTTTCAAAAATAAACATTAAAATTTTTTTTTTTAATTGAAACTACACTGAGATATCAGTCATGAGGTTGACAAAAATTCAAATGCTTGACAATGCATTCTGTTGGGTAAGGTTATGTGGAAAATAAACACTCTCATACACTGGAAATACAAAATGATAGAAGTCCTAAGGAGAGGATTTGGTATGCATAAGAAAACTACATAGCATTTAAAACCACATTGAGACATCATTGATTGGTCTCTAGAAAGACTAAGATTGACCATACTATGCAATAGTGAAAATGCAGTGTAACTGGAACTCTCATACATTCTGGTGGGGATGTAAAACAGCCATTTTGGAAGCTTGTTCAGCATTTTTTAAAACAGTTAAACATATGCCTACTATACATCCCAAACATTCTAATTCAGTCAAGATTTGCTATAAAATATTAGCAAAATATGTATGATCCACTATCAATGAGGCAAAGAAACTTGATATTCAATACTACCTTTATGTTGTATTTTTAATTTTGGTGTGTTTGGTTAAAAGTACACACTATGAGAGAGATGGGCCTGGATTTAAACCCTATTTCCACCATTTGTTAATCATAGATTCAGGCAAGTAATTATCTTTAGTTCCTTCACTAGGGTTGTGATGGTTAAATAAAATAATGTAAAACCCCTGGAGTACAGAGAACACAATAAATATTAGCAATTTTAGAAAGAAAATAATGTGTTACGTTAACATTTAATACGTCTATACTTAACCACACACCCACACGAAATAGGAAGCCTCCCTGCTGAGCACAACGACCTCTCTTAACATCTAGAACTCTAGGAAAGGCTTGGGGTACTAACTGGACACTGTTCAAAAATGTGAGTTATATAAAACTCAGGATCCATTTATGTGCAATAGCAGGCACTACCCCTCTGATTGCAGAGAGGGCAGGGAGGAGAAACTCTTCGGGCTAAGAGGGAGGAATTCGTGCCCGGCCAGCCCACTTCACTCCTGGACCTCCGAGCGGGCGCGAGGCCCAAGGGCGCGCCTTACGGCGGGCCCCGCAGCTGCAGCCTCCCCTCGCTTGGCAGCGACCCCTCCGCGCCAGTTGAGCCTCCACGCAGGTGCGCGCGGGCCGCCGCCTCCTCCCTGCCTGCGGCCGCTCGCGCATGCGCAGTTAGCAGTCGCTTCTGGGCGGCCGCCGGCAGGATTGGTCTGGGGAGACTCGGGGACCAAGTGGCAGCGACTCGGACATCTGAGCTGCCACTGCTGAAAACGGGCCCGCAAGACAGGTGCGTGGGCAGTACGCCACTTTCCTACTGCCCTTTGCGCTCCGGCTAGAGTGAGGAATCGGGAGTCATTGCATTTACGCCCAGGGCGGGGATTCCTGGGCCGCACCCCTTTCTTTGGCGACCTGCCAGGCTGAACAGGTTGGGGCCAGGTGAGGGAGTGGTTCTTGAGTTCTGGGATGGAGGTGCCCCGAGCGAGGTTCTTGGGTGGGCTGTCCTGTCCTCGGGAGGAGAAAAGCCACCAAGGGCGGAGGGAGTTGATGCCACATCGGGTCCGTTGGGTCCTCCCGAACCGCTGTGTCCACCTGCTGCGCTGAGGCGGGGGCTGGGGCGCCGAGGAGGCTGGTGTTCTCTGCCTCCAAGGCTTGCGCGGCCCCAGCGAACCGAGTCCGTTATTCCAGCGGTTACCATTTCAGCCCCATTCCAAGCTCGAGCCCCGGTGCGCGCTCCCGAGGGGTGTATGGAAGGTCGGGGCGTGTCAGGGCGCGGCTCACCCCACCCACTAGTTTTAAAATCGTGAGCAATAACAAAAAAGGCTCAGTTTACGCAATTCCCAGCTTTGTAAAACAAACAGATTCAACCCTCTTGGTAGTGGTGGCCTGTAATTCCTGGCCACTCCCTAGATGCGCTGCTTGGAGCCCGGTGTGTGCCTCCAGGGACTGAGCAAAAGAGTTGGGTTGAATCCAGTGAAGCCCTAATTACTATAGACTCATTATCACCTAAAGCCTGCTTACGATCAATCAAGACATTTTAGCTGATATTATTTTAGCATCGCCCAAGTAACAAGAAGGCATTTGCTTGGGATTTAAAATCAAGTGCCAGTAAAGCTCAGAAGGGGAGGGGGTGGTGCAAGGAGCGAGAAAGTAAATTGAATGGCCATGGGAAGAAGTCTCAAATTAGAAGAGTTAATTTTTTTTGAAAATTTTGCTGCATAAAAGCCATCAAAACCCTGATGTAGTCGTAAGATTTACTTAAAAACTTTTTAAGAGGGGCGCCTGGGTGGCTCAGTCGGTTAAGTGTCCGACTACGGCTCAGGTCATGATCTCACGGTTCGTGGGTTCGAGGCCCGCATCGGGCTCTGTGCTGACAGCTCGGAGCCTGGAGCCCGCTTCTGATTCTGTGTCTCCCTCTCTCTCTGCCCCTCCCCTGCTCACACTGTCTCTGTCTTTCAATACTAAGTAAACATTAAAAAAAAAAATTTAAAGAAATTTTTTTAAGAAAAAATTTCTTAAAGTTTTTACACCACTCTATGTCATTTAATCACTCGAGGTATCCTTCCTTTTGGTCACCTTAAGTTAGCCTCTCTTCACTTTACAGTTTTGCCTTCATATTTAATTGGTTTGGTCTTCCAGTACCATGTAGACCTATCCCTGATGCCTTGGAACAAGATAATCGATATTAGGGTTACCTGGGTGGCTCAGTTGGTTAAGCTTGGGACTCTTGATCCTGGCTCAGTTCATGATATCATGGTTGGTGAGTCGGCCCCATCTCTGGCCTGTAATGACAGCGTGGAGCCTGCTTGGGATTTTCTGTCTCCCTCTCTCTCTGCCCCTCCCCACCCCTCAAAAATAAATAAACATTACAAAAAAATTTTTTTAATGTTTTTACTTACTTTTGAGACAGAGAGAGACAGAGCCTGAGCAGGGGAGGGGCAGACAGAGAGAGAGACACAGAATCCGAAACAGGCTCCAGGCTCTGAGCTGTCAGCACAGAGCCTGTCGCAGAGCTCGAACTCACAGACTGTGAGATCATGACTTGAGCTGAAGTCAGACACTTAACCAACTGAGCCACCCAGGTGCCCCATAAATAAACATTTTTTAATTAAACAAAGATAATTATATTATCTAGTTGATAAAGTTAGTTGTGTATGAATGATGCAAGTATGTTGATGGATCTCTAGAAATTGAACAGTGTTATAAGTTAGCCTTACTGCTTTTCAGGACCGAGTTTTAGTGCTCTTAATTAGAAAGCTAAAATTGTCCATTTTAATAGACCTTTAAATCATGTAGTTTAACTCTTTCACTTGGCAAAATGAAAAACAAAACAAGCCCAGAGCAGTTTTAACCTCTTGCCTTTTTAATAATAGAACTAGAAGCTTGGTGTGATAGTGCCAAATTCAGTGTATAACTTTCTGTTGTATCATCTTGTAGTTGGGTTCCTCCTGAAGCTGCAGGACAACTAAGACTTTAAAAATAGTGACTTTGAAACACCACTTTTGAGGCATACCAGTGTTGGGGGAGTCCTCAGTGAAGCTGAACAGCAGAAGGGCCTCTCAGTTATAAGATACAGCATACAGAAAAGTATTAATGTGTTACAGAGTTGAGTGTTGGAGAGAAAGAAAGGAGTTTGAAAAGGACGGAATTTATGCTGAGCACTACGAAGAACTACTGTACATTTTTATAAACAGTAAGACTTGTTTTCGAAAACTCATGCTAGAGAGAAGGTAGAGAGGATAGATTTGGAGATTGGCAAGACTGGAAGTGAAGAGGCAAAGTGGGAGTTTGTTGATCCTCTTCAGAAATGATAGGTTCCTAAATCAGGCTGTGTCGTGGGGATAGACTGAGGCATTTAAGAAATGCCCAAATGCGTTCAGTTGCCAATGGCATAGGGGATCAGTAAGAAACAATAGTCTTATGATAATGACAAAGTAACTTGACTGATTTAGCTGACTGGAGGTATGGTTAATGGAAGCAGAGCGTTCAGGAGATAAGAGAAGCAGATTTGGGTGGAAAGCCCACGTTCAAATTAGCAGAAGCTTTGGGACACCCTTGAAGATGGATAGTGATTTGAAATCAAGGAGTGCTTGGGAAAAAAAAAAATAGTTACAAACAAAGAGCGGGGGAGGTAAACCACAAGAGACTCTCAAATACAGAGAACAAACTGAGGGTGGATGGGGAGGTGGGGGAGAGGGGAAAGTGGGTGATGGGCATTGAGGAGGACACTTGTTGGGATGAGCACTGGGTGTTGTATGTAAGCCAACTTGACAATAAATTACATTTGTAAAAAAAAAAAAATGAGTGCTTTTTGAGCTGTGGGTAAGATTTGGGAGTCCTTACCTAGCTTTTATAGGTAGAAATCAAGAGTATATATAATGTAAGAAGAGAGCCTGGGGATGGAACCCTAAGGAATAGCAACATTTACAGAAGATTGGAGAAAGTGCCCATGAAGGGGGCAGAGAAGATGAAGAGAATCAAGAATCAGGAACAGGGACATAAAAACCAAGGGAGGAGATGACTCCAAGAAGAAAGCAGTCAGGAGAACAGTAGGCAATAGAATTAAAAATGACTTTGTTAGTAGCATCAGTTTCAAAGAAGTTGAATCAAGAAGCTCAGGAATGATAAAAGTATTAGTTTTCATTGCTGCCAGAACTTATCCCACAAATGTAGGATCTTAAAGCAATACAGATTTATTTTCTCACAGTTCTATAGGCCAGAAGTCTGACACAGTCTCACGGAGCTAACATCAAGGCGTAGGCCAGGCATCACTGTTTGCTAGAAGCTCTGGGAAAGTTCTGCTTCCTTGTTCATTCAGGTTGGTGGCAGAACTCTGTTTCTTGTGGCTGTAGGACTAAGGTTCCTGTTTGTTGACAGTCAGCTGAGGGCTGTTTTCAGCTTCTAGAGACTATTCACATTGCTTGGCTTACGGCCCCCTTCCTCTGTCTACAAGGTCTCTCTGGTGGGTGAAGTTCCTCTTACTCTTCAAATCTCTTCTACCCATCTCTCAAGGACTTTCTCTTCTACTTTTAAGGGCCCATGTAATTAAATTGGGCCCACCTGGATAATCCAGCATAGTCCCTCTATTTTAGGGTCAGCTAATTAGCAACCTTAATTCCATCTTTAAAGCCCCTTTTGCTATATGAAGTAACATTCACAAGACCCAAGGATTAGGGTGTAAATATCTTTGGGGGGGTCATTATTCTGTCTACCGTAGGAAAGTAGAAGTATTATTAACAGTTAATGAAAACATACCTTCTAGCTTTGTTAAGGAGAGGAGATACCTAGATACATTTATGTTATCTGGCATGTGATAATTATAGTTCCGATAGTAAGCCAATTATCTTCTTAAATGTCTTAAAATTTATATGAGCACTGTAAAATTTTAAAGGGTCATAGTAATGTAAGGTATTACCATGAAGTTGTTAGTTTTTATATTTTTATATAGGCTTAAGCTGCTTTAAAATCTTTGCTGGAAAGATTTTAAAAGCCATTTAAACTATATATGCATAAGTCATAGTTTGGATACACATAAAAAAGGGATTTTCAAGTAAAAAACCCACAGAAACCAAAATATATGTCTAAAGGATGGAAGAGAAAATATTTAACTTTATATTTAATAGGCCTAGAACTTTATTTTTTTAATAGTTATTTAATTATTATTTTTGAGAGAGAGAGGGAGCACAAGCAGGGGAGGGGCAGAGAGAGAAGGTGACATAGAATCTGAAGCAGGCTCCAGGCTCTGAACTGTCAGTGTAAAGCCCAATGCGGGGCTTGACCCATGAGCAGTGAGATCATGACCTGAGCTGAAGTCGGATGCTTAACTGATTGAGCCACCCAGGCACCCCAGGCCTAGAACTTTAATGTCATTTGTTCTAATCTTAGAGCCTGAGTAAAAGGAATGTATGGCCTGAAACTAGACCTAACTTTGAGTCTTGCCCCTTCTATTTAGTGGCAGTCTGTATTCTTAGGTAAGTTACCTATCTCCCTGAGCCTTGCTTTGCTTATGTATAATGGGATGCTAATGCCTTCACCACAGAGTGCTGCAAAGACTAGAATGACGTTTGTAAAATAGTATGTACTCGAGACAGCACTTCTTACTCTTCTTGCTCCACTCTTCCCCTTTCAGTTCCTTCATCACGTGCTGCTGCTTCCTTTGTCCTTGGCCTAGGGAAATCACCCCTCTCTATCCTTTACATCACACCTTAAATGTAACTTTCTCAAGGAGGCTTTCTCTGACCTTTCCCCTACTATGCAAATTCAGTTTCCCAGTTACCAACGCTTAGAACTTATTTACTTTTCTTTTTTTTAAAGATTTTATTTTTAAGTAATCTCTATACCCAGAGTGGGGCTCGAACTCACAACCCTGAGATCAAGAGTCTCATGCTCCACCGTCTGAGTCAGCCAGGCACCCCAGAACTTATTTACTTTTCTGTATTATAGTTTACCTGTAATACCTGGGTTATTCGTTTGATGTCTGCTTTCCATCCTAGACTAGAAGCTCTTTCAGATCAAGGCCTTTCTATGTATGTTTTGCTAATTACTGTAAATTCAGCGTCTAACATAGTTCCTGGCACATAATTGGCAATCATAAATAGTTGTTAAATGAATTTGTGAATGATGAATTTTATTATCTATTGGCTAACCTTCCCTGAATTTCTGGACACATCAGCCATCACGATTAATAAATCCCTGATGCAGCTTATTCTGAAGCATGCTCGTTTCTTCTGTGAGAAAATAACTGCATTTCAAATGGGGTCTTGCAGCTTCTTTGGAAGAAGGCTGCCTTCTAAGATGCCGCTATTACCTGCCTCTCTACCTCATTTGTGATCTTTCAAAGTGAATTTTCTATGTGTTACATAGAAAACTCTAAGAATGCCCTCTAATTTTGGTGAGAATTTGTCCAGTTTTATTTTTGTGATACGGTAACACAAAACCTCTTAATTTGATCTTTTTGTTCACTATCTTTCCTAGTAAATTATGAATTGGGTGGTTAAAATGCTGTCTGTAGCAAGATTCTGAAATAACTCATAAGAAGAGATGTTTCTTAATAGATATAGAATAGAACTTAAAAATATGATTAATTTCCCCATATTAAATTAGATCATAAAATTGCAAACTTTCTGGACCATTATCTCTTTTCTCTATAGAAATACGTTTGCTGTGTTAAGTTTTACCAATGTTCTAACAAACTTTAGGAGGCCAATGTTAGAAGTATTGACATAACTATTTTTCTCTGAAGACAATAAAGACATTTATTATGTAGGGATTCAGTCCATACATTTTTCTAGCAGTTAATTCTAAAAGAGGATTTTTCTCTTTAAGGATCTCGTAGACTTTTGTAGACAATGAAAACTCCCTCATTTTATTTTTGCTTTCCTCTAATTGTGTAAAAATCTTTTTGCTAAATTTATTGCTGCGTACTGCCTCAACAAGAAACTCATCCTAGTTTGTTGCTTACTAACGTCTAGTCCCTCTGCCACCTGGCTTTTTTTCCCCCTCTTACATATGCATTCATTCATTGATTCTATACACATGTATCTGTTCCTATCACATGCCAGCACTCTTGGGTACTGGGAATACAGAAATGAGAAGGAGTACCAGTCCTCAGCAACTTTTGTCTGTTTTTTTGTTTTGCATGATACCTCAAGCTATTCTTTGGAACTATGTAGAAGTAGTATAAATCCTAAATACATAGGTAAGTATATTTTTATAATATTTATATAAACATTATTTTGAAAATGAGCCTAGTATAACCAAAGTAATATTTTTATATCCAGGATTTCATCTTTGTTCATTTCATTAATCTCAGACCTCGGTAGTTTCTCACCTTCTAGGATCAGATCCAGACTTCTTGAAATGTTTTGTAGTACTGCAGTGTCCGAACTCCCAGAAAGTTGTATTTTCAACTATTATTTCTGCTCTTATGGTTCTTTTTCTACTGTTGTGCTGTATTGCTTGAGGTATTTTCATTATTTCTAGGTTTTTCTGATTTAGAAAAAAAAAATGCCTGGTGTTAGTTAAAAGTATGTATTAGTCAAGGTAGTGCTCCAATAGAAAATAAAACTATCTCAGAGACCTAACACAATTTCTGGTTGTGGGCATTCTGGAGGAGTGTGCCAACTTGACTGAACCACAAGGTGACCAGGTACGTTTAAACGTTATTCTGGGTGTGTATGTGAGGGTGTTTTTGGATGAGGTTAAAATTTGAGTGACAGGCTGAGGAAAGCAGATTGCTCTTCCCAGTGTGGGTACTTCATCCAGTCAGATGAAGGCCTGAATTGAACAGAAAGGCTGACCCTCTGGTGAGGAAGAGGGAATTCCTCCTGCCTGACTGTTTGAGCTGGGACTTCAGTCTTTTTCTGTCTTTGGACTCAAACTGAAACATTAGTTGTGTTTGCGTCCCGAGCCTGCTGGCTTTCAGGCTTGAACTTTTACCATTGACTTTTGGCTCTCAGGCCTTCAGACTCAGACTACAACTATGTCATTGGCTTTTCTGGGGTCTCACCTAACGCCAAGGAAAATGTAGTCCAGTCATGTCCCTTGGGCATGGTGATCAGCCAACAATGTCTCTCACGCTTTAAAACAATCATTGGGTATCCTGTGATTGTTTTTTGTTTTCGTGCTCTAGCAGCAGCTACCTTCGATGTGGGAGTGAGCATTACTTCAATACCAGTAAACGAGCTGCACTTTATAATTTGTGACTGTGGGCTCACAGTGGAGATTCAATAGGGCTTTTAGGTAATGTTGCTGAAACGCTTCGAGGTAGATCAGGCTGCTTGGTCTTGGTTTCAGAGATGAGCGAGAATGGCATCTCATACTTGGCCAAAGTCACATGTGCTGTAATTTGTTATTGAATCAGTGCAGAAGCAGTTCAGAGAACATACATGAGATGACGGGTACATGACAATAGATGGATTTCTCTAGGGCCTCCCTTCTACCTTATGAAGGCACAAATACTATTTAGTGATTTCAGCAATCTGTGTGGAGTAAGGAATACACAGGAAGCTTAGAACCCTGGGCCTACAATTTTTTATATGTTTATAACCGGGGGCAGAGGGGATAGTATCAGCATTACATGTTTTACCTTATACCATATAAACAAGTGCTGGCTACACTAAAATCGTATAACCATTTAAATCAATAAGGAAATAGAGGACTTGAACAATACTATACACCAACTGGACCTAATAGACATATACAGAACACTCTATCTAACAAAAGTAAGAAAAATTAATACCAATCAATTGAAATAAATATTAATATCAGTCTTCCTCAAACTGTTCCAAAAAATCAAAGAGGAGAGAATACTTTCAGAGTCATTTTATGAGGACAGTATTACTCAGACACCAAAGCTAGGCAAAGACACTACAAGAAAAGTACAGACCAATATTCCTGATGAATATTGATACAAATACATTATTTTTCTTTTTTTTACACTTATTTATTTATTGTAAAAGAGACAGAGATAGTACAAGTTGGGACAAGGGCAGAGACAGGAAGAGAGAAAATCCTAAGCAGGCTTCACACTGCCAGTGCAGAGCTCAATATGGGGCTCAAACTCATGAAACCGTGAGAGTATGACCTGAGCTAAAACCAAGGGTCAGACACTTAACCAAGTGAGCCACCCAGGCTCCCCAAAATAATTATTTTTTCTTAAGTATACATGGAATATTTTGTAGGATAGACCATATGTTAGGCCAAAAAACATATCTTAATAATTTTTTTAAAAACTGAAATCATACATGGTATTTTTTCCAAATTATAATGTAATGAAATGAGAAATCAATAGCAGAAGGAAACCAGGAAAATCCACAAATATGTGGAAATTAAACAACACACTCTTAAACATACCAAAAGGCCAAAGAGGAAATCATAAGGAAATTAGAAAATATCTTGAGATAAGTGAAAACAGAAATGCAACATAGAAAATATCTTGAGATAAGTGAAAACAGAAATGCAACATACCAAAACTTATGAGATACAGTGAAAGTTTTGCAAAAAGGGAAATTTATAGCTGTTGATGTTTACATTAAAAAATAAAGATCTAAAATTCACAACCTAACTTTAGACCTTAAAGAACTAGAAAAACCAATACTAGAAGAAGGAAAGAAATAATAAAGATTAGGTGAGAGAGAGAGAAATGGAATAGAGAGTAGATAAGCAATAGAGAAAATCACTGAAACTAAGAGTTGGTTTTTTGAAAAGATCAACAAAATTAACCAAGCTTTAGCTATACTGAGTAAGAAAAAAAAAGACTCAACTAAAATCAGAAGTGAAAGAGAGGACATTACACCTGATTGTGTAGATATAAAAAGGACTGTAAGAGAATACTATGAACAATTATATGCCAACATCTGGTTAATCTAGATGAAAAGGATAAACTCCTAGAACATAGAATCTATTAAGACTAAATCATGATGAAATAGAAAATCTGAAAAGATCTATAACTAGAAAGGAGATTGAATCAGTAATCAAAAACCTTCCAACAAATAAAAGCCTAGGAGCAAATAAAGTCTATTTGTCTACCGAACATTGAAAGAAAAATTATTACCAATCCTCCTCTAATTCTTTTGACAAATTGAAGAGGAAGGAACACTTCCAAACTCATTCCATGAGGGTAGTGTTACCCTGATACCAAAGCCAGACAAAGAAACTACAAGAAAACTACAGACCAATATCCCTAATGAATGTTGATGCCACAATCCTTAACAAAATACTAGCAAACAGAATTCAGAAGTATATTAAAAAGATTATGCACCATGAACAAGTGGGATTTATTCCCAGCATGCAAGGATGTTTCAACATACGAAAATTAATCAATGTACTATAATACATTATGAAAATGGAGGGGGGGCATGATTATCTCAATTGATGCAGAAACAGCAATTGACACGATTCAGCACCTTTATATGATGGACACTCAAACTATGTATAGAAAGAAACTACCTTTAATAGTAACAACATAATAAAGGCCGTATGTAAAAAGCCAACAGCTAACACCATACTCAATGGTGAATGACTGAAAGCTTTTCCTCTAAGAACTAGAACAAAACAAGTATGTCTGTTTTTGACACTTCTATTCAACATATTATTGGGAGTCCTGGAAGGAGCAATTAGGCAAGAAAAAGAAATAAAATTAAAAAGGAAGAAATAAAATTTATTCATAGATAACATGATGTTATATGTAGAAAAAACCTTAAAGACTATACCAAAAAAAATGTAAGAACTAGTAAAGGAATGATGGTTGCCAGGGGTTTGAGGGAGGATGAATGAGAACATTGTTGCTTAATGGTATAGAGTTATTAGCTGTACAAGATGAAGAGAGTTCTGGAGATTGGTTATACAATGGTGTAAATGCACTACTGAATTGAACAGTTAAAATTGGTTTAAATGGTAGCTTTTATGTTGCGTATTCTACCACAATTAAAAACATGTCTTTACACAAATTAGTTACTTGTGTTTTGTGGTAGTACCCCATTGTCAGGCCTCTCAAAGTTCCAATACAGACCTGGCCATATTTTACCACGTCCTTTAAGAAATATGTGACAAACTTCATAGTTTTGTTTGAAGCCTGATGATTATTGGTACCATAGTGTGATATCTTTCAAGTAATACTGTGACCATGATTTTTTTTTTTGACACAGAGAACGTGCAAGTGAGTGAGGGGCAGAGAGAGAGAATCCAAAAGGGGGGGGGGGAGAGAGAGAGAGAGAGGAAATTGGGGCTCATCTGGAGCTCATGTTTTACCCAAAGTGGGGCTCATATTCACCCAAGACAGGGCTGGAGCTCTGTGAACCGATGTGAGACTCTTACTTGCAAACTGTGAGATCATGACCTGAGTCGAAGTCAGATGCTTAATGACTGAGCCATCCAGGCACCCCTGACCTTCATGATTTAATTCTCAGTTGTCAGCTGGTGCATCATTGAATAATAACAGAGCACTCAAGAATTAAACAGAAACTATTAGGTCTATATTTCTGATTTTTTTAAAAAAGGAATGAACAGCAGCAACAACCTTGAACTACATCATTTTTAAATGGAGACTATTATCTATAGAACTGCATTGGCTACAGAATGGTTTGTGACCAATAGCAATTTATTTTTAAGTATTTCACTTCTGTAGTAAGGTCATGTATTCATTTCTGGGTAAATATCTTAATAACGTAATACTAATAACCTAAATTTGAGAAATTTTCAAGAATTTTGAAAACATATGCTGTTACTATTTTTTTAATTTCTTTCTGTTGCTTTATCAAAAAGCATATAATAATGCAGTGGGATAAGATTAAATTTAGAGGTAGCATGGTATATTAATGTACAGTTCTAGATTCTGATCTTGTTTTACATTTTCAACCCATGTGACTTTGACCAAGTTTTAAAATCTGTTTTCAATTTGTAGATGGGAAGTAATAATGCCTATCCTATTCACGTCCTGGGCTGCAGAGATTAATTTGGCTCCTCCTTTTATGCAAATGCATGATCATAGTCCTAGAACTTTAGAGAAGAGACAGATTTTAAGATAAAAGATTTTCGAAACTTTTTTTCATGAAGCTTTGCCAACTGTTTATTTCTGAGGGAAAGTTAGGAAGAACTATAATATAGAAAATAGAATGGGGATTGCCCTGGTTGATGTGAGAATAGGATTCCAGAGAGAGCACTGCCTGCTTGGTTTCACCTTAACTTTTCCCAACAGCCCAATACACCAGAGCTCAAACAAAGCACTTAGAATATTTTTTTGGACAAACTATTAGGAAACTAAAGTGTGTTTTAATTTTAAAGGAGGAGATATGGGCCACCAGTGATACTAATGTTCATTATTACTATTATTTTATGCATTTCTGTTTTACTCAAATAGTAACTCAAGCAAAAGACTTTACTACATTATGTAAATATGCAAGGCTTGTAAAACTTTAGAACAATGAAGCTTTTAGAATTATTATAATTTTTTAAAATGTTTATTTATTTTGAGAGAGAGGGAGAGAGAGCACATGTGAGCATGCATGCATGCATCGGGGAGGGGCAGAGAGAGAGAGAGAGAGAGAGAGAGAATCCTAAGCAGGCTCTTTGCTGTCAGCACAGATCCCAATGTGGGGCTTGATCTCATGAACCATGAGATCATGACCTGAGCCAAAATCAAGAGTTGGCAACTTAACCAACTAAGCCACCCAGGCACACCTGAAGCTTTAGAATTTTAACAATTAATAAGCAATTTGCAGTGCACTCATTTCTCTGTCAATAAGTACAAAAATTTTTAAATAAACCTACCTATGGTTATTGAGTCCAATTGATCTCTTTAAATTTACTTTCTCAGTTACACCTCTTTTTTATGATTCAGAGAGTTCTCAAACTCTTCCAACAAATAACAGCATGCATCATTTTTTGTGTTGTCTTTGTCCATAAAGATGGTGATATTGACACACTTTTTAATATAGAATATTCCTATTGTAAATTTCAATGGTGTCATTGAAAAAAAACACACATTTTTCAAAGTAAGCTTTAGTGTTATATTCAGTGTCCCTTAGAAGAAATCAAGGCCAACTGGCCCACATATTCACATAAAGTTTTGATCTCATTAGAGAAAGTTCTAATCACAACTCAGTGAAACCAGAAGCTGGTTCTTTGAAATGATCAACAAAATTGATAAGCCTCTAGCAAGACTCAGTAAAAAAATAAAGAAGATAAACAAAATTACTAATGAAAGAGGAGAAATAACAACTGACACCACAGAAATACAAACAGTTGTAACAATATTATAAAAACCCATATGCCAACAAATTGGACAACTTAGAAGAAATGGATAAATTCCTAGAAACAAATATGTAGCCTACCAAGACTAAAACGGGAAGAAATAGAAAATTTGAACAGACTAATTACCAGCAGTGAAATTGAATCAGTAATCAAAAAACTCCCAACAAACAAAATATAGTACCAGACGGCCTCACAGGCAAATTCTACCAAACATTGAAAAGTCTTTTTTTTTTTAAGTTTATTTATTTTGAGAGAGAGAAAGAGAGTGTGTGAGCAGGGGAGGGGCAAAGAGGGAGAGGAGTTAGAGAACCCCAAGCAGGCTCTGCACTAGCAGTGGCAGCATGGATCCTGGAGCCCGACATGGGACTCAATGCAAGCTGGACGTGGGGCTGGATGCAGGGCTTGAACCCACGAGCTGTGAGATCTTGACCTGAGCCAAAACCAAGAGTTGGACTCTTAACTGGCTGAGCCACCCAGGTGCTCCAAATTCTACCAAACATTTAAAGAAGAGTAATAGCCCTTCTCAAACTATTTCAAAAAATATAACAGGAAGGAAAACTTCCAAATTCATTCTATGAGGCCAGTACCACCCTGCTACCAAAACCAGATAAAGACACCACAAGAAAAGACAGAACTACAGGCCAACATCTTTCATAAATATAGATGCAAAAATCCTCAACAAAATATTAGCAAACTGAATTCAAGAATATATTTAAAAAAATAATACACCATGATCAAGTGGGATTTATTCTTAGGATGCAAGGGTGGTTCAATACTTGCAGAACAATCAACATGATAACGTCACATCAATAAGAGAAAGGATGAAAACCATATCATTTCAACAGATGCAGAAAAATAATTTGACAGAGTACAACATCAATTCATGATAAAAAAAAAAACCTCTGCAAAGTAGTTCTAGAGGGAACATATCTCAAAATAATAGAGATTTTATATTAAAAACCCATAGCCAACACAGTGCTCAATGATGAAAAACAGAGCTTTCCCCCTAAGGTCAGGAGCAAGACAAGGATGTTCACTCTCACCACTTTTATTCAACGTAATACCGAAAGTTCTAGCCACAGCAATTAGACAACATAAAAAAATAAAGGGCATCCAAAATGGTAAGGAAGAAGCAAAACTTTCAGTATTTGCAGGTGACATGATAACTATATATAGAAAACCTGAAAGACTCCACCAAAATCTACTAGAACTGATAAATGAATTCATTAAATTTGCGGGATACAAAATCAATGTATAGAAATATGTTGCATTCGTATATGCTAATAATGAAGCAGCAGAAAGTGAAATTAAGAAGACCATTCCATTTACAATTACACCAAAAACAATAAAATATCTAGGAATAAACATAACCAAAGAAGTGAAAGACCTATACTCTGAAAACTAGAAAACATTGATGAAAGAAATTCAGTATGACTCAAAGAAATGGAAAGACATTCCATGCTCATGGGTTAGAAGAACAAATATTGTTAAAAAGGCCCTATACTACCCAAAACAATCTACAGATTTAATGCAATCCCTATAAAAATGCCAAGAGCGATTTTCACAGAACTAGAAAAACAATCTTAAAATTTGTATGGAACCAGAAAGGACCTCAAATAGCCAAAACAACCTTGACAAACAAAACTGGAAGTATCACAATTCCAGACTTCAAGTTATATTACAAAGTGGTAGTAATTAAAACAGTTTGGTGCTGGCATAAAAATAGACACATTGATCAATGGAATAGAACAGAAAACCCAGAAATAAATCCACAGTTATATGGTCAAGAAATCTTTAATAAAGAAGGAATGAATATATAATAGGAAAAGTCTTTTCAACAAATAGTGTTGGGAAAACTGTACAGCCACATGCAAAAGAATGAAACTGGACCATTTTCTTTCACCATACACAATAACAAACTCAAAATGGATTAAAGACCTGAAACCATAAAAATTTTTGAAGGGAGTATAGGCAGTAATCTCTCTGACATCAGCTATAGCAACATTTTTTCTAGATATGTCTCTTGAGGCAAGGGAAATAAAAGCAAAAACTATTGGGACTACATCACAATTAGAAGTTTCTGCACAGTGAAGGAAACTAAAACTAAAAGGCAACCTATGGAATGGGAGAAGATCTTTGCAAATGACATGTGATAAAGGGTTAGGATCCAAAATATACAAAGAACTGATACAACTCAACACTCAAAAAACAATCTACTTAAAAATGGACACAAAACATGAACAGACATTTCCTCAAAAAAAGACATACAGATGGCCAACAGACACATGAGAAGATACTCTGTATCACTCATCATCAGGGAAATGCAAATCAAATTACAATGAGATATCATCTCATACCTGTCAGAATGGCTAAAATCAAAAATACAAGAAACAAGCATTGGCAAGGATGTGGAGAAAAAGGAACCCTTTTGCACTGTTTGTGGGAATAAAAATTGGTGCAGTCATTGTGGAAAACAGTATGGAGTTTCCTCAAAAAATCAAAAGTAGAACTACCCTATGATCCAGTAATCACACTAGTGGGTATTTACCCCCCAAACACAAAAACACTACTTCATGGGATGTAGCCAAACCATGGAAACAGCCCAAGTGTCCATTGATGGATGAGTGATAAAGAAGTTGTGGTATATATATATACAATGGAATATTAGCCATAAAAAGGAATGAAATCTTGCCATTTGCAACAACACTGATAGAACAAGAGAGTATTATGCTGAATGAAATAAGGCAGTCAGAGAAAGACAAATACCATTTGTGATCTCACAAATACCATGTGATCTCACCATGTGAGGAGAGACAAACCAAGGAACAGGCTTTTAACTATACAGAACAGATTGTTACCAGAGGGAAGGTGGGTGGGTGGATGGGAGATATAGGGGATGGGGATTTAAAAAAAAAAAAAAAAGAAAGGTTCTAATTAGTTGGGCTAACTATATGGGGAAAAAAAACTTTTTATAATGTTTATTTTCTAAGAACAACTTTATTAATACAGTATTTGCACTTTCAAGTTCACTTGTTTAATGTGTAAAAGTCAATGGGTTTTAATATACTTAACAGAGTTATGTAACCATTACCATATCCAATTTTAGAACATTTTCATTACCTCCCCAAAAACCTTACCTCCCTTAACCCTTTCTTCCAATTCCTTTCCCTAGGCACTCACTGAATCTATTTTCTGTTTCTATAAATTTACCTATTTCTTTTCAATGGGATCATACAATATGTGGTCTTTTATTACGGGCTTCTTTCACTCAGCATGTTTTTTGAGATTCATCTATCTTGAACATATCAGTATACCATTCAGTTTTATTGCTAAGTAATATTTTATTGTATAGATAGCCCATATTTTGTCTAACCATTAGTAGATGGATATTTGTGTTGTTTGTACCTTTTGGCTAATTATGAAAATGTTTCTTTAAGCATCCATATTTAAGTTTTTGTGTAGATATATGTTTTCATTTCTCTCTGGCAGATACCTAGTAGTGGAATTGCTAGGTTATAGGGTAATTCTATTTTTAACATTTTAAAGGACTGACATACTATCTTCCAAAACTTACATCATTATACATTCCTACCAGCAATGTATAAAGGTGCCAATTTCTTTATATCCTCTCAGGAGTTGTTACTTTCTCTTTTTGATTATAGCCATTCTGGTGGATGTAAATTGCTAATCTCATACCAGTGTTTCTAAAGCGGAC
Organism: Prionailurus viverrinus; assembly: GCF_022837055.1. Lineage (NCBI taxonomy): Eukaryota > Metazoa > Chordata > Mammalia > Carnivora > Felidae > Prionailurus > Prionailurus viverrinus. The sequence continues at coordinate 86,044,153 of NC_062564.1, forward strand.
CAATGTAGGTCTATAGAAACGTTCTGAAAGATCTAAGAGTGATAAGAATTTACTTTTAAAAAAAGTTTTCATGGGGCCCCTGGGTGGCCCAGTCAGTTAAGCGTCTGACTTCGGCTCAGGTCATGGTCTCACGGTTCATGAGTTCAAGCCCCGTGTCAGGCTCTGTGATGACAACTTGGAGCCTGGAGCCTTCTTCCTATTCTGTGTCTTCCTCTCTCTCTGCTCCTCCCCTGCTCACATGCTGTCTCTCTCTCAAAAATAAATAAAGATTAAAAAAATTAAAAAAAAAAAAGCTTTCATAATGATGGTAACTGGGGGAAAAAAGTAATAGAACTGTACTATGGATCATCTGGAACTCTGACCACCTTATAACCAAGGACTGCCACACGAGTTCAGTATCCACATTTACTTTGTGTTTAAAAGGCCATTGGAACCAAAAAATAAAACTTGAATTTTAACATGTTAATGAGAATAGAGCAAGACATACAAATCATGTATTTCTGCCAAAAGGCAGCCAAATTATATTTGATTTCTACTCAAGTAATGCTATAATAATGAACAGACATTTTGCAGTACTTAGAGAAATGGTTAGATTATTGAGTCATCAAAGTATTATGATAAATGTAAAAGAAGTTTATCCAATACAGTCAACCTGATTGCAGTAAGCCCATATTTATTTGTCTTTAGCTGTGATTTGATTTAGTAAAAGACTTACGTGAAATTATGATAAAAAATTTTTTCTTTAGGTTTTTGGTGTTTATATGTAAACATACTTTGGTTTTATAATTATGAAACTTCAGTTGTATGTTTATATATACTTAAGCAATATTGTAATAAATGTGAGAACCATGATTTTTTTTAATGTTTACTTGTTTATTTTGAGAGCGAGAGAGAGGGAGACAGAGTGTGAGGGAGCAGGGGAGAGGCAGAGAGAGAATTCCAAGCAGGCTCCATGCTGTCAGCACAGAGCCCAATGGATCTCACGAACCTTGAGATCATGATGGGAGCCAAAATCAAGAATCAGATGCTTAATCTGCTGAGCCAACCATGTGCCAACCCCAACCTTTTCTTTCTTTTAAAGGAGTCCACATAATATTTGAGTTTGGCAATCACTGTTGCTTATCTCTTTAGGTTTTGTGCTCTTGGTTCTTTGTTTTTAGAGGCAGGTGTGTAGCTGTAGAATCTGTGTCCTGTAGGAGTTGAAGTTTGTATTTTATTTATTCAAAGTATAATTTAAATACCGCCATTAATGAAGCTATCCTAGAACAAAAGAGGTATTAAAGAGAAACTATTTCTTTGTAAGTGTACTTCCATATTTTTCACAACTTTTCTTTTCACTGATAACTCTTAATTTCACAGGTAATCAGTATGTATTTCCAAAGATTTTGGCTATATTTGGGTCTTCTGTTCATCTCAATTAATGCAGAATTTATGGATGATGGTGGTGAGATGGAAGATTTTGATGAAAATTCAGAAGAAATTGATGTTAATGAAGGTGAACTCTCCTCAGAGGTAAGGTTACTGCAAAATGAGTTGTAAATTATTCCTTTACAGAATATAGAGGAGAGTGACCTCTAAGATTCATTTCAGTTTTAATAGTAGTCATTTTCTAAATAAATAGAAAAACACTGCTTTTTTTTTCTAACTATTTCTTGCCATGTTTTAGAATGCTCATGTATTACAGAAATTTGTGCATTGCACTTAGCACAGTTTTATTACTAAGTAAATATGCAGAAGATTTTTATTATCAAAATAGGAATTTGTCACTGACTAAAGAACGCTAAGCACTTCTAAGAGAAAGGTTTTCAGTCTTATTTTGGACACTGCTGGCCCTCTTCAGATAAAAGATAAGGTAGTGTAATTTGCAGTTCTAGAGATAAAATAAGTCGTTTTTCTTATTTCTCTGAGGAAAGGAGATGCTAAATAGGAGGATGAATTAGAAAGGGAGGTGATAATGAGGTAGACATTTAATAAGGCTCACCTGCGTTTCTGGCTCATCATTGTTAAGATATGTTTTGAGGTGGTGACTAACAGAAGTCTGAAAAACCTTGCGGAGATTTTTGTACATCTTGTCAATCCAGAAGAACTTTTACACTGAGGAATATTCATAGATAATATTGGGACGATCAGGAAATTTTTCAGAAATATTTTTGATGGTAAGAATGCATCAATTGTATTGTGTCAGCAACTGCTTAAATATATTATTGTTATAGACTTCACCTCACTTATTTTAGAATTTTTTATTTGCAAATGAAAGTGTTGTTTAGCTGTTTAAGGTGATTATTCTTTCTCTTTTAAATTTTAAACTCCATGAGTACATTTCTTTTAAAACCTAGTTCTGCGATCTACAGAAAGTTAAGTAATCAAAGTGCTGATGATTAATTGAGATACAGCTACTACAACAGTCTTTGGAAGTTAAAACTTGAAATGAATTGAGAGATACCTGCCATTTTCACTGTATTAGGTGATAGTTGAAAAAAATGGTTGGAAAAGGGAAAGAACAATTTCTGATGCTTCTAATTTTATAGTATTATAAGCATGTAGTAAAAGTAATCTAGACACAGTAAAATGTAAATAAAGGGCAATATAAACTTCTGGTGATTTAAAGAGTGATCTAATAGAAAGAAGCCTCGTGGTACCATTGTCCATTTTGCCAGTCCATAAAAATATAGAGAACAGTAAAGTTGTAATTCAGTAAACTTCATGAAAAATTGGCAATTTCAGGGGCACCTGGGTGGCTCAGTCCATTGGGCGTCCAACTTCAGCTCAGGTCATGATCTCACGTCTGTGAGTTCAAGCCCTGTGTCGGGCGCTGTGCTGACATCTTGGAGCCTGGAGCCTGCTTCGGATTCTGTGTCTCCCTTTCTCTCTGCCCCTACCCCGCTCGCACTCTTTCTCTCTCTCAAAAATAAATAAACATTAAAAAAAATAGGGGGCGCCTGGGTGGTGCAGTCGGTTAAGCGTCCGACTTCAGCCAGGTCACGATCTCGCGGTCTGTGAGTTCGAGCCCCGCGTCGGGCTCTGGGCTGATGGCTCAGAGCCTGGAGCCTGTTTCCGATTCTGTGTCTCCCTCTCTCTCTGTCCCTCGCCTGTTCATGTTCTGTCTCTCTCTGTCCCCAAAAAATAAATAAATAAATAAAATTTAAAAAAAAAATAAAGAAAGAAAAATTGGCAATTTTGATAAAATTTTGACCCTGTCAGTAATTATGTGGAATTGTGTTTGATTATTACTATCCACCCCCCTTAAATAGACAGGAAAAGTACTCTCAGGTTAGGGTAGAGACAGTGAATAGAGAAGGTACTTCTGAATTCTTTTACCTAAAGGCTGAAAAAAGAAATCTCATAATCATATACATAAAATTACAGAGCTTGATTCAGAAACGACCCAGACTGATCTATTACTTTAGGCAAAATTTTATTTGTTCATCAATTCAAATTACGTTTTGGTAATTTGTCAATAAATTATTTCTAATCTTTTAAATTGTTTTGCTGATATGTTCTATACAGCATAATGGTTAAGTGTATAAGCTTTGGAGCCAAACAGCCTTAGTTCATATCATGTCCCAAAACTATCTAACTGTGCCACAGTGGGCAAGTTACTTGGCCTCTCTCATGCAGTTTCATCATATGTAAAATGGGTATTTTGCTCATAGAAGTATTATGAGGATTAAAAGAGCCACCATATAACCACCACCAGTATCACTGTCATCATCATACCAGCTAACACTACAGAACACTTGAAACCATTCTTTGCAGACAATTGCTTTACAGTGCTTTCTGTATTGAATCTTTCTCTTCTCTGGGTCCCTAATCTCTCAAAATGGTATCTTCATCCTCTATCATGTAACAGTGGAATTTAAGAGTTGATATTAAACTTGTCTACATGCTTACTAAGTTTTTCATCTTACATACGTTAGACCATGCTCTGTCCTCTGTCTTTAATGATTTATATTCCCAAATGTTGTCACCTGTTAGAATCCTTTCAAGGCCATGCCAGCTGTGTCATGAGGCTTTCTCTAGTAGAGCTTTTTCCCATCCTTCCTGTGTTGGAAGGACTCAGTGTATTCTTTATTTGCATTTACAGTATTTTTCTCATCATTGTATCTTTTATATTCTCTTGTACCTTATCACACTAGGATACAAAGTTTTGAGGTCATGTCACCTTTTATCTGTTTTACCTATATGTGCATTGCATATTAGGTTCTTAACTAGTGAGATTATTTAAAGTATTTGTGAAGATGAATAACTTTAGATTTTAAAAAATCTATTTTCTAGATTAAATATAAAACACCTCAACCTATAGGAGAAGTATATTTTACAGAAACTTTTGATAGTGGAAGGTTGGCTGGGTGAGTATTCATTCAAGAGAATGTTTTCTTTGATTTAATTAGCATTTTTAAAGTTATTGGCCTATGAATATTGCCTCTACTACAGAACTATAAAAAATTTTTAAGTATTCTATTTGGCACTGTAAACCAGTACCATTTTGTTATTGATAGAAATGTTTAACTTGGAGAGTTATTCATTTATACAAAGAAAATATGCAAATGAATTACAACTATAAAGGAAAAAAATTATACCATTTCTTCATTCCTAAGGACTGATATTAATGATCTAACTTCAGATGACAAATTCAAATTACTGTCCCATCCTAAATATTGCTAAAAAAAGTAAATGCCACTATTTATTGATTTTTATATGCCAGACACTGTCCCAAGTAGGTAGGTCAGTACTATATTTATCTCCATAGCTTTATCGCCTTACAGGTGAGGAAACTGAGGCTTAGTTTATCTGATGTGTGATCATACAGCTAGTAAATTGTGGATTCCAAATGTGTTTGGACTCTAGCCTTGTGAGATTATGTATGGGCATCCTTATTTAGCCTCTAAGCATTTAGTTTTTAATGAGAAGTGACTATTGGGTAATCTTTTGTTGTGTTTCTAGTATATGTTGTGTCTATAAATTGCTGGCTTTACTTTTAATGATACGTATTTGCTTTCATCTTTATTTATAGGTGGGTCTTATCAAAAGCTAAGAAAGATGATGCAGATGAGGAGATTTCCATATATGATGGTAAAATATTTATTTAAATATTCAATATAACCAGTATGATCCAGAGTTCACTACCTTTTAAAATTAAATTTCTATTATATATATAATATATATATAATATATGAGGTCTGGGGCTCCGTCATGCTTCCACAATAGAATGTTCAGCCTTATATCTCCTTTCTGATATTTCTGGAGGTCTCTGGGTGACCCATACTTAAGCCACCATCTGGTTTCCTGACTCTTTCGAGTCGAAAGAGTTGAATTTTTACTTCAGTGCAGTTAGTCACTGCATTTCCTGCAGCAGTATTTCCCAGGCTACTGCTGTTCTGTGGTGGTTCAACTCCAGCATGGGCGCACCTAGATCAGGTTGTAAGTCAGGGCAAGATCCTCTTAGCAAGTGTGAAACAGGGTAATTAATGAGAGCTACTAGTTATGTGGCTACTCCTGGAGCCCATATCTCCAGGCCTTAATGTCTACTTTCATTGGTTCTCTGATAGGATTATCTTCAAGCTTAGCCATAGAAAAAAAATGTCCTATATGCAGGGGTCATCTTTTCTTCCCTAATAGGACGACAAAAGAACTTTTTTCCTTTTAGTCTAAAATCAGCCTCTTCCTTGGTTGTATGCTAAAGCAAGATCAGCCTCTTCTCATAGTGACTGGTAGTGGGAGTTCTCTTTCTCTCAGAGGACCTCATACCCATAAGGGTATGACCTCACACTCAGACTCCAACAGGCAGATACATGAGAACAGTAACAAAACAGATAATAGCTTGTGTTGGATGTCAGCTATCTAATTCCTTTTCATAGTTTGTTTTAATGTGAGATGAAAATCATGCCTGCATGTCTTTCTTTGCAGTGTTCTCCATCCTCAGAACTCCTCTGGGTTTTTTTGTGTTTATATTCTCCAAAAAGAACTCTGCCATATGCACAGATCAAGCAATATTGCATTCAGTCCAAATCCATTTAGAGAAAAGAATAATTTCACCCAAAGAAGCAGGAAGTCTGCAGATGTGTAACATGACCTAAAATATGCCCGCAGAGATACACATTATCAAACAGAATGTTTGGCTTAAAACACCTAGGTTTAGGGGCACCTGGCTGGCTCAGTCAGTAGAGCATGCAACTCTTGATCTCAGAGCTGTATGTTTGAGCCCCATGTTGAGTGTAGAGATTACTTAAAAAAAAAAAATCTTAAAAAAAAACTATGTTTAGACTACTTTACAGTTTTTTCAAGAACTTTGGGTAGATAATTATTTCACATTTGTATTTTAGTTTCCTAAAATTAAGATATACTCTATCTTACAAGTGAGTTTAAATCTCTGTTTCTTGATGGACAAAAGTGTCTTTTAACATTTAAATGAGTCTTTTCTTTAGCTTAACATTAAAATCAAACAAGGAAGCAAACAAACAAACAAACAAAAAAACCAAGCTTCTTAGCACTGAAGTTTGGTCTGTAGTCTCATTAAACATAAATATCCATGAAAATAATTTTCTCACATATTAGATTTAGTATAGTTTTTGAATGATTTTTATCAGTGTCTTGAAAGCAACTTTGAAAAATATGGAATCAAAGTTCTAGATGCTAAAAATGGTGTTTTGGATATTGATAGTAGCAGTGTTGTTTATAAATTGGTTAGTGGAGGGGCACCTGGGTGGCTCAGTCAGTTAAGCATCTGACTTCAGCTCAGGTCATGATCTCACAGTCCATGGATTCAAGCCCTGCATTGGACTCTGTGCTGACACTCGGAGCCTGGGACCTGTTTCAGATTCTGTGTCTCCCTTTCTCTCTCTGCCCCTTCCCTGCTCATGCTCTGTCTCTTTCTCTCAAAAATAAATAAACATTAAAAAAAAAAAGTGGTAGTTGAGATTGATATTATGTTCTTTTGCAAGAGAATTTATTATTCACAATAGTTAATGACAGCTTCTGTCAAGTGCCACTTGAATAAAGCTCATTCTGAGCTTTTCAGGAGTAAGCAGATCTGTAAAACATGTGCTGGGATGTAGAGTTTGCATTTGGAGTAGACCTATTTACATTTTTAGATTAAGTTATTAATAAAAGTACAAATGTTTAATAAATACCAGTTCTTTAAGTGACCAACTTTTAGGATATAAAAGCTGTGAATTCCTTTTTAAAGAAAAATGTTTGTTTATTTATTTTGAGAGAGACAGAGAAGGTGCACACCCCTACATGAACTGGGAGGGACAAAGAGAATCCCAAGCAGGAACCAAACTACGGTATCATGACCTGAGCCAAAATCAAGAATCTGACACTTAACCAACTGAGCCACCCAGATGCCCCTTAAACTGTATGAATTCTTTTTAAAATTTTATTTATATCAGAATATATATTCACTGGTATTGTCTAGAATTTGGCTAAGTGATAAATTAATAGAAAGTTATTATTTATTTGGAATTGGAAAAACCTCTTGTCATTGGGCAATAATTACCCTGTCACAAGTTTTCTAAAATTAAAGCACTAGATGGTACCTTTTTCATAGCTGATAAATATATGTGCATAATTGCAAAAAAAAGAAGACAAGATAGTTTAAAAAATTCTTTGCTATAAATATCCTGAAAATCCTAAAGATGACGTTGTTATTCCTTAAAAGAAGACCTTTGATTTTGGTCAAACCACAGGTTAGTAGTGATAATACAATTTATCATCAATGTGAGAGAATAAATATCAAATGAATTCATCTTTTTTAGAAAGGTATAGTATAACCAAATGAGGGAGAGAAAAGGAAAAGAAACCTATGAACTTTTAAAAATGGATTTTATAAGACTCAATAAATTCTGCACAGTGATAGACAGACCAAAAATTATTTCTCTCTGATTCATGATTGTTCAGGTTCCTGCACTATTGTTTTGTTTTGTTTTTTGTTTTAGAAAGGAAAACAAGTGATATAAAGAGCATTTATGATTCATAAGTGCCTGTTAATAAATATTCCAAGTTGGTATAATGCTGAAAAATAGCTAGTTTTTGCTAAATTGAGTTTCATTCGGAATTGACAGTACCTATAATTTTCAAAGCTAGAACATTTTATACAAATTAATAGAAGTTGGTTATTTTCTATTCTAAAGAGAAAAAAGGAGAAAAATCCGACATGCAACTTTTGGGCTACCGGCAACCCATGGAACTTTACAACGTTTGTAGCCCCAAATGTAATTCCAGGAGCTGTCTGATCTTAAACATGGAAAATCCCAGCCCAGAGAGGAGCGAATGCAACTTTGCCATTATTATAGCTTAGTGCTTATCCAGTGCTTGCTACTTTCTTGGGGCCAAAAGTTCTGAGAGCTAATTGGCCTAGCCTGAGAACAGTGACCTTAATTTGTGTTTATTGGGCATACAGTTTTCAAGATAAAATTTAAATCCCCACAGTACCTTTTGCAAAGTAAAGAAAGCAGCTGATGAGTATCATATATTGCAAAACAGACCGACGCAAACTGCTTATTTTGTGTTAAGGATACTCTTTATCTCCTATGTAATTTTAAAATATATCATTTTAGGGGTGCCTGGGTGGCTCAAATCGGTTAAATGTCTGTCCAGCTCTTGGTTTTGGCTCAGATCATGATCTCATAGTTCATGGGTTCTAGCCCTGTGTCAGGCTCTGTGCTGACAGTGCAGAGCCTGCTTAGGATTCTTTCTCTCTCTCTGTCGCTGCTCCTGCCCCTCTCGTGCTGTCTCTGTCTCTCTCAAAATAAATAAATAAACTTAAAAAAATAAAAATAAAATTTATCATTTTAAAAATACAGCATTGATGGGGTGCCTAGGTGGCTCCGTCGGTTAAGCGTCCGACTTCGGCTCAGGTCATGATCTCACAATCTGTGATTCTAGCCCTCTGACAGCTCAGAGCCTGGAGCCTGCTTCAGATCCTGTGTCTCCCTCTCTCTCTCTGCCCGTCCCCTGTTCACGCTCTGTCTCTGTCTCAAGAATAAATAAACATTAAAAAAAAATACAGCATTGCTAGATCATGCTACAAACCACATTTTGTAATTTCATTAATTAAAAAGTCAGAGAAATACAATCTAATTTTAGCTAAGAAAATGAAACTATTCTCTACTAAGATAAAAAAAAAGAGTGGGCATGCATACAATTGCAGATATTATTTCCTGTTTTTCAAATTTTGTTCTATTTTTCGCAAATCAGCCTTCATAAAAAAATCTTACTAGTCACCACTGCTGATAAATAATTCATAAGTCATTGTTTTTGGTTTTCGTTTAATTTGCTTTGCTTTATATTTTAGGAAGATGGGAAATAGAAGAATTGAAAGAAAACCGAATACCTGGTGACAGAGGGCTGGTGTTGAAATCTCAAGCAAAGCATCATGCGATATCTGCAACATTAGCAAAACCCTTCATTTTTGCTGATAAACCTTTGATTGTTCAGTAAGTTTTATTATGTTTTACAGTACTTTCTCTGAAATGTATGTTAGTTTTGTATAATTTGGCTTCTGAATATAGCTATGAAGGGTATAAAATGGGTATAAAAGTCCAGATTTCCTTTTCAGTTTCACTTACTTAAATACAGAAGGCATAAATATGCATAGGCACTCTGAGGTTTTGAGTAAAAGGAAGGTTAATTTAAAAGTTTTATAATATGTACTGTAATATAAAAAATTCTGCCACCGTAGACTGTATAATACATAATAAAATCACCATTTTTATTTTAGCTCTTTTCTTAAAATTACTTACTGTTAAGATATTAATCTCAGTATATTCAGAATAGAACCATAAATATTGCTGCTAAACCAGTGATAAGATTCAAAAGAAACAAATTTATTTTAAAAAAGATACACATATATGGATTAGTGTCTTCTAAGCATCGACCCCTCTTAAGCATTTTTTAATGGTTATTTTTATTTTTGAGAGAGAACAGAGCTATGAATGGGGGAAGGACAGAGAGAGAGGGGGACACAGAATCCAAAGCAGGCTCCAGGCTCTGAGCTGTCAGCACAGAGCCCAACGCGAGGCTCGAACTCCCGGACTGCGAGATCGTGACCTGGCTGAAGTCAGACACTCAACCGACTGAGCCACCCAGGCGCCCCAGCATAGACCCCTTTTAAAGGGCACATGTTTTCACAATCCTTCACTCCCCCATAGTGTGACATAAACTAATTTTATTATGATGTTGCTTACATGTACACTGTCAGGTATAAATTCCTCAAGTTTCACCTGTATAAAACTGATACAAAACAAAATCCACTTATACGAATACAATTACAAAGTCAAAAAATTCAAATTAAAAGCAAAGAAAAGGAAATGTATAAATGTTATTGTCTACCTTATGTTAGAAGATTTGGCTACCCAAAGTTAATTACAACACAAAGAAGTATCATTAACTATGAAGTTTATCACTCTAGAACCCCTTCAGTATTTTTGTTAACATGTTTAACATGTTCTCCACATAGTATAAAATGCCATTCTGTGTTTTAGAAAATTTTTAAAACATGGCATTTGGCATCATTGGCTTAATTTTTCACTTGCGTTGTCTTGACTTAGCTGCATTGTCATGTCAATAAATTTAAATTTTTGAATAATGTCAAAGAGCATATTATTATTTTAGCAAATTAAAAATATTTTTACAGTTACTTATTGGAACTAATATTTGAGCTTGATATTATTTATCATTATTCAGGGTTTGGTTTTTCCTTTTTTCTTAAAGTTTGAAAGTAATCCTGGGGCGCCTGGGTGGCGCAGTCGGTTAAGCGTCCGACTTCAGCCAGGTCACGATCTCGTGGTCCGTGAGTTCGAGCCCCGCGTCGGGCTCTGGGCTGACGGCTCGGAGCCTGGAGCCTGTTTGCGATTCTGTGTCTCTCTCTCTCTCTGCCCCTCCCCTGTTCATGCTCTGTCTCTCTCTGTCCCAAAAATAAATAAATGTTGAAAAAAAAAATTAAAAAAAGTTTGAAAGTAATCCTATTCTGTTGAAACTTAGGTGAATATAATATCACTTTCTATTTTGACCCTTTGTGGCTTAAATGAAAAGATCAAGGGAAATAATATAGAATTTAATATTTTCAGAGTAAAATGAATCAAATATAGTATTTTCAGAAAGTATAAATCACCACTAGGCAAGTAAGCAAAAGTAGAAGCAAAGATTAGGTAATAAGTCTATAAGAAATATTAAAGTAATTGTGAAATTATATCCTCAAAAAGGAAGAAGGGGGCCAAGAATTGAATAGCAGTCTTTGCTATGCTTACAAACAATTTGGAGAAGGAGAGTGAATGTCTTCTCTTAATACTGATGAAACGGGACAAATAAAGAAATTTTATATTAACTACTATAAATACTGTGGATTTATAATATAACTTTGCTCAAAACCTGCTTTTCCCAAATTGTGTACAATTTGTGTAATATGTGTTATGTGGTCATATAAGTTTTAGAAACTAACAATATCCTAACTTTCGACATAAGGAAGCATATTTGCTTGCCCGTTAAAGGTTTTGAGAACTTCTACATGTAAAAACCTTTTTCTAACTTTAATACTTTGTTTTCCAGACATACTTGACTACAGAATTCTTTCCCCCTAATGATAATTACTGTTTCATAAGACGGTATGGGAAATAATACTCTAAAAGAGAATCAGGTTGCCATATACTCTAATATATCCTCATTTTTCCTGTGATTAAAGAATAACAGCTGTCAAGCTATATGATACACATTTCACTCATCTCTAATCCATTGTGAATTATTTATAATATGCACAAGTTAATGATTTGAAAACTCTGAAAGTTTGCAGTGTAAGAAATAGATGTAACAATTGGGTCTAGACATAATACAACAAGAAAACTATATTATATTTATAGAGACACTTTACAGAATTGTTTTTTTTCAGTTCTTACCTTCTCACAGAACCCTTCGTCCTTAGATCACCTATAATAAAAGTATCTTTTTATTTTACCTAAAATAGTTAATATTTACCTTTCATTCACACCATGGACCATTTCTTTTACTTTACAATCTTTAAAAACATGTTCCATGAGAAAAAAAAAATCTCTTTTACAGCTACTGCTTAAAATAAATATAAGGGCAAGGTTTGAGGAAAACAGATTGTCCTTTATTTAAAAAATGAAAAAGAACAAAACAGACCCTTTCTTCTGGTCATAAGAGAAGCTAACAGTTTGGACATCTGGCCTTTGCTGTACATGGTATTATTTAATCATCACTGTCCTTTGAGGTCTGTGAGCTTGAATAACTTGCCTTTCCTAGGTGTCACTAGAGTAAGTGGCAGAATCGGGAATAAATCTCAGGTCTTTCTGGCTCCAAATTACATGCTTGTAACCACTGTTGTAGACTTCTTGAGAAACAAAGCAGAGTGGAAATTAGCGGGGAAAGATCACCATAATCTGGCAACTCAGAGTCACTTAAAGTTTTACTATATTTCCTTTGTTCTTTTCGGTGCAAAATACATACACTAATTGGGTTCAAACTGTCAAAGTTTCATATGCTTTTTTTTTTTAACTTTTGTGTCACTAAAGTTTTTTTTAGAAACATATGAAACTACAGTCCTTTCTTAAAATTATCACTGGTTTCTGTTACTTCTCTAGTTCTCATTTCTTTTTCTTTTAATTCATCAAGCCAAATCACAACCATTTTGGTTTTTACTGTTTTTCACTGTGAGGGCCATTTCATTGATCATTTCACATGTAATTCATTACTTTACCAAAAATCTCTCCTAAATACTGCTCGATATGCCTACGTCTTTGCCTAAGAAAGATTATTTTCTTTAAAAAAACAAAATAACAAAAAACTCTTGCTGGAAATGACACGGTGTTGCAAATCCATGAAAAGGCTCTCATGTCGGTTCATTCTTCCAGTTGTTTTTCTGCATTTCCTGGCCATTGAGGTGTGAAGTACTCCAGGTTATTGACTGAGATTATGAAATCTCTTTGCTGGAAGTATTTAATTAAATGGATGAGCTATTTAACATGTAGGTGTAGTTGAACTACAATACAAATTAGTGAACTGGGTATCTAAGATCTATCAGCAATTTCTTAGAAATCTATTGCTGTAGCTATCGTCCTCATAGTTTTTGTTTTTTAGTTTATAAAGAAATATGTATAGTGTACACCTTATCTGACTTTGAAGTTTCCTGTTCTAGTTTTAAAGTATCTTATTCTTAATTCAGCAGTTTTGATGGAAAAAATTATGGCAACAAGTTGGCTGACTTTTCTATAGTTGATTATAATCATTCTATTAATATTTTAAGAATGTGCATAGAAAAAGCATGTCTGCTTATTCCCTACACGTTGTGGATATGCTTTATATGAGCTTCTGGTAATGTAAAACATTTATGTTTAAATGAATTGAGAATAATACATTCGGTTTGAAGAGCGATTAGTAATTTTTTATTTATCAGCAGTATGATTCTTTTTCCCTTCATTTAGATATGAAGTAAATTTTCAAGATGGTATTGATTGTGGAGGTGCATACATTAAACTCCTAGCAGACACTGATGGTTTGAATCTGGTATGATATTTTAATGTTTAAGAAAACCGTATTAAAGTTTATAATATTTTTAAGAAGCAATTGATAAAGCTGAAATTTTTATTTTAACTGAAATTGAAAAGAACCTTAAAAATCTTTGTCCAAATGAGTCTGTATAGCTTTCAGAGTGCGCCTTCCAGTTTCATATGCAGCTATGTTACTTGATGGCATCAGTTTTGTAATCTTTAGCAAAATAATAGTTTGCTGTGTCTATAAGTAAAAAAATAACATGGTGCTTATAAATGTCATGGGAAGATCAGCTTAGAGTTATTTTCTTTACAAATTAAGAATCATAAGTTTGTTTACAGAAGTAAAATAACGGAGCAAAGCAGTAAAACAAAATGGTCAAACCACCAAATATAAAAGGTGGGCCAGTTCAGGAGTTGGCAGTCCCCAAAAATAACAGGTTAAAAATATTTTCATAATGAAGCAAGTGTATTAGCACTGTTTTGAAGGTTGGAGGCGTTTCTTGTAGCATTCTCCTATAGGGGGCTGTATCAGGGCTTCTGCATATAATGGACATAAGATAAATGAGGCATCAATGAGATATTTGTTAGAATGCATGGCTATGCCGAGGCCGTGAAACATAATAGAGTTAGGTAAAGGGGAGGCCGTTTGTAGTATATGTTGAAGGTTTTGGGTATTGAAAGGTGACTGTCACTCAAAGCTATAATGACATAATGAAATTAAGTGCCAGGTATTTTTCTAAGCACTTTACCTGATTAACTCAGTAAGTCCTCAGAGAAACCTTTAAGGTAGGTACTATTATTATCTCCATACTTGAGAGGTGATGAAATAGGACTATAGCAAAACTAAGAAATTTGTTCAGGGCCATATACAGCTGGTTAAGTGGCAGTGGTAGCATTTGCATCCCATTATCTGACAACGGATCCCATGCTTTGAACCAATAGGCCATGCCAGATAAAGAGAAATTACTGGTAGTAATATAGGGAGCATGTCTCTGTGTCTGTTTTTATGTCTGAGTCTCTCTTCACCATGTGCTCAGGAAGGTCATTTTCTGGTATCTTCTTGAAAAATAGTAATGGGTAATCATTAAGGTCATTAGTGTGCTTTTCTCTATGCTTAAATTTTCTGAACAAAATATTAATAGTTCAGATTTCATTTAATAAAGTAATTCAAGTTTATTATGATGTTGCTAGGGTGGTTTCAGCATCTCCTACATCTTCAAGAAGTAGCATGTGCATTTTTAAAAAATCCATTTTTGAAGTAAAACTTTTTTCCACATCCTTTATTGTCACTTGTGTCAAATGATTCTTTGGTGAATTACCATTCAATAGATCTTCATAACCTCTACCCGGTTGGATAGAATAGAAAAATTCATTAAATACTCTAATTCTGGACTAATCCCTACACTCATCTCTCTTTGAAGGAAAACTTTTATGATAAAACATCCTATACCATTATGTTTGGACCAGATAAATGTGGAGAAGATTATAAACTTCATTTTATCTTCAGACATAAACATCCCAAAACTGGAGTTTTTGAAGAGAAACATGCCAAACCTCCAGATGTAGACCTTAAAAAGTTCTTTACAGACAGGAAGACTCATCTTTATACCCTTGGTATATCCTTTTAATTCATTCATTAATTCAAAAATATTTGCTGACTACCTTTATTTCATGGCAAGGGATTTGGGAGAAATAAACATTGATCCTACCCTTGAGGCGCTTATCTTTTTAGGATAATTATAATGCATATAGTGCAGGTAGAAAGTAAAATGCCATATGAGAGGTGCAGATGAGGTACAGTTAAGAGTTCAAAATCAATATTACTTCCAGTTTGTAGACACAGAGAAAACGTTTTGTTTTTTTATCTTTAATTTTTTTTAATGTTTATTTATTTGAGAAAGAGAGAGAGAGAGAGAGAGTGGGAGCATGAGTGGGGGAAGGGCAGAGAGAGAAGGAGACACAGAATCTGAAGTAGGCTCCAGGCTCTGAGCTGTCAGCACAGAGCCTGACGTGGGGCTTGAACTCACAGGCTGCGAGATCATGACCTGAGCCAAAGTTGGATGCTCAACCAACTGAGCCACCCAGGCGCCCCCAGAGAAAACTTAGAGATTATATATTAACTAGTCTTGAAATGTAGATGGAACCTGGAAGATAGGAGAAGAAAAGGAAATTTGAGGTGATAGGACATTAGTGGTACTATAAGAATAGAAAAGATTAAAAAGGAAAAAGTCCTTGATGCCAAGCTAAGAAACTTGGACTTTACAAGTAGTTGAATTATTGTTACTTCCTACCTCATGGTAGTTGTGGCACATATTTAAACTTTGAAAGGGAAAGTATTGAGCAACCATTATATTAACGTACTTAGCTTTACTTTGTAAATAGGAGTTTGCATAGACATTGAGTGGGAGGAACGTTGTAAGGAATTGATTCTCCTCTTCCCAAGTACATACAGTTATGGAGCTTTGATGTGTCGATGATTATTTAAGATCACAGCGTGTCAGAATCTGAAGGACAGCTCTATCCAAGACTAAGATATTTCAGTTCTCTTTCCAAAGACTTCAGTTGCAGAAACATTGAAGTTGTCTGCCAAGGCAATGACCAATTTTATTTTTAATGTCCGCATTTATATCAAAGAGCTATTTCTAAAGTTGGAAAATAGAACTGGATGCTTTGGGGAACGTAAAGTAAAAGTAATGAGAAGTTATAACTAGAATAGAACAAATAAATTTCATTAGACTTTGTACAAATTTGGGGAAAAGCAACTTGGTATAAAATATCAAAGACTGTAAGAGGATTATGTGTTTTGAAACCACAATTCCATTTTAAGGAATTTATCCAAAGAAAATAATCCAAAAGAAAGAAAATGAGCTATGTGTGGAAATAATACTGTAAATTTAAAGCAACCCAAATGTTATAGTAGGAATTTTATATGCAGTACAAAAATGATAACTATGAAAATATTTAGCAACAAGGGAAAATGTTTACAATATTAAAATGTTAAAAGAAAATGAGATATAAAGTGGAAGTAGATTATTGTAGGGGCCACTAGGCAAATTATGCAAGCAAATAGAAAGACCAGGAAAAAAAAAGAACTAATTGTCATTAGTCACCTGATACATACCATGCTCTGTGCTAGGTACTTGGTTTAGAACCATCATGTGAGGTGAACAGTTTCTTTCTATTGTACCTTAACTTAGGTTAAGTAACTCGCTCTAGGAAATAAAAGTAATTGGTAGATCTAGAATTGAAATTCAAGGCTGACTCTTAAACACTTGCTTTCTTACTACTATACACAAAAACTTTGTAGTACTAGGATTATTGAATGACTTTAAAAATTTTTCCTGTAGGGGTGCCTGGGTGGCTCAGTTGGTTGGGTGACTGACTGCCTTTGGCTCAGGTCATGATCTCGCAGTTTGTGAGTTTGAGCCCCACGTCAGCTCTGTGCTGACAGCTCAGAGCCTGGAGCCTACTTCAGATTCTGTGTCTCCCCCTCCCTCTGCCCCTCCCCGATCATGCTCTGTGTCCCTCTGTCTCTCAATAATAAATAAATGTTAAAAAAAATTTTTTTTAATTTTTTCCTGTACTACTAATATATTTTTGTAACATTATTTTATAGTTGTTCTAAGAACTTTACAGAGTACACCTTTAAAGGCATAAAATCCAATGTCTTTTATTGTAAATTCATTTAAAATATTTTAATACAGTTTTAGACAAAGGTGTCTTTTCACATATTAGGATTTGTCATGTGCTTTTTTGTTTTTTCACGGTAATTTTTAAACATTTCAGTTGCAGAATTTATTCAGAACATTCTTTTCAAGATTTTTCTTGAGAAATGCCTTTTTTGAATTAGGAAGAATCTAGTACTTTTTTACATTTAAGATCTTACTCTTAGCTCTGCTTAAATCTTGACTTTTTCCCTATGTAGTAATATAGTTTTATAATCTCAGCTGCAGTAGAAGAGGAAATATTAGAGAAAAAAGGGAGAAAACACAGAGTGTTGCATTATATGAATTTGTATATAAATTACAGTATTTGATTTTGGTATAAGTAATTTGGCATTGTTTTTACTGAAACCTCTAGAGATTGTTCTTGCTTTAGAACTATTTCTTCAGAACGTGGTAGCCCGCTTACTAAGTCAGGACAATCCTGACATTCATTGATAGCTCCTACTTCTTTAGCTTATTGAAAAGCACATGTTAGACATCTATTTTCATCTAACATTCCTTCCAAAGATCTAAAATTTACCCAGTGACCATACCACCCAAGTTTACAGTGGAGAGAGCTTTTATTTTGTCATTACAATGGATAAGGGGTCCTTTATGAAACTTGGCTTGGATAGTTAGTTAATTAGTTTTAGAGATGAGGGAGGAGCAGAAGGAGAAGGAGAGAGTGAATCTCTTTTTTTTTTTTTTTAACTTTTTTTAATGTTTATTTTTGAGAGAGAGACAGAGCATGAGTGGGGATGGGGAAGGGGCAGAGAGAGAGAGAGACACAGAATCTGAAGCAGGCTCCAGGCTCCGAGCTGTCCGCACAGAGCCCGACATGGGGCTTGAACTCAAGAGCTGTGAGATCATGATCTGAGCCGAAGTCAGATGCTTAACCAAATCAGCCACCCAGGTGCCCCTGGAAAGAGAGAATCTTAAGCAAGCTCCATGCTGGGCTTGATCTCACAACTGTGAGATTATGACCTGATCTGAAATCAAGAGTCAGATGCTTAACCAACTGAGCTATCCAGGTGCCCCTGGCTTGGGTACTTTTAGAGAGCTAACATTCACCTCCAAACAAACATATGTGTAGACTTGAATATTTTCCATCAACCTTAAGATATTTTACACTACAGTGTATGCATCATTGAATTTGAAATATCATTAACTTGAAAATTTTCTAGGAAATGGTAGTCATGCATCAATGTTAATTTCCTGCTTTGGGTGACTAGATTGAAGTTATATAGGAGAATGTCCTTGTTTGTAGGAAATATACATTAAAACATTCAGGGATGATGTGTATGAGGTTAGTAAATTAATTTCAAGTGGTTCATGAAAAAATAAAGTTCTTCATAGTGTACTTGCAAGTTTTGAAGTTTGAGATAGTTTCAAAAAAGTTATTTTAAAATACTGAAGAAGATTGGGTTGACTTCTGTGATAATAAAAAAGTGAAGCTCACTGGTTGTGTGAGTCCCAAACTGAGTTAGCTATTGGATATTCCTTATTTGAGAAGTAATGGAGCATTTTATTAAATTATTACTTAAGACAAATTTTTCCCTTTGGTTTTAGGAAGCACTGTACCTAGTGACCTCAGCATATTTTGATTTAATATTTGATTATAATTCCTCTATTTCTGGTTAATAAAAAATTCTACTCATGAAATTTAGGGTAGTTTTTTATTTAGAAGATTATTTTTAAAATGTCAGTCATTATAGGTGTTATTTATTTAAATTGGTCTTTAGTGATGAATCCAGATGACACATTTGAAGTATTAATTGATCAAATAGTTGTAAACCAAGGAAGCCTACTAGAAGATGTGGTTCCTCCTATCAATCCTCCCAAAGAAATTGAAGATCCCAGTGACAAAAAGCCTGATGAATGGGATGAAAGAGCAAAAATCCCTGATCTTTCTGCTGTCAAACCAGAAGACTGGTAAGCAAAGAATTCAGTAGCAAAGCATTAGTTGGTATAATTCAGTAATGAGATATTACATATAAGTGAAGTTTACAACCAGTGAAACATATTCCTTTAACATCAAAATTACTTATTTTGACTATTTGGGGTGAAATAATTTTCTAAAATAGACTTTGTATTTCCTTGCCTTTTAATTATCTTAATTTTCATTTTAATTAATATTTTTTCAACATTTTTTCAATATTTTTTTTTATGTTTCCAATGCTGTGGGTGGGGGGCATTCCATGAATCTAAGACACCGACACTTTAATTTTAATTCCTAGTTTGATCTTTATCATGTATGTGTGTGCACATCTTATATAGTTAATTTTTTCAGTTAATGATTACTGGTTTTATTTATTTATTTATTTATTTATTTATTTATTTATTTATTTTTTTAAAATTTTTTTTCAACATTTTTAATTTATTTTTGGGACAGAGAGAGACAGAGCATGAACGGGGGAGGGGCAGAGAGAGAGGGAGACACAGAATCGGAAACAGGCTCCAGGCTCTGAGCCATCAGCCCAGAGCCCGACGCGGGGCTCGAACTCCCGGACCGCGAGATCGTGACCTGGCTGAAGTCGGACGCTTAACCGACTGCGCCACCCAGGCGCCCCTATGATTACTGGTTTTAAAATAGACATATGTTCAGCATCTTCTAAAGCCATATAGGATTCACTCGTACTAAATCCCTTAGCTGAGTATTTGTGTTGTTTTCATTCTATAGGATTATGAGTATTTGCCTTAAAAGAAATGTATTCAGTTCCTGAGTTCCCATAGCTTTGAGTTCAGATGGTGAGAGATGCCTGCTAACTCACTCTAACTCACAGAGTTCCTAAGGATCAGGAATCTGGGTGTGGCTAGCTGACTGGTTCTGGCCCAGGCTCTCTCCTGAGGTCAGAGTTCAGCATTCATCTGAAGGTCTGACTCTGGCTACTGGAGGATCTGCTTTGCTTTTTAACTGGCTAACGTGGCTGTTGTCAAGAAGTTTCAGTGCCTTGCCACTTGGGCCTCTCCTTAGTGTGCTCATGACGTAGCTGATGCCCCCCCTCCCCAGAGGGAGTGACCCCAGAGGGGGAGAGAGCACAGCCACAGGACTTGTAACATCTTTTTATAACCTAATCTCAGAAGTGACGTGTCATCACTTCAGCTGTATTCTGTTTGTCACAAGACTAACTCTGCCTGGTACATTTAGGAGGGAACTACACAAAGGTGTAAATATTAAGTATGGTTTTGCTATTTATTTTTGAGAGAGAGAGAGAGAGAAACAGAGTGTGAGTGGGAGAGGGGCAGAGAGAGAGGGAGACACAGAATATAAAGCAGGCTCCAGGTTCTGAGCTGTCAGCACAGAGCCCGATACAGGGCTTGAACTCAGAAACCTCAAGATCATGACCTAAGCTGAAGTCAGATGCTTAACTGATTAAGCAACCCAGGTGCCCCACTAAGTATGATTTTTAAAAGTTCTTTTCTTAGTTTACTAAGAGTTTTGTTTTTTTTCATGATTGGGTGTTGGATTTTGTAAAGTACTTTTGTGCATGCATTGAGATGACCATGTGGGTTTTCTCTTTTCTTCTTTTTTAAAAAATTTTAGAGAAAGAAACTAAGGGGGGACAGGGTAATAGAGAATCTTAAGCAGGCTCCATGCTCCGCGTGGAGCCCAACGTAGGGCTCGATCCCGTGACGGTGAGATCATGACCTGAACCAAAATCAAGAGTCAGACACTGAACTAACTGAGCCACCCAGGTGCCCCTCTTTTATTCGCTTAGTATGGTGAATTATATTGATTGATTTTCAATACTAGACTAAACTTACAGTCCACTTGGTCAGCAAGTGTTGCCCTTTTTATATTTGCTGGATTCTTAAATTTTTTTTTTAATGTTTATTTTTGAGAGAAAGAGTGCAAGCAGGGGAGGGGCAGAGAGAGAGAGGGAGACACAGAACTTGAAATTGGCTCCAGGCTCTGAGCTGTCAGCACAGAGCCCAACACGGGGCTTGAACTCGGGAACAGTGAGATATTTGTCTTTGATGATTCATGATTTGATTGTCTTACCTAAGAAATCTTTGCCCAAATGAATGCCACAAAGATTTGCTTTTTTTTTTCCTAGACAAATAATTTTGACTAAAACTCTGTTCTAAGTTAATTGTATGTAGTGTGAGATCTAAATCAAGATCAGTTTTTAAAAATAAGGATGTCTAATTGTGCCAGCACCTCTTATCATCATTAATGTCTATAATGATCTATGATGATAACTTTTATTTTACTAATAATATGGTAATTTGTGTTTTTTCTTGATGAATCTAGCTACAGGCTTATCGATTTTATTGACCTTTTTGAAGAACTGGCTTTTGTTTTATTTTTTTTCCCTCTATTGACCTTTGTTAAATTTTGTTATTTGTTTCCTTCTTCTTACTTTGGACTTAATTTGCTTCATTTTTTTTTTTTTGGCCTTATTTAGAAAATCTTTTCTGACAGAAGCAGCTGTAAATTTTCTCTAAACACTGCTTTAAGTGTGTTTTACAAATATATGTCACTTACAAGAACATTCAGTTCATACCGTTTTCTAATTTCATTAGTGATTTTTTTCTTTAATCCATGTGTTTTTAAATGTGTTGCTTTGTTGGCAATTATTTATGGATTTTCCAGATATGATTTTCATTTTGACTCCAAATTTTTAATTCTGTGGTCAGAAAATTTACAAATGTCAGTTGCATCAGGGTTGTTGAAAGCATCTACATATTTACTGGTTTTCAGTCTATTCTCTTACTGAGAGAAGAGTT
The DNA here is from genome assembly GCF_022837055.1 of Prionailurus viverrinus. Lineage (NCBI taxonomy): Eukaryota > Metazoa > Chordata > Mammalia > Carnivora > Felidae > Prionailurus > Prionailurus viverrinus. The sequence goes on from NC_062564.1 coordinate 86,066,093, forward strand.
TTAAAATCTTTTGATTGGGGCGCCTGGGTGGCGCAGTCGGTTAAGCGTCCGACTTCAGCCAGGTCACGATCTCGCGGTCCCTGAGTTCGAGCCCCGCGTCGGGCTCTGGGCTGATGGCTCAGAGCCTGGAGCCTGTTTCCGATTCTGTGTGTCCCTCTCTCTCTGCCCCTCCCCCATTCATGCTGTGTCTCTCTCTGTCCCAAAAATAAATAAACGTTGAAAAAAAAAATTTTTTTTTAATCTTTTGATGGATTGGTATCCCCTTTGAGTTCTGTTAGTTTTGCTTCATGTATTTGAAGATCTGTCACTATTTCTATTCGTAGTACTTCATGACCTCTTGAGGAACTAACCATTTTTAAATTATAGAATAATATCCTTCTTTATAAACTCTTGTAATACTCTTGTCTTGATGTCTACTTAGTCTCATACTAAGTCAACAAACACTTCTGGTTTCTTTTAAATCATATTTCCATTGAATATTATTTTCCTTTGTTTAACCTATATATGCCTTTATTTTTAAAGTCATTTTCTTGTAGGCAACCTATATGTGGTTCGTGTGTTTTAATTGGAGTGTTTTAAATTGTCTACATTTAATGTAATTATTAATATGATTGGATGGAAACATACTTGTTTTCTTGCCACTTGTGTTGTTTGTCCCATATATTCTGTGGTACTTTATAAAATATTTTTCCTGACTTCTTTTAGATTGAGTTATTTTGTTTTATTTTATTTTTAGTCTTGTATTCTTTCTTTCCTGTTGGCATATTGCCTTTTCCTCTGTGGTTTATTGTTTTAGTGGTTGCTCTAGGGTTTACAGAATTTTGCATTTCTAACTGACTTCAGTCTACTCTCAACTAATATTATATCACTTTATGTCTAAGTTAATCTTATCAGGGTCTTGTCATTTTCTCCTCCATTCTTTGTGCTATTATCATACATTTATGTCTATCCTATGAAGGCCACACACATTTATTCTTCACTCAGTATATTTTAGTCAGACAGTTATTAGGGGAAAAGTTGTTTTATTTACCCACATAGTTACCACTTAGGATACTCTTTTTGTGTAGATACACATTTTCATCTGTTACTATTTTTCTTCTGCCTGATAAAAATTCTCTCAATGTATTGGTACATGTCTGCTGTCATTGAATCCTCTCAACTTTTAAGTATCTGAAAATTTCTTTATTTTCCTTAATTTTTTAAAATGTTTATTTATTTTTGAGAGAGAGAGAGAGAGAGAGAGAGAGAGAGAGAGAGAGAGAGCGCACGAGCAGGGGAGGGACAGAGAGAGAGGGAGACACAGAATCCAAAGCAGGCTCCAGGCTCTGAGCTGTCAGCACAGAGCCCGAAGTAGGGCTTAAGCTCACGAACTGTGAGATTATGACCTGAGCCAAAGTGGGACTCTTAGCCAACTGAGCCACCCAGGTACCCCTCTTTTCCTTAATTTTTGAAAGGTGTTTTCACCATTATAGGTTGATAATTATTTTTAAAGTCATTTCTTGAGTTGTCTTGAGGCTTGCGTTGTTTCCAATGAGAAGTCAGTTGTTATTCTCATCCTTTTTCTCCTTTACCTAATATATAATTTTTTTTTTCTGTTTGGTGTTAAGATTTACTGTTACTAGTTTTCAACAATTAGATAGTGTTGTGGTGTGGTTGTGTGTGTGTGTGTGTGTGTGTGTGTGTGTGTGTATGCTTGCCTTGCTTTCCAGCTTTTTGGAATGTGACTGTATAGTTTGTATCAACTTTGGATAATACTTGTCCTCATTTTTTTTTCAGTATTTTTTCCATTTCACTTTTAGAGCGAGAGAGTGCTGCCAAGTGGGGGAATGGGGCTGAGGGAGAGAGAATCCTAAGCAGGCTCCACACACAGTGCAGGGGGCCCAATGCAGGGCTCAATACCATGACCCTGGGATCATGACCTGAGCCAAAATCAGGAGTGGGCCACTCACCAACTGACTGAGCCATCCAGGCACCTCCTAGCCTTTATTTCTGTAAATATTTATATGTGCCTCTCCATCTCTCTTTTTGAGACACCAAGTAAATGTAAGACTGCTTTATGTTGTCTCACAGGTCACTGAGTGTCTGTTCACTTTTTTAAGCCAATTTTTCTCTCTCTGCTTCATTTTAGAAAGTGTCGACTCCATTTCTTCAAGCTCTTGTGTGTAAACATTGGGGTTACTACTGACTCAGAAATTGAGTGTTGCTCCTGGATAACCAAAAGTGTTTCCTTGTTAATTCTCTTGTAGATAAAGAGAGATCCTGATTTATCATAAAAATGTCTTTGCATTCAAGCAAATAGTATCATAGGGAAGTAACTTCTGCAAGGAAGAAATAACAGTATGGTTGTTTTTAATAAATAAAAAGTCACTATTAATGCATAATTTTCATGAATTCATACTTTCAGAAATGGTAGGAGTACCTCCCTCCATGTGGATTTTCTTCCATTGTTTCATATTTCTTTACCTATAAAGAGTAAGCCTGGGAAGTAAGTTTGCCCTGAAATGAAAGAAACTGCTACTAATAAGCTCTTTCTAATTGGTGATGCATGTTAGAATTTGTTTTATAAACTGATAAAGGAAATGCTCCCTTAAATTTTAAATTCTAGTTACTCTGAGCCCTGAGAGACTCAAAAGTGATAGCAGGCAAGTATAAGTCTTTACATATAGAGAGTTGATTATTTGAGTTTATTTTGTTAGTAGATCTGTTTGAAAAATTACATGTAACCTCTTGTTTAAAATTCGTACTTTTCTATAAAGATGAAAATTATACTAGTAGTTTTATTCAGTACTTACTATGATTATGTTTATATACTTGAGAATTTATTTTCTAGGTATAATTTTTAATGAAAATATAAAAGTAATAGAATTAAATATGGAGAGTTTAAAAAAGAATAATATTAGAGTAAGGAAGACCTTTCCTAATATGACATAAAATTTAAGAATCATAAAAGAAAATATTAATAAATTTCAACTACAGAAAATGAATTGAGTATAACCAAAAAAACACCTATCATAAACTATATCAAAAAATACATGAGAAACAGGAAAAAATATTTTCAATTCAGACAGCTAATTTCACGTTAATTTCTAATATATTCCAGGATATTCATTATAGAATTATTTGTAATAGTAAATTTTTAGAAATACTAAATGTCCCTCAAGAGTAGTTAGTCTAAATAAATTATGGTATCGCCACAAATTAGAAAACTGTACAACAGTTAAGAATGAAGCAGATATATATTATATAAAACAGGGCTCACAGAGCAGTCTTGGCACATAGTAGGCTTCTAATATGTGTTTGTTGATGAATTGATGAATTTTTAAGTAAACAAAAACATACTCTGTATAGAATGCTATCATTTGTGTAAAAAAACCCAGTATATACCTATGTGCATGTATGCATGGGGCACAACAGGGAATATATACACAAGAAAGTAACAAGTTAGCAGAAGATTTTGGTGGATGAGAAATGGGGGAGATAGTAGACACAAAGACAGAAGGGTAGGAAATACCTTTTGGTATCTTCTGACTTCTGTAACATATGCATTTTTAAACTTTTTGAATAACTAATACTTGACACAAAATACTGTATTTTCAGGGATGAAAGTGAACCTGCCCAAATAGAAGATTTAAGTGCTGTGAAGCCTGATGGCTGGCTTGATGATGAACCAAAATTTATTCCAGATCCTAATGCTGAGAAACCTGATGACTGGTAAACAAACACTCTTCATCCTCAGCTGTCAATTTCATCCATTTCTTACTTGCTTTTTGTTACTGACTGACTGACAGGAGAGACGTGAGGTTACTATATTTGCTTTGTTCTAATTTCCTAAGGAATGAAGACATGGATGGAGAATGGGAGGCACCTCGTATTTCTAATCCAGCATGTCAAATTGGGTGTGGTGAGTGGACACCTCCCATGATAGATAACCCCAAATACAAAGGAGTGTGGAGACCTCCAATGATAGATAATCCTAACTACCAGGTAATAACCCACTTCTTCCAATTCCATAGTAAAGTTTAAAATGCTGTGATATTTCTATTATATATTTAGTTATTGATAATGCTGTGTTAACTTTTAGAAATTTGATTTGTAATAGTATACTTTAGCTATCTTAAGCCAAAGGAGGGGTGCCTGGGTGGCACTCAGTTGGTTAAGTGTCTGGCTTTTGTTTCAGTTCAGGTCATTATCTCAAGGTTCGTGAGTTCAAGCCCCACATGGGGCTCTGCACTGACAGCACAGAACCTGCTTGGGATTCTCTCTCTCCCTCGCTCTCTGTCCCTCCCCAGTACGTGCACAGTCACTCTCTCTCACTCTCCCACAGAATAAAGAAACTTAAAAAAAAAAAAAAGTAAAAGAAAATAGACTCCAACTAATTTATTTATTTAAAACATTTTTTAATGTTTATTTATGTTTTGAGAAAGAGACAGAGTGTGAGCAGGGGAGGGGCAGACAGAGAGGGAGACACAGACTCTGAAGCAGGCTCTAGGCTCTGAGCTGTCAGCACAGAGACGGACACGGGGCTCGAACTCATGAACCGTGAGATCATGACCTGAGCTGAAGTCAGACGCTTAACTGAGTCACCCAGGTGCCCCTAATTTATTTTAAAAAGTAGAGTACTCTTGGGGCGCCTAGGTGGCTCAGTCATTTGGGAATCTGACTCTTGATTTCAGCTGGGGTCCATCTCCCATGGTTTATGGGATCGAGCCCCGTGTGGGGCTCTGTGCTGAGGGCATGGAGACTGCTTAGAACTGCTCTGCCCCTCTCCTGCTCATACTCTCTCTCTCTCAAAATAGATAAACTTTGGGGTGCCTGTGTGGCTCAGTGGGTGAAGCATCTAACTCTTGATTTCAGCTCAGGTCATGATCTCATGGGTTCATGAGTTTGAGCCCCGCATCAGGCTGTGCACGGACAGTGCAGAGCCTACTTGGGATTCTTTTTCTCTCCCTCTCTCTCTGCCCCTCCCCTACTCGTTCTCTCTCTCTCTCTCACACAATAAATAAACTTTTAAATAAATAAACAAAAAGAAATGCAGAATCTCAGGTCTCAAACCTACTGAGTCTAAGTCTGCATTAAAAAAAAAAAAAAAAGTAAAGTATTCTTGGGGCAGTGGCCAGCTCAGTGCATAGAGCATGTGGCTGTTGGGGTCACATAAGTACAAGCCCCACATTGGGCATAGTCTACTTTAAAAAAAAAAGTAAAATATTCTTTATGTAATTTTCTGGAGGAATAATATTAAGGACTAAACATCAGTCACTTCATACTATATTTTTCTCTGTTAATCGATGATCACTCTGGAACCAAGTTCCAGTTTAGAATTAAATATAAGAAATGAGTTCTGATCAGGAGACCTCACATTGTACATTTTAGTAATTGATGCCTGTGCTTAATTGATGTACTCCTTATTTTCTGGTGTTATTAAACTTTGGCTTTTTTTCAATAATATCAGATGTCTTTTGAGTGTACCTGGATTTTGGGGTCGAATCTCTATGTTATGCATTTTACCCTGTAGTTTTATCTAATTATTCATTGACATTTTCTAACATTTATTATACATAGGCAATTGCATATTCTAATTGTTTCCTGTGAGGTTTTTTTCATAGCATTTATCACAGAATGCTTATTTTGGTAACTTTTTAAATGTCTCTTTCACTACTTTAAATTTAATAATAGAGGAACCATGTCTCTCTTGATCATCACTCTATCCCTAGTATCTGGCATAGTGCCTGGTGCAGAATAGACATACATGATGGAAGAGTGAGTCAGTCAGTAATCATATTGTTGAATTTTTTTGATTTGGCTGAGTTTAATCATTTAAGATTTAATGGAACTTTTATGTTGAATTTTTTTTTGAGGTGCAGAAAAACATATCCATACCCATCATTGGTATATGTTAAAGGAATGGCTTCATATTTAGCATACAGTAATCTCTCTGATTTGGGCAATTTTAATGACTTCTTGCTTTTAATAACTTTGCTAAAGGTAAAAAATATTGTCTAAAATGGTATCACTTGTGAAATTTAATTACTCAAGTTTCTTTGTGTGTTGGATTTTCACTTTGCCATTTTTGGAGTTTAAAGTCAGTTTTATTCATAGGGAATATTGTGTACAGAATGAGAAGAAAAGTTTTTCTTTCCAATGACTTGCTGATGAATTAACATCAGATAAGATTTTCTTTTTTCTCCAAATAGTACTGCTGATTTCATTCAACAGCAACAACTTCTTGAATAGCATTTATAATGACATTGTTTTATTTGAAAATGTCTTTAATTATTTTTTCTTCCAGGGAATCTGGAGTCCTCGAAAAATTCCTAACCCAGATTATTTTGAGGATGATCATCCATTTCTTCTGACTTCTTTCCGTGCTCTTGGTTTAGAGCTTTGGTCTATGACCTCTAATATCTACTTTGATAATTTTATTATCTGTTCAGAAAAGGAAATAGCAGATCGCTGGGCTGCAGATGGTTGGGGAGTGAAAATAATGATAGCAAATGCTAATGAGGTACAGTATTTACCATAGAATAATAATAAGACTTCGTCCTGGTTATAGGTTATACAAATGGCCCTAAAAGGTAAATAAATATGTAGTCATTAGTAAATGCCAAAGAAATATACTTAAATAATTTTATGTAGATAAAATACTTAGCTTTACTATATTATAACTTCATCATGAACTATATAATGAACTGTATGTGTGTACATTTTTCATTCATTAAATTATGATAGCATAATGTGATTTAATTGCTTACTTGCTATTTATAAGGAGACTACTTAATATCTTTGTCACCTTATCAATTCAAGGCCTAAGTAGTAACAGTAATCTAAATATTATTCTTTATTCATTGTAACTACTTTTCACTTAGAGGAATATAGGGAACTTTAAAATTTATTATTATTAAATTGTGTTCCAGTATTTTTTACCCAAATCTTAACACTATTTAGAAACATTAAGCTAAGTATTTCAACACAATGCATCTTGGAGAATTTATCTTTAAAATCAATTACTGTAAAGAAAAGTACCTCACGTTTGGTTTCTTTGGACATTAGCAAAAGCCATCAAAAGAGTAGGTAAAGAGATTTTCACTTTGAAACTTTCTTAACCAAAGCTTTTAATGAATTTATATTTTATTTTAATAAGAGAAACAATTTCCTTGTGTATGAAATTTGTTAATAAAAAAAACGCAGTAATTCCCAGGTTGATCTTATTAATAAGTTCTTTAAAAGTAAAGAATGAGGGGCACCTGGTGGCTCAGTTGGTTAAGCATCCAACTCTTGATTTTGGCTCAGGATGTGATCTCGCTGTGTGGGTTTGAGCCGTGCGTTGGGCTCTGCATTGACAACGCAGAGACTGCTTCGGATTCTGTGTCTCCCTCTCTCTGTGTCTCTCCCTTTCTCTCTCTCTCTCTCTCTCTCTCTCTCTCTCTCTCTCTCTCTCTCTCTCATAAATAAATAAATAAATAAATAAATAAATAAATAAAGAGTTATCAGAGCATTATATACTTCTAAATGAAAGAGAATACATCCATAGAGAGTTCTATCCTGAAGTTTACTAAAAAATAAAATTGTCATAATTCTTGCTGGTAAGTTAGTAATTTCTACCTACGTAGTAACATATCTTCTACTACAAAGTTTCAAACAGTGATACATGCTAATAGAGTTTAAATTGTACAGTGCATAAGATGGGAAAATATTTTTCGCTTAGAAGTTCATCACTCCTTAATATGAAACACCTACATAAAGTAAGTTGTTTTTAATAGATTGTATTTCCTAATGAATGTTCATAAAATCTGAATTTCATGTTTATGCCTATTTCTTCTATAGCCTGGTGTATTTAAACAGTTAATGGTAGCTGCTGAAGAGCGCCCATGGCTTTGGCTCATTTATCTTGTGACGGCAGGGCTTCCAGTAGCATTAATTGCTTTATTTTGTTGGCCAAGAAAAGTCAAGGTAAAGAAATTGAATTTCCTTCAACTTAAAATAAATCTCTTAGTATGTAGGAGTCCTATGAATTGAGCAAGTGATTTCTTAAGAGTAATAAGCTAAATAAATTTCCTGTAAGTTTTTACTGTGTTCACTATGTTTAATATCAGTTATTGCAAAAAAAAAAAAAAAACTTTTTAAAAAATAGGGCTTTGTTTTCACTAAAAATAGCTTCTGTTAAACTACTACAGAAAAAATATGAAGAGTCAGAGTATAAAAAAACTGACATATGTAAACCACAAACAAAGGGAGCACTAGAGCAAGAAGTGAAGGAAAAGAAAGCCATCCTGGAGAAACCAGTCGACTTGGGAGAAGAAAAAAAGCAAAGTGATGGTGAAAGTCTTGAAAAAGGTAGGATAATGATATAGAGTTATAACGGGAGTCCTTCCCTCCCCCCCCCACCCCCACAGCAAAGCTTGTAAAAAGAGCAGATTATCTAGTAAACAATAGCTGTTGCACTTGCTTATTGTCAAATATGTACCTTCTGAATCCCCAGAAGGTGCATGCCTGGGGCAGAGAGGAGTGATGGCCCCTGGCCTGGGTTTGCACCCTGATAGCCATCTGCTTACAGTTTTTGTTCTCTAAGAAGAAAGAGATTTAGCTATCTTTCAGTTGCTTGGGAGCCTGGATCCAGTGTGTCCTAGCTTTTTGCAGGGACTTTTCTTACCTCCAAGAACATAGATGAGATGGGAGGTACAGAGAGCACAGCCTCTCAAGGAGAGGACTAGGTTTAAGGCAGGTGATTGCGGAAACAAATTCAATAGCAAGTCTTTCAGTGGCTGTCGTGTATCAGATAGTCTATCATACAGAATGAGTAATTTAGTGTCCCAGAAGGATTGCTGAATTATATGTCTCCTTCCCACCCTACACTAAAACTCCTAAAGATGTTAGAACTGAAGAACTGAGGCTTTTTGGTGGGTCTCCATTGAGACTTTCTTTCACTCATCTAGGTAGAAATAAAACTATTGATATTTGCCAGGTGTCCCAAGTCAGGTTCCAGATTGAGCCCCCTACAACTTAAATTACGCCTTGAGCACTGTTTTTAACTTAAGAGTTGATGAAAGAGTTGACTTAAAAATCGTACTCTCAAAAAAATACACACACATGTATATTTACATGTATTATATATATGACAATGTGTGTCCATATATATACACATACACACAGATACATTTGCTTTTCATATTACATGTAAACTAAATGCTTAAGAATTTCTTAAGCCTGTCCCTTCCCTCAAATATGATTTATTTATAAAATATGGTAGAATAATGAGTGTTTGCATTAATTTTTAGAAATTTCTAATAGTAGAAATTGCTTTTAAATATTGGAATCTAAATAAATCCCCCTTACTACATTCAATACTTCTCAGTAGCAAAATTCTAATTCAAGTCTTTGCCTGTAATAAAAATCTATATTCTAGAAGAGGAAGGTGAACCTGAGGAAAAGAGTGAAGAAGAAATTGAAATCATTGAAGGACAAGAAGAAGGTAATAAATCAAATAAATCTGGATCAGAAGATGAGGTAAGCAGCTCTTTAACGGAAGATAAACCATTTTTTATGTATGATTGTTATCCATCAACTATTTTAGTAAAAGCAGTCTGGTTTGTGGAGAATTTTTTCCGTGTTTATCCCAGGTTTCATAGGAGCCTCCATATTGTTTTTAAAATGTACCCATAGGGGCGCCTGGGTGGCTCAGTCGGTTGGGCGGCCGACTTCGGCTCAGGTCATGATCTCGCGGTCAGTGAGTTCAAGCCCCGCGTCGGGCTCTGTGCTGACAGCTCGGAGCCTGGAGCCTGTTTCAGATTCTGTGTCTCCCTCTCTCTGACCTTCCCCCGTTCATGCTCTGTCTCTCTCTGTCTCAAAAATAAATAAATGTTAAAAAAATTAAAAATAAATTAAAAATAAATAAATAAATAAAATGTATCCATAAAGAAGGCAAGAAAATAATTTAATCATCTTAACCCCTGATAAGAAACAGCATAAAGTGTGGAGTTTACAAAATCCAGAGAGCTGCATCTGTAAAATATTATGACTTTATCATTAAAGTATTCTGTTGAAAATGATTATAAACAGACCACTTGAATATTTAAAAGGTAATTCTGTTTATTTTAAGACAGTTTTCTTTACACCTATTGTAAAAACATTCTTTTTGTCTGAATAATTTGTCACATTTTGTAATATTTCATTCATTGAGTAGTTGAGTATTATCTGCCTGATACGGTGGTTTGTTTTTTTTCAAAGCTTTAATAAACTAGTTTTCCCATTAATTTGATCCATCTACCCCTTTTTGTATCCTGATATATAACAGAACTTTCCACAGTGCCTCTTTTTAGGCAGTTATGGAATCCGAAACCATCCAGGATATGAGTCAGAACCAGAGCTTTCTCTTTTTGCCCAGCATGTACCAAAGGCCTATTTTCTCTGTTTGCTAGCCCTTAGGAGCTACGTGATCTTACCCCAGTCACCGTCCTCACCACCCTCATTACTCAGTGCTGGTAGGGTAAAAGCACAGTTTTGCCTGGTCTACTACATGGGATGACATAAAGTTTCTATTTTGTGAGTTTGAAGAACTCTCAAACTTGTTTCATTGTTACCTGTTTTCTAAAGCTTATTCAGTATATATACTTGGTGACTGGTCTTCATTGCCTCGTGAGGTTTTAGGGGAACCTTAGTCTGAATATCTGTATCTAGAGGAAGCTGGGTGAAGATAATTTCCTGCAGGATAGGATTTTAAATAGTCATTGTTTCCCCTGTCACTCTCTTAATAATAATAATACTTGCACTCATTCATTTGAATATGTGTCTAGTTATATTTTGCTTCACAAAATATTTTGTGCACCTTTAAAAATATCCTGGGGCACCTGGGCGGCTCAGTCGGTTAAGCATCTGGCTTTTGATTTTGGCTCAGGTCAAAATCTTACGGTTGTGGGATCGAGTCCCACGTTGGGCTCCATGCTGGGTGTGGCGCTTGGTTAGGATTCTCTCTCTCCTTCTCTCTCTGCCCCTCCCCTGCTTGCTCTCTCCTTTTAGAAAAACAAAACAAAACAAAAAAACCTGAATTCTGTCTTTGTCTTTTACTCTTCTTTTATGTCAGTGAGCTAAAATTAGCCAACTTTTTATATAGTATGACCTTGAAAAGTAGTAAGTGTTTTGTATAACACCATATAATACCTTCATTTTTTTTTTTTTTTGAGAAGGGGGGGCAAATGAGTGAGAGGCAGAGAGAGAGAGGGAGAGAGAAAGAGAATCCCACAAGGGGCAGAGAGAGAGAGAGAGAGAGAGAAGTAGGGCTCATGTGAAGCAGGGCTCGAGATCATCCAATGCAGGGCTGAAACTCACAGACTATGAGATCATGACCTGAGCTGAAGTCAGATGCTTAACCAACTGAGCCACCCAGGCGCCCCCTTCATTATTTTATTTTGTTACACAAGTTTAATTCATGTATGAATGCTTGTTCTGGGAGGGTAAGGAAAGAAAAACCCCAAATTATAAATCTGATGTTTCCTTTTCCGCCTCCTAATTTTTCTCAAAGTACTGTATGCCAGAAGTTCTGAAAAAGTCTCTATAAATCCAGCTCAGCAATTCATTACTTATGGAACTATTGTGATGAAGTTAGTGTTGACTATCCCACAATGAAAATGTCATACAACCTTTAGTTAACCATGACACTGAGATTAAATTCTAAATGATAAAATAAAATCATGAGTAGAGTTGTTAGCAGTATTTCTTGTCAGATGCATATTTGGTAAGCAGAGTTATTCTAAAATGTAATCATGCCAAAAGATGAACAAAACACATTAATTTATGTACACATTTTTGATCAGCTTCATGAATTAAAGAACACATATAAGGTAGCGTTTGATTGTTACATTTTTTTTTTAATTTTTTTTTTTAACGTTTATTTATTTTTGAGACAGAGAGAGACACAGCATGAATGGGGGAGGGGCAGAGAGAGAGGGAAACACAGAATCGGAAGCAGGCTCCAGGCTCTGAGCCATCAGCCCGGAGGCCGACGCGGGGCTCGAACTCGCAGACCGCGAGATCATGACCTGAGCCGAAGTCGGACGCTTAACCGACTGAGCCACCCAGGCGCCCCTGATTGTTACATTTTAAAGAATAAGAAATATTTACTACTATCTACTAGTTACCCATTGTATGAAAATAAACATTTGCATAATTCTTTCTCCAGATGAAGGAAGCAGATGAGAGCACAGGATCTGGAGATGGGCCAGTGAAGTCAGTACGCAAAAGAAGAGTGCGAAAGGAATAAACTAAATTCAAGTATTTTTAATTCGTGAGCGAGACATTTGGCATTCTAAAATCAGTGTGCCATATCTGAACTTGAGTCACCTGCACATTTTTCTAATACCTAGCAATGTTATTCTTTCAGACATTTATTTTAGTCTTTCTTTTCAGGAGGAAAAAAAAAAAAACTTTGAAGTTACCTGGTCTTTGAATTTAGAATAAAAAAGAGTGGCACGTTGTATATCAGATTTAAGAGAATAATGTCATTAGACGTTACAGAGTTTTAATAGTTTGGAGAAAGAAGTTTTGGTTTGTACAGAGCAAAATAATATGCAGCAGCTTCACGGCTATTGGAAAATCAGTTATTGGAATTTCCTCTTAAAACAGCTCGACGACAATATAACCGGCAGTTGTACAACGAAAACGAGAGTGTGTTCTGTTGTACAGAGCTAAACGCAATAAAGTTTCTGCATGCTTGTTTGATTCTATCAACAACTGAAAGTGTCGTATGTGGCCCCCATTTGCCTAGTTGTGTCAAATTATAGTTATGGTCCATTGTTCGCTTAAATTATAGATTCCGTTAAAGAGGTGTTTTGTTGACAAGCCAACAAAACAAATGTCTAAGTGTCATTCGCAGAATCACTGGTTAGTAGTGCATCGTATTTTACATCTGAATACAAAGATAATAGCTGCATCAAAATAAAATGGTGTACAGATGTTTTTTCAGCTTTTATAATTGTTTTATGCCAGAATGGCTTTTACCCTGCTCAGAAGATTGCTTATGCATACATCGCTCTTGAAAAGAAAATTTAAACATTTTTTCTTCTTTAAATTGTACCCTCTTGAATAGGAAAATTATTGGGTAGGGGGCTTGAAATTATTTTCTTTTTTCTTGTCATTAAGAAATTCTAATATCAATGCTTTGTATTTTTATCTTGCTTTTTTCCTAAAATTCAAATCCATTTTAAGTCTGTTATATCATCTGGCTTCAAAGCCATCTCTAAAGTAGATAGTAGATATTGCTCCTCTTTTTAAAGTAGTTATCAGAAATCACAGAAGTGCATCATAGTGGAGCTGTGCATTCCATTTAAAATATCTTAAGAACTTTTTATGTTTGGGGAACAGGTTAGGCCCTTTGGAAGAGGATCTGAATCTTTGAGACCACAGAACCACTTTAATACTAGCTATCTAGGGAACTAGTCCGGTAATATCACACTAGTTGGGTAGTATTTTGGATTTCTTCATGGACATATACACCCCCATTCTTGGGCAAGCCCCAGCTAAGTTCCCATACAGCCTGCTCCCCAGTAGTATAGTTAGAGCGTATGTATAAGTAAAATGAGTGTCTGTCTTCTCTTTTTTACTAAAATTAAGCCAAACAGCCAGTAATACTATTCACTCCTTATTTTAGAGAGTGAAAATAGGTGCTTTATTCTCTTTGCTGTGTACTGACTTTCATAATTTGATGGCAGAAAATCTTAATACATAGTTAACCATATTTTGTATTTATTTAACACTACCTGAACTTTATACAAAAAAACCTGGCAAGGACTCCCTTTCTTACTTTGTATTTGGAATGTCCAAATGAACTAGACACACTGAGTGATTCTAGAGAATGTTTCCAAAAGTAAACCGCTACTTCAGGACATAAATCCTTCCGTAAGTTTATGGAAACCTTCTAGCCTAACAAGTGTCTTGTATGTGAACATTTATTTCTAAATATTGATTAAAGTTTTTTTTGTTTTGTTTTGTTTTTTTACTTTCTTGGTTGCAGATTCATTTTAACTTCAGTGTTTGGTTAAACCCCATGAGCTTGCAGTGCTAACATCTGAGCAACCAGTTTTGCCAGCTCACTGCTACTTCCTGTGGCTGTACCCTCCGTGGACGTATCATGGCTGATAGGTTTAACCAAAACTTAAACCTGTACAAACAAACGTATACCAGATCCATGCAGTAGACAAAGCATTGAGCCTTCCTTAATAACAAGATGGCTTTTTTCCTTTTACCATCCTAATCTGACTTTGTTTAAAAATGACTTAAATTTTATCCTTTTCTCTAATAAAGAAAAATAAGTGTATTTTGCTTTTCTTTATTTTAGTTGGCCTTTTTAGAGGCTTTTTAACTTGACCAGGCTAAAATAGATTCCTTTTCCTTGAATACCTTTTTTTTTTAAAGTTTTTTTAACGTTTATTTATTTTGAGGGAGAGAGGGACACAGTGGGAATGGGGTAGGAGCAGAGAGAGGGAGACACAGAATCTGAAGCAGGCTCCAGGCCCTGAGCTGTCAGCACAGAGCCCAATGTGGGGCTCGAACTCATGAACTGCGAGATCATGACCTGAGCCAAAGTTGGACCCTTAACAGACTAAGCCACCCAGGCAACCCACTTGAATATCTTTGTAAGATAACTTTGACTCCATTGATCATTTCTCTAGGAAGACACATATTACTTGAATTAGTAGCCTTTTTGAAGAGTCAGGACACATTTGCAAGAGACACAGGATGGAACTGTTTATGTGTTACAATTTAACCCCTAGCAGTGAATTTAACGTATCTTAGAAATTTAGAACATGAATCCAAAAATAGTTTTGTATTCAACGAAAACTATTTAGAAAGTTAAAACATAAGTATATTATACTTTAGGCATCTAAAGTTTTTTCATTCTCTTCATTCGTGCCTATAGTAGGATTTAGGGATGAACTGTCACATGGCTAATATCACATAACTACTCATATCTCTTATGTAAATGAATAATAGCATTTCTACATTAACTTTAATATTATCATCCCAAATTTTACCTCCCATGGATTTCCATTGTGTGGAAGATTTAGGAGATAAAATCCTTAATTCAACATGTCAGATGCGGTAGGCCGATGGGAGAGGAAATGTATTTGAGAATGCATTTGGAGTTTGTCTCTGGAAATATACATGCATGGAAGAGTCATGGTATAGTTTTGGAGAAAGATGGGCAGTAGGATGATTGGGTCTTTTAACCTACCGTAATATCTTCCCACATAGGTGGTGCTTGTTAACTGAATACATTTTACATTCTCTGTGAAATTTGGGAGTATTCTCAAGTTTTAATAACTTAGACTAAACATTTAAGTAAGCCATCAATGAATCGCATATAGAATCTAAAACAAGTTAAATACATTATATATTAATTGTAATGTTCTTTATTTGTCACCACCCATCAGCATCCACCTCCATTATAAGGTAAATTAGATCCTAAGGCCAGTATAAAGTTCCTGTTATGGTAAATTTGGGTTTAAATGCCATGAATCTCTATGATTTAAAGAGAAATAAACTATAGTATTGTTTTTCAGATAGAGTAGCTAAGAGTCAGTTAAGTCATTCTTCTGATTTTTTTTTAATGTTTATTCATTTTTGAGGGAGAGACAGAGTGTGAGTGCAGGAGGGGCAGAGAGAGCGGGAGACACAGAATCTGAAGCAGGCTCCAGACTCTGAGCTGTCAGCACAGAGCCCGACGTGGGGCTCAAATCACAAACCGTGAGATCATGACCTGAGCCAAAGTCGGATGCTTAACCGACTGAGCCACCCAGGTGCCCTGTCTCTCTTAGGATTCTTAAACAAACTTGAATGTAATGACATTTTCTGTTCTTTCATAATTTGCAAGTGATCTTAAGTAATCTCTTTGTCTTTGCTGGTAATTTTGATAATTTCAGATTGAAGAAATACCTGCAGACAACCACTAGAGGGTGTTACCTCAAAAGAGAGAAAAACAGTTACTGGGAAAAGTGAAGAAAGGTTTTACTTTCTAAAGAATTAAGATCAATTTTGCTTTGTTTTGGACCGCAAAGTTAATTTGGGATTCTATAATTCACTTCTCATTTATCTTTTGGAAAAAGGACTAGATCAAACGGAAGAGTAATGGACAGGAACAGAAATGTGACACTATAAACTGGTGGGGGTTACATGTTTAGATGATTTTGGTTACTTTTCTGCAAAAATTTTTGTTGCTACACATATAATTCAAAAAAGTCAAAAAAATCTGTGAAAAGCAAAAGTGTTTTCATGCTTGACACCAAAATTCATTTGGCAACCAAACCTGACCCTGACTGGCTTTTTTATAGCATTTATCATGCTTATTAAATTCATATATTTGATACAAAAATGTAAGTGTGTTGGATTACAAGTGCAGCCTAAAACAATATAACACTTTATGGAATCTGAAAAAGTCCAATTTCTGAAACATCTAGTCCCAAGAATTCCAGATAAGGGATTGTGATCTATAGTTAACTTGCTACAAATAAAGTCCAAAGGGAATACAGAGAGGACAAATTCTGGATAGAATATTATCAGTATTGAGGGAAGTCCCACTGGGGGCCACTGAGGAAAAGGGATATGCTCATTTTCCCTGCCAATCATCACTCCACCGGCATTTACACTAGAAGTATTACAGAAAAAAGTATCCTGACACTTGTTAAGACAGTGAGGAGGACTGTTCTAGCTACAATAGGTGCCCAAGACTGTCAGAGTAGGGGAGAGACACTTTGCTCAACTCCAAATACAGTAAAGATGGCTGGCAATTTAAAGTCATTGAGCAGAATGCGGGGAGGGTTCATAGATGGAAAACTGCTAAAAGGAGACACCAAGGGTAGGGGAATGCTTGCTAAACTGACTTAATGCGATTCTTGCTGGAGGCAGACCAAGGTGATCAGATACAGAGGGTGGGGCGGGGGAGGGAATCCTCTCTAAGTTGACTTAGCAGGATTCTTTTGAAAACTGGCAATAGGCCAAAGACAGGGCCTATGAGAGGCCCGGTTGAAAAGGTCTGCTTAAAATTTGGTCAAAGAGAGTCTATGTCAGAAGCTAGACACAGTTCCTGTGCACATCTATATTTCTAATACAGAAATTGATAGCCTGAAGTAGGATACTGTTACAAGAAAAACAACGTATAGCATTGATTTACCATTCACATGACAAGCAGGTAGGACTTGTATTTCAGGTAACATTTTTAAAAAATATTTTTATGTTTATTTCAGAAAGAGAGTGCATGCAAGTGGGGGAAGGCAGAGATAGGGAGACAGAGAATCCCAAGCAGGCTCCATGCGGTCAGCACAGAGCCTGACACTGGACTTGAATCCACAAACCCACAAACTGGGAGACCATGAGCTAAGCTGAAATCAAGAGTCAGACGCTTAACCGACCAAGCTACCCAGGCTCCCCTCAGGTAACATTTTGTCACCTACTGAGATGATAGCTCTATGGGTAGCAGTTGGAAAAGTCAGAATGTGCAATGAATTGCCTGGTCCTTGATGCTTTTAGCAAGGCATCACAAGAAAGAATTTACTAGTCTCTAAGCAGAGATGGAATAAACACCAGTATTAGGAACCTCAAAGGATTAGAAGAGCCAAGTGCCTCTGTACCCTGAATAACAAAAAATGATTGTTTTATTTTTGAGGTGTGGGAGGTGGGGGTGGCAAGCCCAGCAAGACCTCCCCGCCACTTGGTTAAGCCACACAAAGGGATCCAGGCCTGCAGTGATAATCTGGGTGTAGCATTCCCAGAGCAGTCTTATTTTCAGTTGGTCTCAAGGTAGCCTCCATTAAAGAGAGGCAGGGTCCTGTGATGAAAAATACTTTGAGAATTTGGTCTAGAAAAGTGCTTGATTGTGGTTCCTAACAGGTGGAACTAGAACTGTATAGACCAAAAAGCTACATTTTTGTGGGAATTTTACTGCCAAGGAAATGTGAGCGTGGCCTTAAAACAATGGGCACCAAGCTCATGCCAACAGGAAGTGGACTGTTTTCATGTCTCCCATTAAGGGCACACTCCTAGCCCCTACTTAGAGCCCTGGAGGGAAATGGATAAGGAATAATTTTCCAGACTGGAAGCCATTGAGGGTAATAAACAAGGGACTCCCTTGCCAGAGAGCAGAATCAGGATCTGA
Organism: Prionailurus viverrinus; assembly: GCF_022837055.1. Lineage (NCBI taxonomy): Eukaryota > Metazoa > Chordata > Mammalia > Carnivora > Felidae > Prionailurus > Prionailurus viverrinus. The sequence continues at coordinate 86,084,229 of NC_062564.1, forward strand.
TCAAGGAACTTCCTTCTCCACCATCAGAGACAGACTCTTCTCAGGGTCTCCCAGGAATATCCCACAGTTGGTTTGAATCAATACATTTCCCTTTATTCCTCTTTCCAAGTTGAGAGTTTTTATTTGGGTTTTCTGACCTCACCACACCATTATAAATGGGAAGAAGTGAGGGTGAGAGCAAATAATTTGCCCATCAGTTTAGACGTCGTCACACTATTTAGAAGCCACATCTAAAACTGATGGACCTTAATAGAGATCCTGGATTTTGAGCTGAATCAGTAACTGGTAAGGACGGGTTGAGTATGTTCTTTGTGCAGGAAGAAGGTTGTGCACAGAGACTTAATAATAGCAAGAGAAAAGGGCTATGGCTGTGGCTGCGAGTTGCTACCAAAATCCTCTATGTGCTTCTATGGTAAGAAAGTTGTAGCTGGAATATGGCTTCCAGCCAAAGACTACATCTCTCAGCTTCTCCATCTAGATGTAATGAAGTCTCCATGCCATTGGAATGTGAGAAAACCTACGTGCCAACAGGCCCAACACTTAAAACCTTGCAAATGTGTCCCATGAAGCCATGTTTGAAAGTGGCAGAGCTATCCTCCATTCAAGCCCCCGAGTCATATGTGGAACAAAGTCCACTAGCTTGCAATGCTTACCTCACAACCGTTAGTTGGGAGAAAAACTTCTATATTATCAATGCATTCTTGCTACAGGAGCTTAGCCTAACCTAAACATTACAACCACCTTTTCCTGACAATCTTGGATCTTCCTCTGAATTCTTTGCTTTTATTTTAAAAATTCATGTACAGGGACACCTGGGTGGGCTCATTTGGTTAAGCATCCAACTTCGGCTCAGGTCATGATCTTGTGGTTTGTGAGTCTGAGCCCACGTCTGGCTCTGTGCTGAGAGCTCAGAGCCTGGAGCCTGCTTCAGATTCTGTTGTCTCCCTCTCTCTCTGCCCCTCCGCTGCTCATGCTCTGTGTGTCTCTCTCTCAAATATAAATAAACATTAAAAAAATGTTTTTAAAAATAAAAATCAATGTATAATATCCTCTTAATATCCTCTAACATTTGTTTTAATAAAAATATTCCCCTAAACATAAAGTAACTGGTACTTAAATAAGATATGCTACTTATCCTGTAGCTTTGAACAACCCTGGATACACCACTACGTCATTATACACACCACAGTTACTATATTAACACACACACAATCTCTGAAACAGGTTTTTATTAAACAGTAAAGCAAAACTGGAACACAAGTTTAAATGTTTGTAAATTAGGTCACAAAAGGGATGCAAAATGTTTGCAGTATAACTATTATATTCATACAGCTGAAGTCATTCATCGAATCTTACACCAATACAAACGTTAAGATTATTCCATGATTAAAAGTAGCCCAAATCTAATAACCAAAACTATATTAGCGGATCTCTCTTCCTATTTAACATTTTAACATTACTTCTGATATTAATTTTCTTACCAAATGGAATCTACAAACTAAATTTCTTGAAACTGTCAAAGAGTGACTAAAACTCTGCAAACCAAGTAGTTAGGTTTACAGAAAATTCTGGGGAAGTAGTGAGATTAAAATACTGAGAAAATATCACTTAGTATACACGTAAAACTCCTCCATTTTGTTCATGATTCTGACACTAATACACCCTCAAGGGATTTTGCAAAAGTTGATCTGCTGGGTACCACAAAGAAACCTTGAGACTAAACTCTTTGTAACTGTTCTCTTCTAGGTGTGGTTGACCTAAGGTTAGTCACATTTAATCTACTTTCATATTCATATATTCCCCAAAAGATATCGTCTGTGCCACAGATCACACGAATCTGGAGTGAAAACATTTGGAGCTGGTTACTACTGTTTGCCCAGTACCTTTCCCATCCCATTTCTGTTCTATTTCAAACATATAACCGGAGCTCATCTTTTCAGATACCAAGTGCATTAGCTGTGCAAAAGGAAGTTTTTAACAACAGACCTTCCCAATTTGATAACTCAGTTGCAAAGAAAAGTCTTCATATTTATGGCCTCTGTTTTCAATCAATTAAAGACAAACCAACAATCCTATCTTATTACTAACTATGACAAGCCCTAACTGAGAAAGCGTCTTATTTTGGTTAAGTTTCAACAATTCAAGCTCAGGTTACTCTCACAGATGATTAACTAGTAAAATTACTTTTACAAATGTGAAACCAATTTTTTCCTTAGGGGAAGGGAAATGGGAAGGAAGAAGCAAATGGAGAAGAGGCACAACATGGTAGACAGGGTACATAAAGCTGTGCGTTCAGTACATGATTTTGGTCACTTTTCACAACACGGTGGTTATTTTCTTGTATCTCTTAATATGCCTATAACAAAAGACAGTGCTAAACCTATAAATCAAAGCAAATTTGATAAAACATTCATTTTCAAGTTTCATAAATATATGCATTTCTAATTATAAAGTCTCTACAATACATTAGCACATTTTCATAGACTAACATATTATACACAAGCTCATGGAAGTCTTCTGTTATGCTCTTAATTTTGCCTAGATCTGATATTATCTTCATAAATATTCAATTAAGCCACAAACAAAAGTACTATAACTTTTTGAACCTATCCAAGTTTTAAAGAAAAAAAGATCAGCAGCAATTCCATAAAACAGAAGGGATGTCAATCCCTTACTTTCTTTTGCTTTTTGTGTCAGTTGTTTGAAAAACACTAGAAGCTGACATGAGGTTTTCTATATATTGTCCAAGAACTTGGTTTTCTGATTTTAGCTTCAGATTTTCTTCCTTAACTGCATCTACTCTTGCGGAGAGGTCTATATTAAAAATAAAAAAGCCCATTATCAATAAAATAATGGCAATGACTCCATATCATAAAAGACTTAAGATTCATTCTTAAAATAGATAACATGATCTTTAAATTTTCTGTTTTTAAATTCAAGTAACTTTAGAATTCAGGTGAACAAAGTAAACTGAGTGCCGGTCAATAGCTAAAATTCTTAAAAAGTGATTTCACATTAGACTAAATGTTATTCTTGGTAAACAGCATTTATGTTGGGTGGTTATTTCTTTAAATGGTTATTTCTAAAAAATACAGACTCAGTTTTTTCACCAAAATGTGAATTTTGGTTCATGCCTTAACATAAAAACTAACATGTTTGCTAGAAACGCTTCAGAAAATGTGGCAGGCAAATACAACTTGCTTTATACACGGACTATAGAAAGTCAGTTTCCAAGCAATGAAATATTTTGCATTTTTACCTTAGTAAGAAATTCAAAAGACACAGCTCCTAATGATCAAATAAAACATCACCTCCATTCATTCACTTAACAACTAAGTATTGGGTGCCCTCTAAGAGTCAGGCACTGTTCTAGAGGCAACAGTAACAAAAGCCCTTGCCTTCCCAGAGCTTACATTCTAATATGCATGTGAACACATGTGCATTTAGGGGGTCCCAAGTAAAAGGAAAAAAAAGAAGGGTAAGAGTGGTACGAAGCAAAAGGGAAGTTGCCCTTTGAAATTTTTTTTAATGTTTATTTATTTATTTTATTTTTTTTTTTTAATTTTTTTTTTTTAGAAGAAGCTGGGGATCTTTTTTTTCCCCAACGTTTTTTTTTAATTTATTTTTGGGACAGAGAGAGCAGAGCATGAACGGGGGAGGGACAGAGAGAGAGGGAGACACAGAATCGGAAACAGGCTCCAGGCTCTGAGCCATCAGCCCAGAGCCCGACGCGGGGCTTGAACTCACGGACCGCGAGATCGTGACCTGGCTGAAGTCGGACGCCCAACCGACTGCGCCACCCAGGCGCCCCAAATGTTTATTTATTTTTGAGAGAGACAGAGATAGAGCGTGAGCAGGGGAGGAGCAGAGAGAGAGGGAGACACAGAATCCGAAGCAGGCTCCAGGTTCTGAGCTGTCAGCCCAGAGCCTGACTCAGGGCCCGAACTCACAGACCGTGAGATCATGACCTGAGCTGAAATTGGATGCTCAACTGACTGAGCCACCCAGGAGCCCCTGAAGTTGCCCTTTTATATAGTATAGTCAGGGATAGCTATTTTGATAAAGGGAATTTGACCAGAGACCTAAAGGAAGGAAATGAGCCATACAGAACGCAAACACCTAAGGGAAAGATTCAAGACCCTAAGTAGAAGCATGCTGAAAGAACAGCAAGGAGGCCAGTGTCTGAGGCAGAATGTATGAGGCAGACAGTGTGACATGACTGACTCTGAAAGGTAAAAAGTAACAGGTTTCCAGAGAGTAACCTGGCTTTTATTAACTGTGAAATAGGAAGCCAGTGAAATGACACGATCTGCTCACCCTGCTGTTACAAAAGAAAAAAAAAAAACCCACAACCTCTTAATTTCACTAAAAACCGAGATGTTTCAGGACACCCGGGTGGCTCGGTTGGTTGAACATCCAACTTTGGCTCAAGTCACAATCTCAGGGTTTGTGAGTTTGAGCCCCACATTGGGCAGGCTGCTGTCAGTGCAGAGCCTGCTTCAGATCCCCTGTCCCCCTCTCTGGTTCTCCCCTGCTCACTCTCGCACTCCCTCTCAAAAATAAATAAACATTAAAAAAAACAAGATGTTTCACTGGTAGCATTAATTTTATGCAAGACATTTAGAAAATGAAAACAAACCTCAGATCAATTTACTTTTAATCTCTGAAGCTAAAACACTTTTTATTTTAATATAAGCTTTATTAAAGTGGACTTAGTAATAACACAATGCTTAAAAGGGGCTCTCATGTAATAAACAGCATTACCTTAAACCCAGAGGGATGCATAAGAACACTATTTGACTTTCTCATTGAAGCACACCTCTTCTTTAAAATCACCAGCCAAAGATGCAGGCAGGAGGGGGAAAACATTATCGAAATGGACTTTGAAGTTTATACTTTCAAAAACTGGGGGCACGGTAACAAAATTTAGCAACATAAATGCTTACAATTTCAACTAAGTGGATGTTATTCAAGAAAACTACAAAATGGAGGCTCACCTTCAAGTGTGTGTTGAAGTTCCAACACTTGATTAATAAGTCGCGTTTTTTCCTCCAGTTCCACCTGATTTTCAGCATCAACTGCTGTAATACAAAGGTTTGCATTGACTATTAATTAACGTTAGGTACCATTTGTGTAGTGCAGCACTTAAAGTCATACAAAATGTTTCATCTTTGTTATCTTACTTGCCTTACACAAGAACCCTGTAAAGGAAAAAGTTATATGCCCACATGGCAGATATGTGTTGCCAACATCAATTCTTTCTAGAACTAGACAGTATATAAGTCAGTAAATTAGCCAAATCCAACCCCTCTAAATATTGCTTCTCTGTTCTTTCTGTTGCTGTATTAAGCCAAAAGCATCCACAAAACCAGGAACATACAAAAAGGAAAATAAAGAACATACCATCCATGTCAGCATTCATCATCTCGGGTAACAAACTTTTGGGCCTTGGATACAAAATCCTTGATGAATCGTCTGCAATAAGAAAAAGAAACCGACACATATAGCAATAACATACCATTGTACATTTATCAAAATTTTTTAAAGGAGATAATGATCAATAGTAGCAAAGTTATGGAAGAACAAATACAAAATATTAGACACAAATTTTAAATATGTATCTTCTTAGAAAGCAGTATGGTAATAAATTACACTCATAAAAACATTTAAATATTTTCTACTAAGCAATTTTGCCCTTGGAAATTTAGCCTAAGGAAAATTACAAAGAAGGAAAAATTATATACATAAAATCTTCACTTCAACCTTATTTACAACCCACCAAATTGGAAACAACATAAACTGCCCATTCAGTCTGTAATTGCTGTAGTTTCTAATTGAGTGGGTACTAAAAATAATTAGGATGACTATAATAACATAGAAGAATGTTTATAAAATGGTGTCTTCATTGATGTAAATCATGTAAAATATACATAAATACAAATAAAGAGAACAGCAAAATAAAAAAAGCTCTTCTATTAAGGATGATAGTAGGGATGAAAACATATGTGTTTAAAAATATTTTTCATCATTAAAGTATTATTTTATATATACTGTTTAAAACTTTTTATTGATAACGTTCAAGAGAAAAATACTAGTTATCTGAAACATTAATGTGGGATAAATGAAAATATCAACCTGTTACATCCTAGTTATAGTTAAAACAAAAATAGGATGTGTATAAGTAAAACGTTAACATTTTATTGTTCCTATAAAAGGTTTCAAAATATTAAAGCATAAAATTCTTATGAAATACGTTGTGCTCTATAGCTAACATTCATTTCATATTCGGTGTGTTCAAGAGTTATTAAATAAACCAGATTATTACTGGTCACCAATCTAACCTACTCACTGAAGCAATTTAGACCTGTCAATATTGTTACTCTTTCAACAAATTATTTATGGAGCACCTCTTATACCCAAAGCATTGTTATGCTTCCATATACTAAACAGTGGAACCCAGACCTACTGAACAAGGATGTCGACATTCTAGAACTAGAATCACATTAAAGAGTTTTCAGATACTGGCATGAATGTGAAGATAAAATGCTCAGTGTACGTACATATGAACTATCTCTGAAATAAGACATCACATATTATTCTAAAAAAGAAAGACATTAAACATCCTACACATAGCATTATTAAAGAATTAACTAGCTACAAATGATGTAAAATTGATTTCATGCTTAATAAATCTACTCCCAAGTCTTCTGACATCTTTCTACTTCTCTAGAATTAGTTACTCTCCCCTTCATATGTTATTCACATGGTTTTAATTCTCAGGTTCTGTGTACTTCAGAGAAAGCTGACACATATATTTGTGATATATGTACGTGTTATATACATATTACATGTGCATTATATATATACATACATACGTAGTATATGTACATATGTAATATATATATAAAATATCTCTGAAGTGCAAGGAACCTGAGAATATATATGTAATTAATTAAATATATATTAATAATATATACACATAATATGTTAATATGTAATATGTATCGGTACATCTACATAAATCCAAGTAGACTAATTACTAAAAATCTTTTTAAAAATTATTTATTTATTTATTTTAAAGTTTCATTTATTTTGAGAGACAGTGTGCATGCATGTGTGAGTGGGGGAGGGGCAGAGAGAGAGAGAGAGGGAATATCTCAGGCCCTGCCCCATCAGCATGGAGCCAGATGCAGGGCTCAAACTCAGAAACCAGGAGATCATGACCTGAGCGGAAATCAAGAGTTCCACACTCAGCTGACTGAGCCACCCAGGCGCCCCCAAAAATTCTTTATTCAACTTACTATAATATGCGAAGCCCACACTTCAAAAATTATCCCTCTCCATTCAATCACCAACATATCTCTTTACAACTGAAGAGGAAGAGTGTTAACAGTGAAAACTTTATTTGACACTTGCAATTTTCCTACCATTTCAACCACTGACCTGGCTAACACAGGTCTGGGAGGGATGACATAGGCCACAGCCAAAAGCAAAAGTGATCTTGAGAGTACTCAGCCAACAATAGCCTGCAGCTTGGCTATTTCCCCTGCTAAGTAATATACAAAAAGTACTTCAAATTTCTAATATTTGCTTTTAAAAATACAGCTAAAACAAAATTTTCATGACAAATGAGAAGCGTTGTAAGATACATAAGCCAAGCAACAGATAATCATGCAATCAATACAAATGACTTTGATATCAGATTTCGTATAGGGATATGGTATATTTTTCTTGCTTATGTTTCAATCTAACACGAAAAGTAAAAAATCTACAAAAGCAAACTGTTCCAAACTGATCAATGTAATCATGAAGCCAGTTTCTGAAATTTTGGCCACATGTAAACCAAACAATAGAAAATCTTTGTATGGTTTATCAACAGTTTGACTTCATCTGAAAAAATGAAGGAAAAAAAGGCAGAAAAATGGGGTGGAGGGGGATTAGAGGAAAAATGAAGCTTAGAAACACACACTGAAGACTGGGGTGTCAATGCCACAGAAGCCAGGCAGGCACAAGGACAGTGCTATGGGATCGACAACACAACCTGAGAGAACACCATTCATATCATAGTCCATGTAAGACTGCACTTGAGTCTTGCACAGTGCAAAATCTGCCCTACTGTATGTGGCAGCCTTGTACAAAAGGGTATTCATGATTCTTTAATAAAAGAGAGAGGAGTATTGCCAGCTGCCTCTGCACAACAACAAAAAAGACAAATAACAATTTTCTCTTATTATGATATGATTAAATAGCCTGGCCTCAAAATGCTTTCTTGCATATATTCAAGTTTTTTCAGTAAATTTAGAGTAACAAACTGATTTATTTTATATATAAGATCAGAAGGTTCATTGAGCTCTTTGTACCAAAGCAATTTAGCCACAGATTTTTTCTTTCAAAATAAGATCAATCTTCAAACTTCATGATGTCTACATTAGCACATTAGACTGAGTTTTTCAACTATAAAATGTTTTTTAATCTATAGTTGCTATCATATCAATCCAATTTCATGTGAAATGCACTTTTTAGAGTTCACTGTCAATTCTTCTGTTCCTATACATAAATGCAAATCTGATGTGAAAAGAAAATCCGGACCAAAGTATCTCAAGTGTGAGGACACTGAAATGAATGTGGGGTGCTAAGGCTGATCTGTTTTTCCTAAGGCTGCCTTAGTTCCAAAATGATTACGGTTCTGAGATTTGTCAACTCTGACTCAAGCCTAGATTGGATCTCAGAAGTGTTTCTCAAAAATTGCAGTAAATTTTCCAAGGGATGCAAGTGCTGATGCATAGGGGCACTTGTACCCCAATGTTTATAGCAGCACGCTCAACAATAGCCAAATTATGGAAAGAGACTAAATGTCCATCAACTGATGAATGGATAAAGAAATTGTGGTTTATATGCACAATGGAATACTACCTGGCAATGAGAAAGAATGAAATATGGCCTTTTGTAGCAACGTGGATGGAACTGGAGAGTGTTATGCTAAGTGAAATAAGTCATACAGAGAAAGACAGATACCATATGGTTTCACTCTTATGTGGATCCTGAGAAACTTAACAGAAGACCATGTGGGATAGGAAGGAAAAAAAAAGTTAGAGAGGGAGAGAGCCAAAACATAAGAGACTCTTAAAAACTGAGAATAAACTGAGGGTTGATGGGGGGTGGGAGGGAGGAGAGGGTGGGTGATGGGCATTGAGGAGGGCACCTTATGGGATGAGTACTGGGTGTTGTATGGAAACCAATCTGACAATAAATTTCATATTAAAACCAAAACAAAACAAAACAAATTGCAGTAAATTTTGATGCCTATCTTCATCTAGCCTTGGTCAGTGGAAGAGAACCTAGAACTATTTTGATAATTTAAGTCCTGGATGTAAAAGGTATGGAGAGAACAAGGGTCAGGAAGTGTGACAAACATTAGGACGGACCCATCTTCCATGCCCACACACTTGTGACCAAAGACTACTGTTTTACCAAAGTAGACCTCTACCTTCTTTTATAGTACCCTGAATAGTACCACTGTTAAGAGGCAGTGTAGCACAGTGATTAAGAACATAAATTTTTATTACCTGTATTTAAATCCTAGCTCTGCTATTTATAAGCTCTGGAACCTCGAGCAAGGTTATACCTCAGCCTCAGTTTCCTCATCTGTAAAATGAGGATAAGAGTATATACCTCATAGTTTTGTTGTCAAGAATTTAATGAGTTCATACATATAACGTGCTTGCAATGGTACCTTGTACAAAGAAGGTATTGAATAATATTAGCTGTTATCTTCTCTCCCTTTTGACTCTAATTCAGGCCACAAAAAGAAATTTTGGAAAAATCATCTGGTCTAGCTGCCTCATTTCACCAATAAACAAACCAAGGCCAAAAGTAATAATGGCTTACCCAACATCACAAAATCACAGAAGTAGTTACTGCCAGAGCCAGGAGTACCCAGGCTAGTTTACCATTCCAGGTATGCTCACATCTGAGACCTAAGATTTTGAGAGTTAAGACTGACATGCCACCAACTTTTCTGCATCTAAAACTGACTGTGCGTTAATCAACTAAATGCTTTACATATATTATTAGTTCGTATTCATCAAATCAACAGGGCATCGTAATTTATGTTTGTGGATGCTATATCTCAGAAAGGCTATGTATCTGCCTTAGACTTCACAGCCAATGTTTGTACCAAGAATTTGAAGGCAGGTCTAACTATAAAGTTCCTGCTTTTCCACTATATAATGGCAAAAAAACTTTAATAACAGCCCTAATCTCAGTTTTCCAGATATTTTGCAATCTTTGATGTTAAATCCCTTTGATATTTTACTAAGCAACTGAAGATAAATTTCATTCCCTTCAAGCTGTATCAACTTTCAACATGAGTTTATCTGTTCAGGCTCCTTCAAGTTCTGAATTGTTCTGGTTAGATAAATGCAGTTTGAGATTCTACAAGATTAAGGAATTGATTTGATTGGCCCAATGAGGACAGGAACGGAAGCTAGAGTCCCAGAGAATGACTAGCTACCGTGAATTTAATCAATTGAGTACGGCAACAATATATAGGCACAGCTTTGGATCTTCAGGTACAGACTTACGGTGTCGGCAGCACAGCATTTTAACATTGTTACGTCATAATAGTGGTCTCGCTATATTGTGTAACAAAAGTCCTGCCTTTCAGAAATGTATCTTCTCTCTCCTTTTCAATCCTAACTCCCCAAAACTTGCTCAGCAGGACCCTAAAGCCCAAGTAGAAACTAACCCGGGAGCTGCTTTCAGCCCCTGGAAAGCCGTCGCCAAGCCCTTATTTATCGCTCACTCGCCACCCTCCCCGCCTTGGCATCCTCTCCCCACAACCTGCGGGCTCTCGGCAGAGCACCCACGGACTAGTCCAGGCGTGCCAGGTGCCATTCCACCCAAACGCCCCTCCGCCGTCCCAATCAGGGCGGGAGGCTGGACAACGGCCTTCGACTCAGAAGAGACGGTGAGAAGGCGGCAGAACGTCCGCCTCAGAGATGAAAGCAGCCCCTCCCCAAAGGAACCTCTAGGCTCAATAATGAGAAGATGAGACGGAGGTTGCGCAGGGGCTCTGCAGACAGCCAGGCCTCCTCCGCCCACCAAATGCCCAGGCCCGAGGCCGCTCTTCCCGGGCCCCTGGTGCGCCGGATCGCGTCCAGTCTACCCCGCCCTCCAGGCCCTTGGCTGTACCGTGGCCGCAAACTCCAATAGCTCGAGGCCAGGCCCTCCGCCGCCCAAGACTGTCCTCACCTGCCGTTGGAGGCGCTGGGAGTGGGAGGGATAGAGAGGACGCCTCAGGCCCCAACACTTTCACCAACCGGTACCGGCAGCTCCGCCCTCTGCGCCCACAGAGCGTGCGCGGAAACGGGAGTCCCGCCCTGTCCCGCCCCGTCCTGCCCCGTCTCCCACCAATCCCCACTCAAGAAGGCACGCCTGCGCATTAGCTGTACGACGCCCCAATCGTCCTTTGTCGAAGCCCAGGGATCCACCTTTTGCCATAACAAAAGGACGTTGGCATCCAATCAGGATTGAGGCTGATGTGGGCGGGTCCAGGAAAAACAACAGCCAATGGCAGTACAGAGGCGAAGTTAGGCGTGAGAAAGCCAGTCCCAGGAAAGCAGCCCTTCAGTCTCAGCAAGAGCCTGAAAATTGGGGTCAGAAATACAGTGTGGAAAATTCTGACAGCTGTCAGGAAGGAGGTTGGTAAAACCAAATGCCGGGGGAGAGAGAAGTCATTCAGAGTTAAGAAAAGGGTATTTGTGGGCGTGAAAGATAGATAAAGCCAGTATAATACTGTAGTACCTCAATTCAAAAAGCAAACTTTTCCATATTTTTAAATTTCCCAAATACCCCTAGTGGATTGTTCCTCTCCGCCTCCTTTCCAAACGATTATTAAATCCATAGTGCACCTGACCATTTAATAATATTTTAGAATTGAGAAAATACTTTAACAGTACTTTGATATATAGAACTTTCGCTCACCTTCTCTCATTTTGATTCTCACAGCAACCCACAGAAAGAAACTGAAGCTTAAGAATAAATAAATGTCTTGCTCAAGGTCATACATTCAGTGTGAAATGCTGTGGCCAGGCTTTGGGATGTAATGTAATCTGGCTTGATAGCATTCATTGATATCTAGCACTTGACACAAAGCAGCATCCTGCTTGTGTTTAATATTTGTTGAGTACAGGGTAGTAATACCATATTGTTTTGGCTCTGGCACATTCTCCTGAGTTGTAGAGGTGAGCCTATGTCTGCCTGTTTCTTGATTTTTCACTTAGGGTTCAGTTTGCTGACATACCGCCTTAATCCTTTTAAGAATATATATATATATATATATATATATATATATATATATATATATATATATGTGTGTGTGTGTGTGTATGTATACATATATGTGTGTATATATATGTATATATATGTATATACATATATATGTGTATATATGTATATATATGTATATACATATATATGTATATATATCTAAAAATCTTCCATTCAGTATTTGAGAACTGTATATTTGGCTGGAACTATGTGACATAATTTGAGAAAATATACTAGAATGCAACACAGGAGCTAAATAAATGGAAAATAAGAAAGATCCAGTGTATATCCAGTAGGAGTGTCAAAAAGAGAAATTACAGACAATGGGTGTGAGCAGTATTCAAAGAATAATAACTAAGAATTTTTCAGGACTGTGGAATATTTGAATGCTCAGAATCAAGAAGCACTTAATTCTTGAACAGATTTAAAATAAAGAATTTCATACCTGGACACATCCTGATGAAACTGCAGAACACCAAGACTAAGAAGTATTAAAAGAAACTTTGTTGTTGTTAGAGCATAAAATATACATGCTGTTTATAGTATAAAATACAAATAACAAAAAAAGTACCATCTTCTTATTTTATTTTTGATTTGTTTTAGAGAAAGAGAGCATGGTACACGAACAGGGGGAGAGGGGCAGAGGGAGAGAGAGAGAATCCCAAGCAGGCTCTACACTCAGCATGGAGCCCCGTCAGACTCCAGCCCCCAATCCTAGAGTTCATGGCCTGACCTGAAATCAAGAGTCAGATGCTCAACTGGCTGAGCTACCCAGGCGCCCCTCATCTTAACTATTTGAAATTGTACAGTTCAATAGTGTTAATTATATTCACATTGCCATGCAACCAATCTCCAGAACACTTTTCATATTGCAAAGCTGAAACTTTATACCCATTAAAAAGCAACTCCTCATTTATCTCTCCCTTCAGCACCTGGCAACTGCCGTTCTTTCTGTCTCTATGAATATGACTACTGTAGGTACTTCATGTATGTGGAATCTCTTTCAGTATTTATTTTTTTGTGACTGACTTTTCACTAATCATAACATCCTCAAGGGTCATCCATATTGTGGCATGTGTCAGAATTTCCTTCCTTTTGAAAACAGAATAACATTACATTTATGTATAGAGCACATTTTGTTTTTCTATACATCTGTCAATGGATACTTGGGTTGCTTCCAACTTTGAGCTATTGTGAATGCTACTATGACAATGATGTGTGCAAATATCTCTTTGAGACCCTGCCTTCAATTCTTTTGGGTGTATATCCAGAAGTAGAATTACTGGATCATATGCTAATTCTATTTTATAAGCAACATTTTTAAATGTGGTAATGAGGGGCACCTTGGTTAGTTAGGCATCCGACTTTGGCTCAGGTCATGATCTCACGGCTCTTGAGTTTGAGCCCCATGTCAGGCTCTGTGCTGACAGTTCAGAGCCTGGAGCCTGCTTTGGATTCTGTGTCTCCCTCTCTCTCTCTGACCCTCCCCTGCTCATGCTCTGTCTCTCAAAAATGAGTAAATGTTAAAAAAAAATTTAAAAAGAATATGAAAAATCCTAATAGTGCTATAAACTAGCACTGAAGCAAAAACTGGTAGGACTGAAATAAGAAACCAACCCACAGTGCAGCTGAAGAGTTCATCACTCCCCTCTCTGTAATTTGTAAAATAAATACACATATACAGAAAATTAGGGGCGCCTGGGTGGTTCAGTTGGTTAAGCATCCAACTTGGGCTCAGGTCATGATCTCACGGTTTGTGAGTTCGAGCCCCGTGTAGGGCTCTGGGCTGACAGCTCAGAGCCTGGAGCCTGCTTCAGATTCTGTGTCTTCCTCTCTCTCTGCCCCTCCCCTGCTCACATACTCCCTCTCTCTCTCAAAAATAAATAAAACATTAAAATTTTTTTCAATTATATAAAAAAAGAAAATTAGTAAGGAACTCAAGTCCCAAGCTTGGCTTGCACATTAGAATCACCTGGGAATCTCTTAAGAATTCTAAAGAACAGGCTACACCCCCTACTTCTTAAGTCACAATCTCAAGGGTTCAGATACAGGCATTGATATTTTGGGAAGATACAAAGGTGATTTCAACAGAGTGCGGGAAAATTTGGGAACTATTGTTATAGAAGACCTTAAAAAGCCTATCAACCAATTTCACCTAGTTGGCACTTATAAAAAATTCCACTAGAACATAACTTCTTTTCAAATGTACATGGAGTATTCAAGAAAATGGATCATATTCTCTATCATGAAACAAACCTCAACACATTTAAAATGATTGAAATTAAAAAAAATAAGTAAGATCATTGAAATCATATAAAATATTTTCTCTTCTGACAAAAGAACTAAACTAGAAATCAATAACAAAGATATTTGTGAAAAATTTAGAAATTAAGTAAGTATATAAATTCTACACAAACTCTTCCAGACAATAAAATAAGAAAGAACACTTTCCAATTCATTGTATAAGAACAGTGTTACCCTGATTCCAAAACTAGACAAAAACATTAAAAGACATAAAACTGAACATAGACACAAAAGTCCTTTGCAAGTTTTTAGGAGATCGAATCCAACAATTGCTCCTAGACAGAGGGTCTGAACAGTTGTTATTCCTGACCCCAGAACTTTCACTTTTCTCACAGATTATGGTCTAAAGCTGATCCTAAAATTCATATGGAAAAACAAAAGATACAGAATAACAATGTTGTAATAGAACCATAAAGTTAGAGGACTTATACTACCTTATTTCAAGTCTTATTATAAAGTTAAAGCAATAAAATAAATGGAGTATTGTTATAGACACACAGGTAAATGAAATAGAATAGAATCTAGGAATAAACCCACACATAATATGGTCAATTGATTTTCACAATGGTACCTTTCATGAGAAAGGATACATTTTTTTCCATAAATGGTGCTAGAACAACTGAATATCAGTTGAAGGGAAAAAAATGAACCTCGATCCCTACCTTATAGCATACAGAGAACTGTTAATTCTGAATGGATCATAAATTACAACATAAAAGCTTAAACTGTAAATCTTCTAGAAGAGGTCAAAGAAAAAAGTCTTCATCCCTTTGGTGTTGGCAGAATTTTTTGTGAAAGGCCACACACACACACATAAAAGAACAAAATGATTAATTTAATGTTATAAATATTAATAATTTTTGCTCTTCTTTTTAGTGTTTATTTTTGAAGAAGAGAG
Source organism: Prionailurus viverrinus (assembly GCF_022837055.1). NCBI lineage: Eukaryota > Metazoa > Chordata > Mammalia > Carnivora > Felidae > Prionailurus > Prionailurus viverrinus. Next base: position 86,099,761 of record NC_062564.1, read on the forward strand.
AGACAGAGCATGAGTGGGGGAGGGGCAGAGAGAGACAGGGAGACACAGAATCTGCAAAGCAGGCTCCAGGCTCTGAGCTGTCAGTACAGAGCCCATGTGGGGCTCGAACTCACCAACTGTGAGATCATGACCTGAGCCCAATTTGGATGCTTAACCAACCTATCCACCCAGGTGACCCTGCTCTTTGAAAGACACCATTTTGAAAATGAAGACAATGTATAGACTGGGAAAAAAATCATAATACGTGATCTAACAAAGGACTTGAACTCAGAATTTCTAAGAACTCTTTCAATCAATAATGGAAAGACATCCCAGTAAAATAATGGAATAAAGCTTGTCAGCAATAGAAAGTAACAAACTACCAATATGGATGAATCTGAAGTGTATTATGCTGAGTGAAAACAGCCAGATAGAAAATGTGCAAACTGTATGATTTTATTAATATAAAGCTCTAGAGCAGACAAAACTTATTTATTATAATAGTTGGATTAGTGGTTGCCTGGGGTTGAGGACAGATAAGAGTTGACCACAGAGGGGCCTGAGAGAACTTTCTGTTGTAGTGGAAATGTTCTATATATTTTTATTGGAGTGGTGGTTACATGTGTATATGACTGTCAAAAGTCATCTTCTGTAACTTAAATTGTTTGTATTTGATTATATATTATTTTTTCCCACTGAAATTGATTTTAAAAATTTATTTATTTATTTATTTTTGAGAGAGAGAGACAGAGACAGAGCATGAGTCGGGGGAGAGGTCAAAGTCGGATGCTTAACTGACTAAGCCACCCAGGTGCCCCTGCAACTGATTTTTTTTTAATGTTTATTTCTTTTGCAAGAGAAAGAGAGAGAGTGGGGGCAGGGCAGAGAGCGAGAGCGAGAGAATCCCAAGCAGGCTCCTTGCCACCAGCGCAGAGCCCAGCATGGGCCTCAATCCCATGAACCGTGAGATCAGGACCTGAGCCAAGATCAAGAGTCGGACGCTCAACCAACTGAGCCACCCAGGAGCCCTGAGAGTGATTTTTTTTTTTAAATGAGAAGACTATCCAGGATTTCTTTAGGGTTTGAAGTATGCTAGATATGCTACATGTGTTATTTTACTCAGTTCTCAAACAATCCAATGATGTAGGTATTATCCATCCCATTTTGGAGATGAAATTAAGGCTTAAATTGTCCAATATCATACAGCTAGTGATAGGTGAATTCAAACTTCTCTTTTTATCTGTAAAATAAGTATCATAAAACCAACTTTATTGAACTATTATCAGGATCATTAGAACTAAGTAAAAATAAAGCACTGCATAGACTTTCCAATTTGAAATGACTTTGAAACCACAGCCCAAAGAAGGTGTGGGTTGGAACTTGCTGCCTCAACCTAACCAACTCAAATTCCCACTAAAACAAAACTATTAACGTTTTCCATAGGATTTAAACCAGACCCAGGGTCTCATGATCTAATAGTCAAAATGTCCAGGATCCAATCCACAATTATTCAGCTTATGAAGAACTATGAAATCTCAATTCACATGGGTATAACAGTCAACAGATACCAACACTAAGATGACACAAATGTTGAAAATATCCAGAAAAGATTTTAGGCAGCTATTAAGAAGTATTTGAACAAACAATCATGAAAAATCCTGAAACAGAGGTTACAATTGAGAGTATAAGTAACATAATAAAAGCTATGAATGCGAACCAAATGGAAACTTTATAACTGAAACATAAAATAACTGAAATGTGAAACTGAAGAATCAGTGGTACGATGGAGGTGAAAGAGGAAAGAGTTGGTGAACTTGAGGAAACCTCAGTAGAAATGGTGCAATTTGAACTAAAGGGGAAAAAATGAAGGGAAAAACAAACCAATCAGCCTCAGGAATGAAAGACAACAAAAGAGATACCATTTTGTGTCATCAGAGTCCCAGAAGGAAAGGAAGGAGAGTCTGGTTCTAAAAAATACTTGAAGAAATAATGGTTTTCCAAGCTTCGCAAAGACAATTTCATAAGGGGAGGGTGTGGTTAGGAAAATAATGTCTCAAAGGCCCTGGGGGTTGGGATACAATGAGAACGACCTCTGAGAAACACTAATCTAGAGCACCAATACCACTAAATTGCAAAGGGAACGCACCAAACGACATTTATTTCCTGATGGAAGAAGAATGTACCACCACCTATGAAATAGTCTTGCCTGCCTGCCCCCACCAAAAAAGGAAAAGAAATTGCAACCTGACCTGATCAAGCCCATAAAGTAGCAATTTAACAGGAAAACAGAGGTCAGAGAGAAATATGGTAAATCTACCACCTGGACAAGATTAGCAAAATTTGGCTATCAAGAAAACGACAAAAACAACAAACAAAAAGCCCTTTTCTTCAACAAAAAGAAAATAAAATGCACTGGGTGGGGAAAAGAATGCAAAGAAAACCTGTAGATAAAAGGACACTTAAAATACATACTTTTAGGGGCACCTGGGTGACTCAGTTGGTTAAGCATCCAACTTCAGCTCGGGTCATGATCTCACAGTTCGTGGGTTCATATCCCATGCAGGGCTCTGTGCTGACAGTTTGGAACCTGGAGCCTGCTTTGGATTCTGTGTCTCCCTCTCTCTCTGCCACTCCTCAACTCATGCTCTGTCTCTTTCTGTCTCTTAAAAATGAATGAACATTAAGAAAAAAAATTTTTAAATACATATTTTCAAAAACAGACAAAAAAAATCTATGGTTTATTTTGGATGCTAAAATCACTGAAAAGATGCAAGAAAATGATTGTCATCAAGTAGAATATGATTATTTTAGAGCATTTGCCTTTTAAAAAATTCTGGAACCAAACATATATCTTGTAAGATATTTTAGAGTTTAAAAGAAGTCTTTAGAAAAACTATCTCAAAAAAGAGAACGTACCAAATGATAATCCTAAAGTTAGCAATATATCAATCACAAAATATTGCAAATTTGATAAAACAGTGTTACTGATAATTAAGTTCTGCCCTTGAATGTAGAAAAAAACCCTTTGATAGGGCCTGGGTGGCTCAGTCGGTTAAGTGTCCAGCTTTTGACTTCGGCTTAGGTCAAGATCTCTCATTTGTGGGTTTGAGCCGCACATTGGGATTTCCTTTCTCTTCCTCTCTCTCTGCCCCTCCTCCGCTTGTGTGCTCTGTCTGTCTCTCTCTCTCAAAATAAATAAATAAACTTAAAAAAATACTGTATAAAAAAAGAAAAAAGAAAAAAAAGAAGAAAAACCCTTGAAATAACAAAAATATAACAAAAAAGAACAGTACACCCAAGTGGATAGAAAAAGGAAGTTGAAATTTTACCAAACTAGCCCTGAGTAAACCATTCATTAAGCTATACATTTATTTTTATATAAAAATAAATGCTCCATATTTGCATTATATTTTTCAATTAAAAAATGGTTTAAAAATAGCCACAAAAATTCCCTTCTTCTGAATAAGGCAAATATACATGTACAAATAGAAACCACTGAAATTGCACAGAAATATTTGATTATAAGATGAACATTTGTTATCTGGGATATGCATATATTAATTTATAACCATCTAAATAAAAGCATAAAAGTAAAATACTCTTCGTAAAGAATGGGGAACTCTAAATTGAAAACTATTGTTACAGAACAATGTATTATGTAAGGAAGAAATGATAAATAGTAGAGAACTTCCAAGATCATTTTGATGTTTCAGCCTGACATAATCTCATCATGAACATGAAACTTCTAACTTAAGCAATTAGAGAGTTCTAAACATTCTGGGGATATTTTAAAGTGAAATATGCTAAATGGAGGCATTTTGATAACTTTCAAGTGTAGCCAGGTGTGTTCCCTGATACTTTAAGCTCATTAATTTGCAAAGTGTGTTTCATCTCGTTCCTAAATAAGAACTCACATTTTCCTTTTTACTTATTTTTTTCCCTTGAAAGGTTATTGAATTCATTGGAGAATGAGTGATGTCCTAAATTTGGTGAGTCAAGAATATACTCTACTTGTTGAAACTTGATTTCAAAACTAGACTTAAGAGTATACCATGCTGCTATTTGGTAAATTAAGCTGTTCATGTATACTTTTTTCAACATTATAATTTCTTGATAATAACCAGTAGTTGGCTAATTTGATTAGAGTTATTTTCATTCATTGGTTTAATAGAGAAAAAGTAAGAAATTGCCAGTGTATTTTTAGAATTTCTCAAATGAGAATTCAGAAGGATTTCAGGGTCTTCATGGAATCAAGCTTTGGACTTTATGGCAAAACTGAAAGTAACTGGGAATGATTCTGCAGTCTTGATGCTCATTTTTCTCTACACAAAGTAATGTTTAATCAGTTTCTCAAAGATTGGTGCTTATACCTCTGGCTGTGCAAGATTAGCCTCTAAAAATCGTTGCATATTTTATTGTAATTGAAAAATAATACAACCGACCCTCAACTTGCAGATGTTGTTGCCTAAAACAAAGGTATGTTCAGAAATAACGTTAATTAAAGGGTTAATTTAATGTGGCAAAAAGTGTGATGATGGTATGCAAATGACTGGTTTGGAAAGCCTGATCTATCAGCACTGCAACAAGCATTGGTTTGAATAAGAGGAAGCCTGGGTTCCAGCTCTGGCTCAATCTATATTTGTCCATTCAATTCTTCATATATTTACTAGTTGAAAATTTTAGTTCAGGGTTTATTATAAGCTAAATACTGTAGAATATCCAAATATTTGAAATTGACCATAAATCTGTAGGGGATGAGTCACTTTTCTATAGACTCCTGTTTCCTGAAGTGAAGGATTGTAATAAAGTTAATTCTGCTTCTCTAATATTATATAAAATACCACTGCATTTATCAAAGAACACTACCAGTGAGTGATAACAGAGATTCCCATATTTAAGAGTCAACCTTTGATGGTTTGGTTGTGTCTGACCATCTAGCCCTTAGTAACAGGCCTGCCATAGGTCCTGAAAGCTTTCCTCAGTGATTGATCTTTGTGCCACTCCATTCCCGCTTTTAAGATTTTGGGTTTCTGTGGTTCTCTATATGCAAATCTACGATTATTAATCATTTTGGCTGGGTGCATGCTCCACTACATCTTCATAAAACACTTTGCTTTAAAATCAACAGTAATCATTGGGCTCTGGGAGCATAAAGGGGATTCTGTTTTAATAAGACAAAGTGATTCTTTGACATGCATAGGTGTCAGGGTAATAGTGAAACTGATATTTTGTACCAGAATGCCTTACTAGCAAGGCTAAGAGTGCTAATGTATTTTCCTACTTCCAATATACAAGCATGATTCTCATACTTTTGTTTCCCTAGTAACTGTTTATGCTAAAAATAACCAACTTGGGAGAGTTCCTCTGTCAGGCTCTGAGATTTTATGTTACTTAAAGGCTAACAAGTTAGCCTGCTATGAATTCATGAATGCTGGAAGGAGACAGGAGATGCCTGGTCAGAGTCCGAGAACTCTATTAGGGATAGTTCACCAGCAACGTGAGCTTCACGCTGGCTTGCTTCTGTCCTCCACATTCCCCAAGTCCCACGGTGGGGAGGCTGAGGGACCCAGGTAGGTGCCTGCACACACAGGGGGTTACAGTACAGGGAGGAATACTGAACTCAGGGAGTCCATTGCTTTTACGGCTAGTGGAAGCAAGCTTGCTCTTTAACCAGGGAGAGGCATTACCTCAACCCTTAAAGTTGCATTCTGCAAATGCACCCCAAGAAACGGTCTGGATAAAGACTTCTTAGCATGCCAGCAAGAGCATATAGTGACACGCAGGGCTCATTACGGACTGCCTCTCCCCCAAATCTCTAACTTGAATAATCTTTAGTTCTGTGACAAATTCCCATTTTTCTTCCTCCTCCCTTACACAATTATTTCAGGGAAATACTACAAAATGTCTGTCTCATAAAATGATAGGGTGCCTATAAGTCAAAATGGAAGAGAACCACACTAGCCGGCATGGAAGAAGCATCAGTAGAAGTAAATGGCACAATAACAATCGTGTTTTTTAAAATCAACCAGGTATTTTTTTGTAGCTATTTTGGAGTCCTACCTTTTCTTTTTCACTGTTTCACTGAACTTTGCAACAATCAGAAGGAAGGAAAAACCTGTCTGTAGTTTGTTTTAAAATAAGTGGTTAAGATTAGAAATTTTCAGGATAGTTAGTAACACTCATCACAGCAAAAGCAGATCAAAGTGTCCTTAGTTTGAAGCATGGATTTGTCCAGGCTGTTTTTCTCCTTTTCTCGTGAAGGCAGATAGCAAGAGAAAGGCTTGCTACTAAGGGATGAGGGCTTTGCTTGTGTCCCTGCTCAGAAACAGCCTGTGTCTGGTCTAGAGTCTGATGACAACTAATTTAAGTCAGTTCAAGTCCCCTTAAAGCTGTAGAAGAAACAGGTCCTCAAGTTATGGAAAGAGCCCAGAATTCCTTGTTACTCATCCTTGATGATAGACTTGTGAGTTTTGAGTTTCTTTATGTACAACAGGCAGCAAATTAGAAGAAAATACAATGTAGTTTTCATTTTGGGAGAAAATTGATATGGCCTTCAGAGGTATTTTGGAGTTCATCCTTCTTACAGAAGTTTCTTCATAAAAAGAAATTTTTTTAAAAAAATAAAGAAGTTTCTTTAGAGGTGATCTCTCTGTATTTTTATGTTTCAGGGTATTAATTTCATTTAGAACATTGTTTCTCCAATCTGAAGAGGTTTTTGTTGAAATAAATTTTAATATTTTTGTCTAACAAGCATCACTGGCCACAACCCAACTCTGTATTTTAACATTTCTTGCAAGCATCTCTGTGGTTCAGTTTTGGAGTTGATGTAAAAGGTGTATAGTCTACTCTTAACATCACCTCATAAGAGCCACTGGCTCTTGTGCTGCAAGTGGCCATCTATGGGAATGGGAATTACAGAGCTTATCCTAAAGGTCTGTTGGGAAGATGAAATAAAAATATCTGAGGGCAAGTTGCTTGGCATGGTGGTCTAGAAGAACTAATTGTATCTAAAACCTCCTAAACCTGATTCCTTTTTTTTTTTTTAATTTTTTTTTAACGTTTATTTATTTTTGGGACAGAGAGAGACAGAGCATGAACGGGGGAGGGGCAGAGAGAGAGGGAGACACAGAATCGGAAACAGGCTCCAGGCTCTGAGCCATCAGCCCAGAGCCTGACGCGGGGCTCGAACTCCCAGACCGCGAGATCGTGACCTGGCTGAAGTCGGACGCTTAACCGACTGCGCCACCCAGGCGCCCCTAAACCTGATTCCTTAAATTCCTTGAAGGGACCAGTTGATCTTCTTCATTAATGTAGCCCCATTGCCAAGCTTGGTGCCTACATATGTGTCCACAAATATAGGTTGTATGAATGAATGACTGAGTGTTCTGCCACTTTTTCTGTCTTATAAAAATCAGGCATGTCTGTGCTGCATGAGAGGATGATAGTGTATTTCCACAGTGTCTTTCCACCTCAGAGCTCATATAACTTTCTGTCAAATTATCTCACTGCTCCTTACCACATCCCATTGAGAGGGCAGAATAGCCAAAGAAGTCATTTTCCTTATGGTTCCAGTCGGGGATCTTCACACTTACACAACATTAAGCACACATGAAACATCACCTATAGTGACAAGCATGGTGACCTCATCATAACATATACCTCTGACAACTAAAGGAGATAGTCAGAATAAACTGAAAGATACCATGAATGTCGTTTAGGGGCCATAGACAGGGAACTGCTAGTGACTTGAGTGCATGTATTCTCTTTTGAGATGGTACACTAGTGACCTCTAGTGGCAAAATTGATTTAAGGTAAGTTTCTATTTCACCACAAAACTTTTTTATTTCATTACCTCTATCCTTATATTTTCTTTTCCCTTTAGTAATATTTTCTGCTTGTAGAATAACTTTAATTATACACAGTGATTTGTATCTGTTAACATACAAATATTATTTTTGCATTTCATAGAATCATAGAACTTTTGAGCTGAAAGAATTCTCAATTTATTGGTTTTATTTCATCATGTGCCAAAAAAGAGCCCCAGCAAAATGCCCCAGGAAAAATAAAGTGACTTGCCTGCAGTCTCACTTAGGGGATGGGAATAAAAGTCTAACGAGTCTAAGGTTCTTTCCAAACATCAGACAGCACCCCCAGCTGATGTCTGACCTCACCAGCATGAGAGACCCCTAAGGGAGAACTACCCAGCTAGGCCCCTCCTGAATCACTGAGCCACAAAAATCGTGAGCAAAATAAATTGAGTGTTGCTTTACAACACTAAGTTTCTGGGTTCGTTACACAGTAATGATAGCCATAACGAAGAGTTTATTTAGGAACATTTTCCAATTCTATAAAAAATAGTGAATGAAAAATACAAACTAATGTGCAGTTCTCAAATACTCATGGACTCTCAGTTAATCCAATAACAGGCCATAATCAGCTATAATAAATCAAAGAGCTCTAGGTCCAAATGAATACATATTCTAATTGACAAAAATATAAATTCTCCTCCCTTTATTAGTCTTCAGATTTTAAATATGTAAATTTTGAAAATATGGACCAAAAGAGAATATATGTGTTCTGTATCCTATAAAAACTTATAAAACCCTATAAAAATGAGTCAATGTCAGTTGAAAAGTACATTTTGAGCTCCTAGCGTGTTAGTCACTTAAGAGAATATAGAAGTCTCTCAGGGAGTTTATTATCTGTTTGTTAAGACCCATAGAACCCTCATTAGACAGAAAAGTGTAAAATAGGGTGGTACTAAGTATGACAGAACTTTGAAGAGAAGAGAGAGCAGTTGGGCTGGGTTAGGAACACATAGAACATATGGGGGGGGGCATGTAAAGACACTTTTCTGACTAGTATTTATTCTCCCAACTGTAAATTCCCTGAGAGTTGGCAGTGCTTTTGCCATAATTTTTACTCTATACCCAATACCTGCCCTGTAGCACGGATCCGCGATAACATATAAAATTAATGGTTGAATGATACATGTTTGGAAGTAATAGGAAGTAAGTTATATATCAAGAGTTTGAACGAAAGATTAATAGATGAAAGAGTGAATGAATGATTCAGCCGAAGAGGGCATGGAAAGTGGAGCAGGAATTTGATAAGACAGATTCCTAAGGTGGAATGACATGTTTTCCAGAAAGATTTGTTTAGACATAGTGTGCAGGATGAATTTGGTAGGAAGAAACTATAGCAGGAAGAATACATAATAACAACAATAATAGCGAACATTTATTGAGTTCTACCTATTTGTAGGGTGCTGAATTGAGCACTTAAAATACCTCATTCAATCCTCACCATAATCCTGTAAGGTAGATACTATGATTATCTTTAGTTTGCACATGAAGAAACTAAGATTCTGACATGCTAAGTTATATGGCTGTATAAGACTGTTCCAATAATTCAGTTGTGAGAGGTAGAGGCAGTGGATATGGAGAAGAGGGGATATTAACACAAACATGTTAAAGAAAGTAAAAGCTGGATGTGTTAAAAGATTAAATCAACTCTGGAAGATAAAGGTGAGGGAAAGTTCAGAGATGACTATGTTTTTTAAGCGTCAATTTCTAGAAAAATGATAGCACCATGTTGCAACTCTACCATGTGGATGGGTTAGCCTATACTGTGCCTCCAGCCCTTTTAAACCCAAGATTCTGAGAGAGAACTAAGCCCTCCGAAAGTATCCATTGTATGAAATAAATGATCTTCTTGTATCTAGGAAAGTACTAGTTATATGCCATCCCTGGGAACATTGAGAAAGTAGTCATAAATCGTTTTATGTGTTTCATGTTTCATTTAAAGAAACCCGGTGGCTCAGTCGGTTAAGCTTCTGACTCTTGATTTCAGTTCAGGTCATGATCTCATGATCTTGAGATGGAGCCCCACCCTGGGCTCCATGCTGGGTATGGAGTCTGCTTAAGATTCTCTCTCTCCCTTTCTCTCTGCCCTTCCCCCACTTGTTCTCTAAAGGAAGGAAGGAAGGAAGGAAGGAAGGAAGGAAGGAAGGAAGGATCATGGTTGAAAAAACATATAATTATTTAGCAGAAGATTTCCTTTGGAAAACTGTAAAACTTATCAAAGTTCTAATTTTACTAAGTAACTTCCTAGCTCTGAGCTCCTAGACCATTTGATGTCCCAGTCGATTAAATTTAATTGTTTTGCTTTGTTTTACTTTTCTGTTTTCTCTATAAGGTATCTTCTTGGAAAGATTTTTCTCTTCTATTAGTAACTTTGGCTTTGTAAAATGATGACTCCAGCATCTGGACCTTGTCAGTTGGTCACACTGTACCATTGTGCAGACAGCCCAGAGTTCCCAGGGCTCTACAGGTCTTTCCTGAAGCACTGAGTGCTCCCTTCTCCAAGCTTGGGGTTGGTGCCCTTTCTCTGCCTTACAATCCACTGAGATTGGGAAGGGCTTACCTCATGATGACATTTCACTGGGGAGTCCTGGGCATTGACCAGAACATCTGTCATTTACCACGCTGATGAAGTAAGGTTTCTACAGCCTCCCGATCTTAAGGCATTCAGTTTTTATATCTTTATTTTTTTTTTAAGATTTTACTTTTAAGTAATCTCTACACCCAATGTGGGTTTCAAACTCACAACCCTGAGCTCGAGAGTTGCATGCTCTACTGACTGAGCCAACCAGGTGCCCCTATATCCTTAAATATTTAAACTTAATGGAATTTCCTGGAGGGGATTATTAGGACAGAGGGGGTGATAGAAAAAGGAAAATAACTGCTCTTTCAAGTAGAACTATAAAGAATCATGGGTGAATTTTAGAATTTTAGCTAACTGCAATACAAAGTTCATATTTTGAGCTTTTTTTTTTTTTGCCTACTAGCAGTGAGAATTAAAAAAAAAGCCTTCAAAAATAATTTGTTTAGCCGGGAATATTAATTATAGAGAATTTTCCATTGTTTATCACAAATATGTTTACTATATTTTCAAATAGATTTTTTTTGTACAAAACCATATAAGATCATTGTACAATCTGGTGCACCACCTATAATAATAGATCACATTCATTCAGCTTTCCCTAGGTGACACATACTTTCACAAGAACTATCTTATTTAGTTCTTTCTTAAAAGTTTATTTATTTATTTGTTTTTGAGAGAGAGAGAGAGAGAGAACAAGCGTGTGCACGAGCAGGGTAAGGGCAAAGAGAGAGGGAGACACAGAATCCAAAGCAGGCTCCAGGCTCTGAACTGTCAGCACACAGAGCCTGACGTGGTACTCGAACTCACGATCCATGAGGTCATGACCTGAGCCGAAGTCGGATGCTTAACCAACTGAGCCACCCAGGTGCCCCTATCTTATTTAGTTATTAACACAATTTTTATGAGGTAGGCACTTTCTGTCCCCATGGTCTGGATGAGGAAACCAAAGTTAGAGAGCTTCAACATGTCCCATGTTACCACTGCTAGTTGAGCCAGGATTTGATTTCAGAGACTTCAACTGAAGAGCTTAGAAAACCAATCATTACTCAGTACTGTCTTAAGAAAAGGCATACTCTATAAATGAATAACAAATAGGAGAAAACAAACAAACCTTAGCAGCAGTGTTTGTATGTGAACAGTTAATAGATTTAGCAGCAATGATTGTAACTATTGCAGACTATCAGTGCTTAAGCCTAAATTTACCTGAGCCACAGAGTCTCTTTCCATGTGCTTAAAATAATAAAACTAAAACTTTTCAAAAATAATTATTCAACTCTGGTGAGGTATTGCTTGATCTCCAAACCCTTAAGCCAACAACCAATAGGGAGTGTAGTCAATGTCAGAATGAGAGGAACAAAAAATGCAAAGGTCAGGCCGTGAGATCAAGATGGAGAATAAAAGAAGAAGGACCTGAGACCTCTTAGATGTGTGTGTGTGTGTGTGAGAGAGAGAGAGAGAGAGAGAGAGAGAGAGAGAGGAAGGATAAAGCAAGGCATGGAAGGGAGAAACAAGGTCACAAGGGCCATCAAGAGAGGATAAAAGGCAAGGTAAAGAAAACAGAGTGGATAAAAACTTGTAGGAGGAATGAGGAAAAAGGGAGAAAAAGAGAAGGCGTGAGGTACAATGGATTAAAGATGCTACTATGAACTGATTTTTATTAGAGTGTTGAGTATGAGACAAAATGTGATGAAGTGTTTTCCTTCAAACATTGTAGGAGGAAGAGTTACGAAAAATAGTATAATGACACGATAAAGACAGCCAGCTCTGCTATACATCACTTTGTAACATTTTGTAAAGGTGTTATATCTGATATGTGAAAGTTAAGACCATAATCCTAACTTACTGAGTCCTGATTTTGAGATCTGTATGAAATACTAGTGTTCAGTTTATAAATATCCCATCTCCCAAGAGAAATAAATGTTCACAACTTTAAAGAAATTAAGGCTAACAACTTTGGGGGTCCCAGCCACATGGTAATAGGAACAAGTGCTGTCTTGTACCCAGTGGCTGTTCACTTCAGGAGGAACGCTGCTTAAGGCTCAAACCAGATGCACTGAAGTTACAGCCTGAATTGAGTGCCTGGTATATCCTAGGCTCCACTGAATATCTGTTAAGTGGATGAATGAATAAAGGAGTATTCAGTATTTCCTTGTTGGTCATCTCTCCCTATCTCTCTTTTCATATACTAAGAATTAGAAGCCATTCAATAATTTAGCAAATCATGTCTCTATTCTGATATAAATAAATACATAAATAGTTTGATGTGAAATGAAATATTTACATAGTCTCAAAATATAGAGAAGAAATAAAGCAAGTATAAGTGAGAATTTTAATAGTTCATGGAGGTAGGAATAGAATCTATATATACTTGATTAAGATGCTACCTATAAAGATTTCAAACAACTATGTAGCTCTTCCTTTTCTCCTTCTCTAAGGATATACTGAGGATTATAACTCCTACAGTAAATTAGGAAACCATGAGTTTACTTTGATACAGATAGATAGATGAAGATAGATAGACAGACAGATAGGTAGATATGAAATGGAATATTTCCATAGTATCAAAATATCTCACCCCAAAATACTAGTTTATTACTAAAAGAAAAAGGAGTAAGATACTACCATAATCAAAGGATAAAAGTTCACCTCAATAGTAAAGGGGCAAATAGAAATTATGTACCACCTGATAGGATGCAGTGAGAAGGACACAGTGTCACTTCTGTGATATTCTTGCCAAACTTACTGATCTTGAGGACTATTTTACAAAATAACTGCCCTATAATCTTTAAAAGTATTAAGGTCATGAGAGTCAAGTGAAGGGTGAGGAATTGTTCAGACTAAAGAAGACTACAGCAACATGATGACTAAACGCAATTCATGATCCTGTACTGGATGCTTTTGCTGTAACGGATGTTATCAAGGCAACTAGTAAGACAAATTCTCTTTGAAGATTGGGTGATAGTAATGTATGAATGTCATTCTCCTGGCTTTGTTGTCTGTATTGTGACGATGAAGAGAAAGTTCTTGTTTGTATGGAATACACACGAATGCTTCTGGTGGTGGTAGAGCCTTGGTTTGGCAACTTACTCTCAAATAATTCAGGGGGAAAAAAAGAATCCTTTTTAGGATACTTGCAAATTTTCTGTAGTTGAGATTGTTTCAAAATAAAAAACCAAAGCAAGACATGACTGTCCTGAAGGGTGGCATTTATAATTCTTGTCTTATCTCCCCTGCTCTTCTTGCCTGTGTGTGTCCTATACTTAAGTTTGCCACTTTCTACGTATTATTTTTTAAGACAGATTCCTGTGTGCATCACTAAAAAATGCAAAAGGCTGTTAGTGATGTCTTGATAGATGTCCCTAATCCTAGCACTGGTAATTTCACATGCCTCTCAAGATCAGCACTCCTGCTAGGATTTATATCTTACTTCCATATGCTAGAAAAACTCTTCCTGTTAATCTTATCTTTAAAAAAGAAATTATTGCATAAATATAACATGAAAATGTAATAACCTATAATCCCTTCACACTAATAAATACGTTGTTTTGAATTCTCTTTCCATCCTGGTCCATATATATAAATTACCTTCACATGGCTGTAATCACAACATGGATACAATTTTATATTCTACCTTTCTTGTCTAAACATATTCCAACATTGTCAGAGAGCCCCTGGGGCTCTTTGTGCCCTCTGATTCTATGATTACATTTTTGAAACACTGACCTCATAATATAACTAAGGGACCACATTTCATTATTCAATACCTGCAGTGTGGGTACCTTATTGCTTCTACCTAGTCAGTATAATGTGGTCATGCTATCTAACTAGTAATTTCTACCCAGGTGCATTGTCATCTGACAAAAGGCTTTGAAGTCACTCAGACCTAGGCTGGAATCCCACCTGTGCTTTGTACAAGTTACTAACCCTTTGAGCCCCACTTTTCAATGTGAAGAGTAGGGATAATACTGATCACATGGTATTTTTGAGGATTAAATGAAATAATGAGTGTGGAGTTCTTGGCATAGTGCCTGGTATGTATTAAGCTCTCTGTAAATGTTTGTTATTATTATTCATCTAGGAGATACATGACCAGTTAGTAAAATGTGGGCTTACTCCAAGTATTTAATTTTGTGACTCTCTTAGTTGTGAGGAGTGCTGGGTTACTTTTTAGATGATATCAAGTATCCAGAGAGTTAACTAGGATTTCTAAAGAACCCAACTGATTTTTAAAGCATCATCAGAATTGAGAACCTGTGGAAAACTAGAGTGACAGCTGATTAATCCTCTTTCTCTAATGCCTGCTTTCGTTTTTCTGACTCCCCAACCAAAACCAAAAACAGAAACAAAAAAGTTAAAAAACAAAATAAAACCTTTAAAGATTTAATCATTGGAACATGACAAAAATATTTCATATAGAGTTTGCTTTTAAAAAGTGATCAGTGAGGGGCGCCTGGGTGGCGCAGTCGGTTAAGCGTCCGACTTCAGCCAGGTCACGATCTCGCGGTCCGTGAGTTCGAGCCCCGCGTCGGGCTCTGGGCTGATGGCTCGGAGCCTGGAGCCTGTTTCCGATTCTGTGTGTCCCTCTCTCTCTGCCCCTCCCCCGTTCATGCTCTGTCTCTCTCTGTCCCAAAAAAATAAATAAACGTAAAAAAAAAAAAAAAAGTGATCAGTGAGCTATCAATTTGCCTAATTCCTTTCACAGTCAAATGATTACATACTATGGAAAAAGGATAATGTCTCAACTTACAAAATGGGCCAATAAAGGAGTTACTGTTTGTGTTAATAGAAAACATACTGCAAAAAAACTATTCTTTGAGAAATTCCTTGAAATACAGGCTTCTCTGGGCAATTGTGTGCTTGGGAATCACACTATGTAACAGAGAGGCATTGGCTGAGAAATTTAGGGTTTAGGGGCCAACAGTCACTGCCAACTGTGACTGAGTCTCTCAAATTATACATCAATTGCATTTTATTTACAGAAATTCTGGGGTTTTTTTTAACACTTTTTTCGAAGCAGAAGGGACAGGACTCCACTGTGTAAGTTGAGAAACACTGTAATAGCACAAAGCTGAAGCCGTTTAAAATTCTAAAATAAAAAGGGATAAAAAAAATCTTCTAAATATTTTTATAAATGAAGCTTTCTGAAGAGTTATCATGACCTTCGAAAAACCCACTAACCTTGCCGTTAAGAATGAAAATGAAAGCAGAATTTCACACGGATGACCAAATAATAGTAGTCTTTTGTCTGCTGGGAAAAGGTAGTAAAGATTCTCAGGAGGGATAAAAAAGGGAGAATGTGTTTTAAAATGCAAGCTTTTTCAAACAGCTTTTCGTAACATCATGCTACCAGACACCAGAGAACCACGCATGTGCACAGCCAAGGACTCTGAGCCAAAGTCATTAAGCTGACAATGAAATGTGTGTGTGGAGAAACAAGGGAACAATGATTAAATGGGGAAGAAAGCCAGTGAGGGCTGAAAAGAAGCGGTTGTTGGCTGCGTGCAACCTGGGAAGGCTGGTGGAGGGAAGACCCAGGTCACTGAAACAGAAAGAGAGCAGGGGAGACTCACTGTTCTCCCGAACCATTCATTGGGCTGCCACTGAGTCCTTTCCATGTCCAATGTCAAGGATTGAAAATGAATGCTAATGTCTATCTGTGCAAGCAAAACATGTCTTTCTGGGACAGTTTTTACAATAACTCTGGTTCTGTGATTGATGTACATATTATTTCCAGGAGGGCCACTTACAACTTTTGGATCATTTAAAATTTTTATTCCTAGGGTTGAGGAGTTCAAGGAAGCTGGTTCATCCAGTTTGTCCTATTCTTTTAGAGTTGTCCTCCCTTTCTATATCTTCAGGTTCTCTTTGAAAGCTTAAAGAGAATCTTCAAAGGGTTGCTTGAGGGAACTATAAGGGTCTAAGGAACTGGGATCTGACCCTCAAATTCTGAATGAGTCAGGCTGGCAGGAGACATGGGAGAAGAAGTGTGTCCAAAGCTGATCTAACCCAACTGGAGCCTTTGTGAAAGGAAGGTCCTGATGTTGGAAAATAGCTGCCTCACCCCCTTCTCAACAGTAAAAGGGCCAGGGAAAAATCAGCATTTCATTAGGTCATGAGCTCAGGTAAATAAAATTCACTCCTGAGGTTTTTTTTGTTTTGTTTTTGTTTTTTATATCATCTATGGATTTTTCATTAGAAAAAATTAGCACAATTATGAAGGATTTTGTATATTTTCACATAAAAGATTCTTGCTCCCATTTTTTTTTGTTGTTAATCTAATGAAGAAGAAAGAAACACATTTCTGATACAAGACAACTGATGGATGGTTTTGTCTTTTAAAGGAAGAGTCAAAATATTGATACTTATCCTTTGATGAGAAAATGAGAGAACACTCTAGATTACTGAAAACATGCAGATACTGTCCTAACACTCTATTTCCTAAGCTTGTTTATTAAAACTAGTTTTTGCATTATGCTAGATAATTTATTTCAGTTAAGTGGATTTCCTCCGATTGAAGATTTTTCACAGACAGAGCACTTACAATTTCTAGCAACACATTAGTGACCCTAGAGCCATGCAACTCTCAAAAGCTACTGAGAAGCAGAGTTAATCTCCTTTTTCTCATTGAATCTCTTATGCTAAGTCTCTAAGGCATTTTGCTGGGCCAGCAGAGGTATTCCTAATGCCACTGTCCATATTATCTTCAGCCTACAGGAACAGATATTCCACTCAACCAATGTCATTATCTATACTTATATGGATCCCACATGTCAATTAAGATTGGCTGAAACTTTCTGCCATTGCTGGTGCGATGAGTACATTTGTTCAGTTCTTCTACAAAACCATTTCTTTTTTTTTTTAATTTTTTTAAACGTTTTTATTTATTTTTGAGACAGAGACAGACAGAGCATGAATGGGGGAGGGTCACAGAGAGAGCGAGACACAGAATCTGAAACAGGCTCCAGGCTCTGAGCTGTGGGCACAGAGCCCGACGCGGGGCTGGAACCCACGGACCATGAGATCATGACCTGAGCCGAAGTCGGACGCTTAACCGACCAAGCCACCCAGGCGCCCCCAAAGCCATTTCTATCATGCTAGAGATGATCTTTTTTTCGACATCCCTAAGGATGTCTGAATAATCTTTTTTTTTTTAACTTTTTAAATGTTTATTTCTTTTTGAGAGAGACAGACAGAGCACAAGCAGGGGAGGAGCAGAGAGAGAGAGGGGGAGACACTGAATCCAAAGCAGGCTCCAGGCTCTGAGCTGTCAGCATAGAGCCCAACTCAGGGCTCGAACCCATGAACTGTGAGATCATGACCTGAGTGGAAGTCAGATGCTTACGCGTCTGAGCCACCCAGGAGCCCCCCTGAATAATCTTTTAAATTAATATTCATGGCCAAATTTATGGTAGAGGGTAAATAGAGATGACTAGGGAAAGCTTCACTGTTCCTGACCAGCACACATGCAGATGCTTGCCTCATCTTTGTGTACTTATTTAACGATGCCTCCACTCTGGGACTCTCATCTGCACACTATCCTCCCAAAAGGTCCAGAGTAACTGGCAAAGCCATTACCAGCAGTGCAGCAAACCCTCGGGAGCGTCGGAGCGTCGTGCTAGCTGCAAACACTGGCTCCATTCACCATCAGAAAAGAAAGGCCGGCTCCCTTTTCATGGACAAAACTCCTGCCATGGCTCAGTGTGTTTCCCAGCTGGATAGCCACAAGTCTATTTCCTTCCTTAGCTGTATTATAATGGAGGGTGAGATGAAAAGCAATACAAGCCCTTGATACCTTTTACTTGGAGTGCTAACTAATGCAGGGCCTCGTGTCTGATCTTCTGCTTGGCTGAGGGGATGGCAGATGGCCTTCTGAAAGCTTTTCAAACCCAGGCTGCTTTCAGCAGGGCATGAGGAGGGTATTGTTGCATTTTCCATATAGTGGTAGGAAGCAGCACTGAATAAAAGCGCACAACAATTGTGCCACTTCTCTGGGAAGCTTATTACAACCTTACAATGAGGGCTAATTGGCTGATGCCAAAAGCAGACGCAGAAGCAGCTTTGAATATTATTCAGGAGAGGTTTTGGAGAGCAGAGTCAGGAAGGAGGCTGAGGCATAAAGGAGAACAGCGATGGGAACAACAGCGGCAGGGAAGACGTGAGGGCCAGGATGAAGAGGAAACAGAGGAGCTGTATTATTTTTATCAGAAAAGACTCATGCTCTTGTTTAGAGTTTGTTCACATCCACCTCCTCCTTCTTCCATAAGCCTCCTTATCAGGAGGATGTCAACAGGCAGTCCTGGCTTACAGAGTCCACAGGACGCTGCCGTTACTATGACAACTGATGTGGCCAAATCTTGGAGCCTTTAAAGAAACTTTTGTGTGAGCTCCTTGAAATGGGCAGAGGATGAACTAAAATGTACTGAACACTTTCTGTATGCCAGGCTAGTTCAAGAACTTTATTGTTTCGTTTAATCTTCAAAACAATTCTGAGACATATTTTTATGATCACTTTGAACTGAGGAAACTGAGGCTCAGGGATGTTAAATAATTTGCTCTAATGGATTCAAATCCAGGCATTTCTGGCCCCAGAGTTTAAGCCCTTCCTGCTACACTACCCTGAGCCAATTTTTCAAATAGCCAGGCCCTGCCTACTACCGGGAACATGATAGTACAGCCTCAATAAATGTTTTCTGAAAGCAGCATTAAACTGATTCACAAATGAAGATATAAAACAAATGTTAAAAAGTATAATTTTCATAGGAGATGATTTTCAGCTAGGGACTGGCCTGCCTAACTGGCCTTCACCCCAATATACACACAAACTCAGTCAGAATTCTTTAGCAAAAATATACTGGCTGTTTTGTGCTGGACACTGCTAGGTTCTAGAAGTACAGACATTTAAAAACCCAGGCTGTGTCCTCTAGCAGCTCACAGTCTATTGGGTAGGACATATACATCAATACAATATCCTGTGAAAAAACATAGGTAAAGGTAAGCTTGGGGTTCTCATGAAGGAGAAAAGAAACCTAACTCAGCCTCAGAAGGTCAAAGAAGGCTTCCAGAAGGAGGAGATACCTCATTAGGTTCTTCTTTTTTTTCATGTTTATTTATTTAGTTTTGAAAGAGAGAGAGAGAGAAACAGAGCAGGAGTGGGGAAAGGGGTAAAGAGAGAGGGAGACAGAGAATCCGAAACAGCTCCAGGCTCTGAGCTGTCAGCACAGAGCCTGATGTGGGACTTGAATTCACAAACCGTGAGATCACAGCTAGAGCTGAAGTCAGAAGCTTAACTGATTGAACCACCCAGGTGCTCCACTCAGTGGATTATTAAAGGATGAGTAGGAATTAGCTAGGCAAGAGAAGGGTGAGTGGTATTATTCCAGGCAAAGAGAACAGCATGGACAAAGTCCAGAGGTATGACATAGTACATGCATGGAAAATGGTTTCTTACTGCGCCCAAACCATGTTTGTGGGAAATGACGCTGAAGAGAACTCTAGCACCAAGCAGAGGGAACCTTTAAATACCATGCTAGGAGTCCTGGACTTCATCCAGCAGGAAATGCAACACATTGATTATTCTCTGCAGGGAGAAGGTATGGTATGGTCAGTGTGGAGGATTGATTTGAAGGGATAGGAATTGAAATAGGAAGAACAGTTGGGAGGTTGATGCTGTGGTTTATGTGGGAGATAATGAGGGCCTTGTTCAGGGAAGTGGTGGTAGGGATAGAGAGGCCAGATATATTTGAGAAACAGTTTCAAGGTCAAGTGAACAGGAATCAGTGACTGTTTGGATTGTGAGAGATGAGAATGAAATAATGACATACGAATTTCTAGCTTAAGGAACAGGGTAGATGATGGGACCATTCATTAAGATTGTGAATCAGGAGTGGGAACAGATTGAGGGGTGAGGGTGGGGGGAGATAAGTTCCTTTAACACCTGGGACATTATCTAGTTGCCTAGGAAGCAGATGGATTATGAATCAGAAACTCAGAAGAGAGATAAAGACAAATGATAAAGAATAAAGATTCAAGACCAGAAGTGTGAAAATAGTTTTTTTCTGCAATCCCATCCATCCTGCAGAAATGGTTTGTTGGGACCTCTGTGATATTGTTTCTACAATTAGAATTAGGTGAAAACCATGGGAAAATCAGAAAGTTGCACATACAAAAAATCTTCATCTCTGGTGTCAAATTCTGCTTGTTTGCATTTCTGTTTCTTCATGGCAAAGGTCAGCTAGAAGTGGAAAACAGCTCTGCATTCTGGTCAGGGCACGTGCTCTCCAGGGAGCCAGAGTCCTCACCTGACTGGACTCCTGGCCCTTAGGCTCAGCAATGGTTACCATTTTATCAGCACAGTTTGCTCTGTTGCCTTTCATACAGTAGAGTTAAGATAAAAGTAAACTTTTATTCTTCCTTTACCTCAATCAAAAGTAGTAAATGAAATTGAGTCCAAGAGGACTATGTGTTTCAAGGAAAATGGTGATAAGAAATGAAGAATGTGCCTATATATTTGATATGCAAACAAAGCATGTCCTTCTTGAAAGAATTAAACTTAAGACACTATTGGAAATAAATTTTATTAAGAACAGCATCTGCTGTATTTAAAAGATGCATGGGGTGCCTGGCTCAGTCTGTAGAGCTTGTGATTTGATCGCAGGGTCGTGAGTTTGAGCTCCATGTTGGGTTTAGAAATTACTTAAAAATCATATCTTTTAATAAATAAATAAAAGAGCTAATCAAGAAGTTAAAGAGGAAATTAAAAAGTACATGGAAGCCAAAGAAAATAATAACACCACAGCACAAAACCTCTGGGACACAGCAAAGGTGGTCATAAGAGGAAAGTATATAGCAATCCAGACCTTCCTCAAGAAGGAAGAAAGGTCTCAGATACACAACCTGCCTAACCTTACACCTTAAAGAGTTAGAAAAAGAAAAGCAAATAAAACCCCAAACCAGCAGAAGACAGGAAGTAATAAAGATTAGAGCAGAAATCAATGCTATCAAAACTAAAAAAACGGTAGAACAGATCCATGAAACCAGAAGCTGGTTCTTTGAAAGAATTAACAAAATTGATAAACCCCTAGATAGTTTGATCAAAAAGAAAAAGGAAAGGACCCAAATAAATAAAATCAGGAATGAAAAAGGAGATATCACAACCAACATAGCAGAAATACAAACAATAATAAGAGAATATTACCAGTGATTATATGCCAATAAAGTTGGCAATCTGAAAGAAATAGACAAATTCCTAGAAATGTATAAACTACCAAAACTGAAACAGGAAGAAATAGAAAATTTGAACAGACCCATAACCAGTAAAGAAATTGAATTAGTAATCAAAAATCTTCCCAAAATCAAAAGTCCAGGGCCAGATGGCTTTACAGGAGAATTCTATCAAACATTTAAAGAAGAGTTAACACCTATTCTCTTGAAGCTGTTCCAAAAAATAGAAATGGAAGGAAAACTTCCAAACTCTTTCTATGAAGCCAGCATTACCTTGATTCCAAAACCAGACAAAGACCCCACTAAAAATGAAAACTATAGACCAACTTCCCTGATGAACATGGATGCAAAAATCCTCAACAAGATATTAGCCAACCAGATCCAACAATACATTAAAAACTTATTCACCACGACCAAGTGGGATTTATACCTGGGATGCAGGACTGGTTCAATATCCACAAAACAATCAATGTGATACGTCACATTAATAAAAGAAAGGACAAGAACCACATGATCCTCTCAATAGACGCAGAGAAAGCATTTGACAAAATACAGCATCCTTTCTTGATAAAAACCCTCAACAAAGTAGGGATAGAAGAATCATACCTCGAGATCATAAAAGCCATATATGAAAGACTCAATGCTAATATCATCCTCAATGGGGAAAAGCTGAGAGTTTTTCCCCTAAGGTCAGGAACAAGACAGGGATGTCCACTCTCGCCACTGTTATTCAATATAGTTTTGAAAGTCTTAGCCTCAGCAATCAAACAACACAAAGAAATAAAAGGCATCCAGATAGGCCAGGAGCAGGTCGAACTCTTGCTCTTCTCATGTGACATGATAGTCTGTATGGAAAACCCAAAAGATTCCACCAAAAACTGCTAGAACTGATCCATGAATTCAGCAAAGTCACGGGATATAAAATCAATGTACAGAAATTGGTTGCATTCCTATACACCAATAATGAAGCAACAGAAAGAGAAATAAAGGAATCTATCCCATTTACAATTGCACCAAAAGCCATAAAATACCTAGGAATAAATCTAACCAAAGAGGTGAAAAATCTATACACTGAAAACTATAGAAAGCTTATAAAAGAAATTGAAGAAGACACACAGAAAAATGGAAAAATATTCCATGTCTTGGATGGGAAGAATAAATATTTTTAAAATGTCAATACTACCCAAAGCAATCTACATATTCAATGCAATACCTATCAAAATAACACCAGCATTATTCACATAGCTAGAACAAACAATCCTAAAATTTATATGGAACCAGAAAAGACCCTGAATAGCCAAAGCAATCTTGAAAAAGAAAACCAAAGCTGGAAGCATCACAATCCCAGACTTGAAGCTATATTACAAAGCTGTCATCATCAAGACAGTATGGTACTGGCAAAAAACCAAAAAACCAAAAAAACAAAAAAACAAAAAAAACCACAAAAAACAGACACTCAGATCAATGGAACAGAATAGAGAACCCAGAAATGGACCCACAAACATATCAACTAATCTTTGACAAAGCAGGAAAGAATATCCAATGGAATAAAGACAGTCTCTTCAGCAAGTGGTGCTGGGAAAACTGGGCAGTGACATGCAGAAAAATGAACCTGGACCACTTTCTTACACCATACACAAAAATAAACTCAAAATGGATGAAAGACCTAAACGTAAGACAGAAAGCCATCAAAATCCTAGAGGAGAAAGCAGGCAAAAACCTCTTTGACCTTGGCCGCAGCAACTTCTTACTCAACATGTCTCTGGAGGTAAGGGAAACAAAAGCGAAAATGAATTATTGGGACCTCATCAAAATTAAAAGATCCTACACAGCAAAGGAAACAATCAGCAAAACTAAAAGGCAACCGACGGAATGGGAGAAGATATTTGCAAATGACATATCAGATAAAGGCTAAGTATTCAAAGTCGATAATGAACTTATCAAACTCAACACCCAAAAACAAATAATCCAGAGAAGAAATGGGCAAAACACATGTGTAGACACTTTTCCAAAGAAGACATCCAGATGGCCAACTGACACATGAAAAAATGCTTAACATCACTTATCATCAGGGAAACACAAATCAAAACCACAGTGAGATACCACCTCACACCTGTCAGAATGACTAACATTAACAACTCAGGCAACAACAGATGTTGGCGAGGATGCGGAGAAAGAGGATCTCTTTTGCACTGCTGGTGGGAATGCAAACTGGTGCAGCCACTCTGGAAGACAGTATGGATGTTCCTCAAGAGATTAAACATAGAACTACCCTATGACCCAGTAATCACACTACTAGGTATTTATCCAAGGGATACAGGTGTACTGTCTTGAAAGGGCACATGCACCCTAGTGTTTATAGCAGCACTATCAACAATAGCCAAAGTATGGAAAGAGCCCAAATGTCCATCAATGGATGAATGGATAAAGAAGATGCGTGATACACACACACACACACACACACACACACACACACACACATACATACAATGGAGTATTACTTGGCAATCAAAAAGAATGAAATCTTGCCATTTGCAACTACATGGATGGAACTAGAGGGTATTATGAGTGAAATTAGTCAGTCAGAGAAAGACAAATATCATATGACTTCACTCATATGAGGACTTTAAGATACAAAACAGATGAATATAAGGGAAGGGAAGCAAAAAGAATATAAAAACAAGGAGGGGGACAAAACATAAGAGACTCTTAAATATGGAGAACAAACGGAGGGTTACTGGAGGGTTTGTGGGAGGGGGTATAGGCTAAATGGGTAAGGGGCATTAAGGAATCTACTCCTGAAATCATTATTGCACTATATGCTAACTAACTTGGATGTAAATTTAAAAAAAAATAAATAAAGAGAAGGGGGGAAAAAAAGAAAATAAATAAATAGATAAATAAATAAATAAATAAATAAATAAATAAATAAATAAAAGATGCATGATGACTTTCCATTTGTTTGTATCTTCTTTAATTTCTTTCATCAGTGTTTTATGGTTGTCAGTAGTTAAAACTACCCAAAGCAATCTACAGATTCAATGCAATCCCTATCAAAATCCCAATGGCATTTTTTACAAAAACAGAAAAAATAATTCTAAAATTCATCTTAAAACACAAAAGTCGGGGCGCCTGGGTGGCGCAGTCGGTTAAGCGTCCGACTTCAGCCAGGTCACGATCTCGCGGTCCGGGAGTTCGAGCCCCGCGTCGGGCTCTGGGCTGATGGCTCAGAGCCTGGAGCCTGTTTCCGATTCTGTGTCTCCCTCTCTCTCTGCCCCTCCCCCGTTCATGCTCTGTCTCTCTCTGTCCCAAAAATAAATAAACGTTGAAAAAAAAAATTTAAAAACACAAAAGTCCCCAAATCGCCAAAACAATCTGGGGAAAATAAATGAACAAAGCTAGAGGCGTCATACTTCCTGATTTCAGTGTAATAAAAATACATTGCAAAACTGTAATAATTAAAACATAGGATACTGGTATACAGACAGACATATAAACCAGTGGAGCAGAATACAGAGTCCAAAATAAAGCCATGCACATACAGTCCCCTGATCTTTGACAAGAGTGCCAAGAATATACAATGGAGAAAGGATAGTCTCTTCAATAATCGTGTTGGGAAAACTCAACTCTCACATGCAAAAGAATAAAATTAGACCCTTACCTTACACCATACACAAAAATCAACTCAAAATGGATTAAAAACTTAAATGTAAGACCAGAAGCTATAAAACTTCTAGAAGAAGATATAGGGGAAAGCTTCATGGTATCAGTCGTGGCAGTCATTTTGTGGATATCGCACCAAAAGCACAGAGAACAAAAACAAAAATAGACACATGAGACTAAAACAAACTAAAAAGCTTCTACACAGTAAACAACCAATAGAGTAAAAAGGCAACCTATAGAACAGGAGAAAATATTTACAAATTATGTATCTGATAAAGAATTAACTTCCAAAATATATAAGGAGCTCCCACAACTCAATAACAAAATGCACTAATAACCCAATTAAAATTGGGCAAAGGACTTGAATAGACATTTCATCAAAGAAGACATGTAAATGGCTAACAGGTATGTGAAAAGATGCTCAATGTCACTTAATTATCAGGAAAATGCAAATCAAAACCATAATGATATATCACCTAACATTGTTAGGACAGCTATCATTAAAAAAAAAAAAAGACAGGTGTTGGTGAGGATATGAAGAAACTAGAACACTTTCACACTATTGGTGGGAATGTAAATTTGTACAGCTGCCATGGAAAACACTATGAAGTTTCCTCAAAAAGTTAGCAATAAGGGTGCCTGCCTGCCTCAGTCAGTAGAGTACACAACTCTTGATCTTGCAGTCATGAATTCAAGCCCCATGTTGGGCACAGATATTACTTAAAAAAAAGTTGAAAACAAAAATACTATATGATCCAAGAATCCCACTTCTGGATATTTATCTGAAAGAACTGAAATAAGGATCTTGAAGGGATATTAGCACTCTCATGTTCATTGCTGCATTATTCACAATATTTAAGATGTGGAAACAACTTAAATGTGCATCAACAGATGAATGGATAAACAAAAATGTGTATATAAACACAATGGAATATTATTCAGCCTTAAAAAAAAGGAAAGAAATCCTACAATATGCCATGGTATGAATGAACCTTGTGGACATTATACCATGTGCAAGAAGCCAGTCACATGAGGACAAATACTGTATGATTCCATTTATATGAGGTATCTAAGATAGACTTGTAGAAGCAAAGAATAGAATGGGAGCTCTGCAGAGGGGCTCTGGGCAGAAGGGACAGGGGGCTGTTGCTAATCAACAGGTATGTTAAGGTGAGTAAGTTCTAAATATCTGGTGCACAATGTTGTTCCTATAGTTAACAACACTGTACTGTGCACTTAAAAATCTGTTAAGAGGGTATATTTCATATTAAGTGTTCTTACCACATTAAAATAAAAAAAACTAAAAAAAATATGCATAGTGAAAAACCTAATAAACTGAAAAAGAATTTAAATTTCAATAGCATTTTTGGAAATTGAATGAAATAAATGATGAAATACCATGAATCATTGCCTGGCCCTAAATGTGTTGAATTTGCAACCTTTATTGTAGTGTCACTGGTATATAGTCAAGATGTGAGAATGGAGCTCAGAGGTGTGGTTGAGATCATCCAGAGAGTGTGTCTAGAGAGAGAGGAAAAGTAGGCCAAGGGCAGAATCTTGGGGAAACACTTGAGGAAAAGGAGCCTGAGAATGATGAGAGAGAGGTTGAAGGGTAATCTGAGAAGTGTGATAGCATCAATTCCAGGGGAGCAAAAACATGGGTAGGAAAGAAGGAAGGAAGGGAGGAAGGAAGGAAGGAAGGAAAGAAGGAAAGAAGGGAGGAAGGAAGGGAGGGAGAGATCAACACTTTCAAATGTCTTTGTTCTGCTGTTGTATGTGTCCAACCCAGAAGGGAGGCCAGTCCAGCTACAGCATAACTTAGACCAGAGATTCCCAAACTACCTTGGCTCACAATGCCCTTGAGTCTAAGGAATTTTTTCACAGTGCTCCAAAGTCAAGAGAAATACCAAAAAGTTCCAGGTATTAAGTATTTAGGTCCAAGCATCTTAAGTAGCTTATGTCCTTAAAACTTAGTAATCATTTGAAAAAAAAAAAAGACACCAAATTGAGGGAAATCTTAATTTCTTTTTTATTTCATTCTTAAATAAACAATCACTTACTTATGGAATGTGTGCACCTGTTGGGCATTGTACACTTTCTCTAACCTTCTCAAACTGACACCCTCATTAACTGACCTACATTGATTTTTACGCAGAACTTGCTTTTTTATCTCAGAAACCATAGTAAATCCAGCATGGAAAGAGATGTAGCTCTATCTCATGTGAAATTGTGAACAATCTCTAGATAGCTGTTCTCACAATGTCTGATAGAGTTTGATGTGCCCCATAGAGCCCCTATAGGTTTGCTGCAGTGCCCTGAGGCACCTTGGCACACAGTTTGGGAACTATGGGGTTAGACTATATGAGCTGATCTATAATCCTATAATGTATAAGTTTGTTTCTATAGAGACAGTTGGTCTGAAATCCATACCAATAACCTACAAGTGAATTTATGGAGTATGACTAATTTCTGCTTTGAATAACTGCTGTCACTGCTAGTTTTCATAGCTTTTGACCAACTAGCTTAGGAAGTAGGATTACCTAAATAAATCCAAAGTTTAATGCCTTCAGTCCTCTCCTCAAGGAGTTAGCAAATATATTCTCCTTTCTCTTGCCTTCCTTCGGTTAGGAAAGAAACAGTGTTGGGGCACCTGGGCGGCTCAGTTGGCTAAGCGTCTGACGTCGGTTCAGGTCATGATCTCGCACTTCATGAGTTCAAGCCCCGTGTTGGGCTCTTGTG
Source organism: Prionailurus viverrinus (assembly GCF_022837055.1). Taxonomy (NCBI): domain Eukaryota; kingdom Metazoa; phylum Chordata; class Mammalia; order Carnivora; family Felidae; genus Prionailurus; species Prionailurus viverrinus. Next base: position 86,127,808 of record NC_062564.1, read on the forward strand.
CTGACAGCTTGGAGGCTGGAGCCTGCTTCACATTCTGTGTCTCCCTCTCTCTCTGCTCCTTCCCAATTCACGCTCTGTCTCTCTCTCAAAAATAAATAAATACTAAAAAAAAATTAAGAAAAGAAACAATGGAGAGGGGTTGAGGTGGTGAAAAGAGACAGTGACTGGATCTAAAGCAGCCACACTGGGAATCAGCATAGAGTACGAGGGGCCTGACTGTGTGTTCAAAGTCCTTGTATGAGAACCTCCATTATCTAGCAGCTTCAGATACCACATGTGGCTAGCCAGTGTGTACCTCGGGCAAGTCACCTAACCTTTCTGGACCTCCTCTGTATTTATATGTGTATTTGTACTTGTGTATATATATTATATGCAATCTATATTACATTGAGTAATACACAATTTTATAATATATATTAAAAGAAAAGTGAGAAATTGGACTAAACTTTTTTTGGGGGGGTGCAAGTGAGTTAGAGGAGAGAGGAAGAGAGAGAGAGAGAATCTCACAAGGGACAGAGAGAGAGAAACTTTTTGTTAAAGATTTATTTTTGACAGAGAGAGAGAAAGAGAGAGTGTGTGTGAGTGGGAGAGGGGCAGAGAATCTGCTGAGGGGCCTGTGCCGACAGCAGCAAGCCCAATGCCAGGCATTAACTCACATACCGTGAGATCATGACCTGAGCTAAAGTCGGGTGCTCAACGACTTAGCCAGTCAGGTGTCCCTGGACTAAACTTTGTATGATATAAGCAATGCCCTTTTAATGCTCTACTCTTGCACAGACTCCACGATTTGAATGATGTCTACTAAACAAGATGCATTTATTTCGTAATAATTTGTTTTCCTATTTTTAATCAAAGACCTACAACCTCATTTAGTGAGCCAGTGCTACCACATCAAATTGATAAAATTATGTAAAAAAAAAAAAACAAACCCAAAACCATGGTGTTTCAGTTCATTTTTGTCGCAAGTATGTGAACAATTTCCATTTGCCATCTTGAAATAGTGAAACAGCACACATTAGCACCAGTCCCTCAGCCCACTGTTACCATGCTGGACCGTCCCATCCCTTAAGGCCTTTTGTGTGCAAAGATTCTGCACCTCCTCTAACCAAGGAAGAGGAGGTCAGGAGTGGGAGCAAGGAGACGCTGGCGCCCCCACTCGGCTGCCACCACTCTCAGGACCAACCCAGGAGTACCGCTTACCCCGTCCCAGTTTATTCAAGGTTCACGCCCACGGGCTCAGATGCGGTTAGCAAAAGCAACTCCGAAGGAGTCGTTCTCAAAACCATTGCCAACAGCACACAGGACACCTGAATTCAGCCCCCCTGCCTCCGCCCTCTTCTGCTTCTGTCTGCACTCCAGTGCGGGGGCGGCCGAAGATAAGACCTGGAGGGCAGGGCCCAGGCAATGCCAAGGGCTGGATGAGAGAGAGCGGTTTCATAAAGTCTCATTTCCCAGCCACAGCCATGGTTGCCCTTTCAGGCCCAGCCCACGCTACAATCTAGAAAAGAATCCTGGGTTGGGGGTGAATTTAGAGCAAGCAAGAGTTCTGTATGAACTGTACCCGCCCACAGCATATACAGCTCCCCACGCATAAGCACCTCACTCACAGTGCCTTCTAGAAGCCAAGAAACAGGTTTCCCTTGGTCTTTGTTTCCTTGGCTGCCTTCTGTAGCTCTGTCATTTGCTAAACACCCTGGTGGGAGCATGTTAAGGCCAGCGGTGTCCCATTTCTTCAACAGACCCTGTACCTTGTACCTTTCCTCTCCTCATAAAGGCTGAAAATGCTCCTCTTTGATTTCCAAAGCCCCCAGCATGTTTACGCAGTGCCAGGAGGGGAAGCTTAGCTCTGGCTGGCTTGCTGGCGGTTTGTGCTAATTGTCTGGCTGCACTTTAAAAAGAGGCTTTTTGAATCTGAGCATTTAGGGAGAAAGTGGAGAAGCGTGGCTGTATGAAAGAGCAATTGATGTTAAATATTCATGGTCTGCTCTCTGTTAATCAAAATCAGTAACCCCCATTGCTTCACTGCCCTCTTGCTGGCTTCTTACTATGATTGTGCTAAAGGAACTTGGATACAAACAATGCCAACAACACACACACACACACACACACACACACACACACCCAAGACGTGGGTGCTTATGGGTCTGAAGTGTTTCCAGTTGACATTGTGCAACTCAGCATTGTCTGTTTTCTCTGGAATGTTGAATGAGCCATAGTTATCCCTTCCGTCAGCATTTTAGAACCACTACCCTCCCCTTTTTCCTTCTCTCATGTTGAATTCACCAAACTTTGTCCTTGCTTAAAAGCAAGGCATTTTCCAAAATAATTCTTAAAGTGAATTAAAGCATATTCTAGTTCAATTTTCAGAGATGATAAAATTGTTTTACAAAATAGGGAAGAAATTGACTATAATTGAACAAAATATGGTAATAATATCATAAGTTGTTCTATGAACAACATTGAGGTTATATTTCCTGGGCTTTTAGGAAATAAACATTTTTTTATTTTTATTTGTTGATTTATTTTAAAAGAAGATGTAATGCAACCACAGAAACTTTCTAAATAATCACTTAATTTAAAAGGAAAAGAAAAATAGCTCTTACACAAAAGTTTTTTGTTTTATTTTGTACCTATATTTTCCAAGTTTTCTATAATGAGCATGTTTCACCATTAAAATAAAAGTAAGTTATATTTTTTAAAAACTGAACAGTCGCTGAATTTTATATTTCAGAATTCATCAAGCACTTTCTTCCTTACCTATATCATCTGTAAGGGAAATGTTGGTGAATGTGCCATCCTCCTCTTCCTCTTTGCTGGACCCCTCCATCCTGCTCACTGCTCAAGCCTGTTAGTGAGATAAATGAGGGCAGGGAAAAACGGCTATTCTCCCATGTGATCACCCTTGTTAAATCATTAATAAATGAGTGTCCAAGCAGGTACTATCTGATCCTTGCGCTAGCCACCTTCTTCCTGCTTTCCACCTGAGAGGTTCTTACCTGGGTGTTGTGTTCCTAACCGGAAATAGTTAGAGACCCAAGTTAAAGAGCTATAGCCCTTTACCCGAAGCTGTTGAGCTGGCATTACTGCTGTACCCTGGCTAAATGCCAAACCTTGCCTTTAGTCCATTGACAGTTTGCTTGAGCTGCATTGTCTACAAACGTTGTCCAAAAAGCACTGGAATGAAATTGGGAGACGAAATTGAATTTTATGTGATTGGCATATTTTTGGGACACCTACAATAAACTTGTCAAGGATTTTGGTTAGTGACCTAGCAGCATGACTTGGTCACAGAGCCTCAATTTCCTGTCCTACATGATGATAAATCTTTTGTTAAGGATTAAAAGTGGATGCCATGCACTTGATAAATGTCAACCACAATAATGATCACAAATGATCAGACATATGTGAGGAAGTAGTATTTGCTACATAGTGAGCTCATCAGTGCCCTCTCATATTACTATGTCTATACCTCACCCTAGGAAAGTTTATTAAAATGACAGATCTCCCTTCTCTATTTCTGGAGGAGCCCAAGGGAGGGCATGATGGCCTTGCCAGCCCTTAAGCCAAGGGCCCTTTGTTAGAGGAGGAAGCATTCTTTTTTTTTTTCCTCTTAATGTTTATTTATTTTTGAGAGAGAGACAGAGCATGAGCAGGGGAGGGACAGAGAGAGGGAGACATAGAATCTGAAGCAGGCTCCAGGCTCCGAGCTGTCAGCACAGGGCCTGACATGGGGTTCGAACTCATGAACTGTGAGATCATGACCTGAGCTGAAGTCAGATGCTTAACCAACTGAGCCATCCCAGTGCCCCTGAGGAGGAAGCATGTTTTTACAACTATTTTTCTTGGTCACCTATCTTGTCAGATACATAGACAAAGCCCAAAACTATTTTAGAGTTTCTCATTATCACTTTCAGAGGAAAAAAAAATCAACCAAATTTAATGAAGAATTTTAATCAGATATCAAAATTGAGTTGCTACATAATATGTTCTGCCTTAAGTGCTTTGATACATAGGATTTTTTTTTATCCACCTGAGTTCATTGTTGCTATATCAAGCAAAACGGATATAAACTGCTAGAAATCCTGAATGTTAAATATTAAATTCACTAGAATAGAATTCCCCCCCCCCAATTTTCTAATTACAGTCTACAAATATTGAGTGGCTATTTTGTACAAGCTGGGGACTTTGGAGGGTTCAAAGTAACAGATGGTTATTGCTGTCAATAAGCTTATAAAACAGCTCAAAGGCAAGAGTTCTGGAGGTTTAGAGGAAGGGAAGAGTGTGTCTTATTGGCAGATCTTAGAAAGGCTTAGAGAAAGTGACATTTGAGATGCATGATCAATGACAAGTGGGGTCTAGTAGGCAAAAATGCTTTCTCAGTGAAGGAGCGTGTACAAAGTCCCAGAGATGGGAAAGCAGTAGGCACATAGAGGGACCCAGAGTGGAAGACATTCATAGCTAAGAAGTAGGAGATAAGGTAGAATATAGGTTAAGGTCATATCTAAGAGTGTTTTGAATGTCAGACTGTGTTAGTCCAAGTCCTTTAAGAATTGGACTCTTAGATGAGATTAAAAGGGTGAGAAAAGATAGGGATGGAGCAAAGAAAAGAGCAGGAGATCCATCAGACTGTGATGCAAGACCAACCCAGTGAGGACAAAGCAGGAGGGAAGGTCTAGTTTATCTTTCACACTAAGGAAGTTTCAACAGGGTTGTCAAAGAGTACTCTGGCCAAAGCTGACCATAAGAGCAGTCCTGTGCCTCCCAGGAATGGCCTCCCTTGGCATTCCTGCAGCTCTTGGCTACTGGGTGGGAGCAGCTGGTGGGAAGTGAGGCCTCTGTGCAAACGTGGTGATGGATTGCAGAGCACAGCAGCTGGGGCCTTAGTCAATTACACTCCCTGTACTTGAAGGTCTACAAGGCACACGTTCATGGCCCCCATATGAGCTGCTTTTTCTAGCAACTCTGTATATAATCATGGACCAGTACTTTAGGAAGCATAGAAATACCTCTCTTGCCTGATCCTTCCTCTGTCAGTCCTAGAAATAATAGCACACACTTAAGTAATACCCTGTGCTAGGCAACAACCATGAGTTAGATGCTAATACTATTCCCATTTAAAAGATGAGGGAGCTGAGGCATGGGAAGATATTAAATAAAAGACAAGCAGTGAAATGTGTGGTAAAGCTGGGAATGGAAACCGTCTGGGTGTAGGGTCTGTGCTCTTAACCACTGTGTTAACTACTCCTGATAAAATTATTGGGTAAGGGAGGGGATGAAAGAAAAGTAATCAATGTGGCCAAAGAATTTAGAAACCAAAGGGTATGTTTGGTTTAATTGTGTATGGGGGTTTTATTTTTATTACTCATGGCCAGTGGTACTTTTTGCCAGAATTAGCCTAAGTGCACGATTCTTTGCCTCTCTGATTACCTTAAAAAAGGACATTTATTATGAAGTATCAATCCTAATGGATGGGGGAATGAAAAGAGAGAAAACTCAAGTCAGTCAGCATTACTACTGTCTCCATAGTCTTTGGGCAAAAGTTATAATGGAGATGTTCACTTTTACCTAGAGTAGAGAATTATCCGTGGATTGAAATTATCCATGGTGAATATTTTCCCCTTTTTTTTTCTCCTAATAGTTTTATTGTTTTAGCTTCCATATTTAAGTCACTGATTCATTTTGAGTTAATTTTTGCATGTGGAGTAGGGTAGGGGTGCAGCTTCATTTCTTTGCATTTGGATATTTAGCTGTTCTAACACCATTTGTTGAAGAGAATATTTTTTCCCTCATTGAATGGTCTTGACATCCTTGTCAAAAATCAATTGGTCTAGGGGCGCCTGGGTGGCGCAGTCGGTTAAGCGTCCGACTTCAGCCAGGTCACGATCTCACGGTCCGTGAGTTCGAGCCCCGCGTCAGGCTCTGGGCTGATGGCTCAGAGCCTGGAGCCTGTTTCTGATTCTGTGTCTCCCTCTCTCTCTGCCCCTCCCCCGTTCATGCTCTGTCTCTCTCTGTCCCAAAAATAAATAAAAACGTTGAGAAAAAAAAAATCAATTGGTCTAGATGTTGGGGTTTAGTTTTGGAATCTCAGTTCTATTACATGGGACTATATGTCTGTCGTTATGTCAGCACCACACTGCTTTGATTACCATAGTTTTGTGGCAAGCTTTGAAATTCAGGAAGTATGAGTACTCCAACTTTGTTTTTCCTTTTATTTATTTTTTTTTTAATTTTTTTTTTCAACGTTTATTTATTTTTGGGACAGAGAGAGACAGAGCATGAACGGGGGAGGGGCAGAGAGAGAGGGAGACACAGAATCGGAAACAGGCTCCAGGCTCCGAGCCATCAGCCCAGAGCCTGACGCGGGGCTCGAACTCACGGACCGCGAGATCGTGACCTGGCTGAAGTCGGACGCTTAACCGACTGCGCCACCCAGGCGCCCCTTGTTTTTCCTTTTAAATAATACTTTGATTATTTGGGGTCCTTTGAAGTTCCATATGAATTTGAGGATTGACATGAATTTGGCAATGGACTCCTAAATTTTTAATTAATTTTTTAACATTTAAAAAAATTTATTATTTTTTGAGAGACAGAGTGTGAGCAGGGGAGGGGCAGAGAGAGGGGGAGACACAGAATCTGAAGCAGGCTCCAGGCTCTGAGCTGTCAGCACAGAGCCCGATGTGGGGCTCGAACTCGTGAACCATGAGATCATGCCTTAACCCAAAGTCAGACACTTAATCGACTGAGCCACCCAGTTGCCCCAATGGACTCCTAAATTTGACACCAAAAATGTGAGCAACAAAAGAAAAAAATAACTTGGACTTCATGAAAATGTCGAAAGTGTGTACATCAAAGGACATTATCAAGAATGTGAAAAGGCTATCTACAGATGGGATAAAATACTTGCAAATCACATATTTGATAAAACTTTAATTTCCAGAATATATAAATAACTCTTACAATTCAACAACAAAAATACAACCCAATTTAAAAAATGGCCAAAGAACATGAACAGATATTTCTCCAAAGAAGATATGTAAGTGGCAAATAAATACATGAAAATATGTTAAATATTATGGTCATTATGAAAATGCAAATCAAAACCACAATGAGATACAGTCTCATACCTACTAGGATGGCATTAATAAAAAAAATAACAAAAGTGGAACATAATGGCAAGGACATGGAGAAATAATCCCATCCATGGCTGATGGGAATGTACAATGATGCAGCCATTGCGGAAAATATTTTGGTAGTTCCTCAAAAAATTAAACATAGAGTTATCATATGAAACTCAGAAATTCCACTCCTAGAGTATATATCCAAAAGTAATGAAAGCATATGTTCACACAGAAACTTGTAGATGAATGTTTGTAGCAGCATTCATTATTCACAGAAGCAAAAAGGTGGAAGCAATCCAAATGCCCATCAGTGGATGAATGATAAACATATTGTGATATACAAATATGATGAGATATTGTTAATCAATAAGCAATACCAAAGTGCTGATGTAGGCTACAACTTAAATGAATCTTGAAAACATGTTAAGTGAAAGAAACTAGACACAAAGAGTCACATATATTGTATGATCACTTTTATATGATATATCCAGAATGGGAAAGTCCATAGAGGCAGAAAACAGGGGATGGGGGGAAGGAGAGAATGTGGAGAGATTATTTAATGAGTATGGGGTATTTTTCTGGGATAATGAAAAGTTTGAAACTAGAGATGGGTGGTGATTGAACCACATTGGGAATATACTAAATGCTACTGAATTGTATACTTTATAACGGTTAATTGCTTATTATGTGAATTTCACCTCAACTTAAAAAATAAAGATTAAGAAAGATTAGGAAAAAAAATTATGCAGGGTTTGCCTGTCCCTCCATAATGTGAATGATAGAATTGAGTTAAGTACCCTAAATCATAACATACTTTATTTACAGTTTCAAATTCAATGTAAGAGTAGTCTACAATTTGTCATAGAACTAATAGGGCTAGAATAGACCTTGTGTCATATCTACCACATCTCACAGAATTAATACGGTGAGAAAGGTTAAGATAAAGACACCAATCTTTATTATAATACAGTCTACCATAAAAGAGGATTCAAAAGCACAAGCACTAAAGTGAATAAGGATACATAACAAATCATCATCTCAACTTCTAAGTGGGGAGTGTGAGATATGTGTGTGTGTGTGTGTGTGTGTGTGTGTGTGTGTGCACATTAGTGGGTGCTGGTGCTGGCTGGGGATAGCAGAGCTGAAGAAAGTATAAAATGAAGAGAATTCATAAACTAATCAGGATTCTCACTGCCTTTGTCATGATCTCAAAATATCAATATCAAGAATGAAACACATTGGAAGCTAGTATTTACTATTGGCTTTCACAGAGCTTTTTAAAAGCAATAACCCAGGAAACATCTCTAAGGGCTCTGAGTACCAATTATGCCATCTGAAGTGCATGTAATCAGTAGATTCCTGGAGAGAAACTGGCATCTTTAAAGAAGGTGCTAAGCATTCCTCTGCTGTATAAAAGGTTCTCTTTCTTTAGGAGTAATTTCAGATGAGACTATTTGGATATTTTTGACAAATTAGTACAAATTGGATTAATTCAGCCTATTAGCTACAAAGGGGGATGTGATGGCAGAACTTTACTTTCATTATATAGAGCTGATAATAATAGCTAGTGTTTATTGAGTGATTATACTCAGTGATAGTCTGTTTTACCAGTAACCATCTCATTATTCCTCACAACCACCCTATAAGGAAGCAGAATCACATGGACAAGATAGTTTGCCCAGGACCCACAGCCAGGAAGTAGCAGAGCCAGGATTCATACCCAGGCAGTCCAGGTCCAAAGCCCACACTCCAACCACTCTGTTATGTGGCCTCTATTTTACATAAGCCTTTAAAAATCTGATTCATTCTATCTGATTCATATTGTATTTTAACCTCTACATGTCCATTTCAAAGTTAAAGATCAAATACTAAAATATGTAAGAAAGGAAATATTAGGAAATTTTAGATTTGTGTTCTTCTTTAGGTTACTATAAACCAGGTTAGCTATGAGTGTGGGTGTTTGTTTTTTTAAAGTAGGTTCCACACCTAGCTTAGGGCCCATTTTGGGGCTTGAAATCATGACCCTGGGATCAAGACCTGAGCTGAGATCGAGTCAGATGCTTACTCAACTAAGCCACCCAGGTGCCCCATTTTTTTAAAGTATAGTGTGGGGATTTTTTTAAGTAAAAAATTTTCATTAATTATGCCCTGTTGTAAATGAATTTATGTTTTGTTTATCACAAGTATATTTAAACTATATGTCATTTAGGTCATATACTCAACTTCATTTAATATACTTTAATATGCTAACAACTCACATCAAGGAGTTTTTACATAAACAATTAGCTTTGGCAATTGAGTGATAAATAGAAACATTTTGTGACTTCACTGATGGATATTCCCTCATAAGACATCAGCCTGTATTCTTCAGCATCTGCAATAACATATCATGACATTCATAATACATTCATTTAGGTGAGCATATAACATGTATGCAAATCCTGTTTAGTAATAGAATTTGATAGCAATTGGTAAAAAGAAATAAACATGTAATATATGTAATGCTTTGTGATTCAACACAAGGCCAAAAAGGGTTAAGTAATGTTAGTGAGTAGCTCTTGTTTTGCCCAATTACCTTTAGAGAGTCATGGAGCATAAAGATGGAACATTTCACTCCACCAGCAAACATTATGTGGCTTCATTGGCTTCAAGGGTAAATACTGTGTCTCTTTAAATGCCTTTCAAGATGCCCAATCCTGCTTGGGCAACACAGGAAAATTTAAGGCAAATTTTAACACATTTTATTTCATATATTGTATATAACTTTTAGTATATAAAATGTCTGGATTTATTCTACATTCATTCAAAAAATATTTATTGAATATCTGCTATGTGCTAGCCATTTTCCTAGGCACTGGGAAATATAACAATGAATGAAACAAAATACTTTCTATCATAGAGCTTACATTCTTGATAGGGAGAAAGACAATGATCAAACACACACACACACATACATATACATACACATATACAAATATATATACTATATGTATATGCAAATACACATCCATACAATGGAGAGAAGTGTTAGAATGTGCTAGGAAAGAAAATAATGCAGGGTAAGGGAGATAGAGAGTGATGGGAAGGTGGTGTTATTTAATATAATGTGTCAGGGAAGACCTATCTGTTATGATGACATTTGAGCGGACACTAATGGAGTTGAGGGAGCAAGGATAAGGACTCTGAAGGAAGAGAAATCCTGACAGACAGACAGAGCAGCAAGTACAAAGATCTAGAGGTGGGAGCAGGTTTGACATGTTCAAAGAAGGTGCACAAAGGACAGTGAGGCTTGAGCAATATCCAGAAATACAGCAGGGGGCTGTCCATGTAGAACCTTGGGATCACTGACCCAAGGTTCATTGACCATGTAGAGTCTTCAAGTTTCTTGAGTTTCACTCTGTGAGGTGGGACACATTATGCAGAGGAGAGACGTGATCTCACTTAAGTTCACTTAGAATCACTCTGACTGTAGTAAAGAATGTTGGCTCTGGTTGGAGAGTGGAGAGGGGAGGAAAGGCAGAATCAGGGAAGTGAATTAGAAGACTATTCCAATAATCCAGTCCAAGAGGTGGTGCTGATTTAGACTTCAGCAATAGCTGTGGAGGTTGTAATGAAATAGTCCAACTCTGGGCAAATTTCAAACTTGAAACCAATAGCATTTGCTGATGTGGGGAGTGAGAGAAAGGCATGAGCCAAGGATCACTCCAAGGTTTTTGGCATAAGCAACCAAAAAAGAAGATACCATTTTGGGGGAGAAAGGGAGAAAGACTATGAGAGGAACACATGGAGGGGGGGAATTTAAGCGTTTTCTTTGGGGCAGTCAATTTGAGATGCCTTTAAACATCTAAATAGAGATGTTGAGTAGTAATATGTGTCTGGAGTTCAGGGTAAAGGCTGGGGGAGAATTACACTTGCGAATTTTTCATGATAGATGCTATATAAAGCCATAGGTGAGCTGAGATCTCTCAGGCAATGGTGTAGACAGAGCAGAGGAGAGAATGGTTCATGCATGTCAACCCTTAGAAATCAGGAATATGAGAGGAATCAGTGCCAGGGCTGAGAAAGAGCAGTGAGCATGTAAGAAGGAGAATCCAAAAAGCTGTGTCCTGGAAGCCAAATGAAGAAAGTGTTTTGTTTTGTTTTTTTAATTTTTTTTACATTTATTTATTTTTGAGAGACAGAGACAGAGCACGAGTGGGAGAGGGGCAGAGAGATAAGGAGACACAGAATCCAAAGCAGGCTCCAGGCTCTGAGCAAGCTGTCAGCATAGAGCCCGATGCAGGACTCAAACCCATAAACTGTGAGATCATGACCTGAGCCAAAGTCAGATGCTCAACTGACTGAGCCACCCAGCTGCCCCTGAAGAAACTGTTTTCTAAGAACAGAGTGATCAACAGAGTTAAGAGGTGTTGTCAGGTCAAATAAGGTAAGGACTGAGAAATGATCATATGTTAGATGTTCAAGTGAATGCCTGGTTTCAGTTTCCTCCTATAAAAATTTTCAACCATGAGAAAAAGTCGTGGCTACAAAAATAAGGAGATGAGGAATGATCAAGAAATGGAAATTATAAAGAAAAAGGCAATTTGGAAAATACGAGCAAGATCTTTCCAGCAGGGTGGATTGAAGGTAGAGAAGAACAGGATGGAAATGTTCATTTCTGTGCCTCAGTAGCGGATCCAGAACTTCTCTACAGGAAGAACTCAAGGTCAGCATTCTGATTGGAAGGAGGCAGGTGCCCACTTGCCTTAGAACTGCATTTTACATGATATTAAGAAAATATTATAGGGGCGCCTGGGTGGCGCAGTCGGTTAAGCGTCCGACTTCAGCCAGGTCACGATCTCGCGGTCCGTGAGTTCGAGCCCCGCGTCAGGCTCTGGGCTGATGGCTCAGAGCCTGGAGCCTGTTTCTGATTCTGTGTCTCCCTCTCTCTCCCCCCTCCCCTGTTCATGCTCTGTCTCTCTCTGTCCCAAAAATAAATAAACGTTGAAAAAAAAATTAAAAAAAAAAGAAAATATTATAGTCCTTATCAATGAATGGTCCTTATCAAAGCATCCCCTGGGGGACCACTGCCCAGATTTTGGGACTGCAAATATGCTTGTGTACTTGTTTCAGTACAGAGCTGTTTGGTAGGGTATGTGGGGCCTGAAATTGATCCCATGCTCTGTTGGTAGAACCAGGCCCTAGACCTCACAGGCATGCCTTTTTCTAATCTGCATATATGCTAATGGTAACCATACATCAAGGCAATGGAAACTGCTTTTTCATCTCCAACAGGCACAACTGCATTTAGAAATTAAATTCCTGTATTAAGAAGAAAAATTGCTAAAACTCACTTCTTCACCTGAAAATCCTTCATAATTTGTACAGTGTTTTTCAAAGATGAGCTATCTTGATACTCACATCCTTATTCTTTTTTTTTTTTTTAATTTTTTTTTTCAACGTTTATTTATTTTTGGGACAGAGACAGAGCATGAATGGGGGAGGGGCAGAGAGAGAGGGAGACACAGAATCAGAAACAGGCTCCAGGCTCTGAGCCATCAGCCCAGAGCCTGACGCGGGGCTCGAACTCGCGGACCGCGAGATCGTGACCTGGCTGAAGTCGGACGCTTAACCGACTGCGCCACCCAGGCACCCCACATCCTTATTCTTAGTAGGCATTTATTAGTGTTAATGTCTCCAAAGTCAGTTGCCTCTTATTATTAAATGTCTACTTTTGAGGAGAAAAATAAAACCATCAATGAAATATGACTTCAGTAAAATTTCACATGCCTTCCTAGGAACCAAGAAATTGAGACTTGCAGGTGTTGGAACTCTGCAGTCCTTGTCTGAAACACTTGACTGGTGGTTTTGCTAAGGTCAGTATATTATTATTCTGGCTGTGTTGGCTCCCTCTGGTGGATAGATTACATGAACATTAATTTTAGGTGCTCTTTAACAAAAAGCCTCAGTGTTTTGAAGTCTAGAGGGCTTGCCCATTCAAAATGAGTAACAGGAGATTTCCCATTTTTATATGCTGTGTATACACAGGATGCCTTTGAGATCAGTAGGTCGGGAAGTACCAAGGAAAGGATATTCAGGGTAGCAGTGGTGATCTATAAACATGTGTCAGGTGGAATTGCAATTGATGGGCAAAGGCCTTTTTAAAATTTTGTTTTAAGGTATTATATATACGTAACACACATAAACATATATCTGTATGTGTACGTATATATAAGTTGCAAATTGTAAGATTGTAGATATATAATACATATCCAACACCCAGACCAAAATATTTCCAACACCTTAGGATACGGCTTTTTAAAAATTGATTCACTTATTAGCATTCAGGTCTATTTTACAGCAGAGAAAACAAACTGTAGGTGTGGAATCACTGTCAGTAGGCCACCCGAAGGCACTGTGGGGAATCATTTGTTAAATGCATTGAGATGAAAATATGTTGGGGACAGAGGCTGACCCTGAAGTGTCACACAGGTATTACTATCTTCCACTCCAAAGCGAAAGTTACTCATTTTGTCTCTTTGCTTGGTCGCGATCTCCTTGTTTCCAATTCTATTCCCTCTCTTCGGTTCAGATACCTGGATGGAGTATTGTGTGACCAAAGCTGTTGATACAGAGAGGAAGATATTGTGGTCCCTGCCCTCCAAGACCTCATAGAACCATTGAGTTTAAAGCAAAAAGAGGAAATGGGTGATTCCAACCCAATGTGTTAAGTATGACAATGATAATAGCTACATTCATAGAATATGTCCTGGTGTCGAGCTTTTCTCTCAGGACATTACCTACATCTCCTCATTTGAACCTCGTCACTCTTACATTACTTTCCTGATGAGGTGATGAAAGCACAGAGAGGCTGGTGATTTTCCCAAGGACAATATAGCTGGTAAGTGTGGCTGCCAGGACTTGGTTTCATCATCCACACGTGTATCCATTCCTTGTGGCTGTTTCTCAAGTGTGGTATTGGAGGCACATGCAGCGAATGAAGGGAGCAGGGAAATCTTTGACTGTCTTGTCTGTTGAGTTGTCGAACCAGGAGTCACACTGAGCACTACAGAAAAATATGCAGTCATCGTCTTTCTCTCACACGGCCTTAGTGCAGCCCCCAACTTGCTATCTTACAGACTTGAGCAAAAGCTGGCAGCAGCATTGTAAAAATTCGAAAGTATGTTTTACTTTCATATGAAATATATCAAAAATTACTCCAGTGCACACTTGACTATCCATTGTTATGACATGAATTTCTCCAAATCACAGATTATCACCAGAACCAGGTGTCAAACAATATTTTTTTAGGCTTCTTTCTTTTAAGTTTGTTTTGAGAGAGAGAAAAAAGCACACACACCCACATGCAAGTGGGTGAGGGACAGAAAGGGAGAGAGAAACAGAGAGAGAGAGAGAGAGAGAGAGAGAATCCCAAGCAGGCTCTGCACTGTCAGTGTGGGGCTCAAACTCAGGAACCGTGAGGCCATGACCTGAGCCTAAATCAAGAGTTGGATGCTTAACCAACTGAGCCACCAGGGTGCCGCTTTTTATAGATTTCTATTTAAATTGACAACTTATGTTATTATCACCATCTATAAGGGTTTTTTTTTTTCAGTCTTGAAAGCACAGTAAAAAGCCTTATTGTAACCTTAGGCAATTCCAAATAGTTCAAAATAGATCAGTATAATGGTGCAAAATTTTGAAATCCCACCTGAAGGTGGTGTTGGCATCTTCCTCCTGTCAGAATCTTCTAAAGCAGACAAAGAGTCGGGACAAAGATAGCTGAGTCTTCCCTCATAATTTCCAATAGATTCTTTTCTCCTCAAACATAGACAGATTATGTCCATCTGCATCACTGTGTTATTTTCACACTCAGCCTCCTCAGAGGACAAGAATCAAGTTCAACTTACATGAAATTTTATTTAGCACAGACTAGGTACAGGTGGGAATAGAATGATTGTAACAGGGTCTAGTAGTAATTATAATGGTTGTTACCATGGGAAGTGATTCCCAATCTCTTCAAGCCATCTTACATGACATTAAGGTATGTTATAAAAAAGGAGGTTTGTGTAATTGAGGAGAAAATAGTAGGTGGAACATTGAATAGTCTCAACAACAGTGCGGCCTGCGCACCTCAAAAGACCCAACCACATCGTGAGCAGTGATTTGGTTTCACCAATTTAATGTTGTTATTAACGTTTATTTATTTTTGAGACAGAGAGAGACAGAGCATGAATGGGGGAGGGTCAGAGAGAGAGGGAGACACAGAATCTGAAATAGGCTCCAGACTCTGAGCTGTCAGCACAGAGCCGGACGCGGGGCTCAAACTCACGGATGGCGAGATCATGACCTGAGCCGAAGTCGGACGCTCAACCAACTGAGCCACCCAGGCTCCCCTTAATGTTGTTATTAGATTGAGCTTAACTGGGGTTATAGTTTGCTGTTACCATTTCATAGCTGCATAAGAATTGTAAGCATAAAAATTATATATTTTATATTTATACATATTCTTAAAACAAGAGGATAAAAGATGTCAACATTATAAGCTGACAACCTATGAGAAATTTTTCTTTCAAAAAGGGTGGTCTGAATATTCTTCCTTTGAGAAACAGTGTACTGTAACCCTTAGGCCTACAGAGGGAGACAAACCCAGGCCTTGCTCTTCAGGAGCTTACATTAACACAGCATTCATCATAGCAGAGAAGAGTGAAAAGTTTATACACCACCAACTGTTTTGAAGTCTCTACACTACATTTATTGCTATTTGTTTTTTCTACTCTTTTACACTCTTTAAAAGTTGCTACTCAGCAAATATTTATTTTCCGTATTTCCTATTGGGATCTCCTTGACATCTTGGTCAATTTTTTTTCAATGTGCATACAGTAAAATTCATTCTTTGTAGTGCAGTTTTATGGGACTTGACAAATGCATAGATTCACGTATCTCTACCACCCTGGTGCCACATAGAGCATTCCACTGCCCTAAAAGCTCCCTGATGTGGCCACTTTGTAGAAAACCTTTCCCCATTCCCCCAACCCCTGGCAACCAGTGACCCATTTTCTATCCCCACAGATGTGCCTTTTCCAAAATTTTATAAAGGTGTAATCATACCACATGTGGCCTTTGGGGTCTGATTTCTTTCACTTACAGAATGCATTTAAGATTTATCTAGGTTATTGTGTGTGGATCAATGGCCCATTCTTTTTTTTTTTTTTTTTTTTTTTTTTTTTTTTTTTTTTTTCCTTTTTTCTTTCTTTTGCTGAGTAGTAGTCCATTGTATGGATCTCAAGTTAATTTACCCATTACCCCACTGAAGTTTATCTTGGTTGTTTCCAGTTTGGGATGACTTCTAATAAAATTTGTGATAAACATTCATGTGTGTTTCAATTCATTTGGGGTTGAAATGCCCACAAGTGGGATGTCTGGGTCATGCGAGCATATACTTTATAAGATGACCAAATTGTCTTCCAATATGGTTGTACTATTGTCTACCCTCAACCACAGTGAAGGAGAATTCCTATTATTCTGCCTTCTTACCAGAATTTGGTACTGACAGGTTTTTTGTTTTCTTTTTTTTTTTTTAACTTAGCAGTTATAATAAGTATATAGTGCTATCACATCATGGTTTTCATTTACATTTCCTCGGTAACAAATGATGTTGAGCGTCTTTCAATACTTATTTGCCATTAATATCTTCTTAGTGAAATAACTATTCACATCTTTTGCCCATTTAAAAAAATGGGTTGTTTCTTTTGTTATTGTTGAGTTTTAAGATGTTATCAATTCTGGATACAAGTTTTTCTCAGATATGCGATTCGTAAATATTTTTTCCCAGACTGTGCCTTGTCTTTTCATTTTCTTAAGTATATCTTTGGCAGAGCAAAGATTTGAGTTTTAATAAAGTCCAATTCATCAATTTTGTTTTCTTTTAGCATTGTATCTAAAAACTCATTGCCAAACCCCACGTCATTAAAACTTTCTGCTGTGTTTTCTTTTGGACATTTTACGGTTTTACATTTTATAGTCAAGTTTACAATCTATCTTTAGTTAAATTTTCTCCAAGGTGTGGAATATATACAGAGGTTTTTTGCTTTGTTTTATTTTTGCATATGCATGTCCAGTTGTTTCAGTATCCATTTTTGAAAATACTACTATGCCCATTGCTCTGTCCTGGCACCTTTGTGCAAAATCAGTTGGCTGTGTTTCTGTGGGTCCATATATGAATTCTATTCTGTTCCATTGCTTTATGCACATTATCTGTTAGCTAATACAACACTGTCTTGATTATTATAGCTTTATAGTAAGTCTTAAAATCCTATAGTGTGAGTCCTCCAACTTTTTTTTGTTTTCAGTATTCTTTTGGCTATTCTGAGTCCTTTGCCTCTCCATATAAATTGCAGAATTGGCTTGTCATTATCTATAAAAAGCTTACTGTGATTTTGATTGAGATTGCGTTAAATCTATAAGATCAACCTGGGGAGAAATGACAGCTTAATAATATTGATGCTTCCAAACCCTGAACACATTTTATTTCTCAATATATGAATATTTTCTTTAATGTATTTTATCAGTATAGTTTTCAGCATCATTTCCACATCTTTCATGAAGCTTATACCTAAGTACTTCACCTTTTTTTGGTGTAAGTAATGTAAATGGTATTGTTTTTTAATATCACATTCCAATTATCAGTGTCAAAAGATAAGAATATGGTTTCTATACTGGTCTTTTAAAACTTACATACTAGTTTCAGGAATGTTTTTGTATATGTTTATAATTACCTACATTGACAACCTTGTTGTCTTCAAATAAAGGCAATCATCTTTTTCCTTTCAAATCTGTATGCTTTTAAGATATTTTTCTTAGCTTATTTCACTGGCTGTGACTTCCAGTATGATGTTGAATAGGTATAGTGAGAATGAACATCCTTGCCTTATTCCAAAACTATGGGAAGAAGCATTCAGTATCTTACTTTTACATATGGTGTTAGTGGAAGGTTTTTCATAGATTCCCTATATAAAGTTTAAGGAAGTTCCTTTCTATTCTTAATTTTCTGAGAGTTTTATCAAGAAAGGATGTTAAATTTTGGTTTTGCTCCTATTGAGATAGATAGGTAGGTAGGTAGGTACGTAGGTACATAGGTAGGTAGGTAGATATGGCTGTTGCCATGGTGAATTATATTGATTGATTTTTAAATTTGAACCAGCCTTCTTGTATTCTTGTAATTCTTGTACTCCTAGGATCTGGGATGAGTCCCAATTCATGTATTATCCTTTTTATATATTGGTAGATTCAGTTTGCTAATATTTTCCTGAGAATTTTTGACTTTATATTTATGACATATCTTGGTTTATAGTTTTGTTTTCTTGCAATATACAATTTAGTTTGAGTCTTAGGGTAATGCTGATTTCGTATAATGAGCTGGGAAATATTCCCCTCCTTTCTGTATTCTGGTAGCTGTTGTGTATAATTGACATCGTTTCTTCCTTACATGTTTTGTGGAATTCACTCGTGAAATCATTTGGGTTTTCTTTTTGGAAGTTGTTTTTTTTTTTTTTAAGTTTTAAAATTTTTTAATTTGAGGGAGAGAGAGAGAGAGTGAGTGAGCACAAGTGGAGGAGGGGGCAGAGGGAGAGAGAGAATCCCAAGTAGACTCCATGCCCAACATGGAGCCTGATGCAGGGCTCGATCTCATGACCCTGGGATCATGAGCTGAGCCAAATCAAGAGTTGGTCTCTCAACTGATTGAGCTACCCAGGTGCCCCTCTTTTTGGAAGTTTTTAAACTAGAAATTCAATTTCTTTAATAGATATAAAACTATTCAGGTTAAGCACTTATTCTTGAGTGAGTGTTAATGGTTTGGGCCTTATAAGGAATTGGTCCATGTTATCTAAGCTGATGAATTTATGAATATGGACTTGTTTGTAGTATTTCCTTATTATACTTTAATGCCTATAGGATCAGTTCATTCCTGATATTGGTAAATTGTATCTTTCTCTTTGGGGGAGGCAGCTAGAACAGAGACTTATTAATTTTATGACTTTATCAAACAATCAGCTTTTGGTTTTCTGTTTTCAATGTCATTGATTTCTGCTCTGTATTATTTCCTTATTACTTTTTTTCATCTGCTTGCTTTCAACTTAATTTGATTCCCTTTAATGTCTTAGGGTGGAAGAATAGGTTACTGAATTCTGATCTTTCTATTGTTCTTTTCTAATATGAGAATTTAAATGCTATAAATTTCCTTCTAAAGATGCTTTAACTGCATCCTACAAATTTTTGGTATGTTGTATTTTTCTTTTCTTTTACTTTTTGACCTGTCCATTATTTAGGCAAGTGTTGCTTAATTTCTAAATATTTGGGCATTTATTAGATATCTTGCTATTATTGATATTATTATCTATTATTATTAATTTCATATAATTTGAGAATATACTTCATATATTTTCTATTCTTTTTAATTGCTAAGGTTTTTTATGGCTGAGAATATTCTCTGCACTTGAGAAGAATGTGTATTTTGCTTATCTACAAATGTCAAATGGGACAAGTTGGTTGATGGTGGTGTTCTGGTCATCTATATCCCTGCTGATTTTCTACCTACTTCTATCAGTTTTTGAGAGAATGTGTTGAAAGTCTCCATCTAAAATTGTAGATTTGTCTATTTCTCCTTTAAGGTCCACACATTTTGCCACATGTGTTTTCAAGCTTGTTGTTGGGTACATACACATTTTACAATTACTATATTTTCTTGGAGAATTGACTTCTTCTTCATAATGTATCATCCTCTTTATCTCTGATAATAGCCCCTGTTGTGACATCTACTTTGTTCAAAATTAATATAAATACTTTGTTAATGTTTGCCTGATATATCTGTCTCCATCCTTTTATTTTTAATCTAAATATGACTTTTTATTTAAAGTGGGTCTCTCATAGACTGAATAAACTTGAATCTTGGGGGTTTTTTTAGTCAATTTTGATCATTTTTGTTTTTTTAAAAAAATATTTATTTACTTTGAGAGTGAGAGAGCATGTGTGAGCAGGGGGAGGGGCAGAGAGTGAGAAGAGAGAGATTTGCAAGCAGCATGGAATCTGATGCAGGCTTGATCCCATGAACTGTGAGCTCATGACCTAGCCAAAATCAAAAGTTGGACACTTAACCAACTGAGTCACCCAGGTACCCCCATTTATGTCTTTTTAACTTGTGTGTTTAGACTGTTCACATTAAAGATTATTGATATTATTGGATTAAAATCTGCCATTTTACTAGCTGCTTTTTGTTTGTTTCACTTGTTATTTCTTTCTTTTTACCTTCTCTGCCTTCTCTGGGTTTAATTCAACATTTAGACACCTTTTTAATGGTTGCCCTAGTGTTTACAATAAAATTTTTAAAAATCTGAATGTACCTTCAAATAATCATATCCTATTACACATGTAGTTCGAAAACTTTTGTAACAGTATATTCTCAATTTTTCTCTCCCTCTCATGTGCCATTGTTCTCATGTATTTTACACATGCTATAAACACACAATTCATTGTTATGTTGTTGCTTTAAATGGTCAGTTATTTTTTAGAGCAATTGAAATGAGACAAAAATGATCTTACAAGCCCTTCATTTATTCCATTTCTGATACTCTTCATCTCTTGGTACAGATGTAATATTCTAACATATGTCATTTTTTCCTACCCTGAAGAAGGTCTTTTAACATTTCTTGTAAGGTGGGTGTGCTGCTTGAAGGTAGGTCCTTACATTTTTTTTGTTTGTCTGAGAAAGTGTTTATCGTTTCTATACTTAAGGACATTTTTTTCTGGATATAGAATTCTGGATTGACATTTTTTCCCCTCTCAACACATTGAAGATATCATTCTATTTTACAGTTTCTTGTAAGAAGTCTGCTATAATTGTTATACTTATTCCTCTATAGGTCATGTATTTTTTTCCTTTGGCTTCCTTAACGATTTTATCTTTGGTATGTCTTAGTGGTTTTGTTTGGTTATTTTATTTGTTTTGTTTTAGTTTTTAAATTCTTCTTGGAGTTCTCTATGCTTCTTGAATCTTAGGTCTGGTATTTGCCACTAATTTAGAAAATTCTCAGCCATTATCTCTTGAATATTTTTTCTAACCATTCTCTCTTTTTTTTCCTTCTGAGATTCTAAATTATGTATACGTTGGACTTTCTGGTATTGTCCCACAGCTCTTTGGTATCGTGTTCTATTTTTTTTCCCAATCTTTTTTCTCCTTCTGTTTCAGTTTGGGTAAATTTTATTGATGTATATTCAACCTCACTGATTCTTTCCTTGACTATGTCAAGTCTACTGATAAGCCTGCAAAGATATTCTTCATAATTATTGCTAAGTTTTTGATTTCTAGCATTTCATTTGATTTTCTTACCATTTCTTTCTCTTTACTAAAATTTTCCATCTGTGCATTTTGTTTGCTTTTCCCATTGGAGTCTTAAATAAGTTACTTAATCACAGTAACTTAAAACTCCCTGTCTGGGGCGCCTGGGTGGCGCAGTCGGTTAAACGTCCGACTTCAGCCAGGTCACGATCTCGCGGTCCGTGAGTTCGAGCCCCGCGTCAGGCTCTGGGCTGATGGCTCAGAGCCTGGAGCCTGTTTCTGATTCTGTGTCTCCCTCTCTCTCTGCCCCTCCCCCGTTCATGCTCTGTCTCTCTCTGTCCCAAAAATAAATAAAACGTTAAAAAAAAATAAATAAATAAAAAAACAAAAAAAAACAAAAAAAAAAACCTCCCTGTCTGATATGTTTTATTCTGGTTCTGATGATTGCTTATCTTTCCAGGCTATGCTTTTTCTTGCCTTTTTGTATGCTGTATAAATTTTTTTGTTGAAAGGTGAACATATTGTATATGACAATAGATACTAAAAAAATATTTTTTATGCTCAAAGATGAACAAGACTTTCCTTTTCCTAGGCCTTTGATGTGAGAGTTAGGGTCTTCATTTCTGATCCCCAGAAGTTCTGTACATTGTAGCTCTCTCAACTGTATTACACTGCAACTCTTGTTAGTGTGGTGATAGTAGATGGGAGAGGGTTGACCTCTCATGTTCTCACAAAGCCTCAGTCTTAGACAGACACTGGAAACCTGGGTCTCAAGTGTTTCTGCCTCTTCTCCAGCTGTAGTGGTGTCACTACCAAATATTCTTGCCCCTCCCCCAATGGGGAAGCTTCTTTTCCTCCCTATTCTTCTTTTCTAGCTACAGTCAATTTCTACCAGTACTCTCAGGGTACAGTTTTGATCCTCTTCCTGCTGCAGATTAAGGCTGTGTTGGGTAGAGGTGATAAAGGAGATGTTCAAGGTGACATTTGGGCAGTGGACAATGGCTGCTATTCTCCTTTCCCAGCTAGCACCTTACAGGGCATTTTCTTAAGATTCTCTCTGATCTTTCCTATGAGCACCTGGTGTTCCCAGAGGTAAAACCTACAGGAGGGTATGAACCATCCTATGTCTGCAGCCCCCTGGGACTTCACACTCTCATGCTAGCCCACACTTGGCTTTAGCAATTCTTTAAACATTTCTAGTTGAATCTTCTTACCAGCTTTTATGGGATTTGGCAGCATCTGTCTCAGGTAAACAAATGCTTAAAGCCTGTTTCTTCCTGCAAGCCTTTGTCTTTTTCTTGCTTCAAGTTAGTTATTTGCCTGCAATATTAGTTCTCTGATAGGTACAAGAAAAGTTGTTAATTTGAAGCTTATTCAGTTTTTTTCTTATTGTAAGGATAGGAACAATGCTTTTTCCAGGTTTTAAATCTCTGACTTTACCAACAACCATTAGTCATATTTAAAATTTTTTAATTCCATAGAATAGAAGAGGAAGGAAAACTTCCAAATTTATTCTATGAGGCCAGTATCCCTTATAGATACCAAAACCAGATAAAGACACTGCAAAAGTGGGAGAGAGAAAGAGAGTGAGAATTACAGGCCAATATCTCTCATGAATATAGATGCAGAAAATCCTCAACAAAATATTATCAAACTGAATCCAACAATATGTTAAAAAAAACACACCACAATCAAATGAGATTTATTCCCAGGACGCAAGCGTGGTTAAATATTCACAAAACAATCAACATGATATGTCACATCAATAAGAGAAAGGTTGAAAACCATATGATCATTTCAATAGATGCGGAAAAAGCATTTGACAAAGTACAACATCCATTCATGATTAAAAAAAAAAACATCTGCAAAGTGGATCTAGAGGGAACATATCTCAACATAATAAAGGCCTTAAATGAAAAACCCACAGCCAACACAGTACTCAATGGTGTAAAACTAAGAGCTTTCCCCCTTAAGGTCAGGAACAAGACAAGATGTCCCCTTTCACCACTTTTATCCAACATAGTACTGAAAGTCCTAGCCACAGCAATTAGATAATATAAAGAAATAAAACGCATCTAAATTGGTAAGGAAGAAGTAAAACTTTATTTGCAGATGACATGATACCATATATAGAAAAGCCTAAAGACTCCACCAAAAAACTATTAGAACTGATAAATGAATTCAGTAAAGTTGCAGGACACAAAATCAATGTGCAGAAATCTGTTGTATTTCTGTACACTAAAAATGAAGCAGCAGAAAGTGAAATTAATAAAACCATCCCATTTAAAATTGCACCAAAAACAATAAAATATCTAGGAATAAACTTAACCAAAGAGGTGAAAGATCTGTACTCTGAAAACTATAAAACACTGTTGAAAGATATTCAAGACAACGCAAAGAAATGGAAAGACATTCCATGCTCATGGGTTGAAAGAACAAATATTGTTAAAATGTCTACAGTACCCAAAGCAATCTACAGAGTTAACGCAATCTATATCAAATACCAATAGCATTTGTTACAGAACTAGAAAAAAAATCTTAAAATTTGTATGGAACCACAAAAGACCTCAATATAGCCAAAGCAATCTTGAAAAAGAAAAACAAAACTGGAGGTATCATAATTCCAGACTTCATTGCAAAGTGGTAGTAATTAAAACAGTATGGTACTGGCATAAAAATAGACACATAGATCAATGGAATAGAATACAAAACCTGGAAATTAACCCACAATTATATGGTCAATTAATCTTCAACAAAGGAGGAATGAATATACACTGGGGAAAAGATAGTCCCTTCAACAAATGGTGCTGGGAAAACTGGACAGCTACATGTAGAAGAATGAAATTGGACCACTTTCACCATACACAAAAATAAACTCAAAATGGATTAAACATCTAAGTGAGAGACCTGAAACCATGAAAATCCTTGAAGAGAGCACAGGCAGTAATCTCTCTGACATCGGCGGTAGCAACATTTTTCTAAATATGTCTCCTGAGGCAAGGGAAATAAAAGCAAAAATAAACTGTTGGGACTACATCAAAATAAAAAGTTTCAGCACAGTGAAGAAAACAGACAACAAAACTAAAAGGCAACTACTGAATGGGAGAAGATATTTGCAAATGACATACCCAATAAAGGGTTAGTATCCAAAATATATAAAGAACTGATACAACTCAACACCCCCCCCCCAAAAAATAATCCAGTTAAAAATGGGCAGAAGACGTGAACAGACATTTCTCCAAAGAAGACACACAGATGGCCAACACATGAAAAGATACTTACCATCATTCATCATCAGGGAAATGCAAATCAAAACTACAATGAGATATCACACCTGAAGGAATGGCTAAAATCAAAAACACAAGAAACAAGTGTTAGTGAGGATGTGGAGAAAAAGGGACCCTCTTGCACTGTTGATGGGAATGCAAACTGCTATAGCCATTGTGGAAAACAATACAGAAGTTCCTCAAAAAATGAAAAATAGAACTACACTACAACCCAATAATCACACTACTGGGTATTTACCCCCCAAATACAAAAACACTAATTCAAGGGATATATGCACCCCTATGTTTATTACAGCATTATTTACAATAGCCAAACTATGGAAGAAGCCCAAGGATCCGTCAATGGATGAATGGATAAAGAAGATGCAGTATATACATAGAATGTTATACAGCCATAAAGAATGAGATCTTGTCAATTGCAATGCCATGGATTGCAAGTGAAAGTATAATGCTAAGTGAAATAAGTCAGTCAGAGAAAGATAAATACCATATGATTTCATTCATATGTGGAATTTAAGAAAAAAAACAAATGAACAAAGGGGAAAAAAGAAAGAGACAAACCAGGAAACGAACTCTTAACTATAGAGAACAAACTGATGGTTACCAGAGGAGGGGGGATGGGTGAAATGGGTGATGTGGATTAAAAAATACACTTATTATGATGAAAATAAAATAAATTTAAATATCATTAGCATTAACTTGATTTTAAAGGTTTTGGAGGATTTTTATAACAGCCAAAAGACATCTTTCTAGGAATATTTGGAAACTAGAACGGGGAATTGCCAATGAAGAGTGTATAAACATGTGATGGAATATTTTGGAATATATATTTTTTTCTTGTTTTTTTCCCCCTGTATGTTTCTATTACTTAAACTTGGAGCTGATTCTGTGCTTCCATTGCCTCAGGACTGGGGGGTTGGGAGGAGAGTTATGTGGTAGGACAGAAAGAAATAACTTCCAAAAACTTCTGGGTTTTGTTCCTAGAACCCTGAGCCTATAGAAGTTAAAAGGTTTGTAGAGAAAGAAAAGCACATGGCTTTATAAGAAGCAAAGAGGATAACAGAAAGACAAAGGCTTTTTCCCAGACTAGAAAAAAGTTCCTTACCATGACTGGAGAAAGGGATGTCCTGGAATAGAGCACAAAAGGGGGACCACAAGAGCCCATAGAGGAAGAGCTGCATGTGCTATCTAGGCAAACAGGACCACTATGCCACCTTACAAAAGATCCCTCTGTCTTAGGTGTGACTTGGAAGCATAGAGTGCCACCAGTCCTGAAGAGCCCTTAGGGCCAAAGACAATGAAGTCTTAGTGGAAACCTGAGAGACAGAAGACAAACAGCAGTGTTCTCCACCTCCACAGATATGTTCACACTGCAGAGTTTGCTACACACCCTACGTGACTTTGAGGGAGGGAGGGAGAGGAGGACTCAGGAATGGCACAGATTATATTTTCACACACGTTTGGAGAGATTGGAGTTCACAGTCAATATAGTAGACTTCTGGAAAATAGATATTTATATTGCTTGCACATCTTAATTTGTAGACTGAGAATCATACCCGATGCTAAAAGGTTCAATTCTCAGCGACCTAGTTACCATTCTGTTTCATTGAAAATGTTTTGGGTTCTAGCAACTCAAGATTTTTTTCCACTCTGATGCATCTGAGGGCTTCAGTGGGTCTTTAATTCTAATGCTTCCTTCCAGAGTGGAGGTGGGGGTGGGGGTGGATGGTAGAGCCTACAAGAGAAAGGCACTTTGAATAAGTCCCACCAGGTGACTCTGGAAACCACCCCACCCCCATACTAGCTCCCTTTGCCCATCCCTTCCCTGAGAATCCCTTTCCTCTCTTGGAAATTAAGACACTGAAACAAAGGCACAGTTTGACTCTTTTAAGGGGGAGGTGTGTTCTTAGAAAAGTTCATATAAAAGTAAACTTGTTTCTGTGAAAACACACAGTGTTATATACAGAAGTTGAAATGATTGCTGTTATTTGCATTACAAACAACTAAAGAATAAGTATATTTGTGAATCTGCAGGTAGGAGAGACAAAAATCTGTGTTTTTCCTCCTTATTGATTTGGAAAACTGTCCTTCTCCTGACCCGGCCTCCTACCGAGGTTGTAAGAAGGATCTGGTGAAACACACAGAAACATCTGCATGAAAATGTCCCCAAAGTGAACAATGGAGAGAATTGCTGCAGTTCTCTGTTGACTGAGGCCCTGGTGCTGGTGCATTGATGAGAAGTCCTTGACATTACCACACCAAAGATGTGTGCTTTCAGGGGGTGTTTCTGCCAGTGAGGCCATGACTGACTGGGAGTAAGCATTGAGGGGATAGCGCATTTTTGTATGATGTTTTCCAGGGCTGCTGTCAGATGCCATTGTGGAGAAACACGTTAAGAGACCTGGTTATGGGACTAATTTTCTTGGTTTAGGAAATGTGTCACCACCACAAAAGGCCCACAGAACCTGGTATATTAAAGCTTCTGTGCACTTTGTGCCTATTTCTGATATCTAATACAATCATATTATATAGCACTTCTCTCCCCTGGTGGGGAAAAAGGCCTGAAACCAGGAGTCTCTTGGAAATTGGAGCAAAAAGGAAGAAGCAGGTAAAGTAGAAAGTTCTAAAAATCTAGGTTAAAGTGTTCAAAGAGCATGAAGGGAGGTTATCCCTTGTGATTTATCAGTGGAGCACAGAAAATCACTGAGATTTCACCAGACAGTGTAGATATCAGTGTAGACACACTGAGAGGGCCTTTTTGCTGCCCAAAGAGCCTGGGTATAGGCTACTACTTGGACCTGCCAGTGAGAGACATTACTGGGAACAGAAGATGTCGTGTCCAGAGACAGGGTGAAATATTTTTGAGAGTTTGCTCCTCTTACAGCATCCTGGTTAGGAGCTCAAGCTCTGGAATTAAAACTGAGTTTGAGGGGTGCCTGGGTGGCTCAGTCGGTTAAGGCGAGGAGCCTGCTTGGGATTCTTTGACTCCCTTTCTCTCTGCCCCTCAATGATTTCTCTTTCTTTCAAAATAAATTTAAAAGCTTAAAAAAAAAAAACAACCTGAGTTTGAATACCAGTTCTACCACTTCCTCATTGTATGACCTCCAGTTAATTATGAAGATATATAAAGGGGATAAGATAACACACATCTCAAAGGGCTAGTGTGAGGATCAGATTAGGTAATGTAGTACAGAACCTGTGGACGTACACAATAAATGTTAGATATTGCTAGCCACACTCTCCCCTTCTAACATATTTAAACTACAGTCTGCTACTTTGTACCATTACTGAAAGGTGGCTTCCCCCTAGAAAAGGAATGTCTGTTGACATCCAGGGGAAGATTAGAGATTTGCATTTTTATTATTTCACTCACTGAGAAGAGAGACTATCAGATTCTTCAGGGGACATTTTGGAACAAAGAACGAGGTTCTTTACAGAGGAGCCCCAACCTACTATGAAGGCACTGAATTGCCAACTAACCCTCAGATTCTTGATAAGAAAGAATGATCCAGTGTTTGATTCTCTTGGATTCAAGGGACTCAGACTTATTTGGTAGTAGTGGGTTATTGTAAGGATAGATAGGAGAGCAAAAAATGGCAAGGAACCATCTTAGCAGCCACACAGCCATGCCTCCTGGAAAACTGGAGGGACATTCATAGCTATACAGAATCTCAGGTCCCAGTGGCCCCTCTGGCCCTGGTCATCCCATTGCCCTCTGAGACCAACCTCTGATTGCTCCTGACACTAGGATCTCCATGGAATGGCTTGCCAGCTTCCCTGTCACCTTCCACATTTGCCATTCTTTCTTCCCCATCTCCTTGAGGTTCATACACAGGAGAGAATCGGTCTGGGATGTTTAGTTATCCTGTGATGTACAGGGCTCCTATTATGAGGTTGAGTTCTCACTCAGGGGAAGCACTAGAATCCCAAAAAACCATGAAGAGTGGGACCCAAGGCTTTCATGAAATGATGACTTACTACTTTTTCCTTGGCTTTACTTTATAAATTAGTAAGACAGTCTTAAATTTAATGGTCACCTCCCCCAGGATATTAGCTTAGGCACTTGAATCTGAGACTTCCATCTCTTAGGTACAGATGAAGGATTTGCAATAGAAGAGATAAATTTCCTGTTCTTATTACTCTCCACATTAGCTCATATGCTAAGTTTAAAATCCACATTTCCAGTTTGATAGCTTTTTTCTTGCAGGATAAACTTCAGGTTAGTGTCAGTTTATTTGTTCAAGTAGAAATGCAAGCCTGGGTGGCTCGGTCAGTTAAGTGTCCGACTCTTCGTTTTGGCTCAGGTTCGTGAGTTCAAGCCCTGCATGCTGTCAGCGTGGAGCCTGCTGGAGACTCTCTCTCTCTCTGCCCCTCCCTCACACTCCCCTACCCTACCAAGCTCCCTCTCTCTCTCTCCCTTTCTGTCAAAATAAATAAATAAACAACAACCAAAATGAGTTGAAAGACATGAGTATCTCCTGCCATGAAAAGATGGAGAACTCACTCAGCAAGAGGTTTCCTGAGGAGCCTCTCCTCTGGGCATCCCTGCTAGAGGGGAAGGATAGACTCTAAATGACCAGCATTTATTATGTCACCTTTATTTAGTTAATGTTCGATGTCATCTCAGTTTTACAGAGAATTCAGATAGGCTGATATAACATGCAAATGAATTTCTTTCTTGTTAGCTCTATAGGTGGCAAAATTTCTAGATGGTACAATGACAAGTATTTTGAATTAAAAAAAATCAGCAAAAAAGCATTCAGCTCTGTGGTGGTAATAACTACAAATTTATGGGATGAGATAACAAAAATCCCTAGATTTAAGGATAACTGCTCCAAACTACCAGTTAAATATCTACTTATGTAATCACATATGTAAATCTGGGTCTACTTTTCCTTTCAGTGCCCCTGGTTCACAAGTAAATGGTATTTTTAGTTTCTGTTTTTCCTTTTTACCAAGCTTGATCAGTGAACGAGAAAGTCTTATCAATCATCTACTTGTTGGAAAGCATGGAGCTTTGAACCACATAGCTCATTTCAAGATTAGAAATGCCCCCACTCAGGAGCCCATGTCAAGACTTTCAGGAGGCGGTTGTCACTGCATTTGAGGTCTGACACATCTCTGGGTAAAAGCAGCTAAGAAATGTTCCTTGAGATGGTATGGATGGGGAAAGTGATAAAAGTGGTATTTCTGTTTTTTAACAAGTAAATTCCAATTCATATTTGTTAGAAAGCAATATAGCTGATTCTCACTTAAATATTCATCCCCAAATATTTACAAAACAATTATTTTAAAATCAAAGCCCTTTTTTTTTTCATTGACACATTCTAAAGATGCATCCTGATGGGATATTTTTTGTGACAGAAAAATATTTTGCTACCACTAATAATAATCACTAACATTTATTGAAGGCTTACTACCTGCCAGAAATCGTTCTAAGATCATCACACAATTCTCTCACTCCCAAATTATAAGAGATATTGTCCCACTTTCCCAGATAAAGAATCTTTTTTAGGAAAAAAAAAAGAGTTTATGTTACCAGCCCACAGTCTTATGGTTGAGGTGGAGAAAGGATGAACTCAAGCACTGGCCCTGAGCCACCTGCCCAACCACAGCACTGTGCTGCTACTAACACATGCCCAGGCTCACAGGGAAGAGGGGGGAGTTCCACAGGCTTCTGACATTGATATAAAAACCCACTGTAAGTTGCATCATGGAGTTTAAGGTCTTCATCCTTACCCTTGATTTAATCCTAGGAATTTACCTAGGATGGCCCTACCATTTTACTTGGCTTTAGACTCACTCATGGTGAATGGTTGGAAAATGTTAATTGCATGATCTAGATGATCTCATTACAAAGGAATGAGCTAATGTTCTCCACCTCTAGGGGTATGTACCAAGTAAGTAGTTGAATATTAGTTTAATTGAATTGAAAGCAGATAGTATGGTTTCACAAGTGCTGCTGAGAAACAATTGCAGAAATCAGACAAATGAAGATTTTAAGAATACATTTTATTGATGATAAAGCTGGATTGAAGAGTAGAGCTTCCCTGGGGTCACAGACTCTCCAATGCTTTTTCTCAAGTCTGAAATTTGGTACATCTCAGCCGGGAGAGGGCTGGCTCTGCAGTACATACATGCAGAGCAAAAAGGGTGCATCTATCATGTCCCTGCACTGGAACAAAGTGAGATCTAGGTCTTTAGAGCTGACCCTGGCAGTGGGTGAATTCTGACCCCTTCCTGATGACCACCCATGAGGCAGGAAGTAAGCAGAACACACCCATCCTCTGAACAGAGGAGATCAAAAAGAAAAAGGAAGAAAGGGCTGAGTTTCTTGCTCAGTCCTTCTGACCTCCCAAGCAGATAAGACTACTTAGCCCTCAGGGGAGGGTAAACAGGGTGAGAGAGGGGCTGCAGCCACTTCCCAACACTTTTCAAAAGTGGTCCAAGGCCAGACCCATAGGAGGGAAAGGAAGATTCCCTCAAATGCCAGAAATTGTGTTGAATACTCTGACCATGCTGGATGCTGCTTTGACAGCGAGTTCCTACTCTGATAAAACAGGGACACTAAACAATTGCACATAGAGTGAAGGTTCCTGAAGGGTTTATTGTTCTTTGAGATTGATTTAAGGTTTGACCATAACCTCATGAAATAGGAGATATGAATCCAGCTGGCAGCAGGTAGGTGGCTGGGAATGCACCCACCATGGCATCCTAAAATCATTTCTGTCATGCAGCAGACTATTTTAAATAAGAATGTGTGAGATTGAGGGAGCCTTCTACTGTGTTACTTCCAGTACTTTAGGAATTGAATAAGTGGAGGAACCTAATCAAGTACAACTAGTTGCACATCAGTTTGGCTTGATTTTTCATGTGGCAAAGATGTACATATAAATATTTACAACCATTCCTCTCCCCACATTGTAAGGACAATTGTTGTCTTAGTAGCTCAGTTCATGTGCCTTTGGTGTACTGGTCAGGTAAATGGGTAGAAAGGATCTTTGGGAGAACGTGAAAAGAAGTAACTTGATCTGCATAGGAAAAGGCATAGAACTACCTCAGGGAGCAAAGAAAATATCCAGGACCCAAGAAGGATAGCAAGAGAGAGGGAAGGAGGGAGCTGATGGGAGAGGCAGCCTGGGCTGGAGATTTTGCAAGAGAGGAAGAGTGAAATTTGAGTAGCTTCTATGAGCTGTGGTATTTGGGGGGGAACAGAATGGAGGAGAGGATTTGCAGCAAGTTTTCAATAGGCACTTCTGAGTAACTCTCTCTCTTAACCTACATCACGGAAAGCCATCATAAAGATCTTTGTCACTCTGCAAGATTTGGGAATAGGATTTATTTTTCTCCTGGATAAGTTATTATAAGGGAAGAGGATTTAAGGAATGGCAAAGAAGCCCAGATTTATTTGGATCTTCCTATTTGGATATTTCTAGACTGAGTCATCCTGTGGGTGCTAGTGCTGAGATTGTCCACAAAGCATAAAGTGGTAATTGTGAAAGAATGTGCCGAGGAGGGGTCCGACTGCACAGCAGGATGTGACAATGGCTAAAACACAGAGTGGTGACAGGGATATGTTAGCAGATGGCCCTTGGCAGAAGCCAGAGATCTGGTGTACAACAACCTTTCTAGTCACTCTTCACCAACATACTTCCTGTCACCTATCAGTAGGCTTCCCTGGCCAAGACTTGTGAATGGTCTTTAGCACATCGTCTTTAGACTTTCTGTTTTGAAGGATGTTTGCTGGAGAATGGCCTACAGGTGAGGTGGGGTTCCAGCTGCTGGGTACAGGGTCATAGAAAGTCACTGCCCTGGGATTCAGAAGTGCTGGGCATCGGAGTCAGCGCTGATCCTGGATGACTGTTCACCTGCTTGGCCTCAGTTTCCCTACCTATGAGACAACAGTCTTAGGTAGATGATATCCCTTAGGTAGCTGATCCCTTTCAGCTCAAACATTTCATGATAACTTTCCAGGTCCTCATTCCTTACTGCAGCTATCGGTGCCAATTTTTCCTGCCCCAGAGGCCTGACAAGCTCCCCTTTCCCACCCAGATGTTCATTCTGCTCACATCGTACCTCTCCTAATCAGACCTAGCTGGGAGTGAGCAAGGACAGCAGGACCATGGCTAGAGCACAAAAGCTGCATGCTCCTGTATTGTAAGTTCTCAGCTGGCTGGAGGAGGCAGACAGTGTCTCCTCAGTGACCCAGGCACTCTGGGAATCACAACCCCTGCTTGCACACACACACAGATTGAGACAGTAGAGCCTGTCTCTGGAGCTCAGACGGCTTGCATAGCAGGAGAGGCAGCTTTGTTTTTTTTACAGATGCTGCTCTGAGCCACTGAAACAGCAACTGGATAAATATAGGAGGATGACGCATCAACTCTGAGGGGAAGTGCATGCATGAACATGCACGCACAAGCAAGCCTGCAAGCTGTGGACTGCCACGTGGCCCTCAGCCTCCAGGAATTGACACTCAGGCTCCCGGAGCCAGAAACTGAATGGAGTGTGGTGTCACCAAAGAGGCCTGGCAGGAGGATGAGATGAGGCCGCGAGCGCAGTCGTGCTCTCGGCTCCTTGGAGCACTCTCAGCAGTCGCCCCTTGGTCGGCCCTGGCTATATATAGCCCTGCTGACTGCGGTGCACATGCCATCTTTCTGAATGAAATACCAGAAGTCCTTCCAGGCTCTGGGAAAGCATCAGCTAAGTGGCATTTGCAAGTTTTCGAAAATGAGTGGGGGAAACAGACCAGGTGTTTTGCTCATCGTGAAAGGCAAACACCGATTTGGAAGGTTTTGAGGTGGGGAACATGGGCCAGACTCAGTACAGCCAATTTTTAATTACCAGCACAATTAGCAGCCTGGCTTAACAATAAGCCTATTTTGTCGAGCTCTGTTTAAGAATCAGCGAATTGCAGCGGTAGTACCAAGCAGATGAACAATGCAGTGATCACATTCCACTCTTGAAAATCAGTGTTCTGCCTATACAGTCCTGAGCTGTCACCTGCAAGTATCTGACTGCCTCTTCCTGGCCCTGACTAAATTGGCATAAGGGCAGGGATCATGTCTCTATGAGGCCATCTGCCCTGTGGTTGATCAATCCATATTAAGTGAACAATATTAAATCAATGTGGTATACATCAACGTTAACTTCTTGGGATAAAACAAGACAGGGTCTCCATGTCTTCTTACTATCACCCATAGTCTTGACCATCATTTGAAATTTCAAACTACTTAATGTAAAGGAATATGACCCCTAAACGTTACTGAATTGCATCGCCTTGGGGACAGGACTTCTGTGGGAAACCCAGTGTGTCTAAGAGTGTCCATTGGGCCTTGGAACGAATTGGTGTGAGCTCCCTTGGTAAAACTTGTATATGGTTTAATCTGTTACTCAAATCAGACCTAAGAGACTCAGACAAGTCAAGAATGTTCCTCTGAGGTGTGTGAAGTCTCTGAGGAACAATAGAGGCCCATAAATAGCAACAGAGTACTTTTGTAAGGAACGAGAGACTGGAGGGTTCTAGGCAGTAAGACTTTGCCTCTGGAAGTGAGTAATAGTAGCAGAAACCACACACTTTGATCATCAGTTCTGCTCACTGTTCACTGACCCTGCATTGGGCCAAACAGGTGTTGGCTGATTCTTCTCCAGAGCCAACCTTAGGGCAGTCATGGTGGACAGAATCTCAGACTTCTCGAGAGAGACCTCAGCCACTCCCCAACTAAGCTATGATTCTGATTTCAGCTATTCTACTATAGGACAGGCAGTAGACTTGGTAGTGTTAACTGCAGAGTCACTAAGAAGATCGTGTCCTTAAATATTGCCTCACTTGATGCTTAATTCTGCCAGTTTAAATCCATTTGCAAGCGAGAGGCGTTGCTTTCCTTGGAGAAAGCAAATACTGTACTGATCATCAAGAGAATACCTATCATTCCCTATCCTTCCACTACTGATATCTACAAATATACACACTGTATTTCTTAGATTTTCTTACCAACTGGCTTCCAGTTAGGTTAGGCCAGAGGGAGGCCTTGGCAGGAAGGCAGAGGGCAGAGGAAAGGGAGAAGTTCTGCTATTTCCACCCTGCTCTCAGCCTCGGGTGGTGTCTCTCATGGTGTCCGTGTTTCTTCCGTGGTCCCAGCTCCTACAAGGCAGCTTCAACATGGCTCCATATCCTCCAGGTAGTCAGGCTCTCCTCCCTTGGCACCTCCAGCTCTAGCTGTTACTAATCACTGCCTCACCATCTCCTGTTGGCTTTTCACGTCTTCCAACCTATTTATAGCTAGTTCCCCTATTAATTCCCTTTAGTGAACTACCTGACATAGGCTCTGCTTTCTTGTCTCAACTCTGAGTTATTCAGAGGGTCAGTATATAAATATTATAAGTAAGCTTAATGGTTATTTTTGTCTACAAGACCTACAGTAGCAGGGAAGTCCTGGGGAGCTCAAAAAAGAAGGGCTCAAAGGGGAGAAAAGGTGAAGAAATCTCCATAGGTCTTGTCTACCCTGCCAAAGACCCTTCTGACTCTAGTGCTGTGTGGGAAAGCCACAACCTAGCAGCACCCTTCCACCACCTTCACTTAGTACTGTCAAGTGCTCTCAGGTTTGACACCATGTATGGAATCTTTGCCCCAGCTGAAATGTGTTCACTGGCACCCGTGATTCGTGAGCTCCCAAGTGCACACTTTTGTATATTCATCCTCTCTCTTCCTTGCCTCTCTGTCTATATGGCTCTTCCTCCTTTGCAACCCTGCTTAAAGCCTGAGGTTTGATCACCCTGTTCTGTTATGTGTCCTTCAACAAGTTATAGATGCACTCTGAACTTGAATGCTCTTGTACTCTTTTGTTTCTTTTTGTCAGAAATCTTGTAGTTTTAATTGTACATGCTTTCCTATTTGACCAGTAGAATTAAAAAAACTTTTTTAAATGTTTATTTATTTTTGAAAGAGAGAGAGAGAGAGAGAGAGAGTGTGTGTGTGTGTGTGTGTGTGTGTGTGCACGCGCGCGCGCGCACAAGCGGGGGAGGGGCAGAGGGAGAGAGAGAGAGAGAGAGAGAGGGGGAAAGAGAGAGAGAGAGAGGTAGACAAGGCAGGCCCGTGCTACCAGCACAGAGCGCAATGCGGGGCTCGATCTCACAAATCTTAAGATCATGACCTGAGCTGAGGTCAATAGTCGAACACTTAACTGACTGAGCCACTCAGGCACGCCTTGACCAGTAGAATTTTAAGGTCCAGATAGCTACCATGTGGACCTTGTCTACTATTTCTTCTGCTGCCTGTTCCTACCCCTCCCTCAGCCCCACCAGTCCCCGGCAATTATAGCATTTAGAATTGCTCTAGTGTGTTCAACAAATATTGATATGCTGCCTAAACAAATTCCCTCAGCTAGGAAGATAGGCTTATATCTATTTGTCAGGACAGCATGCTTTTTTGTGGGAACAGCACTGGTCTGAAAAACTTCAGATCTGTTCTGTCTTTGACAGACCATCCCCAGTAGAATCCAGTCTTCAGGCATGAGGTTTGCTCAGTCATTATTTGTATTTCTCCCTGGGCCTTGCGTGTTTAAACTACATTTGCAATGCAGTTGTTTTCCCCCCACCCTGAACCTCCTGAAGGGGATTCTTGCTGATGGCATCTGTGGCAGAGACGAGCTCATGCCTGAAGGATAAATTATTTATGGTGAATGGTGCCCTAATGGATTGTGTGATCAATAATGCTTATAATAGTACAGCAGCAGACAAATCACAGAAGGGCTCAAACACGCATCTACATCATTCTGAGAAGACGGGGTCCACCAGATAGCAAGAAGAGAAAAGGGTGCTCATGACATCCACTTCAAAACAGTTCTAGATGAGGAGAAAAGGGTAGCATTCTTTTTTTTTTTTTTTAATTTAAAGGGACAGATCAGCTTTTCATCATGGGGATCACTGTACCAAAATGCCCCCACCAGTATCCACTTAACAGAGACAAGCCTTATTGCTCTAATCTAGGGAAGAGTCTCCCATATTTCTCAAAAGCTAAATTTCTCCCAGTGTTGTGGTTTATGGCCTGCCTGCAAGTAACGAACACATTAGTATCTGTTGCTTAGTGTTAATTGCTTCACTATAGGGCTTTTTTAGCCCTAGTTCCTAAGCAACATCCAATATCTCAACAGGCCTCTTTGTGCAGACATGATCCCAAGTTTAAACTTTCCCAGGACTGTTCTTTTTTTGCCTGTTGGAAAGCTCCCCTGGCATCTCCAACTGCAATTTCAAACTCAACATGGCCAGAAAGTGGTATTATCTCCTTATCTCTCCCCTACCTCCTACCTCCTGCCTCAGCCTGTAGCACGCATCTGCCACCACCACCCCAAAAATCCCTGCCTTTCCTCTTTATCTACTGATGTTCTATCTATGGCACCAGCATCTTGTGGCTCACCATGCTAGGGCACCATACTCTTCTCTGCAAGGCCCGGCTCAACTGTCACTCCATCCTTGAAGCCTCCTCTCAAATCTGAACCCTCCTGGCACTCCCACATCACTCATCACATTCTAGCTGGTATTATGGGTATTTGTTTGTACATGCATCATTTCTCAACCTACAGTGTGAGTCCCTTTAGGGTACAAGCAATGTCTTAATCATCTTTTAAATGTCCTAAGAAGACTAGCACCATGGTAGACTTACAATTTCAGTTTGTTTAATAAATGATTGAAGAACAGATCTTACAAGCAGGTGGTGGTTCTGACACAGGCAATGTTTGCTTTCTTTATTGCCTCTACCCCTAAAGTGTACAACAGTGGGAAGGAATTAAGTCACATCAGGGGAATTCTAGGCAAAAGATCTCCAGACCCTATTTCACTAGACAGCAATCACTTCCCCTTTCCTGAATTCTAGTAGGTATTTCATAAAGACAGTCAGAGTTCCCAGTATTGTTCCCACAGCTCCAGCTGAACCGAGGAATTCAGGAGATAATCCCGTAGAAAAGAGAGAGGAACCTGGGCTCTTCTGGGCTGGTATGGGTGTGAAGAAGCCACACTAGGCATTTCTAAGGTGCTAGAAGTCTCCAAAGGAAAGAAACAGATCCTTTAAACTAGAAGCACTGGAAAGGGTCAGGGGTCACTACAGTCCGTGGCTTCATGTGCTGCAATAATGAAGCAAGGTTGATGGCAAGAGCACAGGGCCTGAGGTTTCACCTCCACACACTCACATAGGCTATCTCATCTTTTTGAATGGATAGGATTGTCTTGGTAGGCACTGCATAGAGGATGTAGAAAGACAAAATTTTTTTTACATAAAATTCATACAAGTTCCTATCCAGTAGGAGGACGTTTAATAAATGGTAACTTCTTTCTTCACCTGCTTCAATTGGTACAGTCCCTGGTACGAATCCTAGGTGTCACTCTCGAGATAAAATCACTATATAATCTCAAAGGAAGGCTTTCCTTCAGGCTCTAGAAAGGGGCAGTAATGGGTTTGCAGGCGTTTTCCCAGTCTACGTTTCAGTACACACATCACATGGAGTCCCAACATGTGTGGAAAAATCTCTCCTTGTTACTAGGCACCGTAAGGCTCAATTGTTGCAGTGAGAACTTTAATTTTGTATTTTCTCACTTGGGTGCAATTAAGTTTTCAAACATAAAATTGAGCTAATGTCATCTTTGAGCTTTTCATTTAGTCTTTTTTTTTCTTATAAAGGAAACCACCCTTGAATATATTTGGCTGTGATTGCACAGTCAAATAAGGACATATTTAAATATTCAACTGGGTAACTGCATCTACAATCTACTTTCATTATTGGCTTCCAACACTACGTGGATAGGAACACCTACCTTCATAATGTCTCTTGATGTTCATTTCGGTTTCTTGTGAATGACATAAGCATTACTTAGCTGATTTATTTCCCCTTCTAATCTTAGCAAATCACCTGATTTTCATTGAGGATGATATCCATTCTGGAGATACTGTTCAGGATGACTTCAGGACTAGAAATAGTATCTGGCTTATTTTTAGTGCATTTTTACCTAAGGATTTTACATATGAATGGGAAAATGAAAACATTTGGAAAGTCAACTAACTGTACACAGTCTTATTTTGGTTCAGTGCCCATGCCAAAAATCAATTTTATAATTCCTGATTTTTCCTTCAATTCCTCTAATTATTTAAAGAAAAGAATTTCAAAGCACTGTATTTCCTCAATACCTTTCAGCAACAAGATTCTTCTTTCCTGTATAATTTATTTCCTGGTCCATGGTAGTGTTCAACAATAAATCATTGATGAGGGCATGAAAAAAATGAAGAAAAAAAAAAGGAAAGAAAGAAATGACAAAGTCTCCCTTGACCTCCTATGGTCAGGATGTGCAATGACCTTGTCTCAGGGTTTTATAATCTGAAAAAACCCAGCCAATCCAAACCATTGCTTGAGAAATCAAAAGCATATTTTGTGTACTTCTTTTTGCAATTATGCTGCTTTTTGGAAACATAAATCCTCTGGAAAAAACATAAATCCTCTGGAAAAAAAGTGATCATGCAATTCCATGGCAGGTTGACCATGTATGAGAAAATATGTACTTATATTATCGACTGTAACTGTTTGTAACTTAACAACTGAGGCCCGGGCTCTCATCTGATTTTCACAGCTAGGCAGGATAGGGCAAAAATCTTACCAGAAGAAAATTCTTAGGCTTCTGACCTCACTCCAGCAGAAAACAGTGTTGAGGACAGAGTTCTAGGAGGCACTCAACATGAATCTCTCTGGAGCCAACATCCAGCACAACTGCCATCTCTGAGGAAAGCTATGGTTATAAGCTTGACCTGCTCTAGTAAATAAAAAGGTTATGAGATCGTAAGTAGCAGTGAAGAGTTGGTTGGATTGAATATTTTTGAAGCCTATCACTATAGAAGTGTCAGAGAGAAGATACTTTAAAATCTCACATACTCCATCCCTGCTGACTCTGCAGAGATGAATGGAAGATGGATTACTTTTTAGCTGAAAGGCCCTAGGAAGGAAATTTTAATACCTTACTCTTTTAGAACTTACTAGAAGTAAAAAGGAAAGAACAACAGAGTTCTGTACACTGTGCATTCCTCATCAGATGCATTAATCCTCCTCACCTGCGACTTCACCTGTGCTCCCATCTGGAAAGCCTCTGTTAGTTTTCCATCATTCTCCATCTCCAGTTCCACTGTTGGGTGACGGCTGCCCTTCTCCCTGGACCAAAACCTAAGAACCCTTACTTTTTTTTGTAAGCTTGGCTCATCACACAAATGTCCTTTCCTCAGGCCCCAGTTTTTTCAGGTGTGTGTAATGTAAGAAGATGGCTGCCCAAACCAACCAGCTCCTCAAGCTTGATCCATTGATAAAAATGTCACTGCTGTTAGAGAGGTGCCAGCTCTCTGTCTTCAGGTGGTGGCTTATTCCAGAAGAAGGCTGCCTTGCACCTAGATATGGTGTGTTTGAGGACAGAAGTGAAGAGTATCTCATTTGAAAACACCAAGTTAATCCATTTCCTTAAAACCATTTAGACACTAAAGGGCAAAAGCAGAATTCCCACTCGCACTGTTGGCATTTTTTGCCTCAGAAGGATTCCCTTTCGGTCAACAAAGTGAGTGCTTTACAGGGCCTGGGCTTGGCTTGAACAGCACAAGAGAGACCAAAATATCTTCCATCAGAACCTTCCCGGCACAGATAGTCCTCCGCCTACAAGCTCTGTAGGCCTTAGTTCCTTCCCCACCCCAAATGCCCAGCATGACTACCAGGCCTTCTCTCCAGTGCCATTCTGAGCCTCTGCCAACATCGAATGATGAGGCTGACATTGATTAGTGCTGCTTATTCATGTGCTGTGCTTTCCGAGGCGGGGCCGGGTGCTGCCGAGCACCTGGAAGAGAAGCCCGGTTCTGACTGCTATTGCCTCTGCTTTCTAAAGAAATCTGTACAGTGCCAGCGAGTGTGCAGATGCAGGCTTTAGCTTGCCTCCCCACTCTCCCAAGGAGGGATGAGGAAGCCGGAGCAGGAAGAAGGGAGGGAGGGAGGTCAGGTAGAACTATCAGGCCTCTCTGACCCTCCAGCTCTCTCTCTCTATGAAACAATTCTGGTTCTTTGCTAATGAAGCTTTAGTCACTGGGAGCATTATGCAGTCAGAGAGTTTTGCTCACAAATATGGCAGAGAAGCTATGCTCACCAAACCTGTTGCCTTTTTCTCCTAGACCTACAGCTAGATGACATTTCCCTGCCCTCTTCGATTAAATGGTGCCTAATTCATGTGATGAGTTCTGGCCAGTGAAAAATGAGAGGAAGTAATATGTAGTACCTCCAAGGCAGGCCCATAAGACCTCCTGCATAATCCTGCATGCCCTCTCATCCCCATTAGTAGGCTCAGGGTCACCCAGGGAGAGCTTGGGAACCATGCATTAAAGATAGAAAATAGGTCCCCACATGACTGGGGGGAACAATAGACTGTGGAGTGAAAAATCACCTTCAATGTGTTAAGGCCTGAAGACCTTGAGGTTGTTGTTACAGCAGCTGGCCTTCCTTACCCTGACTGATATGACCATCTTCTTCCTCACCAATCTTAAAATTCTGTGGCTGCTGCTCTCAATTTTTTTTTTGTATCAGAAATAGTCTCCAAACTAATATATCTTTAAAAAGGCAAACAGGGGCACCTGGGTGGCCCAGTTGGTTGAGCATCCAACTCTTGATTTTAGCTCAGGTCTTGATCTCATGGGCATGGTTTCAAGCCCTGCATTGGGCTCTGTGCTGGGTGTGAAGCCTACTTAAAAAAAAAAAAAAAAAAAAACATTTTCATTAAAAAAAACAAAAAAGGCAAAAAACGTTGTAATTTTAAGAGCGGTATTCAAATCCTTTGGTCTTAGAATTCGTTTGTATCCAGTACTGCTCAGAGTAAGTAAATTTCATGAGAAAGCTTAGGTATTTCTAGTTTAATCACAGATGGAAGCTACAGTAATATTTGTTGATATGGAGTCTAACCTGTATCCTATTTAGCTTCTAGCTCCAAGAAATTCCCACTGACAGCTGAAGAGTTTTAATTCCTTGAAAGGGAAAAATGAGAAAAGAAAAAAAAAAGGAAAAGTGTGGGGGCAGTTATGAACTGGCTTCTTTTATCCTCATAAATTCATGTGACTTCTGAGTTGGTATTTAGCATTACATTTATCTGTATAAATTCCTTGCAGACAAGGCCTATGTATATACCTCACAATGGCTAGCACAGTATTTTATAGTTTAATGAATATTTTAGAATAAAATTAGTCTGTCCACCTTTTTCTTGCATTCCTTGGACTTTCCCTGTCTTCAGTCATTTTGCATTTTTGGCCTCAAGAAAAGGATAACATAATGGAAATTACAGAAAAGAGGAATACATGATTAGCTATGGGGAGGAAGGGAGTTAGAAGAAAGCCCAAAGGACTTAGAGGCTGGTGGGTCCCTGAGATACATTTCTGTGTCCCTTTTCCAGAATTCAGCATGGGGTGGGACTGGGGAGGAAGGACAGAAGCCCTCTTTTCCCACCTTGGTCTGTTCAGCCTAGAGAAAGAAGGGACCTGCATTCCAGGTTCCCAGCTAGAGCTCAGGAAGCAACCTGATCCCATAAATTAATGTTGTTCTCATGCCCCAGCATGGTGTGGGGCACTGGTAGGATTATGTTAGTGGTAAAAAAAAAAAAAATGGGGAAAGATTCTGGACAGACTTTTGGAGATTTCTGAGGCTGAGAATTTTGTGGCAAAAGCAGTGAACACCTTATACCCAAGAGGTCCTGGAAGTAGCTGAGAGAGAGCTGGATATGGAGGAGTCTCAGGGTCAGGAATAAGGGATGAGTCAGCAGCCACCTGGTGAGCCAATAACGGAAGACCAGATGGCAAGGTGGACACCTCGGGGGAGGCCAGCATGGATGGTGAATGATCCCGAGGACCAGATGTCCCCTACAGTACATGGCACTATGTAAGCCTCCAAAATGTAGATGCAATCCAGGGAAGGGTGGGAAGGGAGAAGCCAAATTAATTGAAATTAAATTTCTGCCACCCCAGAGGAATGGAGGCTTCAAACGAAAAAAAAAAAAAAAATACAAAGAATTAGGTTTCTGACACACCTGATTCTGTGGAAGGAAACTGATACCTGTTAAACATGTGATCCAAGAAACAGACCTTAAAGAGGCAAAAGGATGTAACTAGTATTGTGATTTCAGAAAAAAAGAAAGACTTATTCTCTCCCCTCTGTGCTGGTGTGTGAATTTCCACCATCCCAGTATTTCTCCCCCTTCAATTTAACATTTTCCTCTTAAAATACACATGCTGTTGAGAGATATTACCTTTTTCCTTGGTCACGTATTCCTTAATGTGAATCAGTTTATCCTGTATTTTTCTGAAGACAGAGTACCAGTGAGGAATGTTTCCCAGATAAGAGGAGGAGAGAGAAACAGGGTGAGGGACGCACAGAGAGAAAGGAGGGCTGTGGGAGGGCAGGAGAGAATGAATGAACCAAGGGGCAAAATAATGTGCAAAAAAGAAAGAGGACTTTGCCTACCTCGTAATGTTGGGTAGGAACAGCCATAAAGGTAGAGCTAACTCTGTGTTATTACAAACGGCCCTGCTTCTCCTCACGCTAGCTGCCCTTCCCGGGAAGGTGCGGCACTTTCTGTGATTCATCTCTTAGTGCTGTGTGGGCCAGGGCAGCAGATACAATCCGTGCTCATGTAGAGTCACCAGACCTCATTCCCTCTACATATCTCACAGAACCTTACAAATGAATGAATTCATTAAGCCCGACCGTACATCTGCAAGACAAGGCCTATTAAATCAATTAAGCATTGATAAATACTATTTCAGTATAGACATGGTGTTCCTAACAGGTAGAAAATATGATTCAGAAAAGTCCCAGGGCTTGTGAAATAATGGCTTTCTCTTGAGGAGTTAAATCAGCCTTTTGTGTGATGAGGCTGCAGCAGGGACGGAGCATATAAAGCAGGTGTTCGCTGTGACAGGAATCTGAAAAGTTAAGCCAGGGGAGAAACAGGTAAATACAAGTGAATGTAAGACCTAAATCCCACAGCAAGGCCAGTGACAGGGAGAGTCACTCAGCACCACAGAAAGATACTATTAAGAAGGGAGAAAACAATGCCCAGTCCTTTGTGTACAAGGATAGTGAATTATTAGTTGTTTTTTTCCCCTCATCATGACCTTGTGATATTGAGTAGCCTCCCTTCAGACAATCAGTGTCGACATCAGCTACATGCTCAGATCAATAGACATTTCATAAGATGTCGGGAAACTGTGTTCTCAGAGGCAAAGCAGGCATCCTGCGTACCTTGTCAGCCCGCCATGTCACCTGCTTTGCTGAGAGATTAGGATGT
This sequence comes from Prionailurus viverrinus, assembly GCF_022837055.1. Classification (NCBI taxonomy): domain Eukaryota; kingdom Metazoa; phylum Chordata; class Mammalia; order Carnivora; family Felidae; genus Prionailurus; species Prionailurus viverrinus. Next base: position 86,171,862 of record NC_062564.1, read on the forward strand.
GGAAAAGGGTCAGCGTCCTTCAGCGGCATCAGTGAGAGAGGCTTTTCCACTGCATTTCAAGGATGAGCCAGTCTGCGGGTTATTTTCCACTAACCCAGGCACGTGGTCATTCATTAAATCTGGAAATAAATCATGCACAGGGCCCTGGGGGAACTGTATTTGTTTTGCATGGTTCTAATATAGCACATCCAGCTAGAAAAGACAGCCGCTCCACACTTACCAGTTCTGAGAAAATAAATTGTTGCTTATTTTCAGCCTCTCTGCCCTAAGAGATTGCCCATTGCTGGTTTGGGATTTCCAAACAGCATTTCTTGAAAAGAACGTGCTCATTAAGCCCATTTTGGATTTGATCCTGGTGAATATCCATGCCGGTGGGGGCTGTGAAGAACGCCCTGAGATGAGTGTGCCACAGTCAGATACTGATTCACACCTAGGCAGGTGGAACTCCCCTGCCAGAGTTCACACAATGTGCCCAGAGCAGGAGGTCTGAATTTTCATTGTATTAGACTCACCCAAGAACCTGTTAAAATACATATTCCTGGGCTCGGATCCCAAAGATGCTGATTAAACAGGTCTGTGGCAGAGACCCAGGAATCTGCATCTTTGCAAACTCCTTAGGTGATTTTCCTGCACGTGCTCTTGTGACCACACTTTGTGCCAAGCCCAGCCAGCAAGCAGTGCAACATGGAGGCCAGAGCAGTGTCTTTTCTCATCCTGGGTATAACTTTCTCTCCCTGCTGTTCTTGCTGACTCTCAGCCTTTGCCCTTAGGATCCTTCCTGCCTGGATTTATTCTGTCACTCTGTTGCCAGATCCCACTTGGCCAGCCCGACTCTGACCACTGACTCCTTCTGGAGAGCATGCGTCTGTGTGGCTTCAACCCCAGTGTGAGAGTGTGTGGCAGATGTCATGTTCACATGGGGTGGTGGTGTGCAGTGATAGTTAGGGCTTCAGCGATTTTTTTTTTTTTTCACGGTCCAGGGCTCCAAGGTTACTTTTTTCTAGTACTTTATTCCTTACCTGCCAGCCAAAGGTACCAGACATAGGCTCCTACGAACTCCCACCCAGGAGAAACCTAAAGGAGAGGGATCCCCATATTATATTATAAGCATTTTCTTTAAGAAGGAAGGAAATATAATACTAAAATCTCCCAATTATCTGCATTAATGAAGAAAGCCATGGCACAGATAATCCAATTATTTTTTACTCTGATATTAATTGCATGGTTTCTTGACAGCGATATGCTTCCTAACTGTGCCTTGTTTTTACTGGTATATGGCTGATATTTCCTAAGCCATATGCCGGCTGATTGCATGGGGAGATGGGAGTGTGTGGGATGGCTGGGGGAAGTTAGTGTGAAATTTGATTTCAAATTTATTATCATAACCACATTTATGCGCAGTGTACAAGCTCTCAAGTCACAGGGCCCAGACATTTGGACACAGAAAACCTTGGACAACAAATAATTGTAAAAGCGAGAACATAGGTCAGTAGCTGCCTCTAGCTGTGTCCAGATCAACAGAAAAAGAAGCAAATGTGGTACCAGGGTTGATATGGATGGCATCACCATTTCCGTACATTGTCAACATTTCTGGTCATGGGGTTTGGGGTACGATGGCTTCATATGGTCCCTTCCAACCTTGAAATTCCCTGAAACTAGAATTTCAAACCAATGGTCAGATGTGGGTCTAGAGATGAGGGTGACCCTTAATATAATCTCTATTAGCCCAGGAAACAGAACACAGCCACTAAAATTCCCTGCTGTCAGAATTTGGACTCATTTCCTCCAAGTTTTTAAACAGGAGAATCCAGCCAGTTGGTCAGCCAATTAATATGTACCCAGATGAACTCTCCAGGGCCCAGGTCCTTTCCTAGAAATGGGCTGGATAATTGGGTAATTAGATGGAGAACTGCATTCACGTGAGCAGGGAACTTTTCTGCTTATGTACACACCGAAGCAATAATACCTTAGGAATCACTTAGGTTTCATGTTGGCTTCAGGTGTTTCCATGGCAGGTAAAGTAAGAACTGCTTGGCAGGTTACTTCCTCCTCCTCAGTACCTTTCCTTGATGTTGACACTGCCTTATTCTCCTGTTTATAGATGGAGAGAATCGCTGAAAGTTGGAGTGAGATGGGCATTCCAAGTGGGTTGACCTTGCCTGATACATCTGCAGTATATGTCTGAGACTGCCACCCTCAGCATTGCTTGGTGCTTTGGAAGCCATGGAAGCCACACCTGCCAGTGTGGGTTTTAGACTCTGGTTACAAGCACCTTTTTTTTTTTTTTTAAGTATTTGTGATCCTAAAGGGTCTTCTTTGACTTCTTCCCAACTTGATGAAAAGGTTAGAAAATTATGACTGAATAGGGGAAAGCTAAGTTAGAAGCTAGTTCCCAGGGACCCTCACCCTAACTTTTCTGCTGCATGGATGGTTTCTCCTTCCTTTCTGAAGAGAGTGCCCAGAGGCTGTCTGTGCTTTGCTCTCCTCTTGGGAGTTGTCCCCATCAATCCCATAGGAGGGGTTGTTCACCCATCATGGCAGCCATGGAGGCACATGACTCAGTTCTCCTTTGAAGAGAACTTGCTGGGCTGTGGGGGTGGAGGGACTAGCTGACTGACAGCTTCTAGCTCCTGCACCTTTGGATCCACTGGATTTCTGGATTGCTCCCAATCAATGACAGAGAATTGTCGGGTTACTAACCCATTCCTCCTAAATGTGGAATTATCTAAGGGGAAGCTCTGACTCAGGGCCTTCCCATTGACTTGGCCAAGACTTACTTAGAACCCCACTGGGGTCAATAACTCTTCCAACTCAACTCTCCCTTCCGTGTCTTCTTTCATGGATATCAGGCCTGCATCGAGTTTGGACTCTTCTGCATATTCTTGTTTCCCTTTTATTTTTTATGAGTGTTTACTCCAAAAAATATCTTGTATATCTAATGCTGTGTGGGTGTCTGCTGCTTGAAAGACAGAGGAGACACCAGGAGTGTTCTGAGTAAGCTGGTATTAAGGTGGGTTTTGGAACTGGGCTGCCCACAACCTGGCTGACCAGAAAGACCTCATCCTGAGTAGTGTGTAGGGGACAGATACTCCCTGGCACAAGGTGCCAACTTAACTGTTGAAGATTTCATGTGTGGTTGCCCCTGGGAAAACATTCTGGTAAGGGAGAATGCCTTTGCCTGTGTGATGATTAAGACATCTGAAAGATATGTGGGGGAACATGGCTTACAAGGACAGTAGAATTTACTGGTTGCTACTAAGTTGTACTGGTGGGCTGCAGGGGAATACGAAGAAACCAAGTACAGTTAACATACAGACAAAAGCTAAGTGTGGGAGCCAGGGGGCCTTTCTGATAGTTTATAAAGAGGCTTTTATCTCATGCAGTGGAAGAGCAGACACAGTTGAGGAGCAAATTCAGAATCTGATAGGATTGCAAAGCCAAAGTGATGTTTACATACTCAGCCAAGACAGATCTTATGGGATCAAGGCCCTGGTTGGGAAAACATAAGACCTTAAACACTGAGTCAAGGACATCTAGGTGGATGTTCTCAAGAATTTGATTCCTCAGGTCCCTCCTAACCCTCAGAGCTCTTGTAGATGCCCCCACCCCCCAGGGTAAAAGACAGCAATTTTGTAATTCAATTTTGTAATTCCTCAGCAAGGTACCAAGTACCCCTGTCCCCCAACCCAGGAGCTATCGCATCTCTTATTCTGGCTGCCAGGCCAGTAATGAAGATTAAATTTCAGCATAATTCAGCTGAGGACATATAGGGTTTGGTAAGGAAAAATAGAGATTATATCTCAAAGAAGCTGAGAGAATCAGCTAGCATGAACCACCAGGAGCCAGAGAGGTACCCCTGGAATTAGATTTTGAATACGCTTGATCAAAATGGTTGAACATAAGACTGGAGGTAAAATGACAGCTAGCCAATGAGGGTACTTATTAATACCTACAGTCAGAAGAAGGCATGAACGGAGGAGCAGTAGCAGAGAGCTCTCCAATAAAAAGTCATCACCATCTGCTTTATTTCCTGGACCTGAGAAGATTGTCAGATCTGATCCCATTCACTAAAGAGGTGGCCAGATCCCTAGGCAAAATGAGACTGCAATTCCATGGCAAGTATATACCATGATGATTCCCCTACTCCTCCCCAAAAGGGGCCTATGCACACTGGGGAAATGAGTATACCCAAATATTTTGATGCTATCAGACACGGGTCTGAGTTGACATTGATGCCTAGAGAAGAGACCTGAAGTGTTATCGCAGCCTTCTGTTAGAGTTGGAGATCACAGAGCCAGGAAATAAAGTAAATCCTGGCTAAAGCTTGGCTTCCAGTGTGTCCTCTAGGTAGTCGTTGGATCCACCTAGTAGTCATGTCTCCAGTCCTTGAGTATATAATCAGAACTGATACACGTGGCATTTGGTGTAACCCAAACATCGGATCCTTGGCATATGGGTATGAGCTATTGAAGGCCAAGTGGAAGCCTCTGAAATTGCCCTCACTCTCCACCCTATCTCCAACTAAGATAGTAAATCAAAAGCAATACCATATTCTAACAGTGGATATTTGTGCCCATTAAAGACTTCAAAGATACAGGGTGGTGGTCCCCAATATATCTGTGTTTAATTTGCTAGTCTGGCCCCATTCTCAAGTTGGGTCCTTGAGAATGATTATTTTCTACTGCAGACTTTGCCAAGTAGTAGTCCTGATAAAAGCTATTGTGCCACCTGTGATTTCATTGCTAGAACAGATTAATATACTTCAGGTATACGGTACATAGCCACTGATTGGTTACTAAAACACGATTTTGTTCTCGGGATTTTTTTAACTCAGTCACTCTCTGCCACAACATAGCCTCTGGGGATCTGGACCATCTGGACATTCTGCAGAATGTTACATTGATCCATTATGTTGATGACATCATGTTGATTGGGCAAGATGAGCAAGAGGTTGCTATCCACTGGAGGCCTTGGGAAGATACGTACATTGCAGAGGGTGTGATATATGAAGAATCAGGGAGCTGCTACTCAGTGAAGTATGTAGGGGTCCAGGATATCCCTGCTAAAGAGGTCTCTTTGGCCCCTTCTGAAGATAGCACTTTCCATACTTGGGAATACTGTTCCAGCCCATATACCAGATGACACAGATGACTGCCAGTTTCCAATGGGGCTTTGAGTAGGAATGGGTTCTTCAGCAGCTCTAGCCTGCCTGACCATTTGCACCATACGATTCAACAGACTCTATGGTGTTGAAAGAGTCAGCGATAGGAAAATATATAGCATGGAATTAATGGCAAATCCCAGTGAGAAAAAATAATGCAGGTCTCTGGGATTCTAGAGAAAGGCCATGCTATGTACAGCAAAATTATGTCTTTTGAGAAAGCTCCTGGCATATTTTTGGACATGTTTCTGATGGAAAGCTAAACCATGAGGCATTGCGTGACTATGTAGCTAGACTATCTATTGTGATCTAGGTTCTGTTGGAACTGCCAAGTCATGAAATCAGATAGGCTCAGAAGTAATTTGTTGTAAGATGGAAATGAGTGGAACCAGAAGCATAAGGAGGTTGCATGAGCAGGGAGCCCAGGCCCCTTTGTCACCTATTGTGGTTGCATCAGTGCCGCACATGTTGCCAAAAGAGTGCCTCATATGACCAGTTGAAGGAAGAGAGACAAAGTCCAAACTTGACTAATGAGTGGTATGTCAGCTTGCCAAAACCAAGTTATCCTGCCGTAGTCGTATTGAGGCTAGCAGAAGATGTGGTCAAAGAACTTTCCTTTTTTTTTTTTTCTTTTTTGAGAGAGAGAGAGAGAGAGAGAGAGAGAGTGAGCATAAGCAGGGGAAGGGGAGAGAGAGAGAACCTTAAGCAGACTCCATGCTCAGTTCAGAGCCCAACATGGGGCTTGATCCCACAACCCTGGGATCATGACCTGAGTCGGACGCTTAACCTATTGAGCCACCCAGGCGCCCAGGATTCAAAGAACTTTCTTACTGAGCACAATAGCAGTAGCCAGGGTATCAGTGTTCTGTTTTGTTTTTGTTAATTTTGTTTGTCTTGTTTTGTTTACAGCAGTTACCTGAGTTCCAATTCCTATAAGGTAGTGTAAAGAATGCTAAGTGACACTTGCACATATAGTAGGTTCCATTATAGGAGAGAAACTTTGAACTTATGAAACCCAAATCTTCTATAATGGATAATAAGTATGCCTGCTTTTTGCTCTGGAGGGAGACACTATCTCTGTTTTCTAAGGCCAATCACTATACAAACATCCTGGAGAAGATGATCTAGAAAAGAGGTAGTCAGTGCCTCTCCTTGCAAACATACAGAAATAAGAGATTCGTGAGAATTGTCTCTTGCATGGCTCAATATGGGACACAAGCTGAAAATGAATGACAGCTGTATTACAGCCATATTCACAGGGTAACCTTGAAAGACAAGAGCAAAGTAAAAACTTCCCAATGGGCAGAGCAGTGAGCATTGTACCTGATCATCCATTTTGTGAGAGAGAGAATGAGGTGAGAATGTATGGTTGACCCTTGAACAATGCAGGGGTTAGGGGCACCAAACCCCAGTGCAATTGAAAATCTGCATATAACTTTTGACTCCCCCCAAACTTAACTTCTAATAGCCTGTTATTGATCAGAAACTTTATCAATAACAAACAGTTGATTAATACATATTTTATATGTTGTATGTATTTTATACTGTATCCTTACAATAAACGAAACTAAAGAAAAGAAGGTGTTATTAAGTAGATCATAAGGAAGAGAAAATACATTTATAGTCCTATACTGTATTAAAAAATATCTGCATGTAAGTAGACCTGAATAGTCCAAACTCATGTTGTTCAAGGATTAACTGTACAGAGATTCCTGGTCTAGCCAGGGCCTGGGAGTGAAAGAACTGGAAGATTGGTGAGGAGTCCTGGGGTAGAGGCATGTGGATGGACATAGGGGGTTGAGCATGAAGTGTCAAGATTGTTGTATCACACTTTAATACACACTAAAAAAGCATCCTCACAGAAAAGGTACAGAGTAACCACATAGACAAAATGACTTGGCCAGTTGATATTAGTTAGGCATTCTTTGTCATGAGCTGTCTCAGAACTGGCATAACAGACACATTAAAGGAATGGCCACAAGGACAGAGGTGGAGACCATTGATGGACCCAGCAGGACTGGCTTCCACTTAATGGGGCTGCCTTTGGAATGCCCAGCCTGTCAGCAGCAAAGATCAATATTGAGTCCCTGATGTGGCACTCCTCATGGAGACCACTGGGCCATGTGGTGACAAGTCACCTACATTGGGCCTCTCCGATCTTTGAAGGATTAGCAGCTCTTCTTCACTGGGATAGAGACCTTTCTCAAAATGAGTTTGGCTTTCCTGCCCACAGAGCCTCAACCAGCACACTATCCAGGGGTTTGTAGTATGTTTGATCCATAGTCTCAGAATCCCTAACAACATAGCATCCAACAGAGGACCCATTTCACTTTGAAGAAAATAAGGGAGTGGACCCATGGGATCACTCATTGTATCACACACCACATCATCCAGAGTCTGCCAGTCCCAATGACTTACTGCCTCAATTTTGCTTCCTGTTCCCACCACTCTGAGCTCTGTGGGCTTAGTGTCCTGGTCCCCACAGGGCCACAGTCTTGCAAGGGGACACAGCAAGGCACATTCTATATGTGCTTGTTATGTGTGTCTATGGGACGTGTGAAAGATAATGCGTGTGTGTGGTAGTGGGTGTATGTGTTATGTGTGTGTTGTGTATGATCATGTGTGTGGTACATGGCATGTATCTGTATGTGTTGTGTGTGTATGTGGAGGGGGGCGTTTCTATGTGTGTATTGTGTGTGCTATGTATAGGTGCATACGTATATATGTACATAAATGTGTTGTGTGTGTGTGCATAAGTGCTACCATATGGGTGGTATGGATGATGTGTGTGTTCATGTTTGTTATATGGACGTGTGTGATATATGTGGGGTGTGGGAGGATTTCTATACCTGTGTGGTGTACATTTAAGGCATATGTATGTATTATGTGTGTATATTGTGTAGGAATGTGTTTTTCTGTGTGGTGTGGGTACATTGGTATGTTATGTGTAGGGTGTTTGTGTGGTGTGTGTATGTGTGTACCAGTGTGTACTGTGAGTGTGGTGTGCATGTGTGATATGTGGTACATGTTTGTGTTATGTGCTGTACATGTTTATATCTATATAGTATGTAAGTAATTATGGAGAATAGCACATGTGTGTACCTGTGGGGGTATATGTGATGTAAGCAGGGGGTGTGGGTGATTTGTGTACATGTGTGGTGTCGAAGTCTATAGTGTGTGTCCAGCTGTGTGTTGTGTGTGGTGTAGTGCACGATTATAGTATGGGATTGGTGTGTATATACGTGAGTGATATGGATGGATATGTGTACACATGCCGTGTGTGTGGCATGCTTGTGTGGCATGTGTACGTGTGTGTATGTAGGTGTGATGTGTGGGGCATGTGGTATATGGAAATGTGTGTTATAAATGGTGTGTGTATGTGTGTGCAGTCTGTATGTGATAGGTGTGTGTGTAGTATGTGCAGAGGGTATGTGTGCTGGGTGCGTGTGCATGGTGTGCCTGTGTATACATGTATTTAGTGCATGTGGTACGTGCATACATGTGTGATGCATGGTACGTATACGTATGTGGTCTGTACGTGGCCTGCATGTGTGTGTGGTGTGTGTAGAGTGCACGTGTGGTGTGGGGGGGTGGTCTTCCTAACTGAGCAGTAAGCCCTTTGTGGGAATAGCCAGTGCCTCTTCTTCTCACTTCCAGAATGCCTCTTCACTCAGCCAGATCTTGAGAGCATCATTGTCCGACGAGAGGCCATTTCCCAAGTAACTTGAAGGCTGCATGACTCCCGTAGTTGTCCTTAACAGTCCTGCTCCAGTACACCGCCTCCCGCATACATCACACCGCCCGGTGTTGGGCTGGAACTAACCAACCGTGATATTGGCAGTCACGCTCGCGTGCTCAAACCACCCATGTGCATGTGCTGGGAGGGGGCCGGCGCACAACTGCACGCAGCACCCAATCTGGGCTCCAAACGGCACTGCATTCTTAACGAGCAGGCTGGCTCATTAGAGGGAAATGTGGTCTATAATTCCATGTTACATCGCCTTTTGGCTCTGTTTTGTCTTTGCAGGCACCAGATCTCATCTATCGGAAGCTGCATATGGCTCATTAAAAGGACAGAGTTAGGGAGGGGCAACAGCAGGGCTCTCAGGCCAGATGCCATCATCCCCTCCCTCCCCCTTTTTTTCTTTTTCAGCCCTTCCAATGTTTTCCTTTCTTAGTTTAGCCTTCTCTCACCCACTCAGTAAAACCTATAGACCTGTAATAACTACCACTTATCAAGCACGCACTCTGTGCCAGGTACAATTGTACATGATCTCCGATCCTCAAGACAACCTAGAAAAGCATTCTAATCCCATGGTACAGGTAAGGGAACTGACTCTGGGAGGTTAAGGGGCCTCCCTGAGTGCAGGAGCAGGAGTGGGAAGCCAGGTCTGTCTGGCTCTTACCACTGTGTCACTTAAACTCGGGGCTGTTCACATGGTACTTAGCACTTTGCATGGTCTTAGTCCAGCTAAGGGAAGAAGGTTCTTCCCTACCCAGCCTTTATTACAAGGGAAATGCTGCGTTCCCATCTAAAGTTCTGAAATTTGGAAAAGCCCTATTTCCATATCATTTTTCTTGTTATCTCCATAAGCCAAACAACCAAAATTTAAATCTAGGGACACCCCAGCTTCTTACAACCCTGACCAAGAATGCAGTGACCAAGAGCTTTTTTTATGCTGGCTCCAGCATTAGGCTGTCTCACCCTCTGCTGTCCGCTATAACAGTAAACCATGCCCTGCATCCAGTAAGTACATTGTTTCCATTTATTTCAGTTCAGTCACCTGGGATTTTCAAAGAGCTGTCTGTGACAGAGGTGTGCTCTGCCACAATTTTCCTCCTATCATCTAAATTGGCTCTCCTCTCCTTTGGCTCCTTAAGAAAAACCTGTTCCTGATTGCAAGGATGTGTCTGTTGCAGGCAGGCAGGAGATGAAATATAGCACAGTGGCTATGAACACAACTTTAGAGTAAGACCTTCGAGACAAGATGCCAATCCTGCTTGCCCCATATACAAACTTTGAGATGTGGCGATTGGCTTTGATTCTGTAAGCCTCAGTTTCCTCAGCTGAGGTTCGAGGAAAATAATGTGTGCAGAGCTTTCAACACGATGTCTATATCTAGCACACAGTGAGGGTTCAAGACGTTAACTGTTATCATTAGTCTTCAGTTGGAATGAATAGAAGGCTATGTTAAATTTGCATGATTGTACTTTTACAGTAAGCCGTTAATGATGCATCCATTTAGTTTTCTACTCTGGAAGAGCATAGATTTGATTAATTACAACAAGAATTTAAAGTATTTCCATTATTCAGAAATAACCTACAGAGTCTAAGCTTGTCCCTTCCTTCCTCCCTTCTTTCCCAATCTTTTTTTTTTTTTTTTGAGAGAGAGAGAGAAAGAGAGAGAGAGGTAAATAACAATTATGTAGTCAGATTCACCAGCTCTTCCTCTCCTTGGTAACAGCCTAAGGCTTAACCTTGATTAAGCAACATCACATCTGATATAAGTTCTCTCCACCCTCAACCCAGCCTCTGCTCCCCCTGGGGGAGCAGCCCTACGCTAGACTCCCCAGCCCTGCTTACAGCATCAGAACATTACCAAGGCTAAGCATCCTTAAAATATTCTTTTAAAATTAAATAGTTGTCTACCTACTTGAAGTTGGGCCATTTTATCTATTCTGCAGGACAGTCTTGCCCCTCAGAAAATGCATGAGCATGTTAAATCATTCTGGGGGTACCTGGATAGCTCAGTCAGGTAAGCATCTGACTTCAGCTCAGGTCACGATCTCATGGTTCGTGAGTTTGAGCCCTACCTCGGGCTCTGTGCCGATACCTCAGAGCCTGGAGCCTGCTTCGGATTCTGTCTCCCTCTGTCTCTGCCCCTTCCCCACTCACTCTCTCTCTCTCTTTCTCAAAATAAATAAATAAACCTTGAAAATTTTTTTTAAAAAAATAAAAAATTATTCTGAAATGCATTTTAGAAGACGGGTCCTGATCCAGACCACGCCTATGTATTTCCCAGGTGAATGGCCCTGAGATGTTTTGCTCGTGCCCTTCCTATGAGTGCAAGCAAAGCAAAATTTCTTGACAAAACAAGTTAGGAGTAATAGGTGGGATTTTTTTTTTGACACTTCTTATGACTCAAAGCAAACCTAATTCTAGATTGTAGAGCGGGAAAAGAGAGGTGAGATTGATATCGAGGAAAATTGAACATTGATAAAGGAAGTTGCTTTCATTCAGTCTCTCAGGTTCTCTGTCTGTCTATCTGTCTGTCTGTCTCTCTCTCTCTCACACACACAGCCTCTTAAAGGGTAACTATGTCCTGCAGATCATACTATGTTAATCTCAATGCAAACATAGCTGCACTGAAGGCATTAGGGCCTCTCATCTTCACTCACAAAGCTTCAGATTCCACTAAATTATTCAAACTGGACACAGACTTCCAATTTTGTGCCCACACCTACTCACGAATACCTCCTTGTTATGGGTGAGGATATATTCAATGCTAAATTTCCTGCGAATTTTCACAGCATTCAGTCTTGAGACTGAGTTACTGCATCCTGTGTGTGTTGGTAAACCTTTCTTTGATTAAAAATGGGATAAATCATGGGGCACCTGGGTGGCTCAGCCCATTACGTGTCTGACTCTTGGTTTTGGCTCAGATTATGGTTTGTGAGTTCAAGCCCCACATCGGGCTCTGTGCTGACACCTTAGGGCCTGGAGCCTGCTTCGGATTCTGTGTCTCCCTCTCTCTCTCTGCCCCTCCCCCGCTCATGCTCTGTCTCTCTCTGTGTCAAAAATAAATGAACATAAAGAAAAAAAATGCAGGACTATCCCTATTTTTTAAAAAATGGGATAAATCAATGAAAGAGTCCTTTTACCCAAGGCCACCTTAACTTTCACACGAAGGTCATATATGCACTAATTGGGTGAAATATAAATCGTGTTTCTTTCCACATTCACTTTTAGATCCTGACCTATGTTGTGTCAAGAAATCATAGGCAGCCCAACCTGTGTCATCAAGGTTGGCTTGATTCACAGATGATTTCCTTAAATCATAGAATGATATTAAATGCAATTCCAAAATAGAGAAAGTTCAAAGGCACATTTTTTAAAAGCTTATAATGTTGTAGAAAAGGCAATGGGAACCTTAACTCCATTTGCTTCCCTATTTCATAGAGATTTTGAGGGCAGGAGAAGAATATAACTCCTACCGATAACACCTGTCATGTCCTCCCTGGGAAAGGTGATGTGGAAGAACTATCATTTTGATCAATTGAGCAGTTGGTGTCTTCTTGCTTTAGGATTTTTTGGTCTGGTTTCTAATTTCTATAAAGTTTAGAATTTCGACCTTCACTAAATGGGTAGATCCCATTTATATTTTTTCCTATTAAGTTTTCATTTTGAAGATTTTGAAGAAAACTATACCAGGATAGTTCTCATTCAAGATGTCCATTTCTGAACTTAAAAATAAAACAGGCATACTCACAGGGAAAGGAAACACACACACCTGCTTCCTGAACACTGGGTGCAGCTGGTGGGCATGAATAGAAGTCAGCTTCTTCCACCCTCCGCCTCCCATCTCCCAAAACACAGGTGCCCCCACATAGGGTTACCAGTTAAAATATAGGATGCCCAATTAAATGTGAATTTTAGATAAACAGCAAATAACTTTTTAGTCTAAGCATGTCTCAGATATTGCATATACTTTTTCATTCGCTGAAGGTGGCCATTCTACCCCAAAAGCCTTTAAACAAATGCACCACAGTGGTCCCGGGGCATCACAGCTTAACAAACTGATCATCCCACAGAATCAAGAATGGGGAAGTATATAAATGTCATTAAATCAACCTCTCATTTTACAGATGATCAAACAGAGGTCAAAGAGATAAAAACCATTTTCTAAGAACTTATAGCTCCCTGCCTCTGTCTCCTAGGGCATTTCTGCTCTCTCCAAGGAGCATGCCTCCGTCCACCAATCCTCAAGGAGATGGGCTCTGACTTTAGGATTAGCACATGGGCAAATGCACCCTGTTTCTCCATGCTTCTGTCTGCCAAAGCAATAGAGACACAGCACAAGTAAATTCTGTCACCTCCCAGAGAAGGGAATAGAACTGGCTACTTCCATCAGGTGGGGAGACAGGGCAGGAGGGGCAAATTACAAAGAACAAAGCACAGACTAACATCTCAATAAATTATCCTGCCACTTAGGCTTCACAGGTCAGGTTTTCTTAAAGTGGGGGCACACTCATGTTAGTAATCTGTGATTACTGTGGTTGGTTACAGAATCTTCCCCTGGAGACCTTTCCACATCATATAGAAAACCATTTGTCTTTGTTAGCCAAGTTGCAGCTCTACACAGAGACCCACTGGAGGATGAATTTAAATGACTCCCCCAGAACTCCTCTGAACCTTGGAATCTATGAAAATTTAAACAACTAATATTATAATGTTCAAACCTAAGACTAGAATAAATGCAAAAGTAGCTCAGTGTTATTATACAGCTCCAGTATTACTCAAGGCTTTACAAAATCAAGGAAAATCCCCCAAAAGGCCATGGGAAGCCCCTGGTTGCTGTCCTGAAACATCATAAGGAAGGCACAGTGCATTTGGTTGATGATGATTAAGGATGCTATTTATATGTATATAGGGCACTCAATTTCCTTACCATTTGCAAGGGATACATTTTAGAGAGCTCTCAAGACAAGAAAATGTACTGTTTACCACAGAACAGGGATAACTGAAGTCAGAGATGAGACCCCCAGTTTCCCAGAGACTCTCCAGTTGTTCAAGGGGCTTAATTTCCAACCCTTCCATTTCCCATTTGTCCTCCTTTTCCCTAAGTAAGCTGACTAAGGAGCAGGGGGAGTGTTTAAGTGAAGCTTCCCACAGTCCCCCTGCTCCAAGTGGTCCTAAATTGGAGACATGGAGAAGCACCCCCCCACACCCCCCACCCCCCACCCCGGCTAACTGGATAAGGGACTAACAGGGCGGAGGCAAGTTCTCTGGGACCCAGGGTGACGAAGACTGGGGCCAAAAAGCAGGAAATAGAACACTGCCTGTGGAAGCTTCCCATGTAACTCAAAATAGCCAACATTTGAAGCCATGAATATTGTAGTTGGAATTGTTTCACAAATTTGGGGGCTGCAAAAGACTTTAGAGCTTACTTAGTCTAACCTGTTTATTTAATCGGTGAAGAAATGAGGGACTCACTACTAGAAATAATTTTGCATCCTTCATTGTTAAGGGAAAACCCTTCTTCCCCATACCTACGGAGGGAGACTCATTAGCATAAAGCTCCTGGCTTCCCAGCTCCTTTTACTTTGTCCCCAGGAAGAAAGAGTGATTTAATATGATGGGGAAGAAGAAGCTCGCTGAGTGCCACCTAGCCTTTTCCTCCTCTCTTTCTTGAGAATATGTTGTCCACTGGAAGCATGTTCTGCTTTCCTCCTGTAGGGAAGGCACACCCTAGTAGGGAGGGGACAAGATGGTCTGCTTAGGTACAGGGCTGTTGAGTAGGTTTGTTTAAATTTAGTGTCCAGTATTCTCAACCGAATCTGACCTGGATAAGGGTTGCTGGGAAATCTTTCCTGAGGACATGCACTCTGAAGGAATAAAAGGATTTAACTAAGTGGAGAATGGGAAGGACAGAATGTTCCTGGTAGAAGCAACAGCATGTGCAGAGGCCCTGTGGTGGGAGGAAACATGGCAGATGTGAGAAACTGGATGAAGGCCTTGCTGAAGAGCAGAGAGACAGGGAAAGACTGGTGCATGATGAGATGGAAAGGCACATGGGGCCAAACTACACAGGGTCTTGAGGACCATGCTAAAGAACTTGGTCTGAATTCGACTTCAGAGTATTCATACTCAGATAAGGATTTAAGCAGAGACTGAAAGCGGGGGGAGAAGGAGGATGACATCATCATACATGCAAAATGAACATTGATTCTATCTGTATTGTGAAGAACAGATAGTGTGTGTGTGTAGAGTGAGTACAGGAAAGAGATCATGGCAGTTGCCTAGGCAAGAAATAATAACCGTTAGGACCAGAGGTATGTCAGGGATTGAAGATTCTTGTCAGCTGGAAGTCAATTTTCCTGGCATAAAAGAGAATCATATCCTTAGCTAACGAGACTTAGTTCCCATAGATATCTCAAAAGAAGCAAAAATAAAACCATGGAATTATGTAAATGATGTCAACTTAAGTGTGCCAAAGTTCAAAATCCACTATTGCAAATATTTGCTTTTACTAAAAGTTTTCTCACTTTTGACAAAATTAAAAGGTATTTTTTTAATTTTTGTATTTATTTTACCTTCCCCCTCTCCTTAGAAATCCAGCAAATCTTTAATCATATAAGTTATGTCCAGGATAATTCTCCCTGGAGCCTTTCCCTAGAAACAAGCATGTATACTCTGTGGGTTGTATTTGTTAAGTGACTAACAGAGAAATCAGCAGCCATCACATTCTCTGTTATGTCTCTACTGTTTTGTTTTGTTTCAGGCTTTGTTTGTTTTTATACTGCTTTTCTACTAAAATGGGAAAATAATAATCTCTTTGTCTAAAAATATCCCTTTGTAAATATTCTTCAAAAGCTCATAAGCTACTTGGTGCGAAACTATTTCCCTCCCTTTTCTACCAAAAGCACAAAGATAAGTTATTCCTTGATAAAATTATTGACTATACATCCCACATGACTTCCTTCAATAGCAAGTAAATATTCCCTCAATAACCATGGATGTGGAATGAAATAAAAATAAAACAGTGTGGAGAATATGAAAATTTGTAGAGATTTAATAAAAGATTTCTGAGAGGATCCAAGGAGGCTGGTCTTACACAAAAGGAATTTGGTAACTCACAGCAGTGCCCCCCCACCAGGAGGGGTCTGCAGCCTAATGGGGTGTGGCCTCCACGAGAAGGTAACAGGTTGACCTGATTCCTGCTTGGCCAAAATGTCAAAGACCTGAATCTCTGTTGAGCCTGTCTCTTTAAGCTCTCAAAAGAGAATCTCCACTCTGAGAAATCAATGTCCTGGTTACCTTTCAAAATCTTACTAATTCAGAGTAAGGGAATAACAATACATTTAAAAACTTTTAATTCTGAAGAGCCTGACTTTTAGACTTAATCTTCAAGAAACTTTTTAAGTCACTTTTAAATATACAGAAATTCAAGTTAAGTTTACAAAAGTGGCCCTCAAAAGACTTGAACAAGGAGAGAGAATAATTATTAGCCTTTATGTTATTTGTATGTGTGTGAGACTCTTAACTGGGCTGCCCAACTCTCCTGGTTTACCTGGGCCCAAGAGTAATTCCCGGACATGCAGCTTTTTGTTTTAAAACTGGGACAGTTAGAGGGAAACTGATATAAGTTGGCCACCCTCCCTAATATATATATAGGGTCATTAATTTTCTCAAGAAGTTTGAGCATCCATCAATCACTAAATGTTCACTGAAAACTTACATCTGTGTGGTACTCTGCTAGGCACAGTGAGGGATCAGAAGGAATATGAGTCCATTCCTTGCCTAAAATTCTGTGGCTCCTTCATTGTTTCCCAGGAGTTTATAATGTAATTTCCCCTCAATGACTTCTTGCTAAAGAGAACTTGTCAGGCACAGGCACTGTGGTTGGTACTTGGGATGCCCAGATGAATGAGAAACTGAGTCCGGCCTCAAGGAAATTACTCTTTTGTGGAGAAGACAGCCACAGATAAAATACAATACAACTTAGTAGGAGCTATTATAGAGCTCCAACGGACCACTGAGCACATACCACATAGCAGGACACGGCTAATTCCAGCCATTGTCCAGACGCAGCAATGGTACTATGCTGCATGCAAAATGCAAATGGAGGTCTAGACTCTAGGTAATAGATACTGTGATTGTTCAGAGGAGAGAAGAGCTCTCTTAGCAAAGTGATCATCCCTATTTGTATAGAGGAAGACCTTACTGAAGATAGGATTTAAGGCAAACTCAGGGAAATTTTAATCGGCATGAATAAATACAAAAGAGGCTCTTGCACGGACCGATCATACTAATATGTTATGAACCAAAGTTTATGATTTATCTGGTTCTGTGCACCTGAGATGCAGAAACTAAACAACCACCACCAACAAAAGGTTGATAGGCAAAGATGATATAGAGGTGGAAATTTAGACTAAAGGCAAGAAAGCTTAACACCCCTTGGTGGTAGATGGACTTAACAAAAGGGTGTCATCAGGAAGATAAAGTTGAGAAAAATAGGCTAAGGTCAGATAATGAAGGTTTGTGAATTGCTGAGAAGTTTGGAATTCCTTCTATAGACACTGGGGAGCCATGGAAGGCTTTTCAGAAGGAAAGTGCTATGGTGAAAGTTGTATTTTAAGAAGCTTAGTCTGGCAAAAGTGATTACCCAGGTCTTGCGTGAATTAGAAAAGATTCTGAGTTCATGAATTAAAACCAAGGGAGTTTTGCCATGTGTGCAAAGGAATATTAAAGAAAGTTTTCCCCTTTTTACTGCAAAATGCAGCTGTTGACTGGAGGGAGGGAGAGGTTCTTGGCATCTCCCTAAGGTTTGGGAAGATGATGCACCTGCCAAGGGAAGAACTGGGATCTCCTCTACGGGGAAAATCATGGTGGCCATGAATGAACCTTTTCCCCACTAAGAGGCATCTCCTAAGTGAAGAAGGTCATTTGCAAAGGGATACCAAGGGGACAAGATCTTCCAGCTGTAATTTCAAAATTAAAAACAACCAGGAAAATGGTTATACCTTTATATGTCTAGATTGAATCAAACAAAAGTAAAGAGGAAAAACTTCTGTGTCATTCCACATCATAGACTCTTTCACATTCCTTTCTCATAGTCTATTTCCACCTCTGATTCTACCTGTACAAAATATAATCATGCCTGCTTATAATTACTTATGCATACATGAATACTAGTAAGTTAAACTTGTTCATCTATTTACATAGACAGTGTGATACATAGTAGCTTAGGAATTGCTTCTTTTCCCTGTGATTTTAAATGTGCAACGAGTTTCTTTCTAAAACACATATTTGCAGATGTCACTTTAAACACTATTTTCTGAGATTATATTTTCCATAGAAAACAGATGTCTGCAATTATCCCTTTTTTGACCTCTGAGACTTATCAAAGTCAAATAGGTAATCATCCAATCAGACGGGCTATCATTATCAGAAGAAAAGTAATTATAATCTGAATATGTTTGAACATGATTATTATAAGCTTTAAACTGTTACACTTTTGATTGGGGCAGAATTGGAAGACATTATCACTTCATAATTCAAATGATGTAACTTCACTTGTTTTTGTCATTTAGAATCTGGAGAGCTAAATTTATTTAACAATATAATTCTTTAAACATGAACAAATTATGCAATAATCTCTTTAAAACCATGAGAATGCTTCTCAAAATCTTGACAGTAAAATTAGGGGAATTTTTTTTTTTAACTAGAGCAAATCAGAGCTCGGCACTGAGCCCATCAGAGTGGGAAGCTCGAGGCAGACATGTTCATTTGACAGACATTTTGTGATGTGCTTGGTTCTGTTAAAGAGACCTGCTCCCTTTCTACCTTCCTCTAGAGGCCCACCCATTGTTGGTCCTAAGCAAAAGGAGAACTAAACCTATAAATACAGAAATGATGAGTGAGAAAGAAAGGAGAAAAGGTGTATAAGAAAAAAAGAATCTTTCCCAAGAAAATACATAAACAGAAGGGTGAATTAAAGTCCAAACCAGAACTGAGAATTTCTTTAAAGGACTTAAGGGCTTGGAGGGTAGGGGTGGGGGGAGGCATTGAAAACCCAATGATCAGTACATGTGGAGTCAAACTGCTCTTCCCATTGAAAATAATTTTATAAAAATCTGATAACACAATCCTTTCATCCAGACATTTGCTCAGGTATTTGCTTAACTTGGTGGGATGTCCTGATTTTTCTCCTCTAGTGTTTCCAACTTCTGTGGTTTGGAGCTCGTGTGCTCACCTCAGGAATGAGATGTGATGGCAGGGCACTCCCGGGCTATTACTGGGGCCTGTGTCCACAGTGGGCTGGTGGATGTGTGTGAACAGTGAGCACTCAGAGCCCTGTCAGAGAACTCTTGTGACTTAAAAATGTTTGGCCTTATGGCCTGTGAATGTGGCACGGGCTGAGCATTAGAAATAGTCACAGACAGGAGCCTTTACAAGGTTTAAAGGTACTGAATGGTTATTTTTCCATGGGCACAGTGTTTCTTAGGTTGATTGTTGAAGAGGTGCCATTCAACTCATAATTCTAGCTCAGTGGAGTGAAGACCAGAGGCTTCTCCCCAACACAGCACAACGTTGGTAAACATCAAGTTCAGACTTCATACCATTCCATCTTCTTTATTAAAAGTACCTCTTTCATTTTCTCTGCCCCTCCCCTGCTCGTGCTCCCTCTCTGTCTCTCAAAATAAATAAATAAACTTTTAAAAAGTACCCCTTTCTTCTTGTTGTTTCTTCTTGACTTCTTCCCTTCCCCTACTCTACCATGTGTATGTGTCCAATTCCTTCATTCAACAAAGACTTATTAAGTATGGGCCAAACGCGGTGGCTATAGCCATGAACAAAACAGACAAATATCTCAGCCCAGCTGGAGCTTGCATTCTTGTTAACTTCTTTCTAATTCCTGCTGCTGAAATGTCCATTGATAGCAAAGGTATTGATGGAGTTATCAAAGGTTGAAGGAAATGCTCCCTTTGTCACTCAGGGAATCTGCACCTCTTGGGGGAGGGCCCAGTGATAGCATGCACTGTTAAACTCCCCTGGAGATTCAGACTCTGAAAGTGTCAGAGTGATGACAGAGGTACAACTGCCTCTAGGGATAGTGCAGATGTAGAGGAAGGCTGATCTTCACAGGCACCTCTTGGAATTTCACCGCATGGACAGGTGCCCATTCATTGTGTCCCTCTCCAATGCCGGGCTGTACAGAAAGCCCCTCTTCTCTGCCTAGTGCTGCAGAGGCTGTGAGCTCACTACTTTGCTAGTCCCTCACCAGCAGAAATCCTGTTTTACGAACGTGACTAATGATTTATAACTCCCTATCACCTAGCACAGGGCCTGGCACGGTGCGAGCCCTCAGAAACCTCCAAATAAAGGAATGGCTGTCAACTTCACTTCCCCAAACCTTTGACACTCTGTTCAGTCTAAGTGGGAAGAACTTTCTTCACGTGTTCCCTGTTGGTCACAGATTCCCAGCCTAACTTATTATCTTGCAAGATGTCAAAGTGGAAATTTCCAACTTGACTCTTACTCTACATCTCATTGAACCCAGGCACTGGAATTGCAGTACCACTTTTTGAGGGGGATTTTTTTTTGTCTCTATTTAGTTCATCATGCTGAATGTTTTGTGCATCCATGCACTGCTTCTGATGGATTTAGCTTATTAAAGCGAATGGCATCCAGCTGCACCCCCTTTCTTCTCTTTCCCTCTAATCTACTTTCAAGTAACCAAAGCAGCCTATTAACACTTGGTGTTTCCGTCGGACCTTGCACATTCGTGCCTTTGAGCCTGTGATCTCATCATTTCCCATCTTTTCAGAATATTATTTCTCCCCTGCTTTGCCTGGCTTCGTTTTATCCAACTTTCAAGAGCCTGCAGCAAGCTTAATGGCTGTGTAGTCTCTGAGTCGGGGCACCAGCAGTCTGAATGACATATTCTCCACAAAGCCTTTTTAGACCAATACAAGCCATCTCTTCTTCTCATTGCTTAGTGCAGTTATTTCATGTAGAAATTATTCAGCACCCTCCTTTGCTGTGTCCATTATCTTTTTATGTAGCTGTAGATATACACATGCATGCTTAATTAGCTGGAATAATAGCAGTATAGCACACAGGTTAAGAACATGGTTGAGGGGTGCATAGACCTAGGCTTCAATATAGGTCCTCCCCTCAGGGGAGAGATAACTGAGGACAGGTTATGTCTCTAGATTTCAGCTTTGCCGTCAATAAAATGGGCAACTGTATCTACCTGAATCAAGCATGTCTTTTTATTCTGATGCTTTGACATCTGGGGCCTCGCTGACTTTGGAGAGACTGTCCCTTTCAGGGCTAGTCAATCCCTAGAATTGGCAAGGGACTGGCCTGCAAGCATACCTTTTGTACGCAAGCCAAACAATCCAAAGCCCATACCCGCAACCACCTCCTTTATTGGGGTCTCATGTTCTGACCACTAGTCCCGTGCTCTAATCACCTCAGAGCAACTGGGAACAGCCCCTTGGCCCCAGAGTCCACTAAAATGATTCAAACCAGCCAATCCTGAGCTCACTTACCATGCCTCACCCATTTCCTTGCACAGAGGCCATAATAAAGGCTCTTATCCTCGATTTCCCCTGCTCCCTCTGCTTCCTTACTGACCCAGCTGTTCCACTGGGTGACCTCCCCATGGTGTGTCACATCACTTCCTGTGTCTAGGGAACTGTGAGTAAAAACTTCTTTCTTTATGACAGTCATTTCCCTGTCTGCCTGTCTTACCATACCTGATTAAAATCAATCCTGGATATATTTTCAAACACTACCTCATAGGGTTATGGTAATGGTTCTCAACTGGAGGTGATTTTTGACCCCCCAGGAGACATATGGCACTGTCTGGTGACACTTTTAGTTACCACAACTGGGGCAAGAGGTGTTATTGGCACTTACTGGGGAGAGACCTGGATGCTGTCAAACATCCTACAGTGCACAGGTCACCCACAAGAATTCTCCTGCCCAAAATGAAAGTCCTGGCAAGGGTGAGAAACCCAGGGTCCAGCGACGATTCAGTGAGGTAAATTCTCAGACTGTACTGTGCACTGGAATCACCTGGTGGACTTACTAAAATACCTATTGCTTGGCCCACTCCCAGAGTTTCTGATTCTATAAGTCTGGGGTGAGACATGAGGACTTGCATTTCTAACAAGAATTTGCATTTCTAACAATTCCAAGGTGATGCTGACACTGATATTTCAGCACCAATTTTGAGAATTATTAGCCTAATTCATAGCAATCACTCAGTAAAAGGAATTCCATAATTATCATTTTATCAGATCCTTTAGGGCAGAGACTGCCCCCTATACTTCCTATCATGCACATCATTGGGGTTTGCAACAGGCACTCAGTAAAAGACACCGATGGCTTTTTGACACAAAGTACTCCTAAGTGGCGAACTCTACTTACTGAGATTTCTTTGGGGACTAGATGAGAAACTTGTCTAGGTAAGAATATGTTCTAGTTAGCTACTGCTGCATAACAAATTATCCCAAAATTTAGTGGCTTAAAGTAACAACCATTTTATTATGTATCATGATTTTGTGAGTTAGGAATTTGGTCAAGGCTCAGCGGGTTGATCTGTTACATGAGGTATTGACTGAAGCTACTCAAAGATATTTATCTGGCTAGTAGGTCAATAGATTCATATGTCTGACACCTTGCTGGAATGGTTTGAAGGCTAGGCTCCACTGGGACTGTCAACTAGAGCTCCCCCCTGTGGCTTCTCCACGGAGTGGCCTCAGGGTAGTCAGACTCCTTACAAGGCAGCTTAGGGCTCTAAGAGTTTTGCAGCTATCAGGGTGAAAGGCAATCTTGGCCTTTTATAACCCAGCCCCAGAAGTCCCATTTTGCCATTTCCACTATACTCCATTGGTGAAAGCACTTATTAAAGCCCCCAACCCAGTGTCAAGGGAGGACGTATGGATCCCATGTTTTAATGAGAGAAGAGCCAAAGAATTTGCTGGCCATATTTTTAAACTACCGCATGATGGTTGGTTGCAGCCATGTTTCTAGTGAAGAGAGTAGAAGATATAAGCAAATGACCCTAGGACTCTATAATTTTACTCTGTTATTCTCCGTCCTGAACTTTTGATGTTATATCCTCTCTCCAAATATATCACTGCAAGCCAAGCAGCTTCCCCCACTACTGTCTTCGTCTTCTGACTGTGAGTTGGAATAAGTATCCATATACCTGTCAGAATTGCCTAGTGCAGTAAAACCCACAATGAAATGCCCTTCCCTATTGCAGGTTCATTACACAGCATGAAAAATCCTATCCTCCAAGGACACAGTCCCAGATGGCATTTCTCTCTCCCATTGCAGTCTACAGTGCCTGTGCTGCAGTTATGTGCCTGTCCTGGTCCCCAGCGTGGCGACCGGGTCCTGTACAACCCGATCCAAATGTAATGCTTCTGTTATCTGAATGACGCCTTCTCTCATGTCTCCGGGGCTGTACTTACTCCCTCTGAGATCCTAGGCTCTCCAACCAGCTCAACATGTCAGCAGGAGCTAAATGATGACCTCAGCAGCAGCCAAGGATTATTTCGGTTGCATTATTCTCTGTGATTATCCAAAAGGGAAAACAAAAAAAGTCACTTAAAAATGCAGCTTGTGCTCTTCCAGTACAACAAAGGATCTCCTGGAAATCTTTTATTTTTTAAATGACATTATAATGTATGCTTTGTTTTGTTTTCATCACTTTTATCATCTTTTCCTAGCAGAGGCCCAAGTGACTTGGCTGGGGTAAGGGGGGAAAATTATAATGATTCATTTGTATACATTTGTCCTAGAGGGAATTTGACATGGTGGAAATATTATCAGAATATTAAATTAGAAGCACTCAACATTATTCTCTGTTCTATTTGAAACCAGACTCAAGGTACAAACATATGGGGCCCAAGAATGCCACGGTAATTCAGTAATTCATGAGCCCCTACCAGAGCACCTTGGTTATTTCTGAATTGAGTTTACATAAGTATTCTCCTGTTGTGGGCACCCTTGGTACTTCTGTTTTGGTGAAATTTTTAGCTAGCCTCTCTTCCATACTCAAGTCTTGTTATTAAAGTCTCTCTCTAAAGGCAACAGCTGATGTGGTTCTGGAGAGGCAGCCACATACCCAGCTCTTCTGAAAACCAAGTGCTTTCTAACAAATCTCTCCCAGCAAGGTGTTCCCTTGCTGGCCCTTAGCAGCTCTTGCCCTGAATCAGAGTTGACTAGCTCCTGAGACCAGTGTATCAGTCAGGATCCAACCAGAAAACAGAAACCACTAGAGATTTTGAAACAGAAGGGCTTGGATATAGGGACTGATTATACAAGGATGGGAGAGCCCAGAGGCCAGCCAGGGGGCGGTGAGGAATCCAGAGACCACAAAGACAGGAAGCTGACATTGCCACAGGGCAGAAGGAAGAAGGCAGGGAGTTCAGGAGCTCAGGCACATTGTCACCAGCTGGAGACTAGAACACAGTGGGCTGGATGGTCTGGCAACAACTGGAACAGGAGAGGTCAAGCAGCTGCAGACAGGAAGGGGAAGAAGTTCCTGTTACTCGCTCCCCCTCTTTACCCTCCATTCACTTGTCCATGCCTCCTATCCTCCAGGCTTGGAAAAGCAATCAATGGGGGTCAGACCCTTTGATTCAGGACAGGATAGGGAAAGGGCAAGAAAATGACCTGAGGAAAACGCATACCGCAGGAACCCTGGGAAGCTATTTCCACTCAGTTCTATGTGTTGTCTCCAGGACCCTGCACACATCCATCCTCCAGCCCAAGGTCATTGTCAGCTGCTCCAAGGTCTCAACCACCAACATCTATTCTGACTGCACTGATGTAACCTTGACCAATTAACAGCCTTTCTCAGTAAGACCCCATCCTGGTCAGATCTCTAGTTTCCATCAACTGTTCACCCCAGGGCTGCTTCTCTTTGCTGCCTCCTAGCTCACTCTTGTTCCCACTGACTCTTCAGCATTTTTACCAGTTTGACTCTGTCAAAGATCCATTTTTGTAAGCTGATCCCCAGGTCCAGTGGGCCTGGTCTGGGTTTGGTATCGAATAATCCTCTTGTTCACCATAGAAATACGATTACTTCTTCTCTCCTCCAGCAGAAGGTGGTGTTTTGCTCTCATGACGGGTCCAATTCAAGGGAGAAGGGGGTTAGACTTCACTTTTTTGCAGAAGAGCTTATGGGATGGGAGTTCTTTTTGTGGCCTACTTTGGAAATACAACCAACTCCAGGCAGAGACTTAATAGATCTCTTCAATCCTAATTATTAGTTTTTCTCCAAGATTTCCTCCTTCCCTCTGTCTCATCCTCCCTCTCTTCATTTTTATTTTCTTATCTAGAGACAGGAAAACTTAATCTTTGGGAACGAGTACATCTGTGCATACAGCTTGGTCACAGAATAAACCTTGACATATTTAATGGCTCTTTATTTTTTCTTGATTTTGACAGACTAGACTCAAACACCTTCACCACTAACATATTCTAATATGTTAATAGAAAGAAACTGCAGTCAGGATCCACCCTCAGAAACTGACTCCACTTGTGTTGCCAGGGTCATCTAGGTATGTGTAACACATTCTCAACCATCGCGTTTGTCCGCAAGTACTCGTCTGTCTCTTTGCCCATGTCAGGGAGTACACAGATCCACTCCCTCCCCTTATGACAAGCCTTAACAGTCATCAAGTCAGAGACAGCACCTCTGAATTGATTTTTCTAGGCCTGCCCAGCTGGGCATGGAAACCCTGGGATTGTGGTTCAGGTAGGGAGGTAGCTCTTGACAAAGCAAGAGGCACCATAGCAAAAGGGGGTCCTCCAGTCCTTCCTGATGGCCTGACTTGGTCTTTCCACAGGGAAGGGGGGGGGGGAGACAGAAAGCCCAAGAAGAAGGCTTATGGAGTTATCTAGCTTTCATAGTGAGAAAGTAGAGAAAATTCACGTGTGGAGAAGAAAAGATGGTCTTTTCTCTTGAAGGCAAGGATTCTACAGAAACCTGACAGATCACGCCATCTTAATCATGAAGGCAAAAAGGCAAGAAGATGGCAGGTGTAGGCAATACACCAAAATGCACTGACCACCAAACAAACATTTAAGCACTTAACTAAGAGAGGACCCGGGCAAAATTTGGACCAAGTGAGATGCCCTCTATTTGGGTTCTGATTTCTTTGTCTCTGGGGCCAATTCTGGGAAGAATAACAGTTATAATTGTCCTGAGCTTGGCTCTAAAAACCTGTGGTTTTCAAACCTATCAGAGCTAGCACCTCTTTATTAGAACAAGTGTTTTGTAATGCCCCTTTTAAATACCAGAATAAAATTACTAACATAACATCTTCACATATTTGAGAAAGACAACAGTGCAATGCCTCAACTGATATAAGAGAAAAACACAAAGCTATCATGAAATAATGGGCATTTCATGGGGCACCTGGGTGGCTCAGTCTGTTAAGTGTCCAACTTGGTCATGATCTCACGGTTTGTGAGTTCGAGCCCCGTGTCAGGCTCTGCACTGACAGTGAGGAGCCTGCTTGGGATCCTCTCTTTCTCCCCTTCTCTCTGCCCCTTCCCTATTTGTGCTCACTCTCTCAAAATAAATAAATAAATAAACTTTAAAAGCAAAAAATAATGGGCATTTCAGTGTGTGAACGCTCAAGCCCTGTATGCTGTAGCACTGGTGATCGTAATAATCTTCTTGATTTATTTGGTTGTATAAAATTCAGTGTATATTAAAACAATGCAAAAAGGCCTTATGTAAATTTTTAAAACTGAGTTAGGTTCTAATGTCAATGATAACATTAGGTTTTTCACGTATGGAAATATCCCATAGAACACTCACAAGTCATGTGTGATGCAAGATAATGGTGGTGGTGGTGGTGGTGGTGGTTTCCACCCACTACTTTGTAACAACCCCAGAAAGTCCACCCAAATTTCCAAAATGCCCTCGAGAGAATTGAAAACCATGCTCTAAAGCATTAATCAGCTAGCCTTGTGTTTCTTAGGACTAGGAACTGATCTGAGAGCCTTGTGTGTGTGATGTTATTGGCATAATTATTTCCTTATCACACACAAGGAAACTGAGGCACAAAGAGGCTACATAACTTCCCAAGGTCACAGAACAAGGATGTCCGTGGGGGTACAAGTGGAATGCAAGCCGTCCAAAACCCACGTGAACCATTACCACTCCCTTTCCTGATTTGCCTCGTCATCTGGGAGACTTGCTTTGCCAACCTGCTTCCTACTACAGGACTAGGCTCCCACAACATGATAAAGGCCTCCCAATCATCCCAGAAAGCTGTTTGTTTACCCCGTCCTGGTTCTGTTTCTGAGCGTGGCAGCCAGCAGCGCGATTGGGCTGGCCCTCAGAAGTGCCCTCGGAGCTTTGTCCTTAGCTCACCCGCCTGGGCCCTTTCTGATCCTGCTTTTCATCTGCGGGTCGCCGACCTACTTCATCCATTCTTGCGATATGGTAACTAAGCCAAGCAAAAGAGGCATAATTTACTGCCTTCCCTCTGCTTTTCCAATTACCCCATTTGAGCCTCGCTAATTTTCTCTTCACCTCTCCTCACCTCACGGAGCTCTTCCGTTTGCTCCGTCAGACCTGCGGGGATAGCGAGGATAACCTGCTTTTCCTCCCAGAGTCATCTCAAACAAAGGCCCGCTTGGCCAAGGGGGCTATTTGAGAAGCCATGAGCTCCCCTGTCACCCACAGCTGCTCAGCATGTGGCTTGCTGGGCGTTTCGGAGAGCAGATCTACAATGCGGGGTGCCCTGCTCGCGCCAGGCCCTCCCTCCGCGCTGCACTAGCACATTCTAGTTGGCTCTCTGCGCAGCTTTGTTGTGGGCTCTGCAACACTGACGCTCCTGCATTAAGTTGTGGAAGACAAGGTCTCATTTTCCTCAGGGGAGCTTGATGTCCAGAAAGTAAACTTAAGTCTCAAGGTCTCTGAAAAATCTCCTGATTCCTCTGGCAGGGATCCCGGCTAGGACCTCCTGTGAGGGTAGCATGCAGCTGCTTGTGATCTTTTGAATGCCCACAGGATGCAACAGGATGCAACATTCCAACAGGATGATGCTCATGGTTTTAGTTTGCATGTGCCTATAACAGGGACTCTAAGGGCATTTTCAAATCAACACTTTGGGGTTGTTCTCTGATGGCTGTTTTCCCCACTTTCCTCTGCTCCCATTCGGGCCACCTCTATCATTGAACCCAACACTCCTTAGAAGAAATAGAAAGGAAGGTATACAAAGACGAGAGAGGAGATAAAGCAAGAAGCAAAGCTCATGAGGACTGTAGGGCAGACTTTTGGAGGTCACAGCTTTAACCCTGCAGGCCAAAGATAAGCGGTCTTCAACATCCAGCACTCAACATCCCTTAGAATAAACCCAGCCTTCTAGAAAGCATATAATTCCGGTCACATCACAATCAGAATACATATTTTCCTCAGTCATTAGCAAACATAGGAGCCATGAAAAAGACGTCCTGTTCTCTTTGTCTGTATTCCTTGCCTCCTTCCTTCCACTTTCTCCTGAGTAACATGGACACAGAAGCCTTAATCTGGCACTACAATGTCTCCCTCTCACAGATTTAGTACAGAAACTGGTCAAGCTACATGAAAATATTTTAAGCTCATCTCCTGCGAAAAACAAGGGTTAAAAATAAAATGTATTTTATTAGTTATATGAGTAAACACAATATTTTAGCTCATTTTTCAGGTTTTACAAGCTCAAGCTCTCAGTGATTAAGTGCTGTCAATAAGAAAATATGGTATATCTGAGACATATCTCTTACGTTTCAATTCCCCTTTTCCTGCCTGTCAGACTCTTGAAAATAAAACCTAGTTCTATAGTTTCATATGCCACCAGCACCTCTTGCCTTTGCCTCTTTCCATGCCCTGGGCACACATTTTGTAACTAGTCACAGGCCATCTTTCCCAGGATGCCCCTCAGCACCTCCAGCTTGACACATCTAAACCTGAACAGTCTTGACTCTCCCAGGCACAACCCACTCACCCCCATCCTTCCCATACTCCCAGCCTTCTCCATGCCAATTGTGCTAGAAGTAACCCTATGGTATATTTGCTTATATTTGACTTTGTGACAAGGTATTCATGGAACAATGTATCCCTATACAGAGGGATACAAGTCAGAGTAGGACCTGTACTTGATCTATCTTTATATTCATCACATCATTTAGCAAGTGCTTTACATGTTGGAGTACTCACTAAATATTTATTTCACAAATGGAGTGAATCCTCAGCCTTTAGTATTGGTGGCAGTGAAATCAAAGGGCCCCCAAATGAATGGAGAAGAATGGTAACACTATCATGGCAAAATCTAGGGCAGGGGGAAGGAGGAGCAATGTCCTTTCCAAATGTCTTAGAGAGTGCCAGTCATTCTGAATGTTTAATAAGGCATGGTTGTCCGACCGACTAATGCTCATCTCTTTTGGAAAGCAGTTGGAGTGGTGGGGGGAAGGCATTTCTTTTCATTTGCCCTAGGGGTACAGAGTCAGGAGCCAGTGAGGGCATATATCATATCTACTTTCTGGCTGGTGTCATGCACAATGGGTCTCAAGTCCCTGCCCTGCTGAATTTGCCACAGACACATATAATGTGTACAAACTTCAGATGAAAGGGGATAGGTCAGCACCATCCTTACAGAGTTTCATTTTCTCCACTCACTACACCATGAGCTTCCTTAGAATGAGGATCTATCTTCCTTATTACTTAATTCATTCATCTTTGTAACTATGATGCCTGGCACATTGGTGCCCAACAAATCTGTGTGGAATGCCAAATGTTTCTTAGAGCTTAATATAGATGAGGTTAAAAATACTCCTAGAAGGACACTCAATTATTAAGAAAACTATTAATCAGCTGTTTTTTAAGGTTTGCAGAAAATGGTCCTAGAATTAATAGGCCTACGCTATTTTTTAAAAAAACAGATTAGATTAGAGTAGTTTTCTTCTTTTACAATGTGTTCTCCAGACCACGCTTATCAGAATTACCAGATTCATGTGCCCCCACTCCAAAATGACTGGACACTATTCTTTGGGACGAGCATGGGAAGCTAAACCTTAAACATGCACTGTAGGAGTTGCTGAGGCAAATGGAAACTTCAGGGCACTGGCCTAGCATGACATGTGAGACAACTGTCTGTCACAGGGAGAGGAGCTCTGAAACTTAACCATCAAAAAGAACCAAGGTATTCTATCTCTAGGGTCTTTAAGCATAGAACAGATCTCTTTTCATCTTAGATGGCATGGAACCAGGAAATTGTACAAGATGGTCTCACAAGATTCTTTCTAGATATAGTACATGACACTTTGGAAAAAAACATTCTCTATCATCCCCTCAAATCTGACATACATAGGAACAAAACTCTGGACCTGTCATTTCTGTGCTCATGATGAAAATGGCTTGACTGATTTGTTTTCCTTTTCAGTTGCTCTTCTGTGTAGTAAATCCAGTATTCTCTCTTTTTTTTTTTTTTAATTTTTTTTTTCCAACGTTTATTTATTTTTGGGACAGAGAGAGACAGAGCATGAACGGGGGAGGGGCAGAGAGAGAGGGAGACACAGAATCGGAAACAGGCTCCAGGCTCTGAGCCATCAGCCCAGAGCCCGACGCGGGGCTCGAACTCACGGACCGCGAGATCATGACCTGGCTGAAGTCGGACGCCCAACCGACTGCGCCACCCAGGCGCCCTTCTCTTTTTTTTTTTAATATTTAAAATTTTTTTTAGTGTTCATTTTTAAGAGAGAGAGAACATGCGTCCACGTGCAGTGGAGGGGCAGAGAGAAAGAAAGAGAGAATCCCAGACAGGCTCTGCATTGTCAGCATGGAGCCAGAGGCAAGGCTTGAACTCATGAACCTTGAGATCACGGTCTCAGCCAAAGTTGGACACTTAACTGACTAAGCCAGCCAGGAGCTCTAAATCCAGTTTTCTCGAATACCTACTTAGTGCAAGGCCTGGGCAAGATACTTTAGAAGAAACTTGGAATACAAATCAACCATCTGCAAAGAATTCACTACCCAGGACATGCTATGAGAGGTAAGCACATGAAAGTTAGGGAGCAATTCAAACCACAAGAAAAAAAAGTCAAGAGACGGTGATTTTTGAGTATGTGAAACTGAGTACGTGACATTAATCATGCAAACAAATAACATCTCCAGATGTTCTGAGGAGAATGATCACTTCAATCTAGGAGTCCATTTGAGCCCAATCTCTAAGGGAAGATTTGGAAAGGCAGAAAGGAAAGGGAAAGATGTGTCTAGGAATTGGAATGGCACGAGTGTATTTTAGATGAGGAGAGTTGGAGGTTAATCAAGAAAGGTGGGGAGTAATGAGTAGGTTGGAAACCTGCTTCAGGGGGTGGGGATGGGAGGTCTAATGCCCTACCAAGAGAATTTGAGACATTGCCCATAGGGAAACTGGAGGATTGGGAGTCAGTGCAGTTTGGAGAAAGTACTGTTTTAACAAGATTAATCAGATAGCAGTTTTAGGATGACATTTAAAGAGAAAAGATGTGAAGTAGATAGACCTGTTAGAATACTATTACAATGGACTGGACACGAGGTAAGAAGACTTTAACCAGGGTTCGAGTAGGAATGAAAAGAAAGAAAGTGGGAGATATTATGAAGTAAAGAAAGGATTAAAGAACTCAGTAACTAATGGGAAATGGGTTTCAAAGGAGAGAAAGAAATCAAAATAGGGCATCCATTTTAATCTTGTAAGTATCCATCACTGGTTAGCTATATGCAACCTTTTGTAGGAAAAAGTGTTTCCTTTGTGCCTGAACCTTGCCAATGCATTTTCCCATTGACTTAGATCAGCTTCAGTCTGGGTGCATTTCCAGTCATTTCTCCATTGAATTCTAAGGTAGTAATGTAATTCAAAGAGGTATCCAATTCCACTTGTGGAGAACAAACAGAGAGTCTGACAAAATCCAGGCCATTGTATCAGTGGTCAGTCATATCTTGGCACATCTACTCTTCAGTGTAAGAACTCTGGGTCAGATGTAAGGAAGTCACTAGCAAAAAACTGTAGATAGATTTTATATATATATATATATATATATATATACAGATAGATGATAGATTGATAATACATAGATACATAGATAGGTAGATATATAGATAGATGATAGATAATAGATAGATAGATAGATAGATAGATAGATAGATAGATAGATAATAGGTAGATAGATAGATAATAGGTAGATAGATAATAGGTAGATAGATAATAGATGATAGATAGATAGATAGATAGATAGATAGATAATAGGTAGATAGATAATAGGTAGATAGATAGATAATAGGTAGATAGATAGATAGGTAATAGGTAGATAGATAATAGATAGATGATAGATAGATGATAGGTAGATAGATAATAGGAGGATTGTGATTAGGAGCAAATGGTCCATATATAATCCATCATTTCCAAAAACCAAATCTGAACTACAGTTTCCACACTGGGTTTTCTTCCTAAGAGAGGAAAATGCAAGCTATCCTTGGGCTTGCTTAATTACTCAGAAAGAGAAGAGAAAGCAGACCCTGACGCTCTGGTGAGAGACCTTTGCTCCAACTCAGACATCCTCCAAAAGGTTCTTCCGCTTCTACAATGAATTCATGTCTGGCGAAGTTTGAAAATAAGGAACTTGGAGAAATGAGATCAAATGAAAGAGTGGTTGGTATGGCATTGGCCTTGTATTCCGGAAAGAAATGCTAGTGCCTCAGTTAAGGATAGCCTGGTGGTACGGACTGTGTCTTATTCAGAGAGATGCAAAAAACATTTAACCTAAACCTCAGACAAAAACTCAATGGAGTTGGGCTGGAGATGGGCTGGAGATATCTCCTACACATTTGGCAACAGAAGCTGGCCTCAAGGTGAACCACAGAAAACTGCAGAAAGTGACTGAAGAGGATGTACTTCTGGAAAAGGGGACAAGATGAAACCTTAGTTCAGATATGCAGAAAAGCTGGAAAGAAGCTTGTTAATCACAGCCAGAAAATGGCGGTGACTTGCACATCTGGGTCTGGGCCTTCTGGAGCTGTGTGGGCAGAAGGAAAGAATCTATGGAGCCAATGCTTGGCAGAGGGTAGAAAAACCATCTCCCTCAGATTGTCCCTGTGACAGACCCCTATGTGGTGTGGCAGGTGGACGGGGTGAGTGGCATGATACCTACATGGGGATGAAGAGCAGTCAGTAGTAGAAAGGAGAGGCTAACTATCTGAGGACCTTGTTCCTGCCTGGGATTCAAGTTCCCACCAGCTTGTTGCCAGCTCTGCCCAGGGAATGTTCCCTGCCTGGGGAAGCAGAGGCTGATATGGAGAGTCGTAACACCATAGCCAGAGGTACAAAATGGCAATGTTAACATGGATTCTTCTGGCAACTCCAGGGTCTTGCCAGGGCAGAAGCCTGTCACGTGGAAACAGTGGGATAGAAATGGTCATGATGATGATGCTGGCATGTACTTACTGAGTGCTTATTATGTGCCAGGCACCATACTAAGCTCTTTATGCATTCTGTTGCTTTAAATTCTCGTAATTCTTAGGAGGCCCTATTATTATCCCCAAATGAGGAGACTGAGGCTCAGAAAGGTTAAATACCTTATTTATATTGATAGCCTGGGTTCCTCAACACTGCCAGGTACCTCAGATGACTCTCCCATTTTTTTTTTTTAATCTGAAAAAGACACTCAGGGGAAGAACAGAGGCACACAATAACTGACTCACAGGTTACAAGCCTCTCCCATAAGTGTTTACATGCACAGAGGCCTTGAACAAAGCCTGTGCACAGCTAAGTGAAAATCTTCTCTTCCAGATGACATCTTGATGCAGGCAAAAGGAAAAAAATAAATTTGCTAAGCTTTAGATGTAGCCATTGTCCCCATCACAGGCAAGAGCATCTCTGTAATGATGAAAAGCACTATAATTTTAACCTTGTTATTGGACTAAGCACAATTGACGCTAGTGATGGAAAAAAAAAAAGATTTATGAGATGTAAGATAGAAAGATAAACTCTTGTCCCTTAGCGGCTATTAGAAACATTGCCAAAATACCATAAATGTGTGAAAGATGACATGATTATTTTCGCATTTCCACTGGGCATTTCCTACATTGCAAGAATTTACAGGGACAGAAGTCCGTAGTACAGATGGTTGAGCTGGAGGGGAACAGAGGAAGAGTGAGCAGCCACATGCCCAGCTCCTCCTCCGAGGAGGCCCCACACTGACCAAGCCTCAGTGGGGAATGGACGTAAGGCAGGTGGCTTTAGGCATGGGAGCACACCCAAGTACCCTAAGGTGCAACACTTGCCAGCATCATCTTTATGTCCTACTTCCAGCCATCTGCTCGTAGGGCAGTTATGGTAGCAATACCCTGTCCCAGGTTTCGTCAGAATTTGGTGTCAGATTCTGGTGCACCACAAGCTCTGGAACATGAGAGAGCAGCCAGGACAGAGAAGGAGGCACAAGGAGAACCAGCTGATGTTCATCTACCTGCCCCACAAAGCTCACAAACAGAAGCTTCCAAGAAGTTAGGGCCACCAACCTGGCCCCAAGGAGCCACAGAAGGTTTCCTTTTAAAAGAGAAAGGAAATAGACACCAGAGTGTGGTTTAACTGAAACCGGCTTGAAATAAGTCTTGCAGCTGGCCAGTCTGGACTGGTTATCCTAGAAGGGACATGATCAACAGTAACACTTGAAGCCCTAGTCACAGGAAGTTAGTCATGACTTGGGTCCAAGAGGCAGGTTGTGTAGGGCCTGGGGTTAAGCAACTAATGGGTCCAACAGCTGATCTCATGAGCTGAAGTAAACTTTGACCTCAGGAGAAACCTGATAGCAGGCTTGGTTTTAGTAAGATGGGACAACAACGATTGGGGAAATTGGGGTTTCAAGATTTGCTCATTTTGGGTAATATCAGTCATTTCTTCAGCACAGGGCAATGCACTTCATGGGTCTGTCATCTAGAA
The DNA here is from genome assembly GCF_022837055.1 of Prionailurus viverrinus. Taxonomy (NCBI): domain Eukaryota; kingdom Metazoa; phylum Chordata; class Mammalia; order Carnivora; family Felidae; genus Prionailurus; species Prionailurus viverrinus. Next base: position 86,206,741 of record NC_062564.1, read on the forward strand.
GCCAGATGACTGGTACAGGTTTCACTTTCCACAAATTGACTGTCATCTCAATCGTTCCATCTCTCTGCAATGCAGACGTTAAGAGAATGAGTTCTAGAACATCTGCAAATCACTTGAGGTGTCCTAACGAGAGATGCTACATAAATAGATGATATGAAAACAGTCTTGTGAAGTTAGTGATGTGGAGCCCTCACGTGTATAGAAATGAGGGCCATATGCCAGAAGCACTGGATTGAATCATGGTGACTCCTGTATCCAACTGAGCGAGTACTTGGGTTGCGTTGCCGTGTTCCATATTTAAATCTAGGCTGCAAATGGAAAAACAGTTTTTACAACTCTAAATGCACTTTCTACTACACAGAATGGTGACTGGAGCAAAAGCAAAAATAGCTTCTCACACCATGCTTTGAGAAAATCTAAATCTGAAAATGATCATTTTTATTTGCATGCTACCAAATAAGGACATTGGGGAAGCAATGACTCACCAGTGTTCTAGCACTTACCAGATTCCAACATGATGTGAGGGTGTTCTCAAAAATGAGATTTGGATGTTCTAAAACTCACATTCAGCTTCACCCTAGACGTGTAACCGCAAGTTCCGAAAAATGGGCCGAGTCACAACCTCACAGGGTAGTTGCGCCACTGCTCCCGTGAATGATTCAATACTTTCAAAACCTTGGCTATATGGGAATAACACTTCGCATCTGAAGAGTACCTTAGGCTTTTAAAAGCACTTTCACCTACATCACCTCATTTGATCACATTTGATTCTCACAAAATCCTCAAGGCAGGGTGTTTGTAAGCGTGTGGTTGTCATATTAAAATATCATGGAACCGCGGGTCTTTTTGTAGAGACAGGATGAATCACTGAGGGTAGGGGAAAAAGGAACAAACAAATGAAAACTAGGGGATTTGGAAATCTAAGCTCCCTGTTAACATTTCACGTGGCCCCTGTATAAACCCAAGTTCTTAAAGTGATAAAACCCGGGAGAAAGGGCTAAGAATTGCCTGTAACCCAAACGTGTTTTCTTCTCTATGCTTTTAGAAGACAGTTTAAAGAGACTTAGGGAATGTTCTGGCCTTTTGTTTTGAAACTTCCTCTGCTTGTTGTCTCCTTGTCTGCAGACTGTGAGATTGGTCTATTTGCTTTAAACAGACTGAACAACCTTTAAAATAAGCAGACTTCTCTGACGGGCTGACTTATTTTGGATGTGCAAAGATGTTTACTGAGCTTCTCATCTAAGACTTGATTCTTCTCTCAGTTAGTGTGACACAGTTTAGAGTTTAAAGGGGAACGCCGTCTGGTGTAGCATGTTTTAGAAGGTGGCAGGAGAAAAATGTCTCTGTTCTTCAGCATGATCAGTGGTCTGCATCTCCCCAAGGATTTTTATGAACCTTAGAATGAAATCTGTATTATTCAGGTTCCCAAGGGTAAACCGCTTTTGCCAAGAGACCACTGAGCGGTTTTCAAAGATGGAAAACATTTCTTTTTGTGTTCCCAGTAGCCAGGTTAGCCCTGGGTCAGAGAGGGGCTCGAGAGCTGCAACCCAGGAAAAGCATTTTCTGGGGAGTTTTGGATAGTCGCGATAGGTTTTACATATTAACTTATGGCAAAATAACGAAATAAATAAATGAAAATGATATCCACATTGCCCCCCTGCTTCATTGTCCAGAGGGACAGGGATGAAGAGGGGGAGAGTGAAAGGGACTCCCACCATGGGTGCTTATACTTCTGACCCCCCACTACCACCCCGATTTATCACCCATCTTTGTGCAACACAGATCACTGTGTGTGGGCTTCTCCAGCCCCAGAGGACACCATGAGGGTAAGCAAATCAGGGGGTGTTGGGAATCAGGACATCAAACAGCAGATCATACTAGAAACCAGGGTTCAGGACACAAGGGTTCTGGTCCTGCCTCCACCTCTATTTAATTGTCTGACTTTGGTCAAGCATCCTGCCTCTTTCATCTGTAAAACCAGATATGGGATGAAGTGTTCCCCAACGTTCCTAATAGCTCCTAAAAATGAGGATCTTTTTGGTAAGGAACATGTAGAGAGGTTGTGAAGCAAAGCATAATTGTCCCTGTTAGCTGTAAAAGAATAGAAATGGGAGGTGGTGTGAAAATAACCCATGAGGAATCCTTGTGATGGGTTGGAAAACCATACAGAAACATAGAATTGTGTGTCGTGTATAACATGAGTGGAGATATATGAGGCAGTATAAAATGGGACTCATGTAAGAAAGCCCACACCTTAAAGCAGAAAAGTCAGCCTTTTGAACTGAAGCTGTGCCCTATTCCTTTCGACAATCTCTCCCCATGATAATGTAGCACCTTGTGCACACAATTAAATGTCAGCCACAGAAAACATTTCCCTTGGCTTTGTTGTTCCAGAACGGGATTCTTTTGTCCTCAATATAATGGATATGCAGAAACAATGATAGAACAGAGATTTTTTTTCTAAAGCGATGACAAACACACTGCTGCTTCCTCCCTCCCTCCTTCCTCCTTATCCCCACCCCCCAAAATAAATCATTGTTCAAAAAAAAAAAATTCCATTGTCTATTGTCCACGGAGATCAAGATCTGCCTAGGAACAGCTCTGGCGAGCTCGCAGTGGCCCCAAGCAGCCGGTAGGTGGCGGACGAAGGCAGCGCAGGCTGGAACGCGGGGCTGATCCCGGCTGGGGGGAGAGGAGAGCAGGGGTCCCGCCGCCCCCACCCCTGCCCGCCCGCCGTCTTCCACCCCCTCCTCGCGTGCTAATTGCTGGATACTCTACTGGGACTTGGGTTAGGGGAAAAGAAAGCGGGAATGGGAGGCGGGGATGGGAGGTGGGGAATCCGGTTCCGAATACACAAAGGCTCCGGGGTCTCGCTGCCCGGGAGCAGGGCGCCCCCTCTCCTCCCTCCCCCCCCCCCCCCCCGCCCCTGCCTCGCCCCGGGCCTCGGCTCCCGCCGAAGGAGCAACCCGACTGCTCGGAGGAAAATGGTGATCTGGGTGCGGAGCCCCAGGCGCCGTGGTGCCGCCGCTCTCCAAAGCCTGGACACTTCCCTTCCCAGCTCAGCCATCCATCCCGGGCTTCTTCGGAGCTCCCGCCCACCCCAAACGCTGTCCAGCCGAGTGTGGGGCTGCCATCCGACCCGCGGAATGCAGAGGCAAGCGCCTGGAGGCACGACCTGCCCGCGGGGCCAGGTCCTCACCAACAGGGTCTGTCAGAGCCCCGGAGCAGGAGGGTCCCATGTGAGTGCCTGGGCCCGGCTGGCGCCATCAGCAAGCTTCCTTCCAAGAGGAGTCAAGGAACCTGCCCCTTCGGTGTTGGGGGCTGCGCTGCCAGTTCACGTGGCGATGAACGCGCCAAGCGGTTGTCCGACCCCCAACCTCTGTCTGGTAGAACACGGTGTTAAGATTCCTGATGGCCCCGAAGTCAGAGGCCTGGGTTGAAACGTGAGCATGAACACCTGGGGCTCTGTGACCATGGGGCTGTTCCTAAACTCCCCAATCTTCCACATCCCCAGCTATAAAATGCGGCAATAATACTTACCTCATAGGAATGTTGTGAGGATTTTTTAAAAGTGGTACTTAACTTAGCAGGAGGCCTGGCTACAGTAACTATCATTATTAACAACCTGACTCTCCTCGGAGGGGGAGGGAGATGCAGGGTTTGCTGCCCCTGGGACAGACGGGGCATCATTGTTGCCTAGACTGGAGCAGGGTTCCAAGAGGAGAGCCAAGGGAACGTCTTCAGACTGGCCACTCCTCACAGAGCATCCCAGGTCTCTCTGCTGCCCTCAGCCCCAGTGCCTCCTCCCGCCCCTGAGGCTGGGCTGTGGCTGTGTTAGGTCCTCCTTCCTCTCCCTGGATATGGTTTCCCCTTGGTTTATGCCCCCTCTTCCTTGGGAGAGTTCTGGGAGAACAAATCATGTGCGTTTTGGAGTCAGACACACCCAGGTTGGAAGGTTGGAATCCTGGATCCCTCATTGGCTAGCCGGGAAATTGGGCAGGTCATTCAAGGTCCCTGAGCTTGTTTGCTCCTCTATAAAAATGGTGGTCTGATTCTTACCTCACCGGGTTCTTGTGAAGATGAAAGGAGATAACATATATAAAATGCCTATCATGTACTATCTCTTCAGTACATTTAAAATTTTCCATTTTGCCATTGAAGTTAGGTAAGATTGTCTTGCAGCTAGTGGAAGTTCACTGGGTTTCCACAGACATCCACCAAACGTGAACCCAGCAACTGCTAACAATCAGCTTCTCTACTCCCATCGGAGTCAGCAAGGCTTATTTCCCCTCCAGGAAAGGAGCAGAAATCCAGTGAGGGCACATTCTCCTCACAGCCTCACAGGTATAATGCAGACACTTAAATAGGCTTGTGAACTTTTGGGGGCCACCAGATGCCCATTTTGGAGCAATACTCCAGCTGGAAGGTTCTCTGGGGGTAGGTCTTGCTTTAAAGTTGCATTCTAAGCCATGGTGTGTGCCTGGCTGATTGGTGCCTTGGTGACTCCTTAGCACTCACCGCATGTGTGCTGCTACCCAAGCAGAAGTGTGGTGGCAAGGGTGTGGCACTGAGCCACCACCTGAGGCAGGCAGGAGGTCAGGAGCTGCCAAACCTTCTCTAAAAGGACACTTGGGCATTCCCATGGCATCAGATTTGTACTGCTCTTGGGAGAAGCTCAGTCAATGGGTGGGCCAATTCCCATGGGCAGTGGTAGGGCCAATAGGCAGCTGTGGCAGCCAGCTGCCAAGATGGCCCCCAAACCTTGCCTCCTGCTATTTATGTCCTGGTGTAGGCCCCTCCCATATTAAGCAGGGCTGACTTGTGTAACCCAAGTGAATATTACAAAATGACAGTGTGTGACTTCCAAGGCTAGCATATAAAGCACATTGTGACTTCTACTTTGCTCTCTCTTATATCACTCACTGTGGGGAAAGCTGGCCACTATGTCATGAGAATACTCAAGCAGCTGTAGAAGTGGTCCACATATCAAGGAACAGGCCTTCTGCCATCAGCCAGCACTCAACTTGCCAGTCATGTGAGAGCATCATCTTGGATGAAGTAGATCCTCTAACCCCAAGCAAGCCTTCAGATGACTGCAGCTTTGGCCAACATCTTGGCAGCATGGGAGACCCTCAACCAAAACCACACAGTTAGGCCATCCCTGAATTCCTGGCTCACAGAAAAACCATGTGAGATTTAAAAAAAAAAATTAGGCCTATTAAAAGGGTAGAGATGCTATATTAGATGTATTAGTATTAGATGGCTAATTTGGTAACATTCAAAAGAGCCATAGGGTTTCCATCCACTAACATGGGGCTGGTAGCGAGGGTCCCACCCCCTCACTTCTGCTGGCTCCATACACATGTCTGAATCTAAATACCTCTTGTTGAACTCATCTGAAGACCCCACCTCCAAAGGATCTGGGCGGGGGAACCTCAAGCTAGAGTCCCCCAGCAGGACTCTGGTTAAGTTAAAAGTAGCCCTACCTTTGTTTTTGAAAAGGGTTGAGGGTAGAGCATTCCTTCTCCTCCCTGCACCTCCTCCCCACAGCCGGTTCTGGCACTTGGCCCAGGTATAAAATTGCCAGCACTGTCCTTGCTTTTTGGTCTTATTATGAGTGTATCTGTTCTGATGTGCTGGTTGCAGTGTGGCGTGGGGGAAATGTGAGCACAGAAAAGGAAGCTGTGTCAGATCTTTCGTTCTTCATGTTAGAAGCCTGCTGCTGAATAGCCTGTAGGTCAGGTGGGAAGAGACAGGTTACCATGTCCTGAGGGGTGTAAAACTGGGCTACTTCGTGGATCAGCTGTGAAAGTTACAGTGTTCAGCTCACTTTGCTTCGTCCTAAAGTCTCCCTGGTCATTTCTCTCAGTTACCTGTAGACAGAAACATGTGGCTGAGGTCATGCCCCTAAAAGTGGCAGACTCATTCTTGCACACCAACTCCGTCCAATAGGGCTCTCAGGCTTTTTTCACTGTGAGTCACTGTTAGGAATCACATGTTTAATTTAAGCAGAGTGAATTAAAATGATTTACTAGGTAAGTCTTGAGCTGACCCAAGTGCTACATGAACTCCTGTTCTTTCATGAAATATCTGCCAATAATAGTTAACTCATCATTTTGTTAAGTCTAAGCAAATCACAAATATCTGATGGGCATCTATACCATTCAGAGGTCTGAGGCTGTTTTGTACAAACCCTTAGACTCTCTAGATCTATGGTCCTTACGGGAGTTGGCTTGTCAGGAAACCTCAGCCTCTTGAAAACCATCCTGATCCCCTGAAAATCCATTTCTTAGTTTTGATGTGATTCTAAGTTTCAGTTTTTTTATTTTTTTTCAGAAAGTTTTATTTCTGCTATATTTTTAGATTCAAAAGTATTTATTTAAGGTGAACAAATGATACAGCATGCACAACTGCTGGGGCTGCTTTTAATTGAGAACAAAAAAGGAATACCTAGGACAAGAATATGCAATTACCACACTTATTGTTTCCAGTGAATTTTTGTCAAGTTTGTTTATCTTATCGTTAATGTGATGATACAGCAATCCTTGGAAAAAGAATAACATTTGCGTTAAAGAACAAATCTAGATAAAAATGGAAAACGGAGTTAGCCACAACCCACAAGGCCTTCTTTGGGAAGAACTCTTGAAGAAAAACCAACTCATGCTTCACAGAGGAATATGGTGCTGTCATTTTTCCCTTTATAGTGCCAGAGTGTTCCTGAACAAAGGCCTTAAGGCATTATCAACTCATCATCTATTTTTTGATGTGATTTCTATTTTCAGGACCCCACTTTCCTCCTTCTTTGTTCCTGATGCATCTGGTCATTGGTGCCTTCTACTTTGGTCCTATCATATTCAATGTGACCAGCCCCCACCTGGAGAGGTCACCATGGTGACCATGAGTCAGACCAGTAAGATCATCGTCCACCCACAGGACCCTTCCTCTGGTCTTCAAGAATCCACCCACTCCGGTCAGACGTGCTGGAGATATGTGGAGTCTGAAGGATGATAGCTTGTTCCAAATGAACCGGAAAGGAACTGATAGACTATCAGTATTATCCAATCCCTGGATATTGTTTAACAAACAAACAAAACAAAACACCACACTTTTTTTTTCTTTTGCTGGGATTTCTGCTGGTACAGCACACAAGTCCCAGTGTGGAACCTAATAAGAAATAGCTATATAGTGCTTAGAAATTGACATAGCTCAACCAATCTTATAGGGTAAGGAAAAGAAGAAACTGAGGGTATTTATATTTCACTAATAAACAATGGAGTAGAGTGTCTCTAAACATGTCTGCCAGCTTGAAAATCCTGCAGCTTAGATTCTATAAATAATTTTAATCTGATTTTAGTATTTGTTCATTCAGTTAGACATTCAACGATTGTTTAAATTCCTTTGTATACTAAGCACAGATATATATTAATGAATAAAACAGACATGGATCCCTCCTTATAGTCTACTGGCAATCAACCCACAATTGTAGATATACCCACAGCTGTGTACTTTTGGGGGGGGCACGGAATTTAAATGGACTTAGAGATGGAGAATAACATGGCATGCCTACATGGACAGAGGGATAAGTAATGATTTTTTAAAGAAGAAAACATTTAAATCAGCATTCAAATAAGAAATTGTTCAGCACACTTCCGCTGGCCATGTGTTGATATTCCAGGAAAAAATACAGTGTGGACAAAGACCCTGAGGAGAAAAAAGTGTGATGTGTTTAAAGAGTAGAACATTATGGATATAGAGATTTGCTGACTAGAGAACGTGCTAAATCATAGCCTGTCAGGTTTTGATTGGGTAATTTAGTCTGGCCACCCAACCAGTTTTTAAATCCCCTTCGCAATACTCCCTCTAAATAGCCAATCACCTTGTACTTGAGTCTCTCCACGAGAGGGAATGTACTACCTCTTGGAGTATCCATGCCAGTTTAGGTTAAAAATATGAATTTGTTCCAACTAGGAAGCTGGAACTAGAATCATGAATTATAGTCACGGGCCCACACCTGAGGAAATTTTCAAGTTGAAATGTAAGAAGCTACTTAGATAGCTGTATTTACCTTTCTTTATTATGTGGAGTGCCAAGGACACACGGCAGGATTTCAAGTTCATCATCTTTTTCTACAAGAAAAAAAAAGTATGAAAATAAGACCACCCTTGCGAACTTCCCACACTTTTCTATTGTAGCAAAATTCATGTGTGTATCCTAGCAAAGCAATAACTGCACAAGAAGGTCAGTTGTACCCTTGAGAGACAGCTGTGTGTTTGGGCTATAGTGGTGAGGTGGGAGTGACTTTCCTGTGGTGTTTGTGGTACCTCATGTAGAGGAAGTAGACCAACTCCACCAATTTTATAAAAGTCTTTGATAATGTGAGGTTTGACCTACATGTGGCCTCCTATTAACGTGACTACAGAAAGTCAATGGAGAATCCATAAAGATTCTGCCACGTATTTGAAGATACTCCCTACAGCCAGTCTACACCACTAATAATTTGAGATTGGGTTGACTATTGTTCCAGAGTACATCAAGAAACCTAAGTTTCAAGGTCTTAGGGAGGTATTTCCGGCTTCACAACTCACCAGCCACTCTCTCTGAAAGCCATTTACAAACCGTATGGTGACTGCCAAGCTACCCTACTTGTAACAGTCTTCAGAGGATTTTGGACCATATTGCAGAGTCATAATACTGCTCAGGGTGTGAAAGTCAAAACTTTGACCAAGATTAAATGCTAGCCCATCCAATGAAATTTTATTGGTAGTCAAAAGAATTTCACCACTGAAATAAAAGAGAAAACCTCCATTGAATTTTGCTTCTCAGATAGCGGTAATGCTCTAAAAGTAGCAGAGCAATAGAAAAATAAAGCCAAAAAAATTCAGTCTATCATAATGAGGGTGACAGGTGGAGTATGGTATCCATATGGCATGGACTAGTCTAGACCAGACTAAAAAATCTACAGATCAGTGCCGCAAATATCACAGCCAACTTCTTGAGCCAGCTCATGAGGGTCATCTACCAGACCCGCCTGCTTCATGTTAAAGGATAAGACAGATTCACTAACATGCCCGGAATGCAGCCAGCTCACCGGGACTGATGGGATCTCTACTGGGCCAACCAAATGTCAAAAAAGGAATGTCAACAGCATGCTCTTAAAGTTGCTCTGTAGTGAGCTGAAGTGGGACAATTCCAAGGAGTAGGCCAAAGGACTCCCTTCAAGATCTGCTCAAGCATGACTTTTGTGATGACTTCTAGTGGTGACAGCTTGGCAGAGAAAGCAACAGACCTTGCTGGCCAACAGCAAGGTGAAATGGAGCTGATCCTTCGGAGCAGAGGCATCTGACAGCTGGCTCCAAGAGAGAGAGCTCGTCTGGAAAGAGCAGTTGACTTCATGAACAAGGATTGGAATGGTAAACCACAGGTTGGTCCCTGCCTTTTATGTATGTCACCTATGAGAACAATGCCTGGCACATGCTCAATAAATGTTAGCTATATCATCAGTCTTTAAGGCTCCTCACAGGAAACTAGAGTTGATATTACAGTTTGCCATAACTGGTCCATGGTCATATTTCTGCCATTTGCTACTCAACATGAAGGGCAAAGTATTAAGAATTCTTAATACCAGTTCTTTCCTCTGTCAGATGCAAATAATAATACTTCATCAATTTTATGAAGATTAATAAAATAATAGGCATAAAACACCAACAATTGTGTCTGGTATACTATTGGGGCTCAATAAATGGTAGTTATTATTATTAGTCCTAATGGCCTGGGGTCTGGCAAAGCTGTCCGATAGTTTCTGTGATGAGAGAAATGCTCCGTAAGTTGCCCAATAGGGTAGCCACTAGCCACTTGTGGCTATTCAGCATTTGAAAGCTGGCTAGTGCAACTGAAGAATGAACTTTTTGATTTCATTTAATTTTCATTAAAATATCCACATATGGCTTGTGGCTGATGTGTTGAACAGTTCAGGCTAAGTTGTTCAGGCCTCATCCTTCCCTCTCCATATCCTGTCTGTGCTTCTGTCATGTCCACTTGTTGCCCATTAGTATCTCCATCAGGGGTGGGACAAGAGTGAAGAGAGGACGTAAAAGGCGATTTGGGCAGATTGGTATCGTGACATAATAGAAAGAAGAAAAATCAGTGACTCTGTGGGGACCATTTCATTCCCAGCTCTGCCTACTGTTCTTGGGCAAGTCACTAGCCTCATCTCCAGGAGAGATTTGATACTGATATGACTTCACAGTTTTCCACCCATCACATGATCACGAAGGGAGAACATAAGAAATGTTACACAATCTTGGATTATTGTTTAGGTACTATGGGTTGCATTTAGCTCTATTTTGTGTCTGTCTAATTTAAAGGTAACGTATGTAAGTGTTGGTATACAAACTACTACACGTGAGTGGATGACAATAAAAAAGAAATTGAGGCAAAGAAAAGAGGAATTAACCTCGGGACAAAGAAAAGGGGCTTAATGTAAAAGAACATGTGTTCTGTGGAGCAGAGTGCTCCTGGCTCACCCCTATGCAGATGTGTGGCCTTGCAACAGCCAGGGCTGGAAGGGAGAGCACTGGGGAGCACTGGACTGGTAAAGACTTTGCATAAGAAACCCATAATATGACTACAGAGTGGAAAGGAAATTCTGTAAAACAGATCTCCTAGAATCCACTCTATGTGGAAAGAGAACAGGACAAGGAGCCTAGTGGCTCATGTTTCTTCTCTGGATCTGTGGCTAACCTGCTGGGTGACCCATAGAGAAACCTGGCTAACTTTTTGGGGCCACAATTCAATCATCTGTGCAATTAATTGGTTAGGTTCCCTATAAACTTGGGAAACCCTTAGAGCCCTAGTAATTTTAAGCATGATTTTCTCTGCCAGGAGCTGAAAGTATGAGAAATTAACAGCAGCTAAACCAGGTAACAACCCCCGCTACACACACACACACACACACACACAGGTACACATATATTTTTTTAATCTCCTGAAGAGCAGGGCCATGCCCTATTGAATATGACCCTACAGTCCTTATCTGAAGCAACTTATGAACCATAGGTCACGAGATCCCCTTGGTTATAAGCATAATTCTGATTGATTAGCCTTGACAATATCCAAAGAGCTTTCTAGATTTTTTAAAGAGACAGAGCAAAGTAATTCCTCAGACTGTCAGGGCGGCCGTGATAGTGTGTGTGTGTGTGTGTGTGTGTGTGTGTGTGAAGCAAAGTGAGAAACCTTACCATCTGCTTCTATAAATGGTGAAATAGAAGGCACACTGTTGGCATTTGGGACAAGCTGGTTATTAGCAGGAGAAAACCGTGACTTTCAGAATATGAAAACTAGTGGTGAAAGAAAACCATCCAGGGTAACTGAGTATATTAGTCTATTTGACTTTAAGTCATCTTTTCTCCACCATTTTTATAGTCTCTAAGTCCACAACTTGTTTTGAAACTCAGCCCCTCCTCCTCTGCTTCTCCCAAGGCTGCTTGCTCTGTGATAAACAACTCCCGGGGCCCTCCCTGTTCTCTCTCCCATTCCTTCTCACATTCCTCTCTGTCTATGTCCATTCTTTCCTGAGACTAGGGTGGGAATCTCTACTCAACAGTCCACTTGCCTGGACCCTGTATCCAACAACAGGAAGTGGTAGTTTTAGAGAATACTTAAGGAGTGATTCCTATACACACACACACACACACACACACACACACACACACACACACCAGAAGTCCCAGGGAATCAGTTCTACATGCACCTTGAACCTTAATAACCTCAGGATGAAAGTGAAGAGGCTGTAAAGCATGCCAAGTCCACTCTCCATAATAAGTCCTACTGCCTCTCAGCTTTGCTGTAACCCAGGTTGGTTACAATGGACATGACAACAATCTTCCCTGTGTTTTCTACTTCCTGGTGACAGCCTGTCCCACTGACCTCCCTGGTCAGGAGAGGATCCTTCTCCTTTGTTGGGGCCCTTACATTTATGGCTCTTTTATTAGGTTGGCAGGTGTTTTAAGTGAAGGAGTAAAGAAGCAATACAATTTGCATGTAGTTCAGTACAGAGGGAACAAGGAAATGGAAAAATTTATCCATAGGCATTTTCTGCTAAAAGGTTGCAAAATTCTTTAGGCACCATTGAGAAGAAGACTTCTCCTTGTTTCAAGCCTAGATTTCTGGCACATTAAGGCTATAAGGTTTTCTGGATTGTGAAAATTTCTATGGGGGGGGGGAAGGGGCCTAGAGAAAAAGATTAAATAACATGCCCAAAAGATCACACATTGCAAAGCCAGTTAGGAGAGCCCCAGGACTAAAGGCTAGATCAACCAATTTCCCAAGATTTTACCTCTCTCTCTCTCTCAATCTCTCTCTCTCTCTCTCCCTCCCCCTTGATCGTCTTCAAAAGAGACCTTCTTTGGTGGGCCTAGGGGAAAAAAAACAGTTAATCTCTGAAAGACACAAAGAAGATTGGCAACCTGTGTGTGATCTTCCCTTTTTTACTTTCAAGATATTCAGTGTTCTGACTGTGCCCAGGAAATAGAGAAGAGAAGAGAATCAGATACCTTTAAAAACAAAACAAAATAAAGAAAGAAAACTGCTTTTGAAAGAAAAATGGTGTGTGTGTGTGCGTGTGTGTGTGTGTGTGTGTGTGTGCGCGCGCGCGCGCGCGCGCGTGTGTGTAGAATCAGGGCCATGTATCTTTTGGGAGTAAGCTACACAAAAAAGTAAATGGCCTTCCCATTAAGTGGAACATATAGAAGGACCCTTCTTTGCCTATTCCAGTCCTTAAAAACCTTAACAATCAGCGAGGGGGCAGACGATTCAATCCACTGCAGGCCCTGGGTCTCTGCTTTGCCTTACATTCTGCAAGATCATCCCATTTCCTTTGGGTTTCTTCTGGCTCTCCCCCAACCCTTGCCAAGTCAGCTCTCTTCCATTATTAGTCATTCTAATAAACACTTCTAATAAACACAAACCCTATAAACCAATCCAGGATGCTACTTTTGGCTCTTATGCTGCCTTTAGGAAAGACTGATACCTGCATTAACTTTGTCTTCTGTCCTGGAGAAACCCAGCTGTGATCTCTAACATATTCTGTTGCAAGCTGCAATATAATGGACATATTTAGTGTACATTCTCTTGTTAAATGGAATCTGCATTCCTAAGTGAACTAAAAATGCTTAATTATTAATAAGTCCCCCAGGGATTGGTGACATTTGGGATGATTTTATCATGCTGTAGATATTAACAACATAATGCGTATGGTGGTGTCTAATCCAACCCTTTCATTTAAAAGAACATTCCTTCCCAATTTGTTTCAACTCATATGCCATGTAGATTATTAGTCCCTGAACATCCAGCCCCAGGTGGAGGTAGAGGGAAGTTCCTTAGGAGTGTGATGGGATTGGAGCTGGGGCTACCGTACAGGGAAGGCCAGGAAGAGGCACCAGGGAGCCGGAACTGGTTTGGGGTGGACTGGAGACCAGCTGCTTCTATTCAGATGGAAGCAATGGCTGCAAGAGACAAGGTTCTGGAAAGATCACAGGGCTAAGGGATCACAGGACTAGATGCCAGCCTTTTAGTTCTGCACCGATTTGCCGTGCACCTCTGAGGAAGTCACTTAATCTCTGAGAGATAGAGTTTTTTCATATATTTGGAAGGGATCATTACACGCTTCTTAACCACCTTGTTGAATTATGTGCAGTATATAGAAAGGTACTTCCAACAATTAGAACACTTTATAAGGAATCTATTCAAAGGTGAGAAACAAGGAAATAGCAATTACTAAGCACCCTCTATGTACCAGGAGTTGTGTTCAATATTTTTTATAAACGTGAAGTCAATTCGTCTTCGCAAAAAAATCTGAGATTGGCATGTCCGCTTCATTTACAATGGCGGAAACAGACTCAGAGCATTAGCCTAAAGCTCTTCGTCACAAAGCAGTGAGTGGTGGGTGGTGGAGCCAGGCTGAAAACCTGAAAGAATAAAATACGTGTCTGAGAAGGCAAAGTGTAAAAAGAAAATGGGTTACAACCTTAGATCTTAAATAGAAATGTTCAGTCAACCTGAGCATCTGGTTGGCTGATACATGAGGATATGTGTTAGCACCGCTTATGAACATTAACGTGAAAGCTTCATATTTTGTCATCTGCCCATTTCTCTGCACAGTTCTGATATTAAGGAAGGGAAATCTCTAAGTAAACAGATAGTGTCGAAACTAGGTTTTTGAATAAAGTTCATGTTTACGAGTCCTGCCATTAGGTTTGTATGATCTTGATATGTTAGCGGTTGACGGGTGATATGGAGCTTCCCGCTCACGGCTTCCTTGTTTCTGCCTTGTCACCGTGAGACTGGCTTTGGTGGAGTTTCTGCCTCCAATGGTAACGATTGTTTCTTGCTCCTCCATTTCTGTTCAGGGCTCTGTGTTCTGCCCGGGATAGTGGAGATCCCATTTGCACACAAATGCTTTGCACACTGTGAGCCCTAGTTCACCGTGTTCGGTCTGGAGATGAAGTTATTGATGGCTGTTTATGAGAGAGACAAAGTGGAGCAGGGTTTGGATCAAGAGACCAGAAGCCAGTCCATCACCTGCTCCCTCGGTGACCTCGTTTCACCTCTTTATGCTTCAGTTTCTCCATCTGTTGGTGGAAAGAGTGATACATGATAGCTTGCTCTCCGACTGTCATGAACATCTTTGTAAAGCACTGGGAGATGCTAGAAGGAGCCTGAAAGACTCATGCTTCCCTTTGTGCAGTAAAATAAAACCCCGTCGGATGGTCTAAACATTACAGAAAAGATCTTTTTTAAATAGAAAGATGATCTTACACCTGAAAAAGTACACCTGAAAAAGTTCATTTATCAGTGAATGGTGTTCTGTGAAACCCACTTGAGTGGCTAGACCTAAATGTTCACTTAAATAATAGATAAGTATAAGCATGTACGAGGAACACACATGGCTGTTATTTCTGCTAGGTTACTTTTCAATCATAGAATGCATTTTTATACTACTTTAAAATTTTCCTTCAATATTTATTTTTCAGACAGAGAGAGACAGAGACAGAGAGAGAGAGAGAGACAGAGAGTCTGAGTGGGGGAGGGGCAGAGAGAGAGGGAGACACAGAATCCAAAGCAGCCTCCAGGCTCTGAGCTGTCAGCACAGAGCCCTACATGGGGCTCGAACCCACAAACTGTGAGATCATAACCTGAGCCTAGGTCAGACACTTAACAGACTGAGACATCCAGGCCCCCCATCCTACTTTTAATATAGTTAGTATGCTTGCTGTCTTGCTGTCACCACACACACACACACACACACACACACACACACACACACATCTGTGGTGGAATTACAGGGAGTTGGTATCATCACCCCTATTCTATAGATGAGAAAACTTAAACCAGGAGAAATGAATGGATGTCAAAGTCCACACAGGTAATTAGAGTCAGTCAGAGCTGTGAAAATAACCAAGTCTCTTGTCTCAAAATCTGGTGCTTGTCCCTCTCAACTTCATTTTTGAGAATACTGAAGACCGAACTTTTTTCCTTTTAAAAAATGTTTCTTTTTGTAAGTTTTATTTATTCTGAGATATAGAGACGGTGTGAGCAGGAGAGGGGCAGAGAGAGAGGGAAGTATCAGCGAGGCTCAAACTCATGAGCTGTGGGACCATGACCCAAGCCTAAGTCGGACACTTCACCGACTGAGCCACCCAGGCGCCCCGAGATTGAACTTTTTTCAGTCTCTGTTTTTCTACGTCTTTTTTCCTCCTTGCTGATATAACAAGGCTGCTGCTGCCATCTGCACACTCCTCCTCTGGAGAGCGGGACCCTCTGAAGGAATCCTCTCATTCCTGGTGCTCTCAAATAAGGGTTTCGGCAACATGAGAAGCCAGACACGTCTGTTTGCTTGTTAAGCTTGTTTCTTGTCGCAAGACCGGAGAAAAACCTGCCAAAAATTACATCACTGAGTCACTGGGACCTCCAAACTGCTTTAAGTGGAAGAGCCAGTCAAGCTGCACAAGTAATATTCAGGCTGAAATAGCTGCGTCGTGATGCTATTACGGACATGCGTTTGCTTTGTATGTGCTTCTAAAGTGTATCCAGGCTTAAGAATCAGAAGGGAAAGCATGGGTTGAACACCAAAAGAGCACTTGAAACTGGCATTCTTTTTTCCTATGGGAATTAAATTGCAAAGATCGTCAGAGACTGATGTAGAAACCCAGAAAAGCTACAGTTGATGAGGCACAAACTCCATTGTTTACACACATTCACTGATGACCCCTGTTCCCTGCATGCCCTTTGCTGACACAGGTTGCTATTACAATTCCTTGCGAGGAGCTATCCTCTTAAAAAAGAGTTCTACTGAGATTTAAAAAAAAATCTTTTTAATGTTTATTTATTTTTGAGAGGTAGGGGAGGGGCAGAGAGCGAGGGAGACTCAGAATCTGAAGCAGGGCTCCAGGCTCTGAGCTGTCAGCACAGAGCCCGACACGGGGCTTAAACTCGTGAACCACGAGATCACCACCTGAGATGAAGTCGGTCAGGCTTAACCGACTGAGCCACCCAGGTACCCCTCTACTGAGATTTTTGAACACTGAAACAAAGAAATCTGCAAAGGGGAACCCCAACATGACAGACAGCTAGACTGCTGCTGCTGGCCACAGTCTGGCTGCTGACGCTCACACAGAATGACCCCTCTCAAAGATGCTCCTCTCTGCCCCACTTGATCTCGTACTGCCAGGACCGGCGTCCCTGGGAAATTGCCCTGTAAAATGAGCAGCTCCTTTTCGACAGCAGACTCCCAGCTGCTCCCTACCTCTGAGGCTGCTGTTGGGCATGACAGAGCAGCTGGCCCGGCCTGGCTTGGCTCTCTTGCTGCTGAAGGCCTATTAAGAGCCAGAGCTGGAAGGCACAGGTAGGCAGGAGCGATGCCGGCAGCGGAGGCGGTGCGCTGCCCTCCCACCTGCATGGTCTTCCCCGGCTTGACTAGATGGGGTGGGTGATTTGAGGGTTCGGTGCCCTTCCCTAGAATAGC
The DNA here is from genome assembly GCF_022837055.1 of Prionailurus viverrinus. Classification (NCBI taxonomy): domain Eukaryota; kingdom Metazoa; phylum Chordata; class Mammalia; order Carnivora; family Felidae; genus Prionailurus; species Prionailurus viverrinus. Next base: position 86,223,761 of record NC_062564.1, read on the forward strand.
AGTCTTCCCTTCTTTTCCTGCCCGTGCCATGCACCTTCACCCACCCTAAAGTCCTGGCTGCACACAGAACACTGCCGCCAGCCCTTCCCCCAGGAGCTGGAAGGGCCAGATCTGGCCCAGTGCCAGGCTCTGAAGAAACAGCACAGGGCAGAGAGAGGCGGTGGGTGGGGCGGGGAGCCTTGTGTTACACATTCAAAGCCTAATTTTGGATCAGAGTCATACTTGTAGCCAAGCCTGAAAGATCACTGAGGCCCCAAAATGAACCCACAGCTCCGAGGCGGGGCATGGGCAAATCCTCAGCAATCTTGCCCACACGCTGCTCTCCTTACAGAGGTTACGTTAGCCTTGTTTGGATTTTCAGTGGTATTTTTTTAAAGCAACATCAGTAGTCTTTTTTGCCTCATGCCAGCCGAGGGCAGCACACGTTTCCTGCCCCTGTATCTGTACCCCTTCACAAGCCGAGGTGCCCACGGGGAGCCTGGGTTCCTCGCGCCACTGCCCCCTGAGTTGGGCCCAGAACGCACCCTCCTGCTCGCAATGGCACCAGCACAGACAATAGACCAGCAGGGCAAGGGCTGCTGCAGGTGACAGAGCAGGCACCTTCAGGCGAACAATAAAAACAACTCTCTCTGTCCGACCAAGTGGAGAAGAAGAGGGGAGACCCGATGGGGCGCTGGCCTCTGGGAGCCAGGAGAGAGGAAAGGGCTGCTCTCTCTCCTTCCAAGGGTGTGGGCACTTCCTTCGGAGAATTTGCTGCTGCCAAGAGCAGGCTGTCGCCTCCCTGGAACTGGGGGTATGGGGATGCTTGTCTGCAGAGCCGGCCGGCCCACAGCCCGGAGCAGCTGGTTGTAATTATGCACTGCAGCTTAGGAGGAAGTTGCTGGCTGGCTGCGGAGCGTGTGCTGGGCCTGGCTGCTCGCTGGCTGCTGGGCTTAAGGGAACAATGGAGATAGAAGCCAGTGGCAGCAGGGGAAGGGGAGGAGCAGGACAAGGGTGAAGACAGGCAGAAAGAAAGGGCCGAGCTGCTCCCAATGCCTAATGTGGAGGAACCGGGGGCTGCCCTCCAAGGACCCCTGCTCCCGTTCCCAGGCGTAAAAGCAGTCTGCGCCCCTCTGTCAACAGCCCCCCTGACTTTTTTTTTTTCTAAACTGTACCTGCTGAACGCTGGATTTAGAGAAGTGTGCCTGGCTGACATATTGAATAGCGCTCCTCAGCCTGTTTAATCTAAATTGACTGCATCTTCGCAGCAGCTGGCCACGGGGAAAAACAAAAGAATCCATGATGAAAATGGCAGATCTCTCCTGACTAGAAAGTCCTACGGCAGCAGCAGTTAAACATTTCAGTACCTTGCTAAATGCTGTGCCCAGATGCTGCTTCAGGAGGGAAAGCAAAAAAGACAACTTCACTGAAGTGAATGGTGGGTTCATTAACAAGTCACCCTCCCCCACCCCCGCCATTTGGCGAAAAACTTATTAATGTCTAGTTTTTTATACTTTCCAAGGTTTCTTGGGTGTTTTCTAATTAGAACAGAGCAGGAAAATAAACGTAGAGGAGGGGGGGTGGGAAATGGGGGTCGGGGGACTGTCTTTGCTGCTGTTGTGTCTGGAAGCTCCAGGAGTCACCCCTGCAGGGATCTTCTCTCACATCCGTCCGTGGCCAGTCGCGTCCGTGGCCAGTCCCGTCCGCGTAATCTCCCGCTGTTCCCTTCCTCACTTCTGCGAGGAGGTCACCAGCAGCACCCATGTGGCTTGGAGTTCCCAGCAAAGTATTCAGAATCCCAAGTTTTTGCCAGCTCAGGGAACAATGTCAAGGCCCCAAATCAGACAAGTGGACAGGCCTGAGATTCCTGTGGCCTCCTGATGACCCCTCTCCGCCTGTACAAACTCCTGATTTATGTCGCTTTGAAAGGGCCAGTGTCCTACCTGATATTGGGCACCCTTGATGTATAAAAGTGACAGCCATGCACAGTGACACATTATTGGCTTGGGCTGGTAAATGACGAGGCAATTTCATTACTTTTCCCCCTTGTCCATTGCCTACCACAAGATGACTTGAAATGCTATCAATCAGGAGGCGTGAATGCAGGGAAGTGCCAGCCTGTATGTGGGCACGGCAGCCTTGTTCTCTAATGATTAATGAAAAGAAATGATGACACTATTCTTTTTAGGTCTGATTGCTAGGATCTCCTTATTGCCTGGGTGGAGCTATTGTGGTGACAGGTCAAAAGGATTTTCCCTGGTAGGTTGCAAGTAGGCACTATTTTTTCTTCCTTATCCTTCTCTTACCTCTGGCTGAAGTCCTACATTTTCTACCCACACGCAAACACACAGCGTTCATTCCTAGAACTATGCTGTTCGATACAATAGACACTTACCATTTATAACACTTAAAATTAATTAAAATTAAATAAAATTGAAGACTGGGCTCTTCAGTCATCCTAGGAATATTTCAAGTGCTCAGCAGCCACGTGTAGCTGGGGGCTACCGTATCGGATAGCGCAGAATTACAGAACGTTTCCATCGTTGCAGAAGCTTCTATTAGACAGCCTATCTTTCTGCTCAATAGCATCTATTTGCTCTTGTATCTCAGGACTCCTGTTCCTTTCAGAATCTTCTACCAATAAGTTCTATAAAAGGCGAAACATTTTTTTTTTTTCTTTAGCCGCAACTTAAATCAAAACTAACCCGCTTCCTCTAGGCTCCTAAGGGAAAGTTCCCCAGCTACTGTGCTGGTAGAACCTTATAGTTAGTTGAACAGGGTGTGGCATCAGAGACACTAAAAGCACAAGAGTTAGCAGGATTAGTTTCCAGCAGTCTGACCCTAATCTATTCCTTCAGATAATTTTTCTAGACAGTTCTTAATCATAGCTGGGGGAGCTATTCTGAGGCCAAGTGGTGAGTCAAGAAAGATAGCAGGGCATCTCCATAAAAATTTGCACAATAAATGGAGAGTAATAGCTCCTTTAGAACTGCATGGTATAAGGCACTACAGATTCCTGCAGTGAGGCTTTGAAGTTGGGCGGAGATACACAGAGCCATGAAGTACTTTGATGCAGGGGGAAGCACCTTCAAAGCTTGCAGGGGGAGAGAGTACAACCACTACCTGTAACAATTGTTCAGGTCCTTTGTGTGTGGGTTAGGGGGGGCAGGGATTGGACCACACAAAAATTAAATAAATAAACCAGAAGCTGCACTGAAAGCACTGTACACAAACTAACTACAACCAAAGGAAACCAAGGATAGGATATTTAACACTTCAGCAGGGTGCCTGGGTGGCTCAGTTGGTTAAGTGTCCGACTTTGGCTCAGGCCATGATCTCACGGTTCGTGAGTTCGAGCCCATGTCAGGCTCTGTGCTGACAGCTTGGAGCCTGCTTTGGATTCTGTCTCCATCTCTCTCTGCTCTCTCTCATATATAAATAAACATTTAAAAAAAAAAACCATCTTTAAATGTAACACTCTCGCTGGAAAATAAAGCATTGTACCAAAACTTTTATTTATTTATTTTTTATGATCTTATTTAAAATAAAACCCTTGTTGGCATATGGTATATACTTTTAATATTTAAAATTGATCACTTTCATTTTCCTTTTTACACAATTTCCAAATCTGCTTTATTCTCATCTTTCATGGGAATAAGATCAACTATATATCTTATTAACAAGTCAGGCAACATGAATACATACTTTATCCTGAGCCTCTCACAATTTAATTTACAACGAGAGCATCCAGAGTGCAAGCTCTATGACCATGTTATTATTCACAAATTCTTATGAACTTTTATTCTGCCCCATTGTGGTGTGGGTATCGGTGGGTAACAGAGCATTCTTGGAAGGAGATAAACAGGATATTACCAAAGTTGCTTTCTTAGTCCAAGCTGCCTTATTACTAAGCAGCTGTTATGTATTACAGCCACAAACCTGCACTACCAACTGGCCTGATTTTCCTATTTTTCAGGGAATAAATGTAGGCCGGGACTTGTTTGAAAGTGAAAGCTAAAACAGGGAAAGAAAGTAAGAAAAGACAAGACCCGTCAGATCCAGCTTGGAACATTTCCAAGGTAGGAGTCAGAAACCTTTCAGAGTAAGAGACCCTAGCACTTTTCTTTTTGACCCCAGTGGGAAGTGTGGGGTGGGACTGGGGAGATGGGCTGTGTTTAATGTTCTCATTGGAGCATTTCAGAAAATCAACTGGAGACAGTCTTCTAATCAGTGAGGCAGGGAGACAGTCTGATAAGAGTGGCCGGCCTGAGAACCAGCAAAACCGGGTCCCTTTTCAGCTTTTCTCCCCGTGCCCTGGGCTGCAGACCCCGTCTTTGAGGGAAGCAGACCCAGGCCCAAGCAACCTGTGATGAGATGTTTGGCCAGTTTCGGAGTCAGTAAACCTCCCATGGCCGCTGAAGGTCACGGAGCCTCTGGCTACAGCCACCAGCTCTCTTCTTACACTAGAAGTGTCCTCATGTAAGCTGGAAGCAGGGCACGTGGGGAGCAGGGAAGCAGGAGGGCATCCTCCAGCCCACCGCTGGCTGAGGCAGACTCACTATTTCACTCAGAGTGCAAGCAAGAGAGGACTAAATGGTACCCTGATCCTCAGTGAACAAATACTCTGGAAACGACGCTCCTTCATAATGAAGCTGGCTGTTTTCTTTTTCTCTAAGTCTTCATAAATCATATGCAGCAGTGTTGGCATGAGTCATATGGCTCGACAGCAAAGCTCCTGCTAAGCCACACAGCTGCACGGGACAAAAATACCTCAGTGAATAGAGCGTGTTTGTCCTGCATGGTTTATGGTATAAATAAGAAATCAGCAAAAATGTAGGGGTTCCCCAGCCTCTCCTTTCTGAGTCTCATAACCCCTCGGCTGCCTCCTCCGTCCCTGAAATTACTTTGTGTTGACCTGCCCCTCCACCTCCTTGCCTTTGGGAAGAAAGAAAAGGGTGTGATCAGTGGCATTTTCGAATACTGATGGTCTTACTCATTGATAAGCGACATTTTTAGTCAACATTCAAGGTAAAGGTACTGGGTCTGTGAATTGTAATGGAATAATGAATGACAACTCCTTATAAAAGGCTTTGCAAATGGATGGGGCAGTAACATGGGACACAATGAAATCACGGACATGTGACTCCAACCCTGAGCTTACCCTTGGTGGGTCTGGGGGCCTTTGGGGGATCAGAGGTGCCGTCCCTTTCCTTCAGGTACTCCGTGTCTTTGCAGGGATATGTCCAGATGGGGTCTGCTCCAGCTCCTTGAGGCCCATTCTAGGGCTGCGGAGGTGACCCAAGCATGCCACTTCACAGCCTTCTCCTGCAAACCTTTCCCCACCTTTCTGCCAGATCACAGGTGAGCCCTAGGAGTCCCACTCTCCCTTAACCCTCTTTCTGGCTTAGAACTTCCAGAATCTTCTTTTCTGGCAGCCCACTTGGTATTATTTTGGTTAATATTTAATAATTTCACACCATATCCACTTCTTCTCTGTCTTCTTTGGATGGGTCCTTATGTCTTCTGTGTTATTGCTTCATCGAATAATGAAATTTCTGACACTAAAGTGTGCTGTTGGAATGCATTTGCCTCATTAATGGAGGTATCACTGTATATGTGGGTCATTTAATGTCTGTTAGGTGACATGTCTCATTTACCTTCACTTAATATGTATTTAGGGCTTTGGTTTGAAGAGATGTATTTTTTTAATTAAATACATATTTTGAGTCCTGACATCTGACATGTTTTGCTTATATGTAAAATGTTTATATAATTTGCCTATCTAAGTTCAGTGAAGTATAAAATACCCTAATGAATGGTAGTAAATCATTCTGCCCATATAAACCTCTATTTATTTGTGGCTAGACTAGAAACAAGCTAAGACTTTCTTAACATTCCAAGTACAATTGCTTTTGGACTTGCTTCCCCCAATGCACAAGGTAAATTCCTGCCTGCAATGATGCTTTGGAACAAGTTTCCAGCCACATTTCTGCTGTGGGGTTTTAGGTGTGGAAAACCAAGGAGAAAGGTAGGAGACAAGACATTTTCAATGATCATCTTTTCTTTTGGAACTGTTGACTTCCCCTTCCTGATGTGGGGAGAATGAACTTCCATGTCATAGGGAACTAGACTTGAATCTTTTAGTCTGTGACCTTGAACAAGTTACTTACCCTTCCCAAACCTTACTTTTTTTGCATTTTTAAAAAGTGGGCGATGAGCCATATTTCCTGGGTTTGTTGTAAAATGAGATTGTTTAGCCTAATATCTATCTACAGTGGTATTCAATAAATGTCTATTCTCTTCCTAGTTCTATCTTGACTCAGATATCACTATTAGATATGCCATATTTAGAAGGTAATCTAAGCAAGTATTTCAGTTCTCTCTCCATCAACATATGAGGTAGGTAAGCTAAATTATCAGTTAGAATGTGCCTTTGAAAAGTTCTATTGGCCTCACATTGTAGATGTCAAACCCTCAGCCACTACCGCAAGGCTCTTTTGTCTGTTCGTCAGCAAGTGGTCACGTGCAATTGGTCGTGTAGGGAAGTTGGCCACGAAGGTCCCAGCCAGGCTCCAGGCTGGGAGAGGGCCGTGAGGGGCGTGTACCTGCCTCCACCACCACTCTATTCTCATGTATGCTTTGAAGGCCTCAGAGAGTTGTCTGCTACCCAGCCACACATCCACCAAATTTCTGCTGAAGTGCCAATGGTAAAGATCCATTCCTTTGGTTTAACAGCTTGTCAGTGACAAACACACGACTTAGGCTAACTTTTGTAAAGAATGAGGATTCCTCGGGCCTATGTAACTTGGAAGTTTAAAAAGGTGACACTGATTTCAAGTGCATCCGGAGCCCGTGTCCACCTACTAGACCAGTCACTCTGGGTGAGACAGACAATAGTTTCATTTGTTAGACTGGAGTCACACAAACCTCTGGAACAAAGAGTTGGGACAGTCTTACCTAAACTGTATCCACACAGAGGAAGCTTGGGGAGGTGAGCCACCAAAATAAAAAGGTTATTTTCTGGGTAGTCAAATTCAATAGATGTTGACTACAAGCACTGTGGAACAGAAAATATGATGGGAGTGTTAGCACTTGAATTCAGGTTGTCAGCAAGCGTATCAGGGAGGGTCTAGTTGGGAGACTAGGCTGGCTTTGCAAGCGTTGGCCAGACTCAACAGTGGATTCACTCACAGCTGCGGGGGAAAAACCACTTCTGCTGAGTGAAGAAGTGTGGCTGGAGCGGTGGTGCTCATAGCAGTGGCAGCAGACATCAAGCCAACAGGGAGCAAAGGGGAAGGAGTTAGTCCCTTCTCCTCCAGCCTTGCAGGCTTCCTCCAATGCCGTCGATTTTTAAAGCCTGACATGGAGCTGCCAGCAAAGGAGAAGTGTGGGTCGCAGAGCTCCAGCTCCAGCATCAAAAGGCCAAATATATGAGAGGAGGGGTGGGGCTGAGGGACAATAACCTCCTACGTGGGAGGGAATCACCCTCGAGTGCGCATTGGTTGCTTCCCTGAAGATTAGTAGACGGTAAGTGTACTAAGCCATGGAAGTTTGGACGGCATTGAATACTGCACAGAGATCTGAATCATACTTCCATTCTACCTTCGAAATTCCTTATTTCTTGCGCAGAACAGCCCTGATACCAGTGGGGCTGTACTAGGTGAGACCGTAAAATAAAGGGATGGCATCCCCAAGGAAAGCATTTCATCAACTTGAGTTATTCCTTCCGGTACCCATGCTACCAGTAGGTCAAGCTTTTCCTTTTCTACCTTGGCTGTAAGTAGTCAATATCTTGACAGTTACTGAGCCATGTTTATCAAAGGGCAGCTGAAATTTTCCCAATGACTAAGCATAAACAACCTTGGCAGGGGAAGGAACCAGTGTGTTTATACAAAATGTTTGTCCATTTCCTAAGGTAAGGTTCTTCTCTTGGTCAAAATGTCTCAAGAACTCTGTCACTTGAGATTAGCTCTTGAAGCCCTGAAGTTTCAGACAACTTGAATTTCTCTATACCTATTCTTCCCATACTAGTATGACCACTTTGGTCAAAGCAAGTTGTGTGTGTGTGTGTGTGTGTGTGTGTGTGTATGCACGAGTGCTTAATAAGGTCTGGTGAAAAACACGTATTCTGTGTAAGCAATAAAAACCAGAACATCAAGTACAATTTGGTGAACTTTAGTAGAACAGGTATTAAGCAACAACTATGCTCTAACAAACTGTGAAGTCTCAACTTCTCAAAAAAGGAGAAAAGCTCTTCAGTACCACTGAACCATGAATCCATTTTTGGTTTATTGTTAGCAAAAGGCTGTCATCAAAACTAATTTTATGTCTGTTAATAAATGAGTAATAAATAACAATTGTTCCAAATATGAATAAACTTTCAGGGAAAAATTATGGATATAGAAATCTGTCATCATAAGTGACTTTGAGCGTGATAAAAATTATAAAAATACTCTAATTTATTTCAACTAAATGCTTTATAGTTTTCAAGATGCTTTCACATCTATCTTCCCATTCAATCCTCACAGGAACTGTGTGAGGTGGGTAAGATTTATCGTCCAAGTTTGCAGATTAAATAAAAAACAAAAACAAGTGAGGCTCAGAGAGGCTCAGGCAGCTTGCTTAAGTTGATTAAGTTGGTGGAGCCGGAGTCAGAAGCCAGGTTTTCTGAATCCTACATTGGCCCTCTTTTTACTGCTGCTTCTTTAACTCTACGTTGAGCTTTCATAAAATGGATAAGAGTAAAGGATCAGTGTTTGCTATTTCCTACATATATAAAGTAGTAAGATCTACCTTTTTAGATCATGCATCTGAAATGTAGTTGAGAAGAATAAGAGAAAGGATAAGAAGGAGAAGAGGAAGAGGAAAAAAAAAGGAAGAAGAATGGCTAACGTTTATTGATTGTTACTACTTGCCAAACTGTCTTCCTTTTGTACTCCCTACAACTATTCATGAGGTATATTTATTTCTTTTACCCTCATTTTACAGATGAATAAAGAGAGGGGCGGGTAGCTTTCCAGAGTCACTTAACCAGTAAGTTTCAGAACAAGGATTGCATCGAGGCTTGTTTGATCCAAGACCCCTGTTCTCCTCTCCTCCATGCAGGCTCAGCCACTGACAGGACTGCCCCAGTTATAAGTGCTGATCCATCCCATTCTCCCAGACCTGCCTGAATGCAGAGTATCTAAATAAAGACAGTGAAGCCACAGTCTAACACACTGTAAATATAGCCTCACCTGGGAAAGTCTCGAACTTCAGGTTTGATACGCTGTATAATCTTGGCTAAGACCCTCCTTCACGTTCTTCCTCTGTTCACAAAGAATGACAATATTGGGGTGATGTCAATAACAATTTGCCTCTGACTTCCCTCCATTAGAGCCTGCCACCGAAGACACAGAGCATTGACCAGAAAAGTGGACCTTTTCCCCATGCTTTGTTTAATAACCTAGAATGAGAGATGTCATGTAAATTCCAGTTACTACCTAATTAACTATAGGGGCTAATATTTTTCACATTGCAGGCCTGAAGGCAGAAACCAAAATTCAATGCTGGCACAGATGGCATTATTTTCAAACGTTCGTGCGCAATACAACATATTTCCCAGCAAATAGATTGGTTGTTCTTACTAGCTTTGTGTCATCTTCAAAACATACCGGAGGCATTAATCCATATTATGGTCTTGGAACTTTATTTTTTCTGCTTAAAGCCTAACGTATTTTCAAATTATAAAACTTAAAAGTGCCTGAAACCACGAAATTTCTTTTTTCCCCCCCTTTGGCACTCATAACTGAAAAAGAGCTGAAATTTTTCCCCAAGATTTTTATAAGGAATTTGCTCTTAGACTGATGCTTGTTAACTGGAGTTCTTTTTTTTTTTTTTCTGACCAACTTTTAATTTCCTGAAAATTGGGGCTTATGCTAGAGCATAAGAGAAGGCACTAACAAATCCTAATCTGGGATAATGAGCTGGATAGGTAAATGAGTACATGGCTACTACCAAAGATAATAATGTCCACGGAATTTTTTTTCCCTCCCAATTAAGTATAGATGAGATTATATGAACATGCAGCAGTATTCTTTTAGTAATCGTGCTAGACTAGCAGTCTAAATTTATTTTACGTAATATTCTTTTTAATAACAATGTCTATTAAAGACATCTGTTGAAAGTCCATAATGCTTATTTCATGGATAGACAGCATAAGAGCGTGCTTTAAGAATTCTGTTTTCAGTTTAATGTTATGGGCTGTTAAGGAGAAGGTTTATGGGTGTAACATTATTAGTTGGAATTTGACTCAAATTGAAATCAGGCCCAAGAATTTACTTATCCATAATATTATGAAGGGCTTTTTAAAACATTAAACAGTTTAACTAAACAAGAATATTAGTATAATTTAGTGTTTTACCTGCAGTTCTCAAGGCCATTCAAAACACTTCCTAATCACCAGATTTCAAATTCATGTTAGCCTCCCTGTCATACTACAAGGCTTTTAAAAATCAGAGATTTTATTATATCGGGTCAATATTTCAACTGTGAGAGAAAAAGATATATGGTATATATTTGCTGAATTATTTGACTATGGATGAAAAAGACAAAAATCCCATATGTCTCGGGCCCTTTGTTAGGATTTAAGGTGCCAGCTGAGCCATGGGGCTGGTGGCGGAATGGAGAGGCACAGGGGTTCCAGCCCAGGCTTGGCCTGGACAGAAGCCACCATACTAATACCATTGCCAAGTAGAAATGAATCACCCTACCCATTGGCTAGGCTTAGCATCCCTGTTATTTCATTTTAAAACCTCAATGATCAAGATTAAAAGAAAGCAATAAAACATATCACATTTTTACTCGTGCAATTTGAAGAGCCCCCCGTTCTCCACGTCTGTAGCCTTGACACTTCTTTTGGCATTGCTATTAGTGACACGAGGCGTAATTCACCACTGTCAGGGAGTTTGGCTGTTTCATCACCTACATGAGAGACCTGTGTAACTCCGTGGTGATTGCTGCCCAAATGAATTATGTGGCTCCTTCATGCACTTTTTGATTGAACAGCGATAACTCAGATAATACATTATCCTGTGCCCCTCTCTGAGAGGAACTGCCATTTTTTTCTTACAGAGCAGTGAAAGAAAGACCTCATAGAGGCATTTAAAGTGACATCACCACGCCAATCCCAACTTATTACAACCAGTAAGAAGCAATTGCTAGACCAGATTAAATACAATAAAAGTAAATCTTAGTGACAACTCTTTCAAGTGTTTCAAGCTGGTGCTAATTGTTCATCGAGCTCCTGGAAAAGAGTAGATGAAGCCATGCCCAAACTGTAACTGATAAAATTTATTTTATAATCTCATATTCATACCTGCCAGTGGGAATCCTCTGGCTTTGACATTTATCCATTTATCCATCCGTCCGTCCATCCACCATTCATTCATTATTCATTCATTCAACACATATTATTGCATGTTTCCTAGATGCTCACTAACTATACACGGGTGATTCAGCAGTAAGCCAAACAGATGTGGTGTTGCTTTCCTAGGGTTTACAGTCTGTTGGAAAGACATAAATGAAGTATTTACAAGTGTGATGAACATTAGGAAGAAGACATGCAGGATACTCTGGAAACTTGTCACAGGAGAACGTAACCCAGTCAGAGGAATCAGAAAGACTTCCTAAAAGACATTTTGCTGAAACTGAGGCCGCTAAGGGTTGAGAAACTGGGGAGGGAGCCGCTTCAGCAGAGGAACAGCAGGAGTCAAGTCCTCCTGCAGGTAGCAAGTGCAGGGTGAGCAGGAGAAACTGAGACCTCCATAATGGGTGGGGTGTAGAGAGGGAGGGGGAAACTGGTACAAGATGAGGGTTACTGATGGCCCACGCTGAGCCATGAACAACAACCAAGAGCAAAAAAACAAAAAAACGAACAAACAAAAAAAAAAACCAAGGAGAGTTACGTCAGTAAGATTTTACTGAAGTATGATGATAATTTTTTTAATGTTTATTTATTTATTTTGAGATAGCACAAGTGGGGGAGGGGCAGAGAGAGAGGGAGAAAGAGAATCCCAAGCAGGCTCCACACTGTCAGTGCAGAGCTGGATGTGGGGCTGGAACTCATGAACCAGGAGCTCATGACCTGAGCCGAAATCAAGAGTTGGACGCTTAACTGACAGAGCTCCCCAGGTGCCCCTGTTATAGAATGATTCTAGGGGGGCGCCTGGGTGGCGCAGTCGGTTAAGCGTCGGACTTCAGCCAGGTCACGATCTCGCAGTCCGTGAGTTCGAGCCCCGCGTCAGGCTCTGGGCTGATGGCTCGGAGCCTGGAGCCTGTTTCCGATTCTGTGTCTCCCTCTGCCTCTGCCCCTCCCCGTTCATGCTCTGTCTCTCTCTGTCCCAAAAATAAATAAACGTTGAAAAAAAAAATTAAAAAAAAAAAAAGAATGATTCTAGAAACATGGGGAATCCTTAAGAATTTTATTATGTATATCATATGTACTGAGTGTGTATATATAATATGTATAAATAGCTACAGTCTTTTTTTTTAAGTTTATTTATTAATTTTGAGACAGAGCGCATGTGTGCATGCATGTGTGCACACGTGAATGAGCGGGGGAGGGGCATAAAGAGAGACAGAGGGAGAGAATCCCAAGCAGGGTCTGGTGCTGTCAGCACACCATGATCCCACAAACCGCAAGATCATGACCTGAGCCCAAATCAAGAGTCAGATGTTCAACTGACTGAGCCACCCAGGTGCCCCCAAATTACTGTATTCTTATTAAACTGTTTTTAAACTATTGTTATTTAAACTAAGTTTAAAAGAAAAGAATAAAATGGTACCCACCATCCCACTTAAGGAATACATCTCTGTACCTTTTAAGATACCGTTTATACCCTCTCCAACATATTTCCACTCCTGCATTTTTATTTCTTTTTTTTTTTTAACGTTTATTTATTTCTGAGACAGAGAGAGACAGAGCATGAACGGCGGAGGGTCAGAGAGAGAGGGAGACACAGAATCTGAAACAGGCTCCAGTCTCTGAGCTGTCAGCACAGAGCATGACGCGGGGCTCGAACTCACGGACCGCGAGATCGTGACCTGAGCCTAAGTCAGCCGCTTAACGAACTGAGCCACCCAGGCGCCCCCTGCATTTTTATTTCTAATTTTATCACAGAAGTGCATATCACTAGCAGTTACTGGAGTGCACGTGTCCCTAAATGGAATTATATTCTTTCTTAAACATTTTTTTCATTTGTATTTATTTTTGAGAGAGAGACAGAGTGTGAATGGGGGAGGTGCAGAGAGAGAGGCTCCAGGCTCTGAGCGGTCAGCACAGCCACCCAGGTGCCCCTAAAGGAAATTATACTCTATGTACTCTCTTGAGACTTTCTTTTTTTGCACAAAATATATTGAGATCCATCCATTTTGATGTGTAAACATTTCCCTTTCCTGGCAAAGGAATAGAACTTCACCTTACAGCTAAATTTCAATTCATGAAGGGAGAGACCAAACAGCACAAATTTTGAAAATCTGTAGGCAATTCTCAAGTTTCTTTTTATTCCTTTGCATCTCTGACCTTCCTTGCCCATCTTTTATACTAAGTCGTAATGGAGTTGATGGTGAACAATACATTTGCCAAATAATCCCTGATATTTGCAAAAGGCTTTGTACTTGATGCCATGCAAACATACCATTGAGCTGAATCCTTGCCACAGCTGTAGGAGGTAGACATGCCCCAAATTTCCAGTTTGACAAGTGAGGTCTGCAGAGATTAGGTGACTCTGCAAGGGGCCCCTTTGTGTAGCAGAGAGGTGCAAAAGCCAGTGTTTCTCTCTCTCTTCTGCTTGCCAAGTGTTGGGCAATGGGAAGCGAGGACAAGGAGGGATGGAAGCCTTCCGTGATTTGAAAACTTTGCGAAGAGTGTTCTTGCTATTTCGTCCTCTCCTTTTAACCAGTGGGTGTGAGTACAAGGACAAACATGTTCAGATTTAATCCTCAAGGCTAAAAGTCACCCGCACTTCTGGCCTTCTAGGACTTGAGAAGGAAGGGTCACCACAAGCAGCTGCATCGTCTTGTGACAAGCTACGGTCAGAACCTATTTTCTATAACTTCGTAGCTTTGGGATGTTAGTGATGAGATGAATTTGCCACAAATGCCTTGCATTTTAAAGACCTCAAAGTGCTTTCACACTCTTTATTTTCATTTCTTTCTCTCAACCCAGCTGCTTTCCCAGGTAGTATTAGCTCCATCGTGAACCTGGAGTTGGCAGGAGTTTAATGAATGACTCTTCAGGGAGGTGAGGGTGCCAGGAGCAAAGTCCTTGTTGAAACAAAGATCTTCTTACTCCAATCCCATTTTCTTCTCCATTCTAGCATGCTCTGTCTAGACCCAAGAGTATTTTCACATATGGTAGTGCCTGAGATTATGTTCAGATTATCTCTGAGGTCTGGAATCTAAGCAGACCACCAAGCTCATCCTTGAATAGAAATGATTCTGCTTCCTCTATGTAGAAGACGAATATCCCAGGCTGGTTCTGCAGCCATGGGGGCTGGGCCATAACTGGACAAACTCTTAGGGAACTTGGAGATGATGCAAAATGTCAAGTACCATTGTCCCTCTTGTCACCAACCTCTAAATCTGCTTCTGTATTTTTTAATCATCATGCTTCTACTCACTTCCAATATTTTTAAGTATTTTTATCTATAAAACAAACCACTTAAAAAACATATAGGTCTTATGGCCTTATCTTATGTAAATGAATGCCCTATGAGGCTTTACTGTGCACTAGCTCATGAACCTCCATCATTCTTCCCACACCCTGGGATCCATAGTGGTCCCCCCTCGGCGTTTGAAGATTTTGAAGAGTTCACTCTTGAACTACTCCAAAGAGACCCCAGGGACCCTTGACTTATACTGATTTGTAGTTTAGCTGAGACAAACTTGATTAAAGTGAGCTTCAAGGTTGGAAAGTGGACAGATACTTGAGCTGCTGAGTGAACCTTGCCAACGGCTCATGGTCTGAACCTTGGAGCAGTTTCACAGCTCTCTGTCCATTCTTAAGCAAAATATGGAAGACGTTATATACCAAAGTGGTATATGCTGATTTGGGGTTTTACAAAGGTCTTGGGTATCCTTCTCAGATGCCAGGAGTCTGCTCTAGCCATGCACAAAATTCTTTGAATGAAAAATACCTGTGTTTATACATACAATATATGTATACATATATAGAACATATATAAAAGATTATAGTAGACTACTCAAATATGAAAGAAATTGAATTTACTTGGTATCACTAAAACAGTAGTTCCAAGGTAGGGTTAATTTTTGTCCCCGGGGGACTTTTGGCAAGACCTAGAGATATTTTTGGTTGTTGCAACTGTCTGGAATGAATGTACAGGGTGGGCCTCTACTGGGCAGAGGCCAGATGTGCTACTAATCATCCTACAGTGACCAGGACAGCTCTCGACAACAAATAATTGTCCAGTACAGAATGTTAACGGTGCCAAGGTTGAGAAACCCAGAACTAGAGTGATATTTTCTCCGTTGTTCCCAAATTTTATGGCATTTTCACAGCATGTACATTAGTACATAATATCATAGTGTTTAGGTTTTCTTTTTTTCCTTTAGTAAGCTTTGTCATCCTGCAAGCAAGCCACATCATCCTTACTTTCTGGAGGAGGATATGATTTAAGCCATATGATTAAGTCATGTCCTCAGCTTTCATCAAAGACTGATCAACCAAAGGCCAAATGTGAATTATCTGCATTTTTTGGTAGATTTACTGTTGAGGACAGAGTTCATGATGTTACTCAGTTCACCTTATATAAATATAAATATAAATATAAATATAAATATAAATATAAATATATATGTATGTATATATATATTTTTTCTTTTTCTTTTTCAAAATAAACTTTCTTTAGATCTCAGGGCCAGGAACCATTCTTCTCTCTTGCTGAACTCTTATCTTTTTCTTTTGTTTTTGGACAATAAGTACAATGTATTTCTCTCCTTGCCTTAGCTGCTAATTTAACTCAGGGCTAAATGTTCTCCTCCCATCTTCCTCATCCCCCCACCCTCTTTACGTTTTGATTTTCCTGTCTTCTTATGTCTTGTCCATTTCTCTATCTTCACCTAAGATGGTACTTTTTGAATTAATTAATTAACTGACAATCTAAAAATATCCCCTCCTCTTCCTTCTTTCCTATTAATTCTTTGTGTCCCTCAACCTCAAGGTCCTTTCCTTTCTTTATGGTTTCTATTCCGTATCTTATCTCCTTCATAATTTTATTTATTTTTATTTTTTATTAAAAAAATTTTTAATGTTTATTTTTGAGAGTGAGAGAGAGAAAGACAGAGTGTGAGCAAGGGGTGGGCAGAGAGAGAGGGAGACACAGCATCCAAAGCAGGCTCCAGGCTCCAAGCTGTCAGCACAGAGCCTAATGCGGAGCTGGAACTCACGAACCGCGAAATCATGACCTGAGCCAAAGTCAGATGCTTAACCGACTGAGCCACCCAGGTGCCCCCTCCTTCATAATGTTAAATGTAGCCAATTTTTTGTCTCTTTCAGCTTACTGCATTATCTCATGCGCTTGTTTGATGGTTCTGCTGACTCTTTTTTCACAGTGGATTGTTGCTTTGTGTGATTTGTAATTTTTGTGTGTGAGTTTCTTTGATGGACATTGCTGTTTGCTTTTTATTATTGAAATCCCATGCATCTTTGTTGGCTAAGGGGTTACTATTTTTGAAAGTAGTAATTAAAAAATACGCATATATGCTATAGTTCATAGGAAATTAATTTAATAAAGGTATGAAAAATTGTTTGAAATTTATTACATCATTATATAACTAGTAATGTAATGAACTTGCTGTCGTATAGCTGGGCATTATTAAACACGGGCATGTGGAGTGTTAAAATATGAAAGATGAGCCTATGACTTTTTAAAAGTCCTGTCCTGGAAGCAACATACATCACTGCTCTTCATATTCCAATGGCAACCATCCCAATGGCCACACTTAGATGCAAAGGAAACTGTAGTTTCTGGCTGAACAGCTGCTTCGCTGCTATGAGGGAAAGGTGAATTTCAGGGGTTAGCTAGCCTTCTCTGCCTGACCCTAATATACAGGCCATTCTCCTTTGTTCTCTGGCCTTATCTCCTCATGACTGAGCCTTTAATGTGCTGTAATATCTCCCCATCCCAGCCCTCACTCCACATTCAATGTTTCTCTAAAGATGGTATCAGGGCTTGGGAGAAAGACCTGGACACCCACAGGAGTGTGAGTGAAGTCAGTCCTCTGCTAACGTGGAGAAGGAGTGGTGACAAGCTATGCTCTGCCCAAATAGGTCCACGAGAAACTTAACTCTGAAGGCAAAGACTGCCTGCCATGTTCGCCACTGTGTCATCAGTAGCTAAAGGGTACCTGGCATAAAGTAGGTGCTCACGGATACTTGCTGAAGAAATATGAATGATTAAATACACGCATATGGGTCTTTATCCTCTTTCCCACCTAGAAAAAATAGAATATCATTCTGCCCCTTTCATTTGTTCATAGCCTTTGTATCTCATCGGACACCCATGTATACCACCTGCAATTATCTCCCATTTTTTTTAATCTGTCAATTTTCTTTTTTCTTAAGTTTATTTATTTCTTTTGAGAGAGAGAAAGAGGGAGAGAGCACAAGGGGGGAGGGGCAGAGAGAGAGGGAGAGAGAGGACCCCAAGCAGACTTCATGCTGACAGCATGGGGCTTGAACCCATAAACCATGAGATTACGACCTGAGCCAAAATCAAGAGTCGGATATTTAACTGACTGAGCCACCCAGGAGCCCCTAATCTCCTAATTTTCTAATCTCTCATTCATCATTCCATTCTACTGAACTCGCCTTTCCATCCCATTCCACTCCTCTTGTCTCCTCTCCACTGGAGCAACCCTCAGTCAGCTCGTTATGCTCATCAGTGTCCAGACCGTTTTCCTTTCATTGGAGCCTCCTTTATTTCACGTTAATGGTGCTTAATAAATTATGGATAACTATATCACAGAATAATCTGCAAACGTCAGTTTGCAACTTCTGATTTGGGTGGTGTTCCAAGAAGTCTTCAGTGGAAAAAGCAGTACTTGACTCCTCCGGTGACTGGATAGTCTTTCTGCCTGACACGGCAGTGTGAGTGGAGTCAGGTGATTTGGAGCAGTAACAATGCTTCCGGCTCCCCAAAGGCAGCTGGCTTGCCCTCCTTGCACTATCTCCTGCCACCGAGAGGCTTCTGCCTGCTACTCTTTTAGGCAGGATCCCCAGCCTCTGTCCTTTGTATCCATCCTGACTGCTAGAGAGCAGGGTTTAGCCATTTCTAAAAGTTTCTTCTTGTTTCTTCTAGTTCTTTAAAACCCCCCTCAGCACAGCCTCTCCGTACTTTAAGAACTAAGGCCAGGTTGCTGCTAGCTGCCCTGTGTTCTAACATCTCTGGAGTACATTATGTAGGACCCACAAATCTAATGCCAACGACTTTAAACAAAGAAGGGAAACTTGGGGGAGGAATACTTGGAACCCTTGATAGTCAAGGAAGAAAGCCCAGGAGACACATGTATCTGTAGGGTTTCCATCCCTCATCCTTATTTTTGTTGGCATATCTATGATGTTTCCTCCATGCTACAAACTGGTTTCCATTGCTCCCTGGTGCACTGCTCCTGCTTCATCCTCATGAGCTCATCTAAACCTAAGTAATACCTTCCACAGGTCCCACTTCCAAATAGTATCATACTGGGGATTAAGGCTTCAACATATGAATTGGGCAGGGACATAAACATTCACAAACATCCATTGTGTTTGACAAGCATGAGAATGCAGCTCTCAGTTAACTAACTGCAGGGAGCGTAAGTGACCCATGGTCCCAGCTGCTGCCCTCCTGGACCCACCATTAGGCTTGCACCAAGACCAAATCTGTGGGCTCCCAGCCCATGACTGAGCATGGTGGAGTGCTAATGAAGAAACACTTCTTCTAGATGCAGGATTCCTCCAATAGATTGTTTGGTCCAAAGATTCCCCATGGGCCTGCTAAGCCTTTCCCTGAACTGTGCTGCAGTTCAAGACTCTTCCTAGTCAACTCCTCTCCCTTCCTTTGCGCTCCCCATCACAGATGTCAGACCTGCAACTGATGGCTCTCCTCACTTCCTCTTGCTCCCTGTCCCTTTATCTTCCACGGACAACTCCCCCAATAAATCTCTTGCATGTTTAATCCCATCTAGGAATCTGTTTCTCAACTGACAAACCAAAATATTCCAAAAACTATGGAGGATACTGCATGCTGGGATGGAGAGTAATATGGTGGTGATGATGGGGGCGTGATGACTACTTTACATGAGGCAGTTGGAAGAGGCATTTGCTGAGATTGATCCTAGGCAATAGGAAGTGACTTCTGGGTTGGGATGTAAAGTCAGGGGCAGGTGAGAAACATGCAGGGAGCCAGTGGGGCTGCATTCTGACATGCGGAAAGCCAAAAAGGTGGTAGTGCAGGGCTGAGGGAAAACGGCAAGAGTAAGATGGAGAGATCAACGAAGATCAGCTCCTGTGGGGTTATACTGATCACATGAATCCGATGGTCAACTAGACGCAAGGGGAAAGCAATCTCATACGTACAAACACAGCAACGCAGAGTTTACAATTCCAGTGGCAAGTCCTCCCAGTGCTAACTTACTCATTCATCCATCCACTGGTTCATTCATGTTGAAGTTTTAGTTTTCCAAGACAGAAAACTGCTTCCCCTCATTCATATCAGGCCCTTAGAGCAAAAGTTTGTTTATAGAGAATTCATGAAATTCTAGCGTCTGGACCTCAGCTTTTAGATCCAAAAAGACTCAATGTTTTGTGTCTGCCCAGACGAGGTCAGACTGTCAAGGGTTATCACACCAACCAAACTCAAAAGAGGCTGATATCTATACCAAAATCATACATATAAAAGTCAAAGTGTTGGTTAGTCAGAGTATTCTTGCTCTACAGCAAAGTCTACCCAGGGAGTTAAAATTTAATCCCAAGGTTGTTTTTATCAATATGCATCTCCTAGCCGATGAAAGCCTCTCTCATTTCCCCTGACAGCCTCTTTCCCAGGTTCCACACGGATCATACCCACACTTTCATTAACCCTTTCTTCCTTCAGAGTGCAATGCAATTGATTACATTAAAGCTTTCCTGGTTATAATCTCATAATCATCATGCTTCCCTGAGTCTACCCTCCAGGTTGCTGTGAAAGAATTTGGGGTGTTCTTATAACCTTTCAGTTGCACAGTTATTAAAAAATTCCTTAGACCAAAAATAATAGTAATTAGTATAGTTAATAATAATTATTATCAATGTTGTATAATGCTTGCTTATTATTGGCTAGGCCCTTTGCATAAATTATTTCATTAAATGCTTAAGCCACTCTGAATAGGAGAGATTATGATCCCCATTTTACCAAAAAGAAACCTCCCTTCTGATGACCATCAGTTTGTTCTCTACATTTAAGAGTCTGTTTCTTTGTTTGTCTCTTCTTCTTGTTGTTTGTTTCTTAAATTCCACATGAGTGAAATCATATGGTGTCTGTCTTCTCTCACTGACTCATTTCATTTAGCATAATACTTTCTAGTGCCATCCATGTTGTTGCAAATGGCACAATCTCGTTCTTTTTTATGGCTGAATAAAATTCCGTTGTATAAATATACCACATCTTCTTTCTCCATTCATCTATCAGTAGACACTTGGGTTGCTTTCACAATTTGGCTATTGTAAATAATGCTGCATAAACATAGCATCAGCATGCGTCTTTTCCAATTGATGTTTTCATTTCCTTTGGGTAAATACCCAGTAGTAGGATCCTATGGTAGTTCTATTTTTAATTCTGTGCCCTTTTCTTTCTCTTTTTCTTCCCTGCCCTCTTTTTCCCTGTAATTTATTAAAAACTATACATGCAGTATATATAAAATTTTTTTAAAAATACAACAAGGAATAAAGTGAAAAGTAACAGTGCCCATCTCATCTATTCTCACTTCCTAACCCCATTTCTGGCCTACTCAGTTTCCTACTTAAAGTAAATCATTCATTGACAGTATATATATATATATATATATATATATATATATATATATATAAATCCCGTGGTATTCTACACATGCTCACACACGTACACGCACATAATTTTAAATTTGTGTATTTTTCCTCAAAAATCCATAGTGTACATAACTGGGTATCTTGAACCTTTTCCCATCTAACTACTTACTGATGAATTTCATTTTTTAAGTTGACCCAACTAGACATCACTATGTTCCACTGATCTGTATATTTGGGGCCCAGGATCAAAGTATTTTAGTTACTATAGATGCATTTTAATATTATTTTTCCCCTTCATTTTAGAATTTCCTTGACAATTGTCACATCTTTTCTTTCAAATTGATTTCAGACACATTTCTTTTTGCACGTTCCAAACAATAATGGGATGGAAGAGGAAAGCCTTACTTACATTCTCAATGGGATCATATTAAAATGATAGATGAATTTAGGGATAATTCACATCTTTATACAATTTAGTATCTCTATCCCCAAACAAAAAGTACACAGCAAAAGCCAGGAAAACATTTTTAAAAACTTGTAATACAGGGGTGCCTGGGTGGCTCAGTTGGTTAAGCATCCCACTTCAGCTCAGGTCATGATCTCGTGATTTGTGAGTTTGAGCCCCACATCAGTTCTCTGCTATCAGCACAGAGCCTGCTTTGGATCTTCTGTCCCCTTCTGTCTCTGCCCCTCCTCTGCTCGTGCTCTCTCTCTCTCTCTCTCTCTCTCTCTCTCTCAAAAATAAATAAACATCAAAAAATTTTTTTTAATTTAAAAACTAGTAATACTGTGTACTACATGTTAAAATGACGTATGTACAGGGTATTATGGGTATGTGGAAAAGTAGAAAAGCTTTGTGGCTAATTAAAATCCATCTTCTGTCATCACTGTGGTCCCAGTTCGGTCTTCTGGAGCTACCCTGAATGTGTTTACTGTAGTTTCCTCCTGACTGTTGAAGAAAATGTTCAGGTGTCTTAAGACTTTTCCCAAATAAACATCACCAGTTTCTTTCTTTCTTATTTTTTTTTAAATTTTTTAATGTTTTTTTATTTTGAGAGAGAGAGAGCATGAGCAGGGGACTGGCAGAGAAAGAGAGAGAGAGACAGACAGAATCCAAAACAGGCTCCAGGCTCCAAGCTGTCAGCACAGAACCCAACGTGGGGCTTGAACTCACGAGCCATGAGATCAAGACCTGAGCGGAAGTCAGACGCACAACCGACTGAGCCATCCAGGCGCCCCAACATCACCAGTTTCTTAAATAACACAATTTTCCAGACTGTTCATCGCTTCCTTTTTTCTTGGGGGACACCAGCCTCCTAAACTGTGGTGCACAGAAGTTAATGCAGTAGACCTTTGCCACATGAAGATTTATATTTGCAGTTTCAACAACCTGTGTGAAGTTTTGTGACATACTTTTCTTGAGGCACAAATTGGAATCATGCAAGCTTCAGTGGAGGAGTACATTCATTTATCATCCATGCATTCATTCAACAAATATTTAGTTGGCATTTGTGCAGGAATAATCCCTGAGTGTGGCTAATTTTCAGTCATCTGCCGATGAGCCCAGCCCTGCTGTTCTCTACTCTAAAGCGCACAGACCTTCTGTGAGGGAATTGGACGAAGATTCTATGTGAGGGGCACCACTACACAAGTAGCCTGCTTTGCATGCTGTATTTCTTTTTTCTTTTTCACAGTTCTGTTGAGGTGTAATTGATGTACAATACGCTGCACATTTTTAATTGTATAATTGGGTTAGCTGTTATATATGTACAAATCTATGAAATCTGCACAATCAAAATAATGAACGTATCACTCATTTCCAGAAGCTTCCTCATGCCCCTTAGTTCCTCCCTCGCTATCCTCCCATCCTCTATCCCATCCCCAGGCAACCACTGATCTGCTTTCTGTCACTTAGTTTCTGTCACTAAGCACTTTCTGCTTAGTTCGCATCTTCTAGACTTTTACGTGCATGGAAGCAAATGTACACATTCTCTTTTGTCTGACCTTCCTTTGGCATAATTATTTTGAGATTCATTCATGTTACTGTGTGTATCAATATTTTGTTATTTTTACTGCTGAGTAATATTCTATTGTTTGGATAGAGCACGTTTTGTTTATTCATTTGTCTGTTGATGGACATGTGGCTTGTTTCCAGCTTTTGACTATTACAAGTAAAGCTGCTGTAAACATTCGAGTAACTAATCTTTGTGTGGGCATATCTTTCACTTCTATTGAGTAAGTATCTAAGGGGTAGAAAGGGCGAGTCATGTGATAAGTATGTTTACCCTTAAGAAACTGCCAAGTTGTTTTTCAAAGTGATTGTATCATTTTACATTGCCAGCAGCAGTGAATGAAAATTAGAGTCTTTTTTTTCTTGTTAATACTGTTAACAGTTTAACAAATATCCTTTCAGACTCTTTAATGCACACGTGTATATGTATATTTTTATTGAGTCATAGTTGACATAGAACATTATATTAGTTTTAGGTTTTCAACATAATGATTCAATACTTGTTTAAATTTCAAAATGTTTGCCACAATAAATTCACTTAACATTTATTACCACACCCAGTTACAAATTTGTGTTCTTGTGATGAGAAATTTTAAGATTTAACAACTTTCAAAAATATAAGATAGTATTGTTAACTATAGTCACCATGCTGTACATTACATCCCCCTGAGCCGAAGTCGGACGCTTAACCGACCAAGCCACCCAGGTGTCCCTACTTTATAAATATTTTATGGAAGTTTGTACCTGTTGAGATTTTTCACCCATTTTCCTCACCCACACTCCCTGCTTCCAGCAACCACCAATCTGCAATCTGCATCTATATGTTTAGCTTGGGGGGTTATTTATTTATTTTTAGATTCCATGTAAGAGAAATGATACAGTATTTGTCTTTCTCTGACTTGTTTCACTTAGCAAGGTCCATTCACCTTACAAATGGCAGGATTTTCTTTCTTTACAGTTACTCTTTATTACCTCAAACACTTCATATCATCAGTCTTTTTAATTTCAGCCATTCTAGTGTGTGTGTATGTGTTGAATAACTTATTATGGTTTCGACATGCGTTTCCCTAATCTAATGATATTGAGTGTATTTGCCATCTGTAAATCTTTTTTGAGAAATATCCATTCAAATCTTTGCCCCCTTTTTATTGGATTGCTTTTTTTCTTATTGAGTTATAAGGGGCTTTTATATATTCCAAATACAAGTCCTGTCTTGAGTTGAGAACTTCTACTTTCTGGAAAAAAAAAAATGTGTTTAGTATTACTTCTTTAAATATTTGGTAGATTCACCAATGAAATTACCTAGGCCTGGAGGCTTTTTTTGTGTGAGGTTTTAAACTGCCAGTTCAACTTCTCTAGTCTAGGGTTAATTTTGTCCCCACTACCCTGCGAATGGTCTGCCTGATGCCTCATGTACTGAGGTTTTTCCAATCTAGCTATTGGGAAAACGAACTATTCCCAGGCTATGTGATCTCCACAGATTGCTACCTCTGCTCTCTTTGAGAGGTCCTTCTAGGCACAGGTTTTTTTCTCACACACATTCACCAATCAGCATTTGGCCGATGACTCAAGGAGCATATTCTGCCGACTTCTGGGGTTCTCTCCCTGTGAAGTTCTCTTCTTTCCACACACTAGCCCGACATCTGCCAGCCCAGCCACTGTGAGGAGCGCCACAACTGGGACAACCATCACTCTGAGGGACGCCACCAAACTTAGATTCCACCAGCATTCTACTGGACTCTCCGTGGCACCACAGCCGCCATGAGAGTTGTAACTGCCCCTGCCCCTATGCATCACCACTCTCTCAAGATGTGAAACCCAGGGTGAGGAATAGATTGGCTGCATTTGAGTCATGTCTTCGTTTCCACAGGTAGAGAAAGATAGTATCTGGCCCTCAGGAGTTTCCTTGGTGGGAGCCAGGAATGTTCAGCTGTTGGGTAGATAATAGAAAATGTCTCTGCGGCTTCTTTTTTAAAAGTGACATTTGAAGTAATATCTAAGTAATGAGAAAAGGCAGCCATATGAAGATCTGAAGAAAATGAATTCTAGACCAAGAGAACAGCAGGAATGAAGACTAAAACAGGGAAAAGCTTGGTGTTTGCAAGGGATATTAAAGTCTCTGGGTGGCTGGAACATAGTAGACAGGGGAAAAGAGACAACAGACAAGATCCAAGAGGTGTCAGAGGACTAGCATGAATGACCTCAAAGATCGTGGAAAGAAATTTGCATGGTATTTTTCTTGCACAAGGAAACCATTGGAGGATTGAAGGGTTATAGGAAAGAAAGTGATATGACCCTTCCTGGTGGTGTTCACTTAAAATGGAGAAGCATATATATTTTTGAACTTAGATTATAAAAATGTTATAGCAACATTACACAGTTTTAGGAAAAAAATTTTATTCT
This sequence comes from Prionailurus viverrinus, assembly GCF_022837055.1. Classification (NCBI taxonomy): domain Eukaryota; kingdom Metazoa; phylum Chordata; class Mammalia; order Carnivora; family Felidae; genus Prionailurus; species Prionailurus viverrinus. The sequence continues at coordinate 86,249,218 of NC_062564.1, forward strand.
ATTCAATTGATACTGTTTTCATTTCTGCCTATTATTTTCAAATTTTGCTTCTTATACATACCTATTTTTATATCTCTGCCTCCTGTGCATATACTTTAACGTTGTATTCTTTTTACGGAGTATCATAATACATTGTTCAATGCTAGGGATAATGCAGTATTGCAAATTTGTCTTCACAAACTTTCTTGAGGATGAACATTTAGGAATGAGATTACAGAGTCACAAGATACGAAGTTTTATTTAAGATGCAATACATATCGCCATAGAGCTTTCTGAAAGAGTTGCATTGATTTATAATATTACTGAAGTCCACAGGTATATTAAGTTTCACCAGTTATATAACTGCTGCTTTTGCAGCTGTAATATGATCCAGGCTATTGTCATTTTCATTTCTTTGATAACTAGTGCCACCCAAGCTCATTGAGGTCACAGGGAAGCAGTGGGTGGGGCAATAGGAAGAAGAGAGAGGGAAGGAATTATTTCTCTGGCCCAGTCTCCATCTCTAGGATTATGAAACCACAGCCTGACCTACCACTCTGTCCCTTTCTTGGGACTCCTGACATGCCTCGTCAGTGGCATCTCCCTTACTGTGGCTCTCTTTGACGGTGGCTTTGGGGTCAGCTCCATGCCTCAGAGCATGGGTCTTCATGCCCTCCTCCCACTCTATGACTATCCATATGTCCTCTGCCTTGTTTGACAGGTAGCTGCTCCTCCCTTCTGTGCTTCCAGTGTTAAGCTGCTGAAATGAGGAAAATTCCTACCATCCCCACAGCCACGTTTGCTGCAAAGAATGCTTCCTGGTGATCTCAGTTTTTCTATAGAGATTCAGTCATTCATTCATTCAACAACTAATTTTTCAGCAGTATATCATTCAAAATCCCAGCAGGAAACAGATGGCACCTTCACACTGGGTAACTGAGAAGAGTTTAATAAAGGGATTATTTGCAAATATGGGCAGGAGTTAAGGAAACCAACAAGGGATGATGTCGTGCCAGGGGCTAGCAAGAAATAGGATCTGTTGCCACCTAAAGCATCAAGAGGAGAGAGTGGTTATAGAAAGCCAGAGAGAGTAGCTTGATGGAGAGGCCTGCCTGGCAGGAGCTGTGCCTTCAGAAGAGGGATGAAGGCAATCCATAGCAACACAACAGGGAGGACATCAAGGGAATACATCCCCTATGTTCACTCTCCTCCTCCCACTTGGCCACAGCCTCTGTTGGTTGCATATGATGAGAGGCCATAAAGCAGAAGAGCCTCTTGATGGAGACAGGAGTTGGAGGACACAGTGGCAGCATCATTGCTCATGTAGAGAAAACTTCTGCGATAAAGAATGTCCTGAGCTTCCCATGACGACTGACATAAACAGGAATAAAGGCCATGCTGAGCTCGGTCTGGATGGTCTTAAGGCAAATAATGCTGGTGAGGCTACCAGTGTTTGGAGGGGATGGAAGATTGAGGGCCTTGTCAGGAGTGTGCAAATTTCTTGTGCCATCTCTTATCTATTCCTAGTGATGAGAAGTTATCTGGGGAAAGGTAGTTTTCATCAACACAGGAGATCCAAGGGCTACTCTTAGACTCACAGTTCGGTCATATTGTGACTCACTCTTTATTTTGCTGTGTTCAATCACCCCGTGGCCTCCCACCACCCACTCACTGTCCCTCCATCAAGAATGTTCATGCCATTGGGTGCCTGGGTGGCTTGGTTGGTGGTGGCTTGGTTGGTGGCAACCAACTCTTGATTTCGTCTCAGGACAATGATCTTGGGGTTGTGGGATCGAGCCCCATGTGGGGCTCCGTGCTGAGAATGGGGCCTGCTTAAGATTCTCTCTCCCTGCTGGGCATTCTCGCTCTCTAAAATGAAAAAAGAAAAAGAAAAAGAAAAGAATGGTGTACACCACTTATTTCATAACTATCAAGTACTGGTTCAGGGTGCTAGGAACAGAAGGATACATGTTATGGTTCTTTCACTCCAGAGGCTTCCAATCTAGTGTAGGGAGACCTGGCACATGAGCATATCATTAAGCACAAAGTAACAAGTGCAGTGAGAGAAATGCACAGAGAATACTATGGGGGCATAAAGGATGTCAGGGAATGTACCCTGGGGAGATGATCATCTCTTCTACCGGCAGGAATTCTCTGCTGAGAGCCTCTGTTGAGGGTGGTGATATTGGACAGTGATATTCAGAGACTCTCAGAGACTCCCACTGCTCTGCAAAGTGTAAACTTCCTTCCCGTGAATGTGTCTTTTAAGTATATCGTGTATTTCCTTTTTGATGAATTATTGTTTCTATTTATCATGTTTTTTCTTATAAATTTAAATCCAGCTTTTTAGGTATTATAGATATTATTCTGTCATATTTGATGCAAATCTTTTTCACAGCCTGATTTTTTTTCCTTTTAACGTTAGTGATGTTATTTTGCATTCTATGGATATTTTTAAAGTTTATTTATTCAAACCTGTCATTTGTCAGTCTTTCTGTTTGCATTATGTTTCCTTATAGCTGAGAACATTATCATTCCTCTGCACATCTACAAACATTTTATTCTATTTTCTACCAGACTTTCATATAATTTTGAATTACTCAGCACTTTTAATCTACTTGAGAATGATTTTGCATGTCCTTTAATGTATGGGCATAAATTAATTTTCCTCCAAAATATTTTAATATTTTCTATATTATCATCCAACTTACTAATAAAACGTTAGGAAAGTCCGGAACCAAATCTGCCACCCAAACCATTAGAAGCTTCCTTTGAGATTTGCATTAATCAATATCCTTGGTGGTTCCCTTGTAGATCATCCATTTAGTGTGTGTATTTTGCATGGTAATTGTCTTATTCCTGCCATAGATGGTAAGTTTCATGAAGGCAGGGATCACCCACACATCCCTACCACCTAACCAAATACATTGCACATTGTTGATTTGGCACCATAAACATGTGTGGAATGAATAAATTTTTAAAAAGAGAAATAATTAAGTCTACCCACTGTTTTTTTTTTTAATTTTTTAACGTTTATTTATTTTTGAGAGAGAGAGAGCATGAGCAGGGGAGAGACAGACACAGAATCTGAAGCAGGCTCCAGGCTCTGCTCTGAGCTGTCAGCACACAGTCTGACACGGGGCTCAAACTCATGAACCACAAGATATGACCTGCCCTGAGCTGAAGTCAAACACTCAACCAGCTGAGCCACCCAGGCGCCCCTCGTCCACCCACTGTTTTAATGTTCATCTTCCTAGAAGTCCACAAGGAAAACATGAAAGGCTCTCAAAATATTATTTCCTGGACACACTAATCTAGTAACCTTATCAAAAAAGAAAATTATGTTAGGCTCCATGTGTCCCTAGTGGATGCACGCTGACTCCCAAAAATCACTGCCCCCTTGTCTGAGTGCTCACAAAACATCTGCTTAATAATCTTTTCTAGAACCTTGTCTCAAATCATCAGCAAGCCTCTAGACTTCCAGAATCTATTCTCACCTTGCCCTCACCCTTTTTTCGAAAATGAGGATAGGGACCATGTCTTATTTGGCTTGGTTTCTTCTTTGCTGAGCAGCATTTTAGAAAATAAAAAGTAGTTGCTTAATAAATGTTTAATAAACGAATGAACAAAAAATAAGTGGTTATTATCCACTAAAATCTTCTAGACAGCTTAAATGAAATTATGCAAATGAACGTGTAATGTTGGGTAATGTGTGCCAACAAATCAGCTCTGTTCTGTGCTTCTTCTGGATGTGATGTAGAGGCAGCCGGGAAAGTGCTCACTGCTGTAGAAGGGATTCATGAAGAGGCAAAAATGAAGAGTTGGTCCCCGAAGGGAGTTCTGACATCAGAGAAAAGTGCTTCCTGGTCAGTGTGGCAATCTTCATGTTGAGGTCCTTTGAGCAAGATGTGACCCAGGCTGGGTAGTGTTTTCAGAGTTATGGCTTCAGTTCCAATTTGTTGTTGTTGTGTTGTTGTTGTTGTTGTTAATGGACTTTTTATTTTATTACTTTGCCAATAAAACAAGAAAGAAAGGAAATTTGCGTGTGTCACAATTTCTTCTCAGGTCTTACCACTGGTGCAAGAGTCCAGGTTGAATCACTAGTCTTTGGGTGTGTAGCAAGAATATTTTTAAAATAAAATAGGATATATTAGTAAGTCATCTGCCTTTACAATTGAACTTAATTCTTAAAGTTATTGCACATGGATGGTGTTTAGTACCATTTGTCATAAAGCAGAATCAAGCTAATGCTACCGGAGGTCAGGATGAAAATCCTCCAGTTTAATGAAGCATCAATATTGGAATGAGTAAATTTGTCTTGGAGAATCTGATAAACAATGCCCAATCTAAGGAGAGGAATCAATGCGAGGCTAACTAAGGCTACATTCTGTTATGATGTGTTCTAACCAAGATTGTCAGTCCCTTCGGTTGGTCTGGAGTCTTATTGGCACCGGTGAAGAAAAGAAGTGGGTAAGACTTGTGCTCTGCAGGTGACCCGCAGCGGGAGTAAGAGAGGGTCTTTCTTGCTCATTTGCTCCCTCCACACATCCCTGTAAGAACTGTTACAAAAACGGGGGCCATGGGCTGTCATTTGCTGACACCTGCCCTATACTCTCCACCTTTTTGAAGAATGTTTCTTGATCCTCCTCTGGCTGATATCTGGTTTTCCCTGAGGTCATGTCTTCCTCTAGCCCTCTCAGGTGGTCGGGTAGTTATTTACTCTTCACACTATGGAGTCCGAGGTGGAACAGGTGTTCTCTATGTCCCACTTTGTTGCTTTGAGACTGTGATCCCCCTCCAAACACTCAGCTTTGAACCTCACTCATCACCATCACCTGGTTTCAGCTATCTACTACTCTAATCTGAATCCTTGAAGAGTTTAGCAACCAATTCACAACCAGTGTCTTCAAAGTAAGTCCACTTATTATTCATGTGATTTCAACAAGCAGATATTCTTTCTACTATCCTGGCCTTTTGGTCCCTTCATCTTCTTTCTTCTAATGGCTTTCTCCTCCCTTCAATCTCTGCTACTCATTTCTACAGTCATAGCTTTGACATTCTCATTATTAATAATTGCAACACGCCCAGAGTTTATTTCAGACATCCTATTTTCTTACCACCACCTATTATCTTTCCAACTTGTTCTCTCTGGTACCCCAACATAATCTTTCCATATCACCAGGACTTTAATCCAATGCTTTCATCACCTTCACTGTTCCACTCCCTTGATGTCCTCTCTCCCTTTCCCATCCAGTTAAAATTCCACAGTCTATGTTTATAACCATCCCCTTGCATATAGTCTTGACTCCCTCACCCCTCTCTCCCTTGTACTGGCTTGACTAATCCAAAACCGTATTTAAATTTCAAGTGTGCCTACTGGTTGCTTATACTCTCATGGCATGACCAGACTAACACCCAAACACGCTGACTGATTTCACTTTAGATTAATTGTCAGTAACCTCAATTGGGCCTTGATATTTCCTGGTACTCATCCAGTCCCATCACTTTTTGTTCCTAGGCAGCCAGTTCATGTCTTCTATCTCTGTAAACCTCCAACATCACCTCCCCCATCTTTGCCCTCAGCTGATGGTGTTGTTACCTATTTCACTGGGAAAACAGAAGTGATTCTCCCAATACCACATCCAACCACTATCTGCCTGTGCCCAAAAAGTCTACCTTTGGGTCCTATCCTCTCTGACCTACCCAAGGACATTAAGCCAGCAAGTGTCCCCTTTCTCCTTGAGCAACATCAATTGTGTCCTCTCTACTGAATAATAATAAGCATGTTGTTATTTTCCCATTTGAAAAAAAAAAAAACCTCTCTTGATTCTACTGTATCCCATTTTTCTCTTTCCCTTGACAGCAAAATTTAAGAATTGCCTATTTTACGGTTTTAAGTTTCTCTTCTTCAATTCTCCCTTATGCCCTCTCCATCAGGCTTTCCCCACCACCACTCACCAAAACTGCTCTTATCAAGTCACCAATGACTCCAAGTTACTCAGGTCCAATGGGCAGTGCTTGGTCCTCATCTAATTGATCTATCAGTGCCTTTTCTATCTCTGTATGCCTGAACAGTCCACAGTACACTGTGAAGAATGGAAGGGGGTCCTGGTTTTATGAAATTAAATTTGTGGAATACGAACAAACCTGTCTATATGAATGTGTCGTGAAGCTATTCACCCATCTGCCTTCTCTAAGTTAACGATGATTTATGACAGAGCGGTAGTAAGGAATGTTAATTGGCTTCGTTTTAGTATACTTAGAGTTCTTGCCGGGGACTGTGGATTGATTGGGAGAACGTTTTAAGGAACACTGAAAATTTTGTTTTCCAACCAAAACAGCTCTTCAACTTTTCCATCTCTTTCAGTATTTGGATTCACAGAACAGTGTTAGACTTGGAGTATTCTTACAGAACAACCATCCAACTTTTCACTCGCTAGAGAAAGTCCAGAAAGGCTAAATGACCTTCCCCAAGTCGCACAGGCAATTAGCGACCCATCTGAAATAAAACTTCCTCCAAGTTCAATAACCTTTCTATCACACTTGCTGCTGATCTGCTTCTTTACAGTTCCCTCAATGTCCACATTCTGTAGTGATACTGTGCTTCACTTTCCAAGGAATCCTTTTATTCTCCTGGACTGTGCTGGGTCTTTAAGTCCAGCATCCTTTCCAACATGCTTGCAGCTGACAGGTTTTCTGACGGTTCTTTCAATGTGCACGTTCTGTACTGATACATTTCATTCACCTTGCAGGGAGACCTATGGTGGTCTTGGATGGTTTGGGATCTTTGGTTCCATCAATGAACATACCTCATTTATCAGGGCTAAATCTGACAGTGGCTTTGATTTGTTGCTTTGCCCTCGAGTTGTAAGAGAGATATGCTTGGCAGAATCCCAGAGTGCATTCCAGGGCCAAATAGTACTTAAAGATGTTCTTGATTGTGCAACATTTGAGAATACTGTCCTAACATAAAATCCTAGGCTGGCTGCTTGTAGAGCCATTAGTCAAATGCAGTTGCTGTGCTCCTGCTCCATACTGCAGGGAGCCCTCTGGCCTCTGAACCTCCTTGACTTTGTGACAGGCTCCTGAGCCTGCTGAATTGTTTGGCAGCTGAGTTGTTTTTGTATTTACATGCATAGTCCAGAAAATGGGAGGAGAAATGAGGCATTTCCCCTCCCCAACACACAAATGACAGACCTTTCAGGACAACAATAAGCATGGAGATAAATGAGATAAACTGGTTCCAAGAACAAAGTAAAACTTACTGAGAACTATTACCAAACCTAAAGAAAGACTGCGTCAACTTAAAGGGGCCTCTTAATAGCAGCCATAACGAAAACGAACACTTTGTGCCAAATAGCACTCTGGACTCTTTATATGTATGACATCATATGAATTACATTTAATCATCATAACACTATACAGTAGGTACTATTATGGATAAGAAACCTGAGGCACGCAGAGATTAAATAGCTGCCAAGTTCACACAGCTAATACAATGGTAGGACAAGATTTGAAGCATGTCCTGACTCCAGTATCTTTACCCTTAACCGCGGTATTCACCAGCTTTTTGGAAGCCACAAAGAGGAGAACTAGTGTCCACCTTTTGCAGAGCCAGATGAGGACTTGGGGACAAACTATTTCCCTCTGAACCTACTGGCCAGGCCCTTCCTTCCGTGAAGAAGGCTTCCTCAGAGCTACCTCGATGGAGGAGCAATTTGTAATAGCAGAGCCACTTTTCAGAATCTCCATTTTTAAATTCACGTTAATACTGTAATTTGGCCTCTCATGCAGCTTGTCCTACGAAGGGAGAATGCAAAGGAACACACGGGCATTCTAGTTTTTTGCTCCGACTCTGTGGGTTTTGGTTAAGGTGAATCTGATGGCTCCTCCAAATTCACCCTGTGGATTCTGACAGATCAGATGTAAGGCTAGGAGCCAGAAGCCCCAATGTAGTGAAGTCACCCTGGGGAGATCCAGGTGCTGATTTCTACTGGAAGCTGCAGACATCTTGGCATCACAAACCTTTTCCTTTGAAGCTTCAACTGTTCTAGCTTCCTTATTAGATTGGTGGCCTCTTGATGGAAACTACCGCGTTTTAGATGTCTTGGTATTCCCCACTGTGTCTGTCACTGCCCTGCCCACATCCTTAGGAAATTTCAGGGTTCTCCGGCTGACTTCCAGCTCTCAGAATTGCATCTCTGTGCCGAGGGCTTCCCCCACAGAACAGCAGAAGGCACATAGCAGGCTGGAATTGCCTGGTAATTAATCTACTCCCCTCCCAATAGTCTTCAACCAGTGAGTCCTGGGAATAAGTGTATAAATACCCCAGCACTCTCCTCCCTCAGGTGGGTTGATGCTGAGGTTCTGTGTCGCAGCATTTTCCTGAAGGATTACATTTCAGTCACCTACACTGGTGTCCAGCGAATCTGTGTTTCAGAGACTGCTGTGGTGAAAACCCAAAATAAGACAAAGGGCAAAGGCAATAAGGGTTACGCCCATCGCGCCTGACATCACGCTAGGATTGTAATAGGTATGACCTTATTTAATCCTCTCCGCAATAGGGAGATATTTCGTAGATGAGAAGTCTGAAGCGCAGAAGGATATAGAACTTATGTATGGTCACGTAGTTGCACAGCAGTCAAGCTGGACAGTGAATACTCACTGTTCTTTTTGGCCTGAGGGCCATCCTGTTTCCATCCCACCCTGTGTGCTTCAGTCCAGGGCTTCACACTCTGGAACGAAGACTCAAAAACGTGTGACATCAATTTGTTGATATTTCTGGAATAACCTCTGATGATTTGTCACCTATTCCCTCTTCTGTGGCTAGATCAGTAACAATAAAACATGTATCAACATAAGCAAGTGTTTTCAAAACACCTTTTTCTCCTCTACTCTGTGTCTCTTCGTGGAGTTTGAGGCTGTGCCAAAGGCAAACCAGGGAGCAGGCATGACTCATTAACAACCCGCTCAGCAGGCTGTTCTGTAAAACTGTCTGCATACCAACTGAAGACACAGACACAGAGGCAAGGAAAGAAGGAACCCAGCTGAGGTGTAAAGACCGGTGCCCACACCTACATACCTGGTTTCGTTCCTGCAAAAAGGTTTCCAAACCATTGTGTGGACATAGCCTTAATAACTCCACAGAGACAGCTCAGTGAAGGTTTGGTGTCTTCTAGTGTATGGCAGATAAGTGGCCAGATTTCCCTTTCTTAGCTTCCCAGGAATCTATTTTCCCCCCCAAATATCTCTCCAGGGTCAGTCCACCGGTCTTTACTGAGCACACGTAGAATAAAAATTTAGTAGTATGTTCCTGTCCTCAGGAACTTTAGGGTCTAACAGCAGATTTACCAACCTAATTCTTCGGTTGAATGAAATGTCCCCATTCTCTCCACTGTCATGCCTCACCTGGATCCCAGAACAGTGGCTCCCTTAATCACCCAAGGACAGAACAGTGCCAGTTCTGCTACCTTCTCAGTGATAATTTAGTAAGCGTCTGTCTAGCTTCGAGACAGGCATCAACTCTGAAGGTAAGACAAGTGGTGTTGAATGGGGCTCTCCGTGCAGATCACCTATGAAGACCCTCCCTCTTGATATGATGAGATAGATTGTCTGTTAGGGAGTAAGTGTCCTATAGCCACTATTGATTAAACGCTGAAGAAACATGCTTAGGCTGCATTTGCTGCCAGCCAAAACTAGTGATGGCTCTGTGTCTTCCTATAAATTCTTCTTTTCCAGCTGGGCTTTTTTGTGGTTTAGTATTAAAATAGACACTTCCTAATTAGACAGATCTCTGTCATGAGGATCAATCTGAGAACTTCTGTGGTATTTTCATATTAGATATCTCTTCACAAATCAGCCCTGTGCTCTCCAGCTTTTCTAAATCATAACTCACTGAATAGCTCCTTAAGCAGGCAACAGCCACATAACTAGTAATTAGTGTCCTGTCAGCTGATATCAGCAGCATTAGTTCTTAGCTGCTGACATCAGCAAGTCCATCATATATTTAAAGCTATAGCTACTCATAATTGTGATGAATACATTTGAAATACCCAATTAATACGAAGATTTTTTTTAAAGAGAAAACCATGTGTGGATGAAAGTATATAAAACAAATTAAAATAAGAATTACAAGCCAAATTTTAGCACAAAAACAAATCTGTAAGAGCCCACAGTCCTAGACAGTCTTCCAAGCTCTGGCACGGACATCTATCATAAATCCACAAACAAGTCTGCTCCTTTCTGATTAGAGGATGGAGTTGTTTGGTCAAGGTTATAGAGAACATCTGTTTTAATGACAGAAGTCAGGAGAAGAGCCGCACTTGGAGCCTCCCCATTTTTTTCATTCACTGATGGCTCATGAAGGAGTCAGTGCTCTTTTTTAATCAGATATTTTTTGGTTAAAAATAAGGCAAAATAAATAGTTGCCTTTTATTCTGAAGGAAAAGAAATACAGTGTGAAGCTTGCATTTATCTGAAAAATTCAAAATAGAAATTTCGTGATAAGTTAACATCTGAACAAGTGCTGTATGTAGAGCGTTTCAAAGGAGTTACAAATTATTACAACCAAAACTCAGAATAGGAAAAGTAGAATCGTTCTGAGGAAATTAAATATGAAGAAAAATCTATTTTATGCCTAGGAAATAATCCAAGAAATAATGATTTTCTTTAAGAAACATGCCTCATCTGTTATTTAACTTCTATCCCCCCAAATACTATCAAAGTGACATCTAATTTTAGACTTTGTTCTGAGGTTTTGCACCAAATTGATGATTGCTACACCTGCAAAGCCTTACCTATCAAATTGGGTTAGCATGAACCAGATCGCAACTGCAACTAAACTTATCAACCTCCAGGAAACTCAGCCTGCTGCCACCAAAATACAAGAGCTTGGATTTAATAAAAGAATCCTAAACAGGTAACATTTTTCTTTCTCCACGATTTAAGGCGGTGTTTGTTCATCATATAGAAATGGCAAATATGCATGTTGGAAATTCAGAAAACAAATATGTCAGGAAGCATTTTATGCATCATTTAAAATTATATTTAAACAGTTCCCTGGCTGTAAATTAAAGAAAGGAGAAATTATGTGCCTAAGCTTTCATACATGTCATATACCAAATTCATAGAAATTAATAAATACAAATCAAGTACAATTTATCTTTTTTTTCATTAAATAAAACAGTAATTCACTAAGTCCAAATGAGTATTACAGACACTAATGCATTATTAGAGGGACAACAACACTGAATTACTAGAAATGTTAGTAACACATTAGATGTGTTGCTCAAATGAACAGGAATAAATCAGAAATAGCATGTATATTTTATGACATGTTGATAGTTTTTCATCCTTGTTTAATCCACTCCTCTTTTCCTGTCACTTAACCCTTCCTCTGGGAAGGAGCAAATGCTATCTGTTCGTGTCACAAACCAGTTCAGGATGACGCAATGGCTAATAAACCTGGGGCAATGGGTAGTAAGGAGTATTTACATACTTGGGCAAGATTGAGGAATAAAACATTGATCTTTCACTAGTCTCTCTTGTTTGTTGACCTGTACAGACTTCTAATCCTGCTTACATTTTTTGGAAAGAGAGTCTGGCCAAGGGGGCAGTTTATACTGGTGGTTTGTAATTACCTGCAGCAGACTATAACCAGGGATCTCTATGCGCTCGATGGGCTAGTGCTACCTAGATTGGACAGTCAGATGAAGTGCTGAGATGAGAACGCCTCAGAGATGTAGCTTGTTTTCTTTGTTAAAAAGCAGGTTTTTTTCCCCCAGGTCATTAAATATATATTTTTATAATTTATAAAATAAAGAAATAGATTTAAAGATAAAAATCACTGGGGCGCCTGGGTGGCTCAGTTGGTTAAGCAACGGCTCAGGTCATGATCTTATGGTTGGTGGATTCAAGCTCCGCACCATCAGCAGGGAGGCTGCTTGGGATTCTCTCCCTCTCTTCTCTCTCTCCCTCTCCCCAGCTCTGGCGTGTGTGTGTGTGTGTGTGTGTGCACGCACACTCTGTCTCTCTCGCAAAATAAATAAGCTTAAAAAAATAAAGTAAAAATCACTGATCATCTAACCACTCAGAGAAAACCACTGTTAAATTTTGGTGTGTTTCTTCACTGTCTTTAAAATACATGTAAGACAAAATTTGAAATATATCATATATTCTGCTTTTATTTGTGGACATGTTTTATCTTATTAGTTATTCCTTAAACACATGCTTTTTGTTGGCTACTTAGTATTTTATGTACTGTTACATAAAATATGTGTGTACTGGGGTGCCTAGGTGGCTTACCAGGTTGAGTGTCAGACTTTAGCTCAGGTCATGAGCTCACATTCGTGGGTTTGGGCCTGGAGCCTGCTTTGGATTCTGTGTCTCCCTCTCTCTCTACCACTCCCCTGTTCGTGCTCTGTCTCTCAAAAAATAAAAAAAATAATAAATAAAAATTTTAAAAATGTTTTAAATATGTGTGTGCTTAGTATTATATGCACTGTTATCTATTAAGTCATTCCTTATTGTTGGACATCTAGGTTGTTTCCAATTCTTTAACATTCTACATGATGCTATAACAAAGACATCCTTGCTTGTACATTCTTATGTGCATCTTCATTTCCTTGGGAAACTCCTGTTATGGGAGTGCTGTTGTTACATATTGCCAAGTTACTTTTCAAAAAATTTGATACTGATTCCCATGGCTAACATCAGTGATTGAGGGTAAAATGTAACTGCAGTTTTGCTGGGTTTCAACACTATACACTGATAAAAAGTAAACGAAAAGTTAAATAAGTGAATATTGGTATTTCTTTTTCATTTTATTTTATAGTTTTATCGTAGGTGAATTTTATTTCAATAGTTTTATCATATTTCTAAAAATTCACATGATAATTAAGAATAGAGAATATGGGGAGCCTGGGTGGCTCGGTCGGTTAAGCGTCTGACTTCGGCTCAGGTCATGATCTCACGGTCCGTGGGTTCAAGCCCCGCGTCGGGCTCTGTGCTGACAGCTCAGAGCCTGGAGCCTGTTTCAGATTCTGTGTCTCCCTCTCTCTGTGACCCTCCCCCATTCATGCTGTCTCTCTCTGTCTCAAAAATAAATAAACGTTAAAATAAAATTTAAAAAAATAGAGAATAATTGCAAAGAACATCTATCTAGGTCTAACCACAGACAATCATTTAAATTTTTTTAACATTTCAGATATATACATGAAATTCTACTATACATAATATTTTATAATCTTTTTCATTCAACACATATGTAGACATCATTCTGTATTGCATAAATATTAAACATCATTTTAAATATTTGCATAGTAATTCATTTCATACTAATGTTTGCTTAACTAGTTCTCTACTCGTGGGCATTTGGGTCATTTTGAAAAAACTGAAAGTTTTGATAATTTTTTAAATTTTAGAATATCTTAAAATTTAAATATTTTCTTTTTTTTAATTTAATTTTTTAATATTTATTTATTATTGAGAGAAAGAGAGAGAGAGAGTGTGTGCACAAGAGGCAGAGGGACAAAGACGGAGAGAGAGGGAGACACAGAATCTGAAGCAGGCTCCAGGCTCTGAGCTGTCAGCACAGAGCCTGATGTGGGGCTTGAACTCACGAACTGTGAGATCATGACCCGAGCCCAAGTTGGACGCTTAACTGACTAAGCCACCCAGGCGCCCCTAAAAGTTAAATATTTTAAATAAAAGATTTCAAACATACATGAAGTATAAAGAATAATATAATGAACATTTCTATGCCTAGCACTGTTTTAACAAATCCCAACATTTCATCATAGGTAGATCAAATCTTTTCTTAAAAGAAATAATATAAATATGGTTAAAGCTTCCTGTGTACCCTTTTCCAACCATATCACTTCTATTTCCCTGAAGAAAAAATGTTGTATAGCATTTCCATGAATGGTTTTATAATGGATTATATCTGTAATTACACAGTATACAACATAAACAACATATAGCCTTATTTTTTGTGTGTGTTCTTAAACTTTAAATAAACATTATTGTACTCTATATATTCTCTAGCTTACTTTTTCAGCATTATGTTTTTTTAAGCTTTATCCATATTGAAGCATGTACTTTTAGGTCATTCATTTTCACAGCTGCACAGTATTTCACTACATGACTGTATTTGACAATTTACACAGTCGCTTTTATATATTGAAGGTTATTTAGGTGGTTTCCAATATTTTTCTACTACAAATAATGCAGCAATAAATTTCTTGCACATTACTTCTTGTGTAAGAGTTTCTCTCCACTAAAGAATATTTCCTAGAAATGGAATTACTGGATGGTAAAATACAAGCATCTTAACTTTGCTATTCAAATTGTCCCCCAAAGTTGTTCTACCAATTTCTACCCCTGACGGTAGCACAGGAGAGTCTCTGTTAGAGTCAGAATTTTTTATTCTTTCCAATCCAATAGGTATAAAATGGTATCTCATTTTTATTTTCACTCTCCTGATTAGTAGTAAGGTTGGCCATCTTAACATATGCTTACGGACATCCAGTTTTCTTCTGTAAATTATCTTTTATATCTTTTGCCCAATTTTCCCTTGGATTTTTTGTCTTACGAATGCTCTGTGAGTTCAATACATGGCAAATATCTCCTTCTAGTCTATAGTTTGTCTTTTTACATCATTTGGAATTTTGTTGTTATTGTTGTGTGTTCTTTCTCTTGATGTTACATTTTAAAATTAAGATGTTATCACATTTATCAATATTTCTTTATGGCTTGGGATGTTATGTCTTATCTAACAAATCCTTCCCTACACTGATTTGTTATATTAAAACTTTTATATTTTCTTCACAATTTTTTGCTTTTCACATTTAACTCTAATTCATTAGAATTGTGTGTTTGTGTGTGTGTGTGTGTGTGTGTGTGTGTGTGGTGTGAAGTAGGACTCATTTCTTTTCCATATAAATTGTGTTAGCACTACTTATCAAATATTGGTATTGATTTATGATACAACCTCTGTCTTACCCAAAGTTTTCCATAGTCCGGTTTCTGGGTATTTATATTTTGTTTCATCAACTTGTCTCTCTTTGCCCTAAAGTTATATTATCTTAAATATGCCTGTCTGATATTGGGTCAGGATTTTCCCACTTTGTGGTTTTAAATTTTATTTTAACTAATTTTTGCCCTTTACTCATCCAAATAAATTTTAGAATTAGCTTGTAAAGTTCTGTGAAAAACTATTGTGGTTTTCACTGGAGATGTACTTACTTTTTAGATGCATTTTGAAGAAATTGACTTCTTTCTATATTAAGATTTCTTATCCATGATCATAGCATCTCACTCTATTTTTTCAAGTCTTCTTTCATATTCTTCAACAAATCTTTTGTGAATTCTTTCAAAATGCCTTATACACCATTATTATATTTATTCCTAAGTACTTATGATTTTTATTAATCTTATAAATTATATTGTTTACCATATTTTCAAATTATTATTACTTATGTATAGAAATGCTATAGAGCTGTATTCTCATCTTATATTGAATATATTTGGCATAGGTCAGATTTCCTTTTTAATTTGAATATATTGTCTGAACACTTTTTTTGCACTTCTTTTCATGGACATTCGTGGAGTTTACCTATAAAGATAATTTTGTCTCTTCCTTCCCAGTTCCTATTCCTCTTATGATTATTTTCATCTTATTGACTGTTAAACTGTTAAACAGTAGGGTAATACCAGATATTGTATTTTTTTCCTTTAAAATTCTAAAATTTTATAATTAAGAAAAGGGTTCCTATTGTTTTTTATTTCTGACACCCATTATCAGGTATATTCAGCCTTTCATTCAACACATATTTATTCAGATCTTTTACTGTGCCAGGAACTTTTTTTCTATACACACACGCACACACACACACACACACTTTTGGGAATTGGTACATGATTTAAAGAAAAATAGAGTGGTAGGGAAATGCTTATTTCAGGTAGGGTATTCAGAGAAGGCCTCCCTGAGAAATTAACAGGAGAGCAGAGAATTGAATAAGCCAGGTGGATTGCATGTCTCAGACTCTGAGATAGAAATCAGTGTGCAGGTTATGTATTAGGAAGTGCCCTGGGACCAACATCTGTGGAAGTGAGAAGAAACAAAGAAGAGTGGGCAGAGAGAGAAGTTGAATTGCAGTGCTGGTCCAGCAACAGCCTTGTCCATTTTGATAGGGAGCTCTGGGTGCAATGACCCCATTCAGGGGCTAGAGTAAGTGGGGGCAGAAGGGCTTGGCCATTATACCCTTGTAAGGCTCAGGCATTAGATACAACTATGCCAGGAAATAGTACAACCATAAACAAGGTGGCTTTCTTTAGCTAAGGCTGAAGAGGCCATCCACTTCAGGTTCTTCACTGAGATTCTAGAAGGCGAGGTGACAAGACTCTTTAAAGGGGAAATGGTTGAGCATCACAGGTCATATAAGGGCTGGAAGAAAGGCAGTCTTTGCAGGGAGCAACAAAAGAAATGCTAAACAGGCATGAGCCTTGTATGTCCAAGAAGCAGATGAAGAGCCACGTGACTAGAAGGATGCAAACAAGAAGAACGGTAGGACATAGGTCACTGAGGCAGTGTTGTCAGACCACCTAGGTGATGGCAAGAAGTTTGGAATTTACTCTGAGTACTGATGGAAGACTCAGGGGAGCCATAGGAAGGGACATGATTTGAATTATGTTTTGAGAAACTCTTTCTGGCTGCTGTTAGCAGAATTGACGGTAGGGCAGTAAGAATGAAAGCTGAGAGGCCAATCAGGAAGCAATTGAAGTCAACTGCATAAGAGATTATGCTGGCTTGGACTGTGTTGGTAGTGTGAAGGTAGCAAGAGCTGGTTGCATTAAACATACGTTTGAAGATAAAATCAACAAGATTTAATGATAGATTGGATGTAAAGTGGAGGGAAAGAGAACAGTTAAGGATGACCCTACATATCTGGACTGAGCAACTAGTAAAATGGAGTTGCCTTTACAGAGTAAGGAAGATTCTGAAGAGGAAAAGTTTGGGTGTTGGTGAGGGAAGAAGGGAAACCAAGAGTTCTGCTTTGGACAACTGAGGTTTGAGATACTTATTTTACATTTACGGAAGATGTCAATGAAAAGGTTGGAGCTGGATATGCCTTTGGATGTTATCAGTGCACATGTAGGGTTAAAATTCACTCAGGAGTCAAGTATAAAGAGGCGGGAAGAACAAAGAGGATGGAAGGCTGAACTCCAGGGAACTTGAACATTACATATCAGAAAGATATGGTGGCACCAACGAATAAGATTGACAATGGATGACCACTGATCCAGGTGAAAAAGCCAGGGGAGTATAGTCAGAGTGGCCAAGGAAAGAAACTGTTGCAAGAAGCAGGGAGAGAGATCCTCTGTGTCAAAAACTGCTAAGACACTAAAATAACAATTTTCCATTAAATTTGCCAGTGAAATGGTGAAGATTATGGCCTGATTTAGTTGGGTTGAGGATAAAATATTAGGTGATGAAGTGGAAACGGTGAGTCTAGAAATAAGATTTAAAGAAATTCCATTCTATTCATAATTTACTAAGATTTTTAAAAACTTTAAATATTTTATTTTATCCCAACATATTTTTTTTGCATTTGTTCAGAATGATTTTTCTCTTTCAGTCTGACAATGCTGATTACATTTATATATTTTATGATGTTGAAACGTCATTGCATGATGGGAAAACTTCATTTAATTATGATGTATCATTTATATAGATATATACATATACATATGTTGAATTCAGTTTGTTTTTATTTTACTTCGGATGTTGCCATCTATGTTCATAAGTGAGATATGATTGTTTTATGATTATCTTTTTCTTATGCTATCCCTCTCTAGTTTTAGTTTCAAAGTTATACTAGCTTCATGAAATAAATGGGGTAGCTTTTCTACTTTTAAGTTATCTAATATAACTTATGTAATACTAAGATTATCTGTTTAATTCTTATAAAACTGTCTGTGTCCATATGGGCACCTGGGTGGCTCAGTCGGTTCAGCATCCGACTTCGGCTTAGGTCATGATCTCACAGTTCGTGGGTTCAAGCCCCATGTCGAGCTCTGGGCTGATAGTCCAGAACCTGGAGCCTGCTTCAAATTCTGTGTCTCCTTCTCTCTCTGCCCCTCCACCCCTCACTCTGTCTCTCTGTCTCTCAAAAATAAATAAACATTAAAAACAAAAAATTTAAAACTGTCTGGGTCCAGGGTCTTTGGAGATTAGGAGGTTGGGAAGGGTATAGGAAATATTTTACCTGCAGATTTCATTGGTTTAATGGTAACTGGTTTATTGTTCGGATTTTTTTTTCTAGAATTTATTTTATGATGTCAGTTTTTTTGCCTATTTGCTCTCAGATCATTTATCTGCTTTCCTGCTGCAAACTAAATTTCTTAGATTTCCTATTCAATTAGCTAGTTCTGATCAATGGTAAGCACTGGCCAAAGCCTAGTGGGCAGGAGGGAGGAAGAAGCTTCACCATTTCTCCTGTCTTCTCTTTGCCTCCAGAGGTGGTTGTCTCCTCTGGGGTTCCAGCTCCTACAGCCTTTCCCCATGGTCCAGCTCCCTTTCAGCCCCTGCCACAGATCCAGCTCCTGTCAGTGACCTTGGTGCTTACACACCAGTAATGCCAGTCCCCCCCTTGATCCCTCCAGCCCCCTCCAGAGGTGGTAACAGTTTCCTGATGGTACTAATCTTAGGTTTGCCTCACTACCTGATGTTTCTCTTTGAGGTTCTCCTTTTGTAGCAAATCTCCTGTGTTAAATTCTTATTAGATCACCTGAAGAGGCTTTGTTTTCATGACTGGTCCATGACTGACCCAGATAGTTAATATTTTTCTGAAAAATCATCTACTTCATTTGAGTTTTCCAGTTTGTTGGCATACATATGAAACCTTATTGGCATAATATTTATGCCGATAAATATTAAGACACTAACAATCTCCACCACATCCGTGGTTATGTCCTCTTTTTCCTTCCCAATCTTGTTTGGGTCTTCTCTCCCTCTCTCCCTTTCTCCCTCTCCCCTTCTCTGTCTTACTCAAGACTTGCTAAAGATCTGAAAAATATATCCAGCTTACTATCTTTGAGCTAAAAGATGGAGGTGGGCACTATGCTGTGTATACTGGCTTAATGTATAAAAGCAATCACTCAAAAGACGAGAAAGAATATAATATTGGTTGTCTTTCAGAAGAAAATTGGATGGCCATTTAAAAGAAATGAAAGTTTTTAATTACATGCTAGTTCATACATTTTGAATTTTTTTTTTAAACGTTTTATTTTATTTTTGGGACAGAGAGAGACAGAGCATGAACGGGGGAGGGTCAGAGAGAGAGGGAGACACAGAATCAGAAACAGGCTCCAGGCTCCGAGCCATCAGCCCAGAGCCCGACGCGGGGCTCGAACTCACGGACCGTGAGATCGTGACCTGGCTGAAGTCGGACGCTTAACCGACTGCGCCACCCAGGCGCCCCTTTACATTTTGAATTTTGAACCATGTGAATGATTCACCAATTCAAATAATTAGGTTTTAATAGTTTAAAAGGGCAGATTTTGGATTTGCTTGCTTTCTCTTATTTCTTTGTTTTCTATTTTATTAATTTCAACTTTATTATTATCATTTCCTACCTTTCACTCTCTCCAGGTTTACTCTGTTATTCTAGCTCACTTATTTTCAGTTTTCTTATCTTTTTGATAACTGAATTTAAATCTAAATGTATCTTTAAGTACCATTTTAGCCCATCTCTGTATTTGACAGGTGGTAATTTCATAGTGTTTATTTCTAAATATTTTATTATTTCCACTGTGATCTCCTACTTAATCATTGGATATTTAAGTGTATATTTAATATTCCAAAGATATATGCTTTGTACATTTTCTTTTTATTGTTTGTTTCTAATTTAAACATACCATGACAAGAGACTGTGGTCTATATGGCAACTTTATTTTAAAATTTGTAACCTCTTTTTATGGTTCATTTTAAACAAGTTCCACTAGTGCTTGATTAAAGTGTACTTTCTATTACTTGGATGTGGGATGTATGTGTGCATGTGTGTGTGTGTGTGTGTGTGTGTGTGTGTGTGTACCCCTATTAACTCAAACTTGATAACTTTATTGTTCAAAATTTTACTTCCTTGTATTTTTTTCTGATTGATTAATTAGGTTTTTTTAATTTTTTACTGTTTTTTTATTTATTTCTGAGAGAGACAGAGACAGAGCATGAGCAGGGGAGGAGCAAAGAGAGAGGGAGCCACAGAATCTGAAGCAGGCTCTAGGCTCTGAACTGTCAGCACAGAGCCCAATGCAGAGTTCAAACTCATTTACTGTGAGATTATGATTGGAGCTGAAGTTGGAGGCTCAACGTACTGAGCCATCCAAGCACCCCAATTAATTTTTTCTTTTAAAATTTTTTTTAAACTTTACTTACTTATTTTTGAGAGAGAGACAAAGAGAGTGAGCAGGAGAGGGGCAGGGAGAGAGGGAGAGAGAGAATGTCAAGCAGGCTCCATGCACAGAGCCTGATGCAGGGCTGGAACTCACAAACCATGAGATCATGACCTGAGCCAAAACCAAGAGTTGGACACTTAACCAACTGAGTCAATTGGCACCCGCCAATTAGTTTTTAATATATGTATGTTTGAGCATCACACCATATTTTGCAAAATTATCTTTATAACTGTCAGTTTTTGCTTCTGCTTTACTGATAAATCAAGACTATGTTGTTAGTTGAGAAGTTTATGATAATTAGGTATTCTTGGTGGATTGGTACTTATGTAGTATCCCATTTTTATATTTATTAATGCTTATATTCTAGTTGTTCTAATATTTTAAAAAATCCCTAACATCTGGTGTGTGTGTGTGTGTACTCACCTGGTATATCTTTTTCCATTCTCTTTTTCATATTTTCAGAATCTTTTAAAGCTGTGTATCTTGAACAAAGCACAAAATTTAACTTTTTAAAAATACAATATGTTGAATGCAATAAATAAAAATGTCTCTATTTTCAGGTAACATGATTGTATGGCTAGAAAATCCAAAGGAATCTACCAAAAGCAACAACAACAAAAAGCCTCCTAGAACTCATAAGTGAGTTTAGCAAGTAGCAGGACATAAGATTAACATGCCCAAACCAGTTGCATTTCTATATACTAATAGTAAATCAGTAGAAACTGGAATTTTAAAAAATGCAATGCCATTTACTAATGCTCCAAAGAATATTAAATATTTAAATATAAATCGAACAAAAATGTATAGAATCTGTATGATGAAAATTACAACATGATCTGAATAAATGAAGAGATATACTGTGTTCATGAATTGAAAGACTCAACACAATAAAGATGTCGATTTCCCCAAGTTTAATGTGATTCCTATAAAAATATCAGCAGGATTTTTTGTAATTAAGATTATCTAAAACTTCTAGGGCTTCTGGGTGGCTCAGTCGGTTAAGTGTCCAGCTTCAGCTAAGGTCGTGATCTTGTGGTTCGTGGGTTCAAGCCCCACGTCGGGCTCTGTTCAGACAGCTTGGACCCTGGTGCCTGCTTCCGATTCTGTGTCTCCCTCTCTCTCTATCCTACCCTATTCACACTCTGTCTCTCTCTCTCAAAGATAAATAAACATTAAAAAATAAAAATAAAATTTAAAAAGATTATCTAAAACTTCTATGAAATGAGAAAGGAACTAGAATAGGTAAAATATTTTTTTTAAAAGAATAATATAGGAAGAATCAGCCTACCTGATCAAGACTTATGTAGTTATAGTAATCAAAACTATGTGGCATGGTTGGAGGGATAGACACATAGATCCATGGAACAGAATACAGAACCCAGACAGAAATCCACAAAAATAGGCTCAACTTATTGTTGGAAAAGGTCAAAAGCATGAATCCATAAAAAGAGAAGCTGATAATTTGAACTTCATCAAAATTAAAAACTTTTGTTCTGGGAAAGACTCTTAAGAGGATGAAAAGACAAATTACAACCAGGGAGAATATATTTGCAAAACATATATCCGACAAATTACTTGTATATGGAAAACATAAAGAATTCTCTTTTTTTAAAGTTTATTTATTTATTTTGAGAGAGAGAGAGAGAGGGAGTGGGTGTGCGTGTGGGGGAAGGGCAGAGAGAGGGAGAGAGAATCCCAAGCTGTGCCCATCAACACAGAGCCCCACGCAGCTCTGGATCCCACAAACCATGAGATCAGGAGCCAAGGTCAAGAGTGGGACGCTTAACCCACTGAGCCACACAGGTGCCCCCAAAACTATACAGAATTCTCAAATGTACAATAGTGAATAAGCAAATAATCAAATTAGAAAATGGGCCAATGACATGACCGCATACTTTACCAAACAGAACATACAGATGACAAGTAAGCACATAAAATGATATTTAATTTCATTAGCCCTTAGGGAAATGTACATTAAAATGACAAGATATCACTACATACCTATGAGAATGGATAAAATTAAAAATAAAGACAACACAAAATGCTGACAAGAATCTAGATCACTCATCGATTGCTGGTGGTAATGTTAAATAGGACATCCATTCAAGAAAATAGTTTGATTTTTTTTAATGTTTATTTATTTTGAGAGAGAGACTGGGGGGAGGGTCAGAGAGAGAGAGAGAGAGAGAGAGAGGGAATCCCAAGCAGGCTCCACACTGGCAGCGCTAAACCTGATGTGGGGCTCGAACTCACAAACTGTGAGGTCATGTCCTGAGCGGAAATCAAGAGTGTATGCTTAACCGGTGGAGCTACCCAGGAGCCCCACGTTTGGCATTTTTTAAATCAAACATGTACTTATCAAATGATTCGGCGATGTATTCCCGGACATTTACCACAGGGAAATGAAAACTTAGGTTCATGCAGAAACTTGTACATGAATATTAATAGCAGCTTTATTAATAATAACCCCACACTGGAAATTATCCAGCTGTCCTTCAATGGGTGAACAGATAAACTGTGATATATCAACACCAAGTAAGAATACTCACCAGTAGAAGGAAAGAAATATTGATAAACACAACAACTTGGATGAAACCCAGGAGAATAATGATGGTTGACAAAAAAAATGTTACATACTGAATGATTCCATTTATATAACACTGTTGAAATAACAAAATTATAGAAGTAGAGAAAAGATGAGTGGTTGCCAGGGAATAGGGATGGGCGGGGAGGAAGTGGGTGTGGCTTTAAAGGGGTAGCAAGAGGGAGGCTTAACGTGATGAAACGGTTTTCTGTATTGATTGTGGTGGTAGTTGCAGGAAGCTCTCGATGTGCAGGCAATTTATTCAGAAATCTTTTGCACTTTGCAATCAAAAAGAGCAAGATAATGACAACCTGAAAACTCAGAATGTTGTTACTACTGCAAAGTACGGCTTCCACGGAAGATGCAGAAATCTGTGTTCTTGGAATTAATCATGACGTGGAATCTACAGTTTTGATCAACAAGAATTACATTTTAATCTCATATTCATAAGGCACATAGACAATAAAAATTGTTCCTTCTGGTTGAGCGTGGTAGATAATAGATGACAGTAATACATTAAAAAGATCATTCAACTTTCAAGTATGTAGACATTTGGCCTTTTATCAAATAGAAGATTTCCTATAATGTTGATTAGAAAATTGTTCTGAACAGCAATCTATCTAAAATTTTAGGAGGTAAAAGCTTGAAGATTGCTGAATGTTTTTCCTTTGACATAGTCCAGAATACAATTAGGAAAAAACTCTATTTTAAAATAATTGTCCTCTAATGAAAGGACCAGTTGGAAAGGACTTCTTACTTCAAGTCCTTTCCTGAAATATCAGTTTTTACAAATATCCATCTGTCTGGGTTTTAATTTCCCTTATCATCATGGTTATGTAAACACCAAGTCTCAATTTTTAAATATGGGTTTTTAAATTAGAAATGCAAGATACACTCTCTGCCCCTCCCCTGTTCATGCTCTGTCTCTCTCTGTCCCAAAAATAAATAAAACATTGAAAAAAAAAATTAAAAAAAAAAAAAAAAAGAAATGCAAGATACATTGTTTGAATGTTCTCAATCGATCATTGATTAAAATAATACTAATCTGTAGGAGGCAGATATAAAACTTGGATAATAAAATTTCTTGGCTATTTTAAAAAATACAATGGATCAGTAAGTTCCTTTAACATGCAAATTTCATTTAACATTTATTTACTGTGATTAGTGATATATTTGAACATGTCCTTACCACGGTCTTTATTTTGTTTTCCTTTCACCATTCTTTTCCTCATCATAATTTCCCTCCTCCTTTTCTTGCTTTCTGCTGAACTGATAAATGCCTTTATTCTACTTTTAATTTTCCTCACTGATCTTGAAACTATAATAAATTGCCTTTCTCTCCTTGTCATCACCCTTACATTTTTAACCTATGTAACTATAAATTTTTATAAAAACTTTCAAGGTACTATTTATTACCATTCTCTTAAATACATTGAGGGTGTTAGCATGATTTAGATACATATGGAAAAAACTCTTGTTATTATTATATAGAATTTTAGTTTTTCCTTTTTATTTTTTACAGTCAATGGTTATTTAAAATATTTCCATTTATTTTGTCAACTTCTTTACTTATTATTTCTTTCATCCAATGTCTTCCTAGTCTGCCTGGTTCAAATCCCGATTCTTACCAGCTATGAGATCTTAATCTTTCTGTATCTCAGTTTCCTCACTGTGAAATGGGGCTAAAATATATATCTACCTCATAGGGTTATCATAAGATTAAAAGTAGCTGGTGTGTGTAAAGTGTTAGCCATTGTTTTATTATTATTAGGCTCTTTTCTTTGTAGTCAAGACAATTCTCTAATGGGTCTAAAAGGGATAAACTTCCCATGGATGAAGTGTTTATTTTGTCGTTCTTTTGCACGATAGTTTAGTTTCAGTGTGAAATTTAGCTAGATAGGAGATTATTTTCCTTTGGCCGTTTGAATAGTTATTTCATCTATCAGTGCTGATGAGGAGACTGCTACCAGCCTGATTGCCCTTTTATATGTAACCTGTCTTTTTTCTCTGGTAGCTTTTAGGATTGTCCTATTTTCCCTTGATGTTTTACAGTTTCCCTATAATGTGGATTTATTTTTATTTATGTTGTTTGGAATTTGTTGTGAACTTTTCAAGGATGTCTTCAACTGTGGAAAATTCTCAGCCATTATCTCTCTGAATGTTTCTCTTTCTCTTTAATCTGTTTTTCCCTGGAACGCCTATAGATTTATTTTGGAGCCTCTCCATCTATTATTTATGACTCGACTTCTCTTTCATAGTTTTTGTCTCCATACGCTGCATTCGGTGTGAATTCCCCGGCACTATTTTCCATGTCTCTCCTTGGCTGATGTCAGTCTCAATGTTATCCCATCTATTAAGATTTTTAATTTTAAAAGACGCATTTTTTTCTAAATTTTTTTTTTTTTTATTTGAGAGAGAGAGTGTATGTGTGAGTGGGGGGAGAGAAAGAGAGAGAGAGAAGAGAGAATCCTAAGCAGGCTCCATGAGCATGGAGCCTGACATGGGGCTTGATCCCATGACCCTGGGATCCTGACCTGAGCCAAAATCAAGAGTTGGACACTCAACTGACTGAGCCACCCAGGTGCCCTTTTCTAAAATTTCTAATCAGTTCTTTTCATGTCTACTTGTTCTTAAGGATGTTCATTTTTGGATGATTCCTGTAAATAGCTACTCAATTGTGTAAGTATACACAGTCATGTGTGGAGTTAAGGAAAATTTAGGACTGTGACCAACTAAATATTCAAGAGGGTAAATGTTTTAAACTTGTTCTACCTTATTTAGTTATAATGTTCATAAACTGAGTGCCTATTTTATGCAAAATAACCTCTCTGCAGTGGTGAGGATTCTTAAAATGCCTTATCTTCTGTTTAGCACCCTATTTTATCAAGCTCAGGGAATCAATCATCGATCTACATCAAACATACACTACACCACACATTCGTAAAGTAACAGACATGTAAAAATATAGTCACTTAGTCCTTAGTTCTTCTCAGGCAGTGCAATGGACCCAGGTTAACTTGCTTGGCTCATGGAGGACAGTAATTAAGAGCTCAATGGATTCAGAATACTACTGGCTTAGCCACCACTCTGACAACCTGCCTCCAACCTCTCTTCAGAAAACACCTCAGACTCATTCTTCTGTGCAAAGGAGCCTGACATGCAGAGTCCAAAGGAATGTTAGAGAGTATTTTCCTCACCTGGAGGATTTTAGCACCAAAACATTTACTCAATGATCCCTTTCAATCTGCAAAATATAGTCAATTGTCCTGGATGAGCTCTTTTGTTTTCCAAGGGCAGAATAGTTTTAAGCTTTTTCATCAGGAGCTCAGGCTGAAAGTGTCCCTTTTATCTCAAAGGATCCCAAACCCCTCAAAAAGTTATGTGCCTGATGATAACTCATCATTTGAAGACCGGCCTCCTCTGAAGTGCTGATCTGGACTGAGTCTCAAATCTAACATTGATTCTAACTAAACGTGCCATGGGTTTGGTTAGAGTCACTGAACAACAAATAAGGAAAGTCATGTAATTTTTGTACATGGTATTAGCTATATTAGCATTTGCATGTTCAGTGAGTTTTAAATGCCCAATATTATTCAAATATTTTTCAAGGAAATGAATGTAGCTATAACATATGTTTATGCTTAGAAAAGATGTATGGATGTTATCATTTTTATCCTTTATTCCTGTCTTGTTATATGGGGCTTACAACTTGAAATGCTAGAGCCCCTGTGCTCATCTGTTCCTTAATAGGTCCCTGTGTCCTCACATTTAGCTCCATGGACCAAGGGGAGATAAGGTTTCTTGTTGATTAGCTTTATTTATGGGCAAGTGTAGAATTTTAAAATTGGAAGATGATGTAGACAATAGCCTTAGGATATAGATAGGTAAGCATCCCATGACCCTGGGATCATGACCTGAGCCAAGGCCCCAGTGAAGTCAAGATCAAACAGTTAATTAGTATTAGGCCCAGGATTAGAATTCATGGTTTTAAACTCCTGGTCTAATGTCCATGAAGGCAGAAGAGCCTATAAATAAATATGAATATTTAGTCCATTCAGAAACCACCTGAGATATCCCTTATACTTTGTAATGAGTCTATTAGTAGTATAAAAATTGTTACTTCTGACATGTTATAAACAAAATCAACAATCCCATGGACCCATTACGAGGTACTTAAGAACTTTGTTTTGAGGACTCTGAAAGGCAAAGGAAGATAGCCAAAGGAGCTCTCTGCAAATGGGCAGCTTTCCCAGATAACCCCAGAAGGAAAGAAGAATGAACGAATTAATGAATCAGGGTTCTTTTAATAGCCTTATTATGATGTCTAATTGTGAGTGTAAGACCCTATGACTTCATCACAAAATTTAGCATTCTGCTTGAAAATGTGGACTGAACTTTCTTTCTTTCAAGATGCTAAAATTTGGACAAGCTCTTATCACTTAAGAGGAACTGACTCTAGCTGGAAAACTCCAAGTTCATCATACATACAAAACCATATTTAAAATCACAAAGATTTTACTAGCCCACTCTTGCCATCATGGGTAGTATGTTTCTGAATGCTTAGGGTGCATCAGGCAATCTCATTTTATCCCCCTAATAAACCAACCGGTGTGGTAGATCTGATCATCAATATTGCCTCCACTGTATAAACAAAGAAACTGAGATTTAGACAAGTTATGTAACTTGCCAGAGGTCATGTAATCAGTAACAACAGGGCTGGGATTTGTATCCAAGTCTGACTACAGAGTTTAGCTCCAAGTCACTGATATATAAGCTCCATTTTGTTACAAATGGGGTGAAAGTCAATGAAAGAAGATATTTTATATCTCCAGTGCCTGGAACTGTGCCTGACACCTGATGGTACTCAGTAAATATTTGTTAAACACACAAATGAATACATTTACAAGGGTAAAAGGGACTGTGCGCATCTTCAAATGGGCTTGTGAAGCTCCTACCAGCTGTACAAGGTATGGGTGACCTGAGAAAGGTTTTTAAGCAAGCCTTTGCTGTTGCCTTGTTAGTCTCCACCAAATTGCTTCACAGGTGTCGCAATGTGAACTGCAGGGGGGTGCCCTGAGCTTTCCACTCTGTGTTTACTCTGCTGTGCTGTTTAGCTGGGAACTGACGGAGATACTATATGGTGGGAAATATTTTTCATCCCTGCGGAATACAATTAGGGGATAGTCTTTTTCATCTTGGCTGTTCTTCAGTGCCTACTGATGAATTTGCAGGAAGTGTATTCTGAATAAGAGACCTACTGGTTGAGCCTGGTCTCTGGGCCAGACTCCACCCCTTATCAGCATGTGACATTAGCAAAGTTATCTCTGCCTCCCTCTCGTCATTCATTCGGAAAATGCTCTGAGGCCCCAAGGGTTGTTGTGAGAACTGAGTGAGTTAATTTATGTAAGAAGCACAGCATAGTGCCCAATATATAGTATGTGATCAATAATTGTTAACTATTATTACATCAAAAATATCTTGTTTCCTTCATGTATGGAAAGAAATATAGTTCATCAGCGAAGAGGTATTGAGTGCCCCTGTGTGCCAGCCTCAGCTCCATGTGCAGAGGACACAGAAGCAAGGTAATTGTCTGCTTTTATGGGCTCATATTCTAGAAGGGGACTCAGAAGACAAAATAAGATGCACTATGTGTCTGGTGGCAAAACATGCCTCAGAGAAGAGTAAGAGGATGTAGGGAGCTGATGGAGAAGATTATTTCATACAGGCTGGCAGGGAAGGCCTGCGGGGCATACCTGAAGGAAGTGAGGCAGGACCCTATGGCTATCTGGGAATAGACTCTTTCAACAGAAGGAACTCCTGGCCTATTAAAAAAAAGAAGAGAGAGAGAGAGAGAGAGAGAGAAAGAAAAAGGAGACAAAAGGCAAGAGGCAAGGCAAGAGGGTGAACTTGGAGTGGTAGAAGGGGCAGCCAGATCCTACAGGGCCCTGCAGGCTGTGATAAGGACGTTAGATTTTCCCCTGAATCAGATGCGAACCATTAGTGGGTTTTGAGAGGCTGGACATGATCTGACATGTTTGAGAAGGAGTACTGAGGCTGCTGTGCAGACAGATGACTATAAAGAGGCAGAGGAGGAAGCAGGAAGACCAGTAAGGATACTATTGCATCGGCCCGGATGAGAGATGATGGAAGTTTAGACCATGATGGTAACAGGAGGCAAGATAAGTAGTGGTCAGATTATGGATATATTTTAAAGGTAGAGCTGACATGATTTGCTTTGGATTGAACCTTCGGTGTGAGAGAAGAAGGAGAGTCAAGGATGACCCCAAGGTTTTTGTACCCAAGGTATTGATAGACTCATTCCACCGTTTTTCTTCTGTGGGAAGGAAGAATATATTTGTCAGAATACTCCAGAGAAACAGGATCAATAGGATGTCTATAAATATAGGGAAAGGAATTTATTGTAAGGAGTTGGCTCACATGATTATAAGTCGACAAGGCCCAAAATCTACAGGGCACGTCTGCAAACTGTGGACCAGAAGAGCTGATGGTATAGTGTTAGTCCCAAGGCCAGCAACTCAGGACATGGAAAGTACTCGTGTGTTTCAGTTCAAATGTGAAGGCAGGAAAAAGTCCAATGTTTCTGTGTGAAGGCAGTTAGGCAGGAGGAATACTCTCTTACTTACAGGGGAGTCAGTCTTTTTGTTCTGTTCAGGCATTCAACTGACTGGATGAGGCCCAGCCACCCCAGGGAGGACAATCTGCTTGCTTTACCGTCTATTGATTTCAATGGTATTCGTATCCAAAATCACTCTCAAAGAAACACCCCAAAAGATGTTTAGCCAAATATCTGGGCACATCATGGCTTAGTCAAGCTGACACACAAAATTAACCACTGCAGAGGAGGACAAGATTTGGACAGGAAAACAAGAGTTTTGCTTTGGACATGTTAAGTTAGAGATATTTAATAGACCTCAAAGGAGAGATGTGGGTCAGCAACTGGTTGTAGAGACCAGTGTCCTTGAGGTATAGTACTTTTCTTCTCCCTTATACATCCCATACACAATCCTGATATGACATTCCTTGTTTTAACATTGACTTTAATTGACTCTGTCCTAGTTGTTAAGATTAAATTGCTAATTTACTGGCACTTATTTAGCTATATCAGAAAATTTATTCCTTAAGACATCATGGCTTCTTGCTTTTTTGAACCTTTACCTTTCTGGATGCCCTCTCCCCATCTGTCCACCTGGGAAATACCTTTTTAAGATTCATGAAATGGTGTCACCTCTTCCCTGAATATTCCTGAATCATTTAGGCAAACTTCAAACTATAGACACTCCCATTCTTGTTTCTCTTCAGATTCTTCCTCCTTTCCTTTCTTCCCTTCTTTCTCTGTTTTTCTTTTTTCTAAAAAAAATCAAAAGTTTTCATTTTCTATACTATATATACATATAGAATTAAAGCAATAAAGAAAATAATAAATGATAAGAAAAAGCACCTAAAATCCCAGCGTAAAAATGTTTAACTAGGTTTCAAGAGTTTTCTAGGTTTATTTACACAAAAACTACATAATTTTATAAAATGAGTGTTTTTGTAACTTTTTTCATAATGTGCTTTTTAAAATCAATAATATGTCATGACTATCTTTTAATGTCAATGAATTAGCCACATATGACTTATTTTAATAGTTGCTTATTTGAATGTATGGATATAAGATATTTTATTTATTTCATCTCCCAATAAAGGGTTTCAGTTGCTTTCACTCTTTTTATAATAAGTAACTCAACGATTCATATGCAGCTTTGCATGAGTCTTTTTAATTATTGCCTAGGTTTCATTATTTAGAGATGATTTATTTAACCAGTCCCTAACTGATGGATATTTCAATCATACCACACACACACACACACACACACACACACACACACACACTTGAAAGAATGGAAGGAGAAGGGAAGGAAAGAAGGAAAATGTAGGAAAAAGGAGAATCATTAGCTCATATAACTGGAACTTCCAGGGCAACCTGGCTTTAGGCCCATCTGGATCCAGGGCAAAAATGGTGCCATGAGGACTACCTCCATTTCTTGGCTCTCTTTTCCTCTGGGTCGGCTTTATTTTCAAACAAACTGTCCATGCTATATCAACACTGACCCTAGGCGGCTCCAAGCTTATATTACTGTCCTGAACTTCCATGATTCTCTGAAGGAGAGACAATTCCTTTTCTGGTGGTTCCAGCAACATTCCCAGAGAGAGCTTTAATTGGACCAGCCTCAGTCACATGCCCATCTTTGAATCAATCACTGTGGTCAAGAGGAAGGTGATCTGGGTGACCAGTGTACCCCTGGAGCCAGGAGAGGGATTCTGTCTCCTCTCCCCTCTGCAAACTTCATGGGCTGAGAATGTAGGTAGGAAGGTTTTGAAAAGGTATAAAGGTGTTCTGTTACCAGAGGACGTAGGCATGGTAATTGAGAAATACAAAACAACAATACATAAGGTGGATTAACATAGTTTACCAAAAAAAATAAACACTAGTGCTTTTTTGTGGAGAAAAAAGGTTTTCTTTTTCTTTTTCTTTTTCTTTTTTAAAGGTTTTTAATGACACAAATCTGTGTAACATCAACCTGCAAAATGTCCACGACTGGAACTTTATTTTAACCAACGGATGCCACACTGTTTCTATTTTAAGGTTGGGTGACTCCTGCCCCTTGCCAATCAGCCTTGTCTTCTTGTCTTTTTGCAACATCTGTCAGTTACTCATCCATGGATGGTGGGCAGAATTGGATCAATGAACTTCCACTGTCCTGGGCAGACATTACTTCATCTCTGTGCCAGGTCTGTTGCTTATGGCAGCTGAAGTATCGCAGACTTTTTTTTTTACTTCTCCCATGCTGAAGATTTTCCTTAACAGAGAATTGGCAAGAGGGGATGCAGAAGAAATGAAGGGCATTACAGCCAAAGCTGAGACCTTTGTTTTGAATCTCCTGGGAGATTATTAGATAACTAATATACTGATCCCCAAATGGTCACATTTTATGTTAGATTATTTCCGGTCTCACCAAAGGTCAGCATATAATCTGAGTCCTGACTATACTAAGGAACGTGAATGACCTGGATAGGTTAATCATTTGGTGGTCCTTGAGATCACTTTATTTGGCACTTAGTTGGAGAAACTGAGGGTAGCGGAAAAGCCTAGATCACTAGTAGCTGTCTCCCCTCCTCTGTCCAAAAGTTGCACACCCCACTCAGTAGGACGAAAACCCCGTGATATCAGGACACACACTTGTAGCAGGCAGATAATTAACTATCTACCTTTGCATGATTCTGGGGACTTGCAAACTCCACCCCACTGCTATTCCAGGCAGATAATCCTAGTGTTCCTTCTGAACATGCATAGTAGTCCCCAGCCGGAGTTCTAGAAAATAGTTTTCTCCATCTTGTTGCACACTTAGTTGGGCCATTCTCAAACCTGCCCAGCTTAGAGGAATGTAGAGAAATTTGAAGAAGCTGACATTTAGCAAGTGGATCATTAAATTTTGGAGCCAAAGTTAACTGATTCAGAGCCAATGTGAACCAGGGTTTAGTGACACCAAGAAGAGAATGAAATGATAACATGTATGTGATGGAAGGTGAGGGTTGGGTGGGGGAATAGGGAGAGTTTGCCAGTAAAAACAAGATGAAACATAGAACTATTTTCAAACTCTTTTTAGCTGTAGAACGCTTTATTCGAGGGAAATTTTGCTCCAATTTGGAAAAGAAGGCGGTTGGGTTGAAGAGTGGCCAAGCCCCAATCATTCCTCCCCCCACCATACAGCAGCCCCTGAGGCCCTTGGAGGGAATTCTCAGGACTCAACATGGCTTAAAAACCGCTGACCTAGACTGTCTACTAGAGTAACAGTGAAGAATGCAGTTTGCTCAGAGACAAACTCACGCTGCCTAGGCTCTGTTCCAATGTTAAAAAGAGAGCACAGCTAAGGAACACACAATATCAAACCATTAAACAGGTAGCTTTGTGTGATTTTTCATCAGACAATGAAGGGGATGCTTTGTGTTCTTAAACTATTCTCTTATTGTTGTTTACCTTTGGAATGGCGTGTATAGGGTGGTGAAACTTTCCTTAACATCGGGTGTAATTCTAACAGAGCTTAGGTTGATTATTTTTTCCAATACCCTTCTTACTAGTTTTGTTTTAACTGGGACAGAACTCTTCCTACCTCTCCCTCGAGCTCTGGTCAATCAAGAGCTGACTATACTTCTCTCATGTTAGCCTATTGTATGATGTACATTTCCTTAAGCTCCCTTGGAGAGGAAAATGTTTCTGTTCAAGAATGCACCCCTTGCATCTAACACAGGATCTACCAATAGTTAATAAATATTTGCTGAATGGATGACAAGAGCAGCGACAGAATGGCTACAAGCCCTATAGAACAACAAAACAGCACAAAGGTGAAACCAGACAGGTGCATAAGATGGGGCCTTTGGAGCTGATTTGAATCCTAGTTATGTAAACTCTTTAAGACTTCATTTTCTCATCCAGAAAATGGGAGTCATAATACGGGGAAGTTGCATTTTTCTCAGGCATGTAGTTGCAATTACCTTAAAACCCTTACATTATCCATGAAGTAAAATAAGTACGCGTGGTTTGGTACGTTCCTCTACCAACTCTCAGCAACTCCAAAATCGTCCCCTTCTCCTCCACTGTTTATTTTTCAGTACAGATGAAGTAGCTGTTCTCACACACACACACACACACACACACACACACACAACTGAGAGTATATAGTTGAATTCATGTTACAGGTGCATTTGGGCCCACTCTGCTTTATAGACCTCCTAGAGGTGCTGGGATTATTAAGCTCGTTAGTGTTGGAAAAAGCCTGACCTAATATCTGACATATGGCCATGGGTGTACAATTAATGTGAGCCCCTTCCCCTTGTGTCATGATGACAGTAGAGTGCAGTGAGAGGATCTGTCAGAGGCTGGCTCGATTCTTATCTGACTCTCTTCCACCACTGCACCTCTCTAAGCCAACTTATAGAATACCTCTAACTCCTGAGAAACAGCGTTTTGAAAAATAGATCACATCACACTATGATTTTCTTATATTGCATCCAAATGGCTCCTACAAAATAGAAGCACAGTATTCCTTTCCTCCAGGACAAATGTTCAGGACTGGTCACAACTCCCTTTCCAATTGTGTAAGTTTGGTAAATTGTGGACGGTTCACTCTTTCCCAAACACTCACTCCCCAAACACTGTTACAGAGCTCTGTCCCAGCCAGGCTCTGTGCTAGGTCCAAAGACCAAGAAAACACAAGTGAGAGATAAACAAGTGAATGGACAGTTATTAGTACCACGTGATCATGTAAGTGTCAAGACAGGGCAACGCTCATGATTCTCAGAACATTGAGGAAGTGACTAACCCAGAACAGGGGCTGAAGGAGCAATGGGCAAAGGCAGCTTTCTGGAAGAAGGGCTCCTGAATTGAGTGCCTTCGAAACTGCAGCAACAGGCCTCTGCTAAAGTGTTATTGGGGTAAAACACAGTAATTTTAGTTTCATAGAAATGTAGAGCCTTAATATTTGAAGGAACCTGGGCAACCTATTTCCACGTTGTGTTCCTTCGAAAGTATGTGCTCTGGGATTAGACTGTCCGGGTATGAACTCAGACTTGGCCACCTTTAATCTTTGGAGATTAGTTTGGGGAAAGTTCCTTAAGCTTTCTGTGCCTCAGTTTCTTCACTAATGAAGTGAGGGAAAGTAAGAGAACCTAGAATAGAGTCAGTTTTCAATGAATGTTGACCATTAAAATGATATCCTTTGCTATTGCTGATTACCAGCAAATGCTTACAAGAAAGTACATTATTAAGTTCTTTGATTATTTGTTAAATAATTGTTTCTAAACAATTACTTACACTGTTCTAAACTGTTTCTAACAGTTTTTCTGCTGATGGGCTTTCAATAAATAAAAGATTTTATAAATATTTCCCCTAATTTCAAAAGTCTTCAACATCTTTCATGGAAGCCAGACCTTGTTCAAGACAGATGCCTTATTATTTTTTTTTTTAATTTTTTTTTTCAACGTTTATTTATTTTTGGGACAGAGAGAGACAGAGCGTGAATGGGGGAGGGGCAGAGAGCGAGGGAGACACAGAATCGGAAACAGGCTCCAGGCTCTGAGCCATCAGCCCAGAGCCCGACGCGGGGCTCGAACTCACGGACCGCGAGATCGTGACCTGGCTGAAGTCGGACGCTTAACCGACTGCGCCACCCAGGCGCCCCCAGATGCCTTATTATATCAAATTATTTAGCGCTGAGATTAGAGTGAAGCAGAATGAAAGGGTTTTTAAAAATTTTGTCTGCCATGGACTTTAGATAACCTTTCTCCTAATAGCCATAAAACTATTATACACATACTAAAATACATGAATAAGAAAATTAAACCCCATTAATTCATATTCCTCTCAAAATTTATGACATGGTCTAGAGCTTAGTAAACCCTTTCTTAATAAAAAGTGAAAATTAATCATGTAAACATGGTCTTGCTTGAAATATTTAAATGCTTAAGGAAACATACTTTGAAACACCCCTAGTCCATGGGGGATGTCACCTACATACAACTGGTTTACTAGGTAGAAGGAGATCATTAAAATAACTCTAAGAGGCCAATAATTGTTAGGCTAGACAGATCACATGCTTCAAAAATAATGAAACTCTATATCTTTAAAGATATTCCATAATTACGATTTTCAGTTAAATAAAGCTGACCTTAGGGTCGCCTGGGGGGCTGAGTCAGTTAAGCCTCCGACTAGGCTCAAGTCATAATCTCATAGCTCGTGAGTTCCAGCCCTGCGTCGAGTTCTGTGTCTCCTTTTCTCCCTCCCCCTCCACCTCTCACGCTCTGTCTCTCTCTCAAAAATAAATAAACATTAAAAAATTTTTTAAATAAATTAAAAACATAAAGCCAACCTTTCCCCCAATAAGGAAGTTTTATTATAGATAGATAGATATTAATATAACATGCTCAAAGTGGTAATGCAGAGAAAGGTTAGTCAAATTCATCCTTCTGGGATTTGTGCCTTTGTGTTGCTACTTTCCCATTACTCAAAGGTCAGAACTCAACACACCCAGTTAAGGTTAGGGAAGGGCCTTGAGCCTTGGGTGCTAGTGATTCTGACAGAGCAGATGGTAAAGGGAGTTCAGTATTTGTCAGAGGCTGCCTGCCCAGGTAATCATCGTGAACTTAAGTGGGTTTAGAACTGTCTTTGATTTTTACTCTCTCCTACACAGAGCTCTCTCTAATATGTTTCATTCTGTGGGACATAACAGGATTTGGGCATTACTAGGTTAAACACAGCTAACTAAATATGCTTTGCTGCAAGATTTCTAGTGGCCTTCAATGTGGTCATGAATCTTTGAGAGAGATGTGGTAGCAATCATCTCCTAAACTTTCTTGGCTCTAGAAGCCTTTCTGGTGAAACATCTTACAGGACCAGGTTCTTCAGAACATACTCTAGAAAACGCTATATTAATACATCCACTGCATTGCCAGAGTAAAAAGTGAATCAACTTTAATTCTTTCAATGGCAGCACTGTTGCAGAAATACGGTCTAAACTTCTGGATGGCCTCGTACAACCTGGATCCTGCCGACCTCCCCAGCCTTGGTCTCATTTTTCAGTACATCCTCCCACATTCATGCTCCGGGAAGAGAACGACTGGCGGATTTGCTGAAATGGAGCTGGGCCTTGCTCGAGCTGTCTCCTAGCTCCCCACTGCATACCTCCACCCCCAACTTTTGCTTGGCTTACTTCCACCCAGTTTTTGGAGTAAGTTCTGGGGAAGCCTTTTTAGATCCCCACACCTGCACTCAAAGCCTCTTTTATGTGTTCCCATACCCACCTCATATGAGTCCCATCACTGCCTCTACTGCTCTGAGGCTAGTTGCCCATCACTGAGGTTCATTTGTGCCCTCCACTGCCATGCCGTATTGCCAGTGCCAGGGCCTAATACAGGTACCTGGCACACAGAAGACCAAAACTATATCTGTGAAACTAGTGAGACGATAGCTCTTGCTAGACAATTGATGGCACCCCCCACTGCTGCTAGTAATTCAGGACCATCAGGGCCCATCGTGTGGGCATATACAAAGGTTTGCTCACCCATAGACGGGCAGCAGAGAGTTCCTACTTTACCTTGGTCACCAAGTATTCTTTTATGGCACAATGATGAAACTGTTCTATTGATCCGCATTAACAGGGAAGCACTAGTGGCACGTATACTGGAGTTTCTATACAAAGACCTCTTTTTTTGACACCGGGACACTGGGCCCTATTAGATGGACATGGGAGGATGATGCAGAGTTGGCTTAAAGAAAAGTGAGTCTGGTTCAATTCCTTAGAACTGCCAGCTTTGGCTCAGAGCCAGAGCCTCAGGACAACCTGGTCCAGGTACTTATTCATCATGCTCTTCTTTTTGGTATCCAGAGAGATATCATCAAAGTCTGGGGAGGCAGCCACATAATTTCTTTCTCATCATTGCTATGGCATCTCAGATTTCTTTGCTATTCTACAGCAACAGCATTGAGGATGTGTCCATAGCTCCCATCTCGAAGTTTTGCTTCATAGCAGGCTCAAAGGAGAGATAAAGATGGCCATGCTATCAGAGTGCTTGGTAGGGAAAAGGGACTAAAATAGCTTCTCCAGAACTTGGACTTCTCTATGACTTCCAAGGAGTTCTTTAGGATGGTGACCAACAAAGCTGGCAACCTTATGGGAGTGTATCACAAGAGTCCAGAAGCAGCCCGTATAAAAGCTTCTGTTTCTTCTGTCACGGGAGTAGATTAACATCTCTAATTCAGGATGACTTGGCTATGTTGCTCAAGACTCAAGCCTCGTTCACTTCCTGCTCCTTTCATCTAATCAGCCTGCACAATTAGGATGGGGTTTCTACCTCAAGTATGTCACAGTGGAGTACTGCCCAGGTCAATTTCCTCAAAGACTCTTCCCCCATATTGCCTATTACCCAACTTCACAGTCTTTCCTGTCCCTACATTTTGGTCTTGGAGCTTGTGGCTCACCATCTTGATGAGATGAAAGATGGGTGCCAGTGTGTGTGTGTGTGTGTGTGTGTGTACATGCAACCGTGAGGAGTCAATCTTTCTTTTTTGTATAGTCCACTCATGCACTGAACTCAAACAGCAAACTATGCTGTAGTTGTGCAAGAATAGCTCCATTTGTCATTGGGGAACTCTGGGGTAAAGCCACAAAGTGTGCTCCTCCACCTGTTGGTCCCTCAAAGGGAAGGATGCAAATTCTTGTGTATTTTTGGTTTCCCTTCGTGATTGGAGAGGTAAACAGCTTGATAGGAATGCATGTTGCTGCTATTGCCATCATTTTTTTTCGAAATTGACAAATTCTCAGTGAAAAATTCAGAGTCACAGGAAAAGCTAGAATTATAACACAGGTTTCAAAAACGAAGACACAGTACTCAAGACCCTCAAACTTGCTGCCTCTGTAAATCAAACTGCAGTCTTTTATGGGCGATGTAGGTGCTTGGGGTAGGAGAAAGAATGAGAATTGAAGTATAGTGAAGAGAGATAGCGTGAATGCAGAGTCATAGCTTCCTCTCTGCAGCGAGGCCATGTGTTTCCTGAATTAATAGAGATACTATATAGTTAATATGTGAAAAAGACAAAGGCCACTTTGTGATGTCGTTTTCTTATAATTTTCTCTATGTTGTTAGAACCTGAACTGACTTTTTGCTATAGAACTAATTCATTAAATTTTCTAACAGACTTGAAGGAGGGGCAGTTTCTATACAGAGAATTGTATATTTACTAAGTAGCCCTCTGAGCTTCAATGAAAGATACGCTCTCACCTTGGTTTCGCTACTTAGAGGTAATCTCACACCACATTAATCAATATTTTGCTGCCCATTTTACCATATAATCCAGTGGATGTTAAAGATATAGTTTACCATATAGGCCTGATTAATTGAAGAAAAATATAGCTTCTTATTGCTGACATTATGAGGTTAGAAATAGCATCCTATGCTAATCTGCAATGCCAAGAAATGAAGATGGTTTAAATCAGATCTCATGACTAATGCATGAGATCCAAAGTTCTTTTATTCCTGGCTATTTTAGAAAACTGGGGTGTATTTTTACCCTAAAAACTAATTCTATAAGATTTATTGAGATAATACAAAATGCCTTATTATTAATAGCTCACAATCAAGATTTTGTAATACCGATGATCACAGAAATGCTGTTTCTCCATTAAAAATTTTTTTAAATTATGTATATGCATTTACTTAAGTTCAGATTCAAGGATATTATGTTTGATCCTTAGTGTTTTTTTTTTAATATTCAATAGCTGGAAAGACAAAGGAAAGTTTAGATTGCTTTCTGTGGTAGTTATTCCATTTTAATTATAGTTATTGTACATTCGTTTAAACAGAAAGAAATATATCTAGCAATAAGGTAAGGCTGTTATTTTTGCTTGTTTTTGTTTTGGTCATGACAAACTGTGAAATGCTGTGTTTTTCCTATAGTTCTAGTCCATGAAATCCGCAATCTTTCCACTTGATTTACGAAGGACCCTTAATTACTGCTGTCATTAGCACCTAGTGTTCAAAACAGTCTGTTAAAATGTACTGTTAGTCTCACCTCCAAGTCCCTGCTTGCTTTATTTTAATTTTTTTCCAAGGGTAACTAAAACAATAATTGCCTTAATAACAACAATCATGTACAGAGAATTAAATAAAATTCCAAGGTTTTTTGTGCCTATTTCTTTTTGTTCAGAATTCGGCATTTGTGTGTTAAGATTGGCTTAGAGTTTGAACAAGTGTCCCTAAGCAGGGTTGTTACAAGCAAGGACTTATTACCTGGGTTTTAAAAACGAGTCACTCATTTGCCTTTTTCTTTCCACATGGGTAGGAATGACAGACAACTGCTGTGAAGCTTCAATGTTTCTGCCTGGTCATGCACAGTTCTGCAATATAATGCATAAATGTATAACAACAACTTGGGCTTGCATGATATCTCGCTTGGAATAAGGAAATCCAGCCAGGCGCGTCCACGCGGCCATCTTCGCGCGCGCGCACACACACACGTGCGCGCGCGTGTACACACACACACACACACACACACACACACAGGTCAAAAGTTGATTCATTCCCGAGATCCCCCAGAATCTTTTCTTCCTCTCTTTCCGGCAGCTCAGCTTCCAGTCAGGGTAGTAGTGAGGTTGGGGGCGTGGAGAGGCGGGGAGGGCGAGGCGAGGGAGGCGGGAGCCGGGTGCCGGTGCGTGCGGCGCCCGCTCCTGCCGGGTGAGTCCGGGCCGGGTTTTGCGCCGTGTCCCCCGGCTTGTCTCACGGCCTCCAGCCGCCGCCGCTGCCGTGTTTACTGAGCTCGCGCGTCCTGATATCACTCCGCTGGCATGGAGGAGGAGGAGGAGGTGGAGGAGCGAGAGGAGGAGGAGGAGGCGGCGGCGGCGGCGGCGGCGGCGAGCAGTTGATCATTGTGATGGTGGCAGGAGCAGCGGCGGCAGCGGCAGCCCAGCCGAGCGTTAGGGGCTGCTCTCCGCGCGGCGTTTTGCAAAGGACTTCACCGATCTACTTTTGCAGTCGCCTCGGACTGTCCATGTGTTTACTTCCCCCAGCCCGAGGATTCGATATCTAGGTTCCTGTGAAATGCAACTGAGCAGCCAAAGTACTTTGAGAACACGGGGCGGCATAAACACCAAAACTTTTTTGTGGAAGGAAATTGCAATAAGCAAGCTTGCCGTTTTCCGATGCGGTGTGGAGTGAGTGTGTGTCGCGCGTGTCCGCACTGGAGGCATATGCTTGTGTGTGTACATGGGGTGTATTTTTCGGTACGTAGGGAGAAAATGCTTGCCAACCACCGGAAATCTCCTGGAATTTATTAGAAAATAATGGATTATAAAAAGAAGGCAGGAGAGGAGCGGATCTCCCCTTGAGTTGCAACCCGATTTGCTGCTGGCTCAGTTTGTTGTGATTCTTTTTGTTGATAGGTGTCTGATGGTATTCTGATAACACCCCCCCTTCTTTTTTCCCCCTCGAGCTTTACAGTTTAAAAAAAGGAAACAAAAAAAAACCTACCCCAAAATCTCTCCCCCTTTTTTTCGCCCCGTCGAGATCGCTGTTTCCATCCATGTGCTTGCGTCTCCCCCGCGTTCCACTTAAACTATTTTAATTCTTGGACCCAAGGAGGAGGCTGATAGGGGGGTGGATAAAAAAAAGTTCTTCCAAAATAGTGTGCCCGGGGAGCAGGATGGGGGATTTCGCAGCCCCCGCTGCTGCCGCGAATGGCAGTAGTATTTGCATCAACAGTAGCCTGAACAGCAGCCTCGGCGGGGCCGGGATCGGTGTGAATAATACTCCCAATAGTACTCCCGCTGCTCCGAGTAGCAATCACCCCGCTGCCGGCTGCGGCGGCGGCGGCTCCGGGGGTCCCGGCGGCGGCTCAGCGGCCGTTCCTAAGCACAGCACCGTGGTGGAGCGGCTCCGCCAGCGCATCGAGGGCTGCCGGCGGCACCACGTCAACTGCGAGAACAGGTATCAGCAGGCTCAGGTGGAGCAGCTGGAGCTGGAGCGCCGGGACACTGTGAGCCTCTATCAGCGGACCCTGGAGCAGAGAGCCAAGAAATCCGGCGCCGGCACGGGCAAGCAGCACCAGAGCAAACCCCAGCAAGATGCGGAGGCTGCCTCGGCGGAGCAGAGGAACCACACGCTGATCATGGTGAGGGCGCACTGGCAGCAGGCGTGGGGCGCGCGCGTGGGGGGGGGGCGTGGAGCTTCTTACATGGGGGGACGGGTGTTTGATTTGCACGGTGGCGAGGTGGGCTGAAACCGAAGGGTTAACATCAACTTTTCTGAGGAAAAAGCTGTCGTCGTCGCTACCTGTTAATCTGTCAGGGTTGTCAGATTTGGGGAAGAGGGGGCGAGAGGGGAGAAGCCAGTCACGACTGCGAGGGGCGGAGGGAGCCTGAAGCGTCGGAGTGAGGCACTGGAAAAGTTTCCCCCCCTCTCCCTTTCTTAGATACCGATTTGAAAGAGAGTGAACCCAGAGTTGAAACCTCGCTCCTCCTCTTCACGACTCCCCACCCCACCCCTCGCCGTGCCGCTTCGCTTCTCCAGACCAGCCCCCCCCCCCCCCCTTCACCCACCCCTCTCAGCACAACCGCCGGGTGCAGAGAGAAATTGATGCAGTTGCCGATTCTGGGCGGGCACCAGGCCCTCAACCCCTGGGGGGAGGAAGGGGAAGGGAGAGTCTCTCGCCTCTTCTCCCTAGCTAACCCCCTTTGGGCTGAGAAAGTCTGAGAGTTTTGTGAATGAACTTTGAAGTGGATGAGAAGCGAGCGAGGGTGGCTGCGCGCGCGTGTTGACGGGAGCGCGCGCGGATGCGGGGAGCGGGTGCGCTCTGTCGCCGCTCCAGCCCCGAGGCTGGCCCGGCAGGTGGAGCGGCCGCGAGGGTCCGGGGGGGTGGGGGGGGGAGCGGCCGGGCGTGGGGATCAGGGGAGAGCTACGCCCTCGGCCTGCGCCCAGGGTCCGGGCCACGCCAGCTCCACTGGAGATTCTTTCTCCTCCTCCTCTTAAACTTGCTCGCACGGAGCTTGCTAGCTTCAACCTCCACATCGCTCCCCGCCAACTTTACAGGATAGTGTAATAAGCCGGGAGAAGTGGAAGGTAGCAGGGAGGTGAAAGAAGCTTAAATGGCTGGGTGGGTGGGTTCGAGGTAGAGGAGCAGCCAATGGCTTAACTTCCCTGGGAGGAAGGGGCAGTTCCCACCCCCTAACCCTGAGGGTAGAATCCTTTCTCTTATCTTCTCTCTCCTGCTCTTTTGCTTTCCTTTCTGGGTGGGGGGGGGGGGGAGGCCGGAAGCTTGGGAAAGGTGTCTGCAGCCCCCTCCCCCACCGCGCCGCCTGGCTCCAGGCTGCGCGCGTGTGCGGGGTGCGCCCGGCTGTGGGAATCCAGGAGCGCGGCGCGGCCGCGCGCTGTCGCGGGTTTCCCTGGCCGACTGCACCTCAATCCGCAGCGCAGGGCCCGGTGTGGGCGTCCCCCTCCGTGTGCGGTTTATACACCGCGCACATCCCGGGTCTGGGAGCCCTGGGCGCCCCCGGTGGTGTCGGTGCCTCCTCCGGCTTTCGCCCGGCACTCCGGCCGGCGCTCCTTGACAAAGAGCCGGCTGGGGGGAGGGGAAGAGGAGAGG